>NC_064631.1:727362958-728042958 GCF_023864275.1 Schistocerca cancellata
CTCTGAAAGTAGTGTGAATCCCGCTGTCGCAGCACTGACTTTTAAAAAAATCTAATAGGATCACGAAGTCACTTGTTTGTAATTTTTATTCCGAAAAGCTATCATTATGAAAACAGAAAACATTGTACGAAGATAACAAAAAAACTATATTTATGAACTTTATTACAATGGCGACAACAGTACAAAATTTTTAATGTCATCGTTTCTCAACATAATCACCCTGATTTCCTGTGTAGTTAGTCCACCGTTGTACAAACTTTCCAAAGCTAGCAGAAAAATAATTTTTCGGGTGAGCAGCGGAGAGGCGTATGCACCACTTCCTTCAGCTCTTCGTAGAAGGTGAATCGAAGGCTATATAAACCATCTTCAAGTGCACCGAACAAGTGGAAATCAGGTAGGGTGAGACTGTATCTAGGATGCTCAAAAACCTCGAAATGCACATTCTGAATGAAATGTATGGGCGGCGATATGTTGACGTGCATATCAATGCAAAATAGAACGTCGACTGCTGATTTATTTGGTTATCAAGTACTGATTCATTTTAACACAGCTCTACGAATCTGCAGAACGTTACTTTACATTTGGGTATGATCACTGACTGGTAAGGTGATAAAGAGAAACTTTTTTCTCTATGACATAACAAGTTGAAAAATTTACGTAAAGGAGGAGAAATTAGTCTCATAAGAAGCAAATTGATTTTGGAACCATTTTCGTCATAAAGTCCGTCATTTGCGACTAGACACATTAACGTTGGATACGAGGGTGAGCAAGGATTTCAGCTTCTGGTACAGCTTCGCACCAGAATACTGAACGCTGTTCTTTAATTGTGTAAACTAAAGTTCGCAGTCGCAAGAAACTTCAGAAGTCAACAGGAAACTTTCAGTAGAATACAGAGATAATGTTTTACTAAAGGAAAGTGTTTACCAGTGTAATGAACAATTCAACAGCAGCCTTATAGAAGGGGTCAACAGTAAACAGTTAACGAGTTGAGGCCTGCAATTCGAAACAAACGCCGAGGTATAGTGTCAGAAATCAAACAGGAACGAAATTCATCGGCAAAAAATAAATTGATGGAGTATCGCTACCGTCGCCTTCTACATGCTTTCGGCACTGTTAAACTTGTGCTATGTTCCTGATTTCATAACACTCCCTATAAATCTTTTGCTGACATGAATAGTCTACACGTTATCAACATAGACATTTCCTGAAAGTAATCTGCGAAGATCTTTCACGTGGTATCCACGCAATGAAATGCCTATAATTGAAACTATTGAATATCGTACATATTTCGACTAAATCTTTCTTTTAGTGAATGTTCCTCAAACAGACAGAGGGACTTCAGCTGCTTTTGGTATCTAAAGCAGTTGACGGAAGGAAATGCTAAATCACTGAGGTCATCAGTCCCCTAGAGTTAGTCCTACCTACTCAAACCTAACTAACCTAAGGACATCACACACATCCATGCCCAAAGCAGGATTCCAACCTAACCAAGACTAGTGAGATATGGGTTCAAGGTGTACAAGTCTTGCTGGATAGCAGCCCTGGTGTGTTCGGTGAGGTTCATATCTGGTGACCTGCATGGCCAATCACCTTCCCCTCACCTGACATGAAAGTACCTATGAGAACCACATTGGCAGCCAGCCGGCTTTACTTCAGATTCTCCCTCTATTTGAAGTGTATTTTCTATAACCGGCGCGGACAACTTGCCTGCATTTTATGAATGTCCTGTGCTGATGTTTCCAAGCGAAACTACACTATGTGATCAAAAGTATTTGCACAGCTGGCTGAAAATGACTTACAAGTTCTTGGCGCCCTCCATCGGTAATGCTGGAATTCAATATGGTGTTGGCCCACCCTTAGCCTTGATGACAGCTTAGACTCTCACAATCAGGTGCTGAAAGGTTTCTTGGGGAATGGTAGCCCATTCTTCACGGAGTGCTGCACTGAGGAGAGGTATCAATGTCGGTCGGTGAGGCCTGGCACGAAGTTGGCATTCCAAAACACCTCAAAGGTGCTCTATACGATTCAGGTCAGGACTATGTGCAGGCCATTCCATTACAGGGATGTTATTGTCGTGTAACCACTCCGCCACAAGCCGTGCATTATGAAAAGGTGCTCGATCGTGTTGAAAGATGCCATCGCTATCCCCGAATTGCTCTTCTACAATGGGAAGAAAGAAGGTGCTTAAAACATGAATGTAGGATTCTGTTGTGACGGTGCCACGCAAAACAATGGGTGCAAGCACCCGCCATGAAAAACACGACCACACCATAACACCACCGCCTCCTAATTTTAGTGTTGGCACTACACACGCTGGCAGATAACGTTCACCGGGATTCACCATATCCACACCCTGCCATCGGATCGCTACGTTGTGTACCGTGATTCGTCACTCCACACAACGTTTTTCCACTGTTCAATCGCTCCTTACACCAAGCGAGGCTTCTTCTAGCATTTACCGGTGTGATGTGTGCTTTTTGAACAGCCGCTCGACCACGAAATCCAAGTTTACTCACCTCCCGCCTAACTGTCGTAGTACTTGCAGTGGCTCTTGATGGAGTTTGGAATTCCTGTTTGTTGGTCTAGATAGATGTCTGCCTATTACACATTACGATCCTCTTCAAATGTCGGCGGTCTCTGTCAGTCAACAGACGAGGTCGGCCTGTACTCTTTTGTGCTGTACGTGCCCTTCACGTTTCCACTTCACTATCACATAGGAGAGAGTGGACCTAGGCATGTTTAGGAGTGCGGAAATCTCGCGTACAGACGTATCACACAAGTGACACCCAATCAGCTGACCACGTTCGAAGTGCGTGGGTCCCGCGGAACCCCCCACTCTGCTCTCTCACGATGTCTAATGACTACTGAGGTTGCTGATACGGAGCACCTGGCAGTAGGTGGCAGCACAGTGCACCTAATATGAAAAACGGATGTTTTTGGGGGTGTCCGGATACTTTTAATCACATAGTATATGTGTCACTCGGAACTTGTGCTTATTCAGTTTACAATACAGGTAATTTTTTGACAGACTGCGATTAATTCAATTCCTTACCCGTCCCATAACGCTCCCCAACTTAAACATAATAATATGGCAGTGCTCCTAGCTATATCTTCGTGCATACTCAAAGCCTATAAGTATATCTCTATACTGCCAGGAAGACAAACAGACTGAACTAGCTATATGGTATTGGCAACCAGTTTACCTCGTTCTTTCATTACTGTACCCCTTCGCTATCTTCTTACTAACCATTATATGTCTTTCAAAATCTTGTTTAATTTCAACACGCCTTCTAAATTGTGTGTCTTAGCGATCTCGGTCGTCAGCTGCCCCAGTTTCCACTAATTTCGTTCAAATCATATGGTTGAAATGGCTCTACGCACTATGGAACTTAACATCTGAGGTCATCAATCCCCTAGACTTAGAACTACTTAAACCTAAGTAACCTAAGGACATCACACACATCCATGCCCGAGGCAGGATTCGAACCTGCGACCGTAGCAGCAGCGCGGTTCCGGGCTGAAGCGCCTAGAACCGCTCGGCCACACCGGCCGGCACTAATTTCATTCTTCCGGATGCTTAGTTCCTCGTTTCATTTCTCTTTTACAATGGTTTGGATATGTATACAGTCCTTTCCGTATAACTGGTGCGAATTCATCATATGCATTTTCACTTATCAACATGAACTCAGCAAGTCACTGTACTGTAGAGGCACATAAGGGCCAAAAAATTGATTTCCTTCTTTTCTGTTTACGGATATGCACGCTTAGTGATAGAGGAGGGGAAAACATTGAGGGTGACACAAAGGAAATACGCATGTTTTTGAAATAAAATGTTTCGCAGCAGTAGTTCCGTTATTTTATAGCCACTAGGCACTTCTCGCACGGGCGAATTTCTCTAATTTTCTCCCTTTTCTCATTTACGGGCTATAAATTCGAAAAGATAACATATTTCTTGAATCACATAGGAATTTGGGCTATGGGAGTTTGGGGACCCAGGCTCTCAGCGACGAACAGGTCCCTTCAAGTACAGCACCCGTTCAAGTTTGTTAAGCGTTTCTGTGGCGTTCTTGCACTAACTGAAAGCTATAATGAGTCCAGAAGGATTTTCAAGAGGTAGCCTAGAATTATTTCTACATTAAGTTGTAGAATTAGATTTTCTAGCATTATTGTCTTTTGCCATTCGAATATATGTAATGTATTTATAGGGGAAAAAATGAAATATAATGTTTCAACGAAGAGCATGTACTAGTTTCGAACTGTAAATAATTTACAAGAGGAAAAGTAAGAAAGAAGCTAACCAACAAAATTTCAATTACTCGCTGTCATTATTCAATGAGAACCAATTACTTTCAATATTTAACAGTGAAATCCTTTTACAAAGTACGAGGTGCATTCAAGTTCTAAGGCCTCCGATTAACTACTCACCCGAAATCGATGAAACTGGCGTTACTTCTCTACATCTACATCTACATCCATACTTCGCAAGCCACCTGACGGTGTGTGGCGGAGGGTACCTTGAGTACCTCTATCGGTTCTCCCTTCAATTCCAGTCTCGTATTGTTCGTGGAAAGAAGGATTGTCGGTATGCCTCTGTGTGGGCTCTTATCTCTCTGATTTTATCCTCATGGTCTCTTCGCGAGATATACGTAGGAGGGAGCAATACACTGCTTGACTCTTCGGTGAAGGTATGTTGTCGAAACTTTGACAAAAGCCCGTACCGAACTACTGAGCGTCTCTCCTGCAGAGTCTTCCACTGGAGTTTATCTATCATCTCCGTAACGCTTTCGCGATTACTAAATGATCCTGTTACGAAGCGCGCTGCTCTCCGTTGGATCTTCTCTATGTCTTGTATCAACCCTATCTGGTACGGATCCCACACTGCTGAGCAGTATTCAAGCAGTGGGCGAACAAGCGTACTGTAACCTACTTCCTTTGTTTTCGGATTGCATTTCCTTAGGATTCTTCCAATGAATCTCAGTCTGGCATCTGCTTTACCGACGATCAACATTATATGATCATTCCATTTTAAATCACTCCTAATGCGTACTCCCAGATAATTTATGGTATTAACTGCTTCCAGTTGCTGACCTGCTATTCTGTAGCTAAATGATAAAGGATCTATCTTTCTGTGTATTCGCAGCACATTACACTTGTCTACATTGAGATTCAATTGCCATTCCCTGCATCATGCGTCAATTCGCTGCAGATCCTCCTGCATTTCAGTACAATTTTCCATTGTTACAACCTTTCGATATAGTACACCATCATCTGCAAAAAGCCTCAGTGAACTTCCGATGTCATCCACCAGGTCATTTATGTATATTGTGAATAGCAACGGTCCTATGACACTCCCCTGCGGCACACCTGAAATCACTCTTACTTCGGAAGAGTTCTCTCCATAGAGAATGACATGCTGCGTTCTGTTATCTAGGAACTCCTCAATCCAATCACACAATTGGTCTGATAGTCCATATGCTCTTACTTTGTTCATTAAACGACTGTGGGGAACTGTATTGAACGCCTTGCGGAAGTCAAGAAACACGGCATCTACCTGTGAACCCGTGTCTATGGCCATCTGAGTCTCGTGGACGAATAGCGCGAGCTGGGTTTCACATGACCGTCTTTTTCGAAACCCATGCTGATTCCTTCAGAGTAGATTTCTAGTCTCCAGAAAAGTTATTATACTCGAACACAATCCGTGTTCCAAAATTCTACAACTGATCGACGTTAGAGATATAGGTCTATAGTTCTGCACATCTGTTCGACGTCCCTTCTTGAAAACGGGGATGACCTGTGCCCTTTTCCAATCCTTTGGAACGCTACGCTCTTCTAGAGACCTACGGTACACCGCTGCAAGAAGGGGGCAAGTTCCTTCGCGTACTCTGTGTAAAATTGAACTGGAATCCAATCAGGTCCAGAGGCCTTACCTCTTTTGAGCGATTTTTATTGTTTCTCTATCCCTCTGTCGTCTATTTCGATATCTACCATTTTGTCATCTGTGCGACAATCTAGAGAAGGAACTACAGTGCAATCTTCCTCTGTGAAACAACTTTAGAAAAAGACATTTAGTATTTCGGCCTTTAGTCTGTCATCCTCTGTTTCAGTACCGTTTTGGTCACAGAGTGTCTGGACATTTTGTTTTGATCCACCTACCGCTTTGACGTAAGACCAAAATTTCTTAGGATTTTCTGCCAAGTCAGTACATAGAACTTTACTTTCGAATTCATTGAACGCCTCTCGCATAGCCCTCCTCACACTACATTTCGCTTCGCGTAATTTTTGTTTGTCTGCAAGGCTTTGGCTATGTTTATGTTTGCTGTGAAGTTCCCTTTGCTTCCGCAGCAGTTTTCTAACTCGGCTGTTGCACCACGGTTGCTCTTTTCCATCTCTTACGATCTTGCTTGGCACATACTCATCTAACGCATAATGTACGACGGTTTTGAACTTTGTCCACTGATCCTCAACACTATCTGTACTTGAGACAAAACTTTTGTGTTGAGCCAACAGGTACTCTGAAATCTGCTTTTTGTCACTTTTTCTAAACAGAAAAATCTTCCTACCCTTTTTAATATTCCTATTTACGGCTGAAATCATCGATGCCGTAACCGCTTTATGATCGCTGATTCCCTGTTCTGCGTTAACTTTTTCAAATAGTTCGGGTCTGTTTGTCACCAGAAGGTCTAATATGATATGGCCACGAGTCGGTTCTCTGTTTAACTGCTCAAGGTAGTTTTCAGATAAAGTACTTAAAAAAATTTCACTGGATTCTTTGTCCCTGCCACCCGTTATGAACGTCTGAGTCTCCCAGTCTATATCCGGCAAATTAAAGTCTCCACCCAGAACTATAACATGGAGGGGAAATCTACTCGAAATATTTTCCAAATTATCCTTCAGGTGCTCAGCCACAACAGCTGCTGAGCCAGGCGGCCTATAGAGACATCCAATTACAATGTCTGAGCCTGCTTTAACCGTGACCTTCACCCAAATCATTTCACATTTCGGATCTCCGTCAATTTCCTTCGATACTATTGCACTTCTTATCGCTATAAACACGCCTCCCCCTTCACTGTCCAGTCTGTCTCTGCGGTATACATTCCAATCTGAGTTTAGGATTTCATTACTGTTTACGTCTAGTTTCAGCCAACTTTCTGTCCCTAGTACTACATGGGCGTTGTGACCGTTTATTAATGAGAGCAGTTCTGGGACCTTTCTATAGACGCTCCTGCAGTTTACTATTAGCACATTAATATTGTTATTCCCTGTTGCATTTTGCCTACTCCTACCTTGCCGCGTCTCAGGAGGCGTCTTGTCGGGCCTAGGGAGGGGATTCTCTAACCTAAAAAACCCCATGTGCACTCCACATGTACTCCGCTACCCTTGTAGCCGCTTCCAGCGTGTAGTACTTCTCGAAGTAATCGCCCTGCAGACGTACACATTTTTCACAACGCTGACGCCATGGCAGCGGCGAAGGCTTCTTTAGAAGTCTGTTTTGACCACTGGAAAATCGCTGAGGCAATAGCAGCACGGCTGGTGAATGTGCGGCCACGGAGAGTGTCTTTCATTGTTGGAAATAGCCAAAAGTCACTAGGAGCCAGGTCAGGTGAGTAGGGAGCATGAGGAATCACTTCAAAGTTGTTATCACGAAGAAACTGTTGTGTAACGTTAGCTCGATGTGCGGGTGCGTTGTCTTGGTGAAACAGCACACGCGCAGCCCTTCCCGGACGTTTTTGTTGCAGTGCAGGAAGGAATTTGTTCTTCAAAACATTTTCGTAGGATGCACCTGTTACCGTAGTGCCCTTTGGAACGCAATGAGTAAGGATTACGCCCTCGCTGTCCCGGAACATGGACACCATCATTTTTTCAGCACTGGCAGTTACCTGAAATTTTTTTGGTGGCGGTGAATCTGTGTGCTTCCATTGAGCTGACTGGCACTTTGTTTCTGGATTGAAAAATGGCATCCATGTCTCATCCATTGTCACAACCGACGAAAAGAAAGTCCCATTCGTGCTGTAGTTGCACGTCAACATTGCTTGGCAACATGCCACACGGGCAGCCGTGTGGTCGTCCGTCAGCATTCGCGGCACCCACCTGGATGACACTTTCCGCATTTTCCGGTCGTCATGCAGGATTGTGTGCACAGAACCCACAGAAATGCCAACTCTGGAGGCGATCTGTTCAACAGTCATTCGGCGATCCCCCAAAACAATTCTCTCCACTTTCTCAATCATGTCGTCAGACCGGCTTGTGTGAGCCCGAGGTTGTCTCGGTTTGTTGTCACACGATGTTCTGCCTTCATTAAACTGTCGCACTCACGAATGCACTTTCGACACATCCGTAACTCCATCACCACATGTCTCCTTCAACTGTCTATTAATTTCAATTGGTTTCACACCACGCAAATTCAGAAAACGAATGATTGCAAGCTGTTCCAGTAAGGAAAACGTCGCCATTTTAAGTATTTAAAACAGTTCTCATTCTCGCCGCTGGCGGTAAAATTCCATCTGCCGTGCGGTGCTACAATCTCTGGGACGTATTGACAATGAACGGGGCCTCATTTTAAAACAATGCGCATGTTTCTATCTCTTTCCAGTCCGGAGAAAAAAAAAAACGGAGGCCTTAGAACTTGAATGCACCTCGTACAATGGTACAGAAATTGTTCGTTATAAAAGTACACATTCAACACTGCCATCGGTAGTTACAGACCTAGTGGTAATTAAACGCAAAGTTATCAACATCAGATACAAATTTTTTATTTTGATTGATTTAGGCGTCATTATAAACGAAGATCCTTAAAGGAAGCTTAATATTGCGCTTCTGAACTCTCAACACGTAAACTTCAACAGATCATTGCTGTTCGCTGTATGATGCACTTCTTCCCTTGGTTTATAAGTCATCCATAATTACAGATGGGTTTGCTTCCTGTTTCACAGCTGTACTCACCTCAGATACGAAAAAGAGCAAACGATCTCATTGCGACGAAATCCGAGGA
This sequence comes from Schistocerca cancellata, assembly GCF_023864275.1. Lineage (NCBI taxonomy): Eukaryota > Metazoa > Arthropoda > Insecta > Orthoptera > Acrididae > Schistocerca > Schistocerca cancellata. The sequence continues at coordinate 727,371,948 of NC_064631.1, forward strand.
AATGCTATTCCCACGTCGCCGGGTGGCGAGCGCTGCTGCAGGTTGCTGTGAGCGGTGGATCGTTATTGTTCGATTAGCGACCCCCGTTCAGCGTACATATTTGGGTGCCTTTGTTACCGTGTGTTTGCTGGAGCAGATCGCCTCGTCGCATCAAAGGGCTCTCAAGCAGATGGCTGACATAATGGAGAGTGACGTTACTGCCGCAGGTCCTCTAATCTGAGGACGGCGCGTCGCGAACGCTAAGCGGTCTGCGTTGAGAACAGGGGGAAGCCCTCCGTCACTCGTCGTCTGTCACGGCGAAATTTGTGCGTCTGTCACAGTGATGTATGGTCTTCATGATTTATTTTTTCTCGCAGCAGTAGTCTACGGTCATGAAGATTCAGACTGCCGTTGCGTTCCGCAGACTTCACTTCTCGATAACTGTGTTCGAATTTTGGATTAGACAGTGTAGTACTCTTGCAACAAGAAGTTCATTAATAACAGGAACGCTGGCAACCGTACCGTTTTCATTTGGTTGAAAATGAAGGTAACACACATTTGAATACTCACATGAGACTTCAACTAACATCTATAAAGAGATCGTGAAACAGTTCCTCTATAACGACAATATAACGGATTTATTATTAAGCATCAGAAGGCAAGAAAGTTGAGAGAATCTCGAAGATATACAATCAAGCACTCCAATTTCTTTATTTGTTTTACTTCACACAGAAGTAAGATGTTTCTGTATAGCAAACGCATTACCTTAGGTTACTGTGCATTGCATTTATATTACAATGTATTATATTAATTACGAGTAAATACAAAAGTGGCAACAGATTATAAACCGAAAATTTAATGCAAATCGCAGCAGTAATGTGGATTTGATAACATACTGCCGTTTCAGTCGAGCAGGCCTTTAGTTCTTCAACATTGGTCATTTCTTCAGTGAAATAATTGTAAGTTTGATCCATAAAAACATTATCATTTAATAGTTTTAAACATTGCTGTTTTCAGCAACGGTATGAAATTTTGAAACATAGGAATTATACAGTCAACCGGTTGCAAGCAACTGTTTGAAAACATTGATCTACGTTTTGACGGCTACTAAGGGTATCTTCATCAGAATAAAATGTTGAGAACCCTATAAAACAATACATAGAAATTAAGTAAGACAAAAAATACCTTAACCAAGATGACAAATGTCGTGAGGTACGAAGGTTACTTACGTAAGATTATCGTGTAAAATAATACATGGAAAATCATGTATGACAAAAAACACATTAACCAAGATCACAACTGTCATGCCATACGAAGGTTACTTGCACAGAATTACATCGCGAAAAAGCAATGGTCAGAATTTAGAGCAGCTCCGCTCAAGTCAAAAATTAAATAAAATACGTTCCAGCCTTGTCACGTATGCCAGGCTACAAACAACATCAGACTGATCGGCCCAGAGGCTTACATTGCAGTCAGGTGAACAATACAAGTAGCGACGCCTATCGGGCGTGGACAGTGACGGGTCCCCGTTTGAAACATTATACACACATCAAAAAAGTTTGCATCACCTCGGTCCCGAGAGTTTCGGAACCTGTACGAAAAATTGGAATAGAGATCAACATAAACATCATTTCCGCCCTTTTCATCGCTCATGAAAACCACACGATGCATGTTGTACCACCACACAGCGAGATCTTCAGAGATGGTGGTCCAGACTGCTGTACACACCGGTACTTGTAATACCCAGTATCTCGTCCCCTTGCATTGATGTATTCGTCGTGGCATACTATCCACAAGTCCATCGAGGCACTGTTGGTCCAGATTGTCCCACTCCTCAACGGCGATTCGGCGTAGATCCCTCAGAGTGGTTGGTGGGTCACGTCGTCCATAAACAGCCCTTTTCAATCTATCCCAGGCATGTTCGATGGCGTTCATGTCTACAGAACATGCTGGCCACTCTAATCGAGCGATGTCATTATCCTGAAGGAAGTCATTCACAAGATGTGCACGATGGGGGTGCGAATTGTCGTTCATGAAGGCGAATGCTTCGCCAATATGCTGCCGATATGGTTCCACTATCGGTCGGAGGATGGCATTCACGTATCGTACAGCCGTTACGGCGCCTTACATGACCACCAGCGGCGTACGTCGGCCCCACATAATGCCACGGCAGGGAACCTCCACATTGCTGAACTCACTGGACAGTGTGTTAAGGCGTTCAGCCTGTCCGGGTTGCCTGCAAACACGTCTCCAACGATTGTCTGGTTGAAGGCATATGCGACACTCATCGGTGAAGAGAAAGCGATGCCAATCCCGAGCGGTCCATTCAGCATCCTGTTGCGCCCATCTTTACCGTGCTGCATAGTGCCGTAGTTGCAAAGATGGACCTCGCTGTGGACGTCGGGAGTGAATTTGCGCATCATGCAGTCTATTGCGCACAGTTTGAGTCTTAACATTGTAAGGTGTCAGGCCAATACAACACCTTCCATGAAAACCCTGACATGATAAGCAAATCCAGTAGTATGTCACATAGCTCCGAATAAATCGTGACATTAAATTAACCAAAGTAATACGAGTAACGAGTGAGCAAATGGAATACCGCAGACTAACACAAGAATGCCTAAATGCATGTCATACCTTTCCACCGTGAGACAGACGCAGTTCCGAGGGGAGATACGAGAACAGAAGCCGAGAGCAGAACCGTGTTAAGCTAGAAGGCCCTACGATAAGGGACGGACACCCACGTCGCCAGCTAACGCTAGGACCACCCCCCAGCCCATGTTTAAAGCTAGAGCCTTCCAGAAGAACAGTATAGATCTTACGATAACACTAAAAGGACCACACCAGCTGCAAGTTTTAGCGTGAGACTTTTTCGCGTCTCTGTTACGTTGCAAACTTTAAAAACATTGCCCCACCACGAAAAGTATAACGTTTCTCATTGGATAGACAGAATTTTTCTAGGCGGAGCTTAAGGTTAACATTGAGACCCTGATTGGCCAGATGAAAACACAAACAGATATTTTTTTTAAACCAACTTCGGTAAACTGTAGTAAGGAGAAGTTAGAGAGAGTTGCTTCCGAGATGGCGAGGTGAGCGGAGCTGGGCCGCCGCCGCCGCCCCCTGACGAACACCAACAAGGCAATGAATGCACGCGATGTCGCATAACAGCGCATAAAGCTTCACTCAGAACTGCAGAAGTCTCATCTGTTACACCCTTTTTTTGCGTAATACTAGTTTCGATCGTCAATTAAAGCTCATGGTGTTCACATTTACCACTTGAAGTAAAAATCTGAAACATGATGATTTTTCTGTTATATAGTTATTGAGAAGCCACATCAGCCACTGTAATTTACGACAAGTTAGATAAGTAATTAAAGATAATTGAGGGTCACTGTAGACCATTTTGATAGTTTTCTCTCTTGTGAAACTTAATTTAAACCTAGATTATAGATGTGATATGACATAGGTCATCCTTCGATGCATTGTAGAACTTGGAAACCCATTCAGGGAATATTCGTTCACATTTTTGTTGAACGCAATTGGTTTTTACCATCCTGTATTAAAACATTTCCTTTCATCAATAGTGCAATTTATAAACAATGTTTTGTGAGTAGAATAAAATTTCCAGTGGTAAACTTAACTGCTTTTTCGACGTTATTTTACCTGCTAACTAAAAATAGGAAAGCCTTGAACCCCTTCCACTAAATTTAGTTAGTGTTAAGATTCTTTTACAGCGAGTGCAGTGGAGCTGAAATAATTAAGTATTTGGTTATATCATCGCTAGTCTCACTGAACTCTTGTGAACTCTACATGTCATGTGTGGTCTGGCGTCTCCTTACCAGCAAGAGGTCCCAGGTTCAAACTAGTCAATTCCCTAAAAAACACGCTCAGAGCCTCGTTGCGCGTAAGTGGTAGGGAGACACGACTTAGAACAAACAGACACCACACAGAATGTTAGAACATGACGTGCTGTGGCTGCACGAAAAGCATTATTCAACGTGGTGGCGTTGCTGTCAGGGTTCCTCCGAGTCATAGTCTGTAGGTAGCGGTCATCCACTGCAGTAGTAGCCCTTGAGTGGCCTGAGCGAGGCATGTCATCGGCAGTTCCTGTCTCTCTGTATCTCCTCCATGTCCGAAAAACATCGCTTTGGTTCACTCCGAGACGCCTGGACACTTCTGTTGGTGAGAGCCCTTCCTGGCTCGAAGTAACAATGCGGACGCGATCGAACCGTGGTATTGACCGGCTCGGCCTGATTGAACTACACGAGCCGTGTACCTCCCTCCTGGTGGAATGACTGCAACTGATCGGCTGTCTGACCCACTCCGTCTAATGGTTCAAATGGCTCTGATCACTGTGGGACTTAACATCTGAGGTCATCAGTCCCCTAGAACTTACAACTACTTAAACCTAACTAACCTAAGGACATCACACACATCCATGCCCGAGGAAGGATTCGAACCTGCGAGCGTAGCGGTCACGTGGTTCCAGACTGAAGCACCTAGAACCGCTCGGCCACAGCGGCCGGCCCTCGCTCTAGTAGGTACTGCTCATGCATGGTTCTTTACGTCTTTGGAGGGGGGAGGTTACTGACATCTCTGAACAGTCAAAGGGACTGTGTCTGTGATACAATATCCACAGTCAACGTCTGTCTTCAGGAGTTCTGGGAACCGGGGTGATGTAAAAATATTTTTAATGTGTGTAATAGAAATAACTGAAAGAACGACAGTTAATTGTAAAACCAAATTACTGCGGAAGAGGGCTTCAAGAATTTTAGAAATCACACAGTAGTAAAACATATGAAGTACGAGAGCCATCTGTTAGGCTTTACAAAAATTATTATTACGTAAAGGACAGATAAATATAGAAAATTTTAACTTTGAAGATCTTGTTAACCATCGATGGATCATAGAAGTAGTTAACTGCAGTGATTTTTATTATATTCATCTGTTTTTCGAACCTGTCAGGTGACAAAGATACAGAAGCCGCATGATGAATGGCTGAATGGAAACATGCTTTTTTAAGGGAATGATGATGCACTGAACTATCGGGGCACAATTTGATCTCTATTAATGGCTTTTCGAAAAATACTTAAAGAAAGTCTGTCGTTGTCAATATCAGTACAGAAGTCTAAGCAATTAATCTGACGATCTTTATTTTCTAATTCACAAGTGGAACTGACTTTTACATGAAGAGTATTGAAAATTTCAAACAAATGCTGAATTCCGAACCACGGTATATGATCAAAATGTCATCCACGTACCGAGCATAAGACAAAATACCCTGATCAGCAGCTGAAAAACTTTTGAAGAAATACTCTTCTAGCGAATTGGTTAAAATATCAGCAAGGATACCTGCCAGTGGGTTACCCATTGTATACCAAGGTATAGTTTGCCACCGAAAACAAAATTATTGTATGTTATACTATTCATAGCAAACGAATTAGCTCAATTATTTGCGCGACAGAAATATCTTTTTTAAAAGTGCGTAGGTTTTTTTCAACGAGGTCAGAGGCTGTTTCAACAGGTACGTTGGTGATCATCTGTTAATTTTTGTCACAAACAAAAAGCGTCGAAGGAAAGTACACAGAGAAAAGGAAGTTCGTTGAATGGACGTACTCGAAGAGCTGGAGGTTTTCAACCATAGTTCTTAGAATGATTGCCTCATCCTCAATGAACAGTTACAGTCATATAACAAAATTTTTTCCAATGGTTTTAATCCACTACTCGCTGAATTTTTATTCCTCTATTTTTACTATATTTTTCTGCCTCTAGTTCCAAAACATTTTCTTCGAGTCTCACAGATGTGTACTACTATAGTTGCCTTCACGTAGATTTTTTTGGATTGTACAGCTCTTTGTATAAATTTTCTATATTATTCTGTCCTTTATGTAATGGTAACTTCTGTAAAGCCCGATAGATGGTTCTTATACTTCATCTGTTTGACTACTATGTAATTTCGAAAATTCGTTAGGCTCTATTCTATTTGGCTGTCGTTTTTTTCAATTATTTCTATTATGATGTTTCAAATGGGCACATGTTAATAGGCAGCAATGTAAGCCACTGGGTCGATCAGTCAGATGTTGTTCCCAGCTAGGCATACGTGACAAGGCTGGAACGTATTTTATTTCATTTTTGAATTTAGCGTAACTGCTCTAAATTCTGACCATTGCTTTTCTGCAATGTAACTTAACGTAAGTAACATTTGTGCGTCATGACAATGTCAGTGGTTGTTTGAATAGGTACGTTGCTGATCATGTATTAATTTTTGATCACAAACTGAAAAGCGTTGAAGGAATTTCTGTTTTACATAGAGAAAAGAAAGGTGTTTTTATTATTTAATTTTCTGCGTATTATTTCATAGGGTTCTCAAAATTTGATTCTGATGAAGACACCCTTAGTAAGTGTCGACTGGCTGCATGATTCCTATGTTTGATAGTGGTTTGATTTTGAGTTACACTGAATACGGGATCGGTAGAAGATATGAGAGAGGAAATATTTACCTTGAGTTCAGAAATTGAATTTAAGCTAGTAATAACAGATATATCGTTAAAGTATCAAAAGAGGAAGTGGTTACTCGGAAAAGGCCTGGAGACACAATGCGATACCAAGTGAATGACGTCATGGTGAGTCAGAGGATCCGAAATCAGACATTGTATAATAATGCGTGCCCGGGAACCGATATAGACTTAGTTCAGAATTTACTCATGACGAAGAATGCCCTGACCTTTAAGAGATTCATCATGAAGAATCAATCATGTAAAGAAGTGAAATAAGGAGGAAAGACAATGTGCGTTTTGGGACACGACAGTCAATTTTTGACAAAATAAATTTCGGGTGAACATCCTGGTACGAGTGTGCATAGGACACAATATTTCGGCAATCGACCACGTTGCCGTCATCAGGTGCGCTGATTTCTTGTCAGTTGGAGAGAGAAATTTGGTCGCGAGGGCGATCGGAGAGGCGGGCTCAGCCAGCAGCGGACGAGAGCGGGATGGAAGGCGGTGGCGAGCGAGTGGTCAGCGGCGGACCGCTGCATGTGGACCTGTCAGTTTTAAGCGGCTGGCTGTTACGTGACGTCACTAGGGCTTACCACTTTCCAGCACACGGCCTTAAGACAACGTTTTACCCACGTCTGCGTTGATTACAAGCAAAGGCAAATTACTATGACAAAGTACGATATGGCAAATGAAAGAGCAATTTGAGTCGAATCAGCCGAGATGCTGGTAGGATTTGCACGAATTTATATCAAAAGATATTAAGTAAACAAATCTGCAATAAGTGAAATTTACTGAATAGCTTATAGCTTTTGAACCAATGCAGGTAAAGAGTAAAGCGAGTGCTCATTTTAAAGGTTGCGTTAAAACGGATTCCCTGACACTTGTATAATTTGCAGCATTAATATTTCACTGTTAAAGCACTAATTTCATTAATTTTTTGCTAATAATTAATTAAAACAAATAATACAGGAAGGATCCACGAACAGCAAGGTATTGTATGATAGCAGGTGTAGTTTTGTACATTTTAACGTGATTAGTTTGTGAGTTTTATAGTTATTATGATGTGTTGTCTTTGTTTATTAATAATTTTTCCATAATTTCGACTACATTTCTTTAACCTTTGTATATACGTAAATTCTTTCAGCGTATTAGAAAGAGCACTTAAAATGCGTATGGAAAGTGTTGCCTTATAAATAACTGTAATGTTATTTAGTGTCACAAATGGACAAAAACTATATTTGCACTTTGCAAAAATGATTGCAAAAAATTAAGACATTAACCCTGGGCAAACTGTTGGAGCTACAAATTTGTCTAATACATGTTTTTTGATGAGAATTTGAGTCCTCATGTAATGCTGTAAACAGAATTGAGATTGCTCCTCTATGTAAAAAGTTTTGCAAAGAAGTGGTGGTCAACTGAAAGCAGTTACGTGACGTAGCTTGAGGAATTTCGCATCGAGGGTATTTAAGCGGAGCTGACATGAAGCTCCATGTCAGAGTTCTGCGCGGTCTTACAGACGCCGGATCTGTTTCGCTCAACGCGACACTTGGCTGATAGTTTTTGCAGGACCCGAAGTGGTTAACTTAGCCGAATTTCGAGTGTGCGCGCAAATGGAAGATAAAATTTTTTGCGAAGAATCCGGATTTAGGATATTTTCGGTGAGAAGCACACTAGGGATTGTTTTTCACGTATTGTGTCTTTTGGTGATCGTTTCTGTAAGCAAACGGGACTTCAAAATCGTAGCTGCGGGACTCTGTTTCTATTCAAGAGTCACCACACTTAGCCGCTGAAGCGCTGCTGTGTTTCGGGATACCAGTGGGACGCAGTTACTAGGATGGACTCTGATTCTGGAACAGCGCCACTGGGTTTTAACTATGTTTAGACCAGACGAGACTTTGAATATTTTGTGGAAACCGACAACATGGAATTCGTGTTAGTGTTGAGTGAAGTTGAGATCATGGGGATTAGGTCGTGTTTTAGCTAACCAATCGATTTTCTAAAGATCAATCGATGTTGTTCGACATTCAAAAACTTTTATTAAAATTTATAGCGCGTTCAGTATCGGCATTGCGTGCTCGACTCATGAATTTTAGGGAACTTAGCACATGCATTCAATTCGCCATTCGATTTCAGCGTCATAGGCTGTACCCTTGTTAAAATTTGTACTTGTCGGTCAGCGGCATCGAGACTATTTTAATTATTCGATTTAACAGGTGTTAAGCACACGTGTCTGGCGGCAGAAAGGGTAAGAGATCACCCCGAGTTAGACGAATAGAGCCAGCGAGCATATTCATTTGCCTTGAAGTTTTAAATAAACGAAGGCAACCACTGAACCTACTGGTACCGATGAGTATTGAGTGTCCGTTCAGTATTGAGTTATATTGTCAGTGGCAGCAAAAGGCACGAAGTAGAGAAAGCGGAAATGTACTAGGAAAGAGAGACTTAGAGAAGAAATATGGGTATTCTGACATTGGTAGTAAGTACGTTAGTGCATTATTGCTTAAAGGACACACTGACATATATGCTATGGGACCACAGGAGATAGCTTCCAAGCAGATGAACATCGTCACTCATGCATGTGCTGTAGCACCTCAAGCTCGAAACTTATCAGAAAATGTGGAACTAACTAAGTGGACTCAGGTTCGTGAACATCATATCAATTCAGAGCTTAATACCGACAGAGGTGCCGCGATGGTTAATAGACATTAGAACCGCACCCTGGATTTCCTTAACATAAAACAGAACAAACAGTAATTCACATGAAATTCAGTACCAAATACAGATTGTAACACTATCAAGCTTTTGAGAGTCGCGGGACTTTGCACTAATGAAGCAAAGAATGAGAATTGTACATATGTAGTGTATAAGAGTGTCTGCAGAAGACAATATTCTTTGACTATGTGAAGTTTAATGCTTGTATGTAATTAACAAATGTCTATAAATTTATGTAAGTAACAATAACCATCTTTTATTTAACTATGTATAATTGTTTGTAAAGTGAAGTCAACAACAGCTCAGGGCTAGAGTTAAATATAGGTGAACACCAGTAGGGATCTTACGATGTTCTGGAACGTCGGAAAAGGTGGATTTTTTTGCTGCTAACGGAAGCACGTAGGAGAGGGAAGAAGTGGAGCGGGTCAGACAGACGCAATACACTGTTGTGGCAGGTGACGAAAGCTGATGCGCGATGTAATACGCAGTATTGTTCAAACAAAGGCAAAAGTTTAACTGCTTAATACACGTGAGTGAAGGCGAAATGCTAGGGTACATGTTTGCAACGCTTTAGAGGAGATATAAAATTACGTCAGCAACGAGTGTTGGTTCCCGGATGGGGATGGTCTAAGGTATCCCTTACTCAGACCGACGCAGATCCCCAGGAAAGCCAAACTCATAATTGGCGCTGATATAAGTCGCATAATTCGACGTTACAAAGACAAGTAAGAATCTCAGCCGCTGCAAAACGGTACGTGCCTTCTATGCACCTAAATCTACAGCAACTGTACTCACGACGACAATACTGAAATTAACCGTCCATAGTTCTGTATACGATCTGTTCAAAAATGGCTCTGAGCACTATGGGATTAACATCTGAGGTCTGCAGTCCCCTAGACTTTGAACAACTTAAACCTAACTAACCCTAAGGACATCTCACGCACCCATGCCCGAGGCAGGATTCGAACCTGCGACCGTAGCAGCAGCGCGGTTTCGGACTGAAGCGCCTAGAACCGCCCGGCCACAGCGGCCGGCTATACTAGCTGTTTGACAAGTTTTTGTGTCTTCCATTCAATGATCATTTAATTGTTTTTTTTAAACGCAAAACAACTCATTTAACCTAAAGTGTTCCAAGTAGGGATCCTTTCCTATAATCAAGAGAAAGAAACCGAGAATCCATTAGTGTGAAACATTATTGCAACTGTTTTCTTGCAAAGTAAATTTAAATTATCAGTCAAGTGCAGCAATTAAAGTAAATGTGGAGCGTTGTAGATTGCGTTGAAAGTACGTAAAGTAAATAACAATTCTACCTAGTGTGTGAACTTGGTTATTGGGACCTTCTCTCCAAGAAATTACATAAAGTTACTATTTCAATAAAACTGAGAAAAACTAAGTATAAAACCTTCTGCAATCATTTTGATACTTACAAAAGTATCATAAAATATTTCTTGTGTATAATACATGTTTTCAGAGGCAGCGTTGTTGATCCTACCTTCAGAAAAGTAAGTAGGTATTATTGTCGTTTCGGCGTTGTTTTCATGGACCAAAACTTTCTAAGTGTGTGCGTTGACCTATTCTGAAAGCAGTCATTATTCAGCTATCTACGTGCATTAGCCTGTTCCTTCAATGATAGAAATTATTAAAGAGAAAAAGTTTCAACATGAACTAAAATATAGTAAATACAAAATTTGGTGAATTTATTGAATAACGTCAATCGATACGTTATTTTTACTGCAGACCGTGTTTTTTAGTATTGTTGTCACTCGTAAGAAGTAGTTTGACGGAATATAAAAGCTGCAACCAACACTATACAATAACTTCACATTTGACCGAGCTTGCCGGCCGGTGTGGCCGTGCGTTTCTAGGCGCTTTAGTCTGGAACCGCGTGACCGCTACGGTTGCAGGTTCGAATCCTGCCTCGGGCATGGATGCGTGTGATCTCCTTAGGTTAGTTAGGTTTAATTAGTTCTAAGTTCTAGGCGACTGATGACCTCAGAAGTTAAGTCGCATAGTGCTCAGAGCCATTTGAACCATTTTTGACCGAGCTTTATCCGTTGCTCGGCATCTGAGGTCACTAGTGGTTATTAAGGAGGTAGTCGTGTTTAAGTGCTTCAATTTCCGAAGCTAGATTAAAATCAAAAGTATAAACGTAATTGCAAGAGTAGGAATGGTGGGTGTTGTAAGTGGCCTTTAGAAGGTGACAGAACAGCATTTACATCGCCATACTACCGTTATAAGATCAGTAAATTTTGTTCCCCCTCTTCCTCGTTGGGAAGGTAAAAAACAACTTGCGCTCTTGACGTTGTGCTTGTTAAAAGTTTCTTCGCAAACAAGTTTTTAAACTATCAAAGGCGCATCGCGCTAACAATCATTAGCAGTCCATTCCAAGTTATATTTTGCTCTGTCGTTCTTCAGGCGGACAGTGACCCTTTCTCATTCAAATCCTACACAATGTTCTGCCAAGTGATAACATAAAGTACTTAAAAAAGTAAAATACAACAATTTCAAATAAACTGCAGTGACTTTTTTCAAGGTGTGGACTATTTGAATTGAGGATGAGCTTTCCGTCCCAGCTAGTATCATAACGCCTCTGACATTGTTTCAGATTTAACTGACGCTCTTTAGAAGGTGGAGAAATTATTTCTGAAGCCATTCGTAGACTACAGGATTGTGGATGCCTGGAAACCGATTACGAGCGTCATCTTTTTTATATTGTTATTTCACTTCTTAACAAGGTGGAAATTTGTGGTTGGGGGTAGACTGAAAGCAAAATGTACATTTTCTTTAGGCAGACAGTTTAAAAAAATACAATGTTGTTAAATCAAACGTTAAAACATACCACCTATGTTATTAAAACACATGATTGGTATGATGAACATTTCCTAGAGATAGGTTGTGGCGCTGATATTATTGTGGGCGTAATGTTGGCGCCCATTGGCTGTTGAGAGCTTGATGATCTCTACTGATTCAACGGATGAATGGAATAAGACCACGAGAAACGATTAAGGGGAATTAGAACGGAAAAAATATTTTTTTCACATTTTCGGGTTTTTATCTCATTACAAAATTTGCATTTTCCCGAATAAAATGATATATATATCAGCCATAAACTCAGATGGGAAGTATTTTTTTTTTAATATAATCTACACCTGAGAAAATTTTAAAATTTTTACGTGCGTTACTTCAAGATCTAATAAAATCGGTAATTTTTAATACAGAAGGCTGTAGATTGTTGTGTTACAAAGGTTAAATTACGTGTTTGTATTGGTAGCACTGTCGAAAACAGTATCGTATCGTTCCGTATTATAAACATGCGTTGCAAGTCTAAGTGCTAACGTTTTTCCGAGGAAAAGTGACGAATAGATTGGTAAATGAACTACGGCAGTATTATGGGATGACCATTAGAAACAATACTGAGGATTTGTTGAAAATGAAGCAGGCAGTAGGGGCTACCTTCTTCCACAGAATGTCAACTGATGAAAAACTAGCACACCGCCTTTGCCCTCCTGTACCTGATTAATGGCGCATTTACCGGAATGCCCAGTACTCAAACAGTTCATACAGCCATTAACATTCCATCCCAGCAGCAGTCATGGATATCATAAAACCTAGTTAAGGAGACTTGGAAAATTACGAATTACGGAAGAAATGTCTGCATGGTCAGACTCAAAGTCCCAATGAGTTGTTCAATAATCATATGAACCCACTTACCAAAAATGTTTTTGTTGGAATGAAGACACTAAAGTGGGGGATCAATGATGCTGGTATAGCTTTTAATGATGGCAAAATCAGTAGAGTCAAAGTGCTACAGCATATTGGAATTATTTTTGGAGCAAACTTCGTCAGAGAACTTGAACGGGTGGACAAAGTTCGCATTGATAAAGCAAAGTATGCAGCACTGTTGGCCACAAAGGAGCCCAGAAAGATGAAAAGAAGGAAAGACTTGGAAAAAGATCAAGAGGATGATATATACAGTATGGTGCAGGGTGCTTCTGAGTGACTAAAAATAAAGAATTAAGTATATATTAATTGAGTTAAAGTCTTTTGAAACTTTAGAAGCCATTACTGAAAATTTACATTTTCTGTTGCATTTTTCCCTAAATCTCAGAAACCACTTCGAGTAGAGTATTCAAATTTTCAGGGAGAAATAACATTCATTCATATCCTGAGTCTACTGAACTAAAAGAAGAACGTAATGTTATGTATATTTAAAAATTTTTAGGATAACCTGCAAAAAAAATACACAAAATTTCAACCGTGTAATTAAAAAACTATTTCCGAAAGCAGTGGCTGAAATGCAATTATTTTAGTTCAGTAGATCAGAACATACAGTTTAATATCGTGCAAAAGTATCATGTCAATGGCTACCAAGTCACTAAATTTAACATTGTCGAGATAGGGCGTTCCAACTCCCCTTACGTGAAATAAGAAAGTGGGAATGATGGTAAGACGGGCGGCGACCACTGCATAACGTCCGGTAATTAAACATCATCTCAGAATGCTTGTGGCGAGGACTACAAGAAACAGTACTGAGGATGCTACACAACGTAGACTGGGAGAAATTGAAATGGGAATGCCTCTGGGACTCCTGTTATTAATGATACATTATTATTCATTAATTATTAATATTTATTAATTGTCATATTTACTTATTATTTCTTGTCATTGGGATCTGAAGTCCCACTCTACGAAGATCGGTATGAGCGGCGAGTGTGATTGGTTACAGGTTCTGGCGTCCGTTTTGAAGAAGACGGACTGTGTCCTTAACAGCGGGAGCAGGCCATGTAAGTGGTGTATCGATGATGCAGATAGCGGCGGTCATTTCATTTTTTTCTAGGGCTTTTGTCTACACTTGTAGTAATTGGTAGTGTGGAATCGATTCCAGGTACAATATCCGGGGGAGATTACTGATTGAAACACTGTTTTATGCGGTGCTTGACCTGTAATGGGAAACGGTATGGAAAATTTAGCTTAGTTAAATTAGGTGACCACAGTGATAAATAATTTTCTTGGAAACTAAATACTGAAAGTGGATGTCGTGTGACTAGGGCCTCCCGTCGGGTAGACCGTTCGCCGGGTGCGAGTCTTTCGATATGACGTCACTTCGGCGACTTGCGCGTCGATGGGGATGAAATGATGATGATTAGGACAACACAAGACCTTGTCCCTGAGCGGATAAAATCTCCGAACCAGCCGGGAATCGAAGCCGGTCCCTTTTTTTTCGAAATCTCGTTTTGTTCGCTTTTTTGTTGCATCTGCTCGGGGCGGACGTCTTAAGACACCCGTTTAAGTTCGTCGTTGATCGATTAAAGGTTCTTTATTAAAGAGAGCAGCTAACCATCTGACCGAACAGCCCTTAGGATTGACATTCTGTCGCGCTGACCACTCAGCTACCGGGGACGGACAACGGTATGGTATTAGGATACCTCTATGTGATACTTACCATGGTAACTGAGGATGCTATGGGTAACCAAGCGATCAGAGTAACGGAAGACAGCAATGTTATGGATGTGGAGGGCTTTTCGAATCTGGGATCTCGGATTGGAGTCGGGTTTTTCATCTGTGAACTCGGGTCCACCTCCTTGATTACACCTATGGTTGGTGGGAGCTGAGGTTGTGTGGGACGTGGGGGATCGAGTGAAAGTTCAGTTAAGTGGGGACCGAAAGTTATTAATGGGAGTTCGTGCAGCAAGACGTAGTTGACGTATAAACTGAGAAATCTGTTTTCATGGAATCTTTGTACGACATAGATTTAAGAAGACACTTGTCATTTTAAGTTCAGAAAATAGAATCAGTTGTTTAAGAAATATCTGATTAAGTACGGATAGGACAAAGAAAGGGATTTTAGGATTCCTGACGAAATATAAATGGGTTCTCAACAAAATATCACGTAAGTAGAAACAGAGGAAGGTCACAGAAATCGGAGCAAGACGCCGATTCTAGTTATTTTACAGTATAGAGAAATTCTGAATGTGGCAGGGTTGAATAAAGAAAGCGACAGATTATTTACGACTTTTACAGATATCAGACACCAGGTTTATGGGTCGAATGGCACGAAATGGAAGGAGTAGTTGAGAAGACACTATACCCTGTGTTATTCAGTCTATACATTTAACAAACAGCAAAGGAAACCAAGAAAACAATTTGAGAAGGAATTAAAGTTCAGGAGAAAGAAAGAAAAATGTTGAGGTTTGCCGATGACATAGTAATTCTGTCATTCACACCAAAGGAGCTGGAAGAGCAGTTGAATGGAATGGACGTTGTGTTCAAACTAGGATGTAAAACAAACATCACCAAAAGCAAAACAATGATAATGGAATGTAGCCGAATTCAGTTAGTTGATGGTAAGTAACTTAGATATGGAAATAAGACACTAAAAGTAGTAGATTAATTTTGCTATTTGGACAGAAAAGTAACTATGATGGTCGAAGTAGAGAGGAATAAGATGTACACTGGCAATGACGACAAGAAAAGTGTTTCTGAAGAAGAGAAATTTGTTAATATCGTATTTAATTTAAATGGTAGGGAGATTTTTCTGAAGGTATATGACTGGAGTGTAGTCTTGTACGGTTGCGAATGGCGAATAAGAAGCAGTTCATACAAGAAGAGAATAAACGCTTTTGAAATGAGGTGCTGCAGAAGAATGCTGAAGATTAGGTGTGTAGATAGCGAAACTAATCAGTTACTGAATCGAATTGGGGAGACAAATTTGTAGCATAGCTTGCCTAAAAGAAGGAATCGGTTGACATGACAAACTCTGGAATATCAGAGAGTCATTAATTTAGTGTTGGCGTGAAGTGTTCGGGATAAAACACGGATAGTGTGACACATAGTAGAATATACACTCCTGGAAATTGAAATAAGAACACCGTGAATTCATTGTCCCAGGAAGGGGAAACTTTATTGACACATTCCTGGGGTCAGATACATCACATGATCACACTGACAGAACCACAGGCACATAGACACAGGCAACAGAGCATGCACAATGTCGGCACTAGTACAGTGTATATCCACCTTTCGCAGCAATGCAGGCTGCTATTCTCCCATGGAGACGATCGTAGAGATGCTGGATGTAGTCCTGTGGAACGGCTTGCCATGCCATTTCCACCTGGCGCCTCAGTTGGACCAGCGTTCGTGCTGGACGTGCAGACCGCGTGAGACGACGCTTCATCCAGTCCCAAACATGCTCAATGGGGGACAGATCCGGAGATCTTGCTGGCCAGGGTAGTTGACTTACACCTTCTAGAGCACGTTGGGTGGCACGGGATACATGCGGACGTGCATTGTCCTGTTGGAACAGCAAGTTCCCTTGCCGGTCTAGGAATGGTAGAACGATGGGTTCGATGACGGTTTGGATGTACCGTGCACTATTCAGTGTCCCCTCGACGATCACCAGTGGTGTACGGCCAGTGTCGGAGATCGCTCCCCACACCATGATGCCGGGTGTTGGCCCTGTGTGCCTCGGTCGTATGCAGTCCTGATTGTGGCGCTCACCTGCAGGGCGCCAAACACGCATACGACCATCATTGGCACCAAGGCAGAAGCGACTCTCATCGCTGAAGACGACACGTCTCCATTCGTCCCTCCATTCACACCTGTCGCGACACCACTGGAGGCGGGCTGCAAGATGTTAGGGCGTGAGCGGAAGACGGCCTAACGGTGTGCGGGACCGTAGCCCAGCTTCATGGAGACGGTTGCGAATGGTCCTCGCCGATACCCCAGGAGCAACAGTGTCCCTAATTTGCTGGGAAGTGGCGGTGCGGTCCCCTACGGCACTGCGTAGGATCCTACGGTCTTGGCGTGCATCCGTGCGTCGCTGCGGTCCGGTCCCAGGTCGACGGGCACGTGCACCTTCCGCCGACCACTGGCGACAACATCGATGTACTGTGGAGACCTCACGCCCCACGTGTTGAGCAATTCGGCGGTACGTCCACCCGGCCTCCCGCATGCCCACTATACGCCCTCGCTCAAAGTCCGTCAACTGCACATACGGTTCACGTCCACGCTGTCGCGGCATGCTACCAGTGTTAAAGACTGCGATGGAGCTCCGTATGCCACGGCAAACTGGCTGACACTAACGGCGGCGGTGCACAAATGCTGCGCAGCTAGCGCCATTCGACGGCCAACACCGCGGTTCCTGGTGTGTCCGCTGTGCCGTGCGTGTGATCATTGCTTGTACAGCCCTCTCGCAGTGTCCGGAGCAAGTATGGTGGGTCTGCCACACCGGTGTCAATGTGTTCTTTTTTCCATTTCCAGGAGTGTAGAAAGCAGGATCAAACGGATGTAGATTGCAGTAGTTATTTGGTGTTGAAGAGGGTGGTAAAAGATAGAGTAGCATGGAGAGGCGCATGGAACAAATCTTTGGACTGAGTCATAAAGAATAACGGCATGATATGGTACCATATCAAGATTATGTTTATGTTATAATTGGCAAAACTTTACTGTACCTGTCTGTTAAGAGCACAGCCGGCCTGAGTGGCCGAGCGGTTCTAGGCGCTACAGTATCGAACCGTGCGACCGCTACGGTCGCAGGTTCGAATCCTGCCTCGGGCATGGATGTGTATGATGTCCTTAGGTTAGTGAGGTTTAAGTAGTTCTAAGTTCTATGTGACAGGACACATTTTTGAGCATTACTTAAACATTGTGGGAATTTTATGTTGCATGTGCACCAGAGAAAAGAAGACAATGCCTGTTCCAGAAGTCACAATTTCACCACAATCTACGAGAACGTCGATCAGGCCAGACGATATACAATTAAATTTTTGTAGATAGAAATTTAGAATAACTATTTAAATGTCTATCGGTTTGAAGTCTGGAACCGCGCGACCGCTACGATCGCAGGTTCGAATCCTGCCTCGGGCATGGATGTGTGTGATGTCTTTAGATTAGTTAGGTTTAAGTAGTTCTAAGTTCTAGTGGACTTATGACCACAGCAGTTGAGTCCCATAGTGCTCAGAGCCATTTTAACCATTATCGGTTTGAATCAGATTGACTGAGTGACTGTTGGGCTATACTTTAGATAGGAAGTGTTTATTATAAGTGAGTATTATGCAAAGTTTAGGTCAGTGACATTATTAACTCAGATGCGAGTGACTTTATATATTTGTTGTTCTGTGTATTAATGGTTCTTACTAGGGCGGCTTATAAAATGGCAATGCAACAGCAGAGCGAATCACAACAGCTCTCAGCTGTTTCTGAGGCTAGTGAAACATTAGACGCTAGCTTAACTGAAGTAGTGCCTAGCGGCAGCATTAGTCAGGCCCCACAACAAAGGTTAAGTGTTTCGATGTCATCTGAGCAGGACGAAATAAACCCATTGACTGTAATCATGCAGCAGTTAACACTGTTAGCCAAAAATGTAACAGACTTACCTAAAGCGCAAATAGAGACTAAAAGGGAATTAACTAAAGCGCAAATAGAGACTAAAAGGGAAATGAATGAACAATTAGCAGCCAGTCAAGTGAAAGTCCAGGAGCAATTAGAAGCTAATCAATCGGAATTAAATAATAAATTAGTAGAGAGTTTTCAGAAACTTGATGATAAATTCAATAAAACTGCGGAAGAATTGAAAATTCGGAATGAAAAGACAGAATTAAAATTAGCTGCTCAAATTGAGCAAGTTACTCAGCAGTTTAATGAAAATGCGAAGACGTTACGCCTAGAGCTAACCGAGTATGTTGCTACTAAGCCTGATACTATTAAAGAGCAGGTCGAGTCAATCCCACAGATAGTTCAAGCACAACAACAGATGCAATGTTCTATGGCGGTAATTCCGGTATTAGTTTAAGTTCAAGATGAATTAAAGCAACAAGTAAATGAGATGTCAGCAGATATGCAGGATTTGAGACAATCACAAGACAAGATCCCGTAGGACAACCAAAATTTGGATAAATCCATAAATAACATAAGGTTAAGTCCAATAGTGCTCAGAGCCATTTGAACCATTTTTTTTTTTTTTTTGTTAAGAGCATAATTTAATTCTGCTGAAAACACCGCGCGAAGTTTGCGGAATGTTGTTTCTCTGGCAGAGAAGATGTATTGGTTATGTGCTATGTATTGTAAGGTTTATACTGAGTTGTTTTCCATTTCTGAGCTGACCAGAATGCCAGTACCGTGTTGCGGGGATTTCATTTTGATAAAATTTTAGAGGGACTTGTTTGCTTAGTGGGTTGCGATTTATCAGCAGTGGGTTTCTTGCGTTGAGTGTCGTCATGTAGATAATATAATGATGGAGACACATAGCAGCCTGATGTCACTATGGCAGTTTTAGATCAGATTAGTGTGATGACGATAAAACCTGTGGTACTGTAGCTGTTGATATTGTTGTCTGCTGAAGTTGAAGTGGTGTTGGAGGTGGAACTGGAATTGTGGCACATGTTGGTTTAATGGGAGCTGCAACGGAAATGTACAAAAAAAATCGATGTTCTTGATAAGATGGTGGAATGCATAAGAGGCGTACAGGCTGAAATGTCACGCTGGTGGTGGGATAATTGAAAAACTTGAGAAGAATGAATGTGATAAAGTTTGGGGGTGTAGGTTTACGTGGTATTAGGAACGCAAAGGAGATGGATGTTGGTTGCGGTAGGAAGATCATTGGGTAACGGAGAGAAAGCGACTCGAGAGAGGCAAATAGCCGACGAAAGAAAGATAAGGAGACGGAGATGATAAACGGTGACAGGGGAGGCAGTCAAGGCGACTGTGATGAAAGGAAGTACGATTCTGGAAATGGCGAGTAGCAAAGCTAAAGACAGTCTCGGTGATAAGAAGAAAGCACTTGAGCCTCCTAACATTTTATACGCCATACACATAGCGGTGGAGTCTTATCGTTGACTTGTTTTTCCCCCCTCAGTCACATAGCTCTCCTTTATATTTGCTAACTGGCCTACCAGTTTACCTACGTAGGTGTCGCTGCAGACAAAGTGTATCTCATTCATGTCATCAACGCTAAGATATTGTAAATCATCCTTGATGTAACTTGTCGTACTCTAGATCCTGCATTATCCACAGGAAATTGCCCCATGGTTACAAGACGAGGTACACTGCTTATTATCTCATTGATTGGCGACTCCATGTTGTCTTGTGCACTACGACCAGATAACAGGTATACTTGAAAAAAGAGACAGCATTGGTCGTATATTTTTTACTATCGCAAAATCGATTTTCTGTCACTGAGTGACTATCTTCAGTGCTATAAAAAAAAGTTAATAACGTTATATATGTGCAGAACATATGTGATTGCCGTAAGCTTAGTGACAACAGTGCATCCTAATTTAAGTTATACAATATAGCACTGAAGATGGTCACTCAGTGACAGAAAATCGATTTTGCGATAGTAAAAAATATACGACCAATGCTGTCTCTTTTTTCAAATATACCTATTATCTCATTGTTATCCTTCACACAACGTAACTGTGCCATCGGAAGTTTTTTACTTAATTTCTTTTCTCTAGCTTTGTTCGTGCTTGACCAGCTACTCCAGCGCCTGTCAGTTCTACATTGGGAACGCGCAGGCAGTATAAGTCTTGCATTCCAAAGATGAACAGAAATATGAATGACTACACATTCAGTGGTCACAGCCTCCTTTGCTGTCGTATTTACGTCACATATTTCGTATACACTCTAAGTAAGCAAGACGGTGTATTAGAACAAAGAACGTTTATAACAATATTGTTGGCAACAACGGAAAATAATATAAGAAGTACATATATAGGGTGTTTCATAATTCATGTTACATCCTTCCAGAGGTTGCAGAGGCGACTTAGGAGATAAAATTTTACTTAGGAACCCATGTCCGGAAACGTCATCCAATGACGCTACAGAGAATCGAAGTTATAGGCGCCGGCGACTGTAAATATGTGTGCATACAGGACGATTACGTGATGATGTTACCGACTTTCAAGAGTGATGGAGAAGAACAAACGTATCAATTTGAACTGAGAGTACCTGTGCCGGAAATGAATGAATCGAAAGTTATAAGTGGAAACCGTTCTGATACATCTGACAGTGAAATGCATGTACCGGTACTGTTGTCAATAAGGCTGTATTGTATGTAACTTTCAGAGGTGGTAGTATGGACCAAGACAAGAAAAAATGTCTAGTATACATGGCTCTAAAATGCATGCCTGAGGAGCTATGAGCACTTATTCGTCTTCGATAGTGTGAAATAAATCCCCTCTAATTTTTATTATTATTTTTATTTACACGTCAAGATTCTTAAGACCATATTGAGGAACAAATCTGCTAGGTCATGGAACGAGTCAGTACAGGAAATTACAAAATAAAAGTAATTACATATAAGAATAAAATGTTTATGAACCCGAAAAAAGTTTGAGTAAACGCAATTGACAGTACAAGAATCAGCTTACTTTTTCAAGGAACTCCTCGACAGAATAGAATGAGTGACCCATGAGGAAACTCTTCAGTTTCGATTTGAAAGCGCGTGGATTACTGCTAAGATTTTTGAATTCGAGTGGTAGCTTATTGAAAATGGATGCAGCAGTATACTGCACACCTTTCTGCACAAGAGTTAAGGAAATCCGATCCAAATACAGGTTAGATTTCTGCCGGGTATTAACCGAGTGAGAGCTGCTTATTTTTACGAATAAGATAATATTGTTAACGAGCAATCACAGTAAGGAATATACATATTGAGAGACCAATCTCAAAATACCCAGACTCGTGAACAGAGGTCGACAATAGGTTCGTGGACTTACACAACAGATTACACGAACCGCCCATTTCTGAGCCAAAAATATCCTTTTAGAATGGGAAGAGTTACCACAGAATATAATACCATATGACATAAGAGAATGGAAATAAGCAAAGTAGACTAATTTTCGTGTCGAACGATCAATCACTTCAGATACCGGTCGAATAGAAAGAATGGCAGCATTAAGTCTTTGAAGAAGATCCTTCTATTTGAACACCTAAAATTTGAACTGTTCAGTTTTACTAATCATATGCCTATTCTGTGAGATTAACAGGTAAGGTTTTTTGAACTGTGTGTTAGAAACTGTGAAAACTGAGTCTTACCGTGATTTAGCGTTAGTTTATTTTGTACAAGCCGTGAACTTATGTCATGAACTGCACTATTTGAGGCCGAGCCAATGTTGCACACAACATCCTTTACTACCAAGCTAGTGTCATCATCAGCAAACAGAAATATTTTGGTGTTACCGCTAATACTCGAGGGCATATCATTTATACAAATAAGGAACAGGAGTGGCCCCAACAATTATTGCTAGGGCACCCCCCCCCCCCACTTGACAGTACCCCACTCAGACCCCAAATTACAGCCACTTTCAAAATCGTGAATAATGACCTTCTGCTGCCTGTTGCTAAAGTAAGAGGTGAACTGACTGTGAGCAACTCCCCGTATTCCGTAATTGTCCAACTTCTGGAGCAATGTTTTGTGATCAACACAATTAAACGCCTTAGTTAAATCAAAAAATATGCCTAGCGTTCGAAACCCTTTGCTTAACCCATCCAGTACCTCACAGAAAAAAGAGAATATAGCATTTTCAGCTGTTATGAGACTTCTAAAGCCGAACTGTATATCTGAGAGCAAATCGTGTGATATAAAATGATCAATTGTCCATACATACACAGCACTTTCAATAACTTTAGCAAACACTAATGGCATAGAAATAGGTCTAAAACTGTCTACATTATCCCTTTCTCCCTTTTGATAAAGCGACTTTACTACTGAGTACTTTAATAGTTCAAGACACTGACCATTCTTAAAAGAAAAATTACAAATATGGCTAAATACAGGGCTAACATATGCAGCACAGCGCTTTAATATTCTGCTAGGCACTCCCTCATAAACATTTGAGTCCTTAGTCTTCAGTGATTAAATTATTGACTCAATATCCCCCTGGTCTGTATCACAGAGGAGTATTTTAGACATCAATCTCGGAAAGGCATTTGCCAAGAGAGTTATATGATTCCCAGTAGAAGCTAAATTTTTATTTAATTCACCAACAATGCTCACAAATGGACTGTTAAATACTGTACATATATTTGATTTATCAGTAACAGAAATATTTTTACTGCGAACTGACTTTATATCTTCGACCTTGTGCTGCTGACCAGACACTTCCTTCACAACTGACCATATCATTTTAATTTTGTCTTGTGAATTAGCTATTCTATTTGAATACCACATACTCTTTGCCTTCCTAATAACATTTTTAAGCACCTTACAATACTGTTTGCAATGGGCTACTGCTGTGTGATTGTGACTACTTCTAACATTTTCATATAATTCCCGCTTTGTTCTACTTGGTATCCTTATCCTACTAGTCAGCCACCTGGGGTGCCTATTACTGCTAGCACCCCGTTTAGAACGTTCTAATGGAAACTCCGTTTAGAACGTTCTAGTGGAAAACAAAGAGCTTGAGTAATGTTTTAAGGAAAGCATTGTACTTATCTATGTTATCGGCATATTAACATATTGCCACTCTGGTTCCTTGACAAGAATTAAAAAAGTCTGTATAGGTGTGGGATTAACTTCCCTACATAGTTTGTAATTAAATGTGACATTTTTTTAGTACAAAAGACTTAGTGTTAAAATTTGTGCATCATGGTCTGAAAGGCCATTAACGCTTTTACTAACTGAATGCCATCTAGTAATGAAGAATGAATGAAAATATTGTCTATGACTGTGCTACTGTTCCCCTGCACCCTAGTTGAAAAACAGACAACCTACATCACATCATATGAATTTAGGAGATCTACCAACATCTTTTCTCTTGCACCATCGTACACAAAATTTATATTGAAGTCACCACATATAACTAATTTCTGGTACTTACTACAAAGTGAATCAAGAGCCGTCTCTTGCTTGAGCAGAAATGCTCTTAAGAAAGAGTTAGGGGACCAATAAACAATAACAATTAGAAATTTATTTACACTAAATTCAACTGCCCCTGCACAATATTCAAATATCTGTTCAGTGCAGTGCCGTGATAGGTCTATGGACTCAAATGGAATACTGTTTCTTACGTACAGGACCACTCCCCAACCCTGCAAGGAACTCCACGAAAAACAGCCAGCTAGTCCGTATCCTGATAAAGGAAGCCTCTGAACTGTCAAATTTTTGAAGTAGAGCTCCGACATAAAAATAATTTCAGAGTCAATATCTGTAAACAGTTCACTAACTACACTCCTGGAAATTGAAATAAGAACACCGTGAATTCATTGTCCCAGGAAGGGGAAACTTTATTGACACATTCCTGGGGTCAGATACATCACATGATCACACTGACAGAACCACAGGCACGTAGACACAGGCAGCAGAGCATGCACAATGTCGGCACTAGTGCAGTGTATATCCACCTTTCGCAGCAATGCAGGCTGCTATTCTCCCATGGAGACGATCGTAGAGATGCTGGATGTAGTCCTGTGGAACGGCTTGCCATGCCATTTCCACCTGGCGCCTCAGTTGGACCAGCGTTCGTGCTGGACGTGCAGACCGCGTGAGACGACGCTTCATCCAGTCCCAAACATGCTCAATGGGGGACAGATCCGGAGATCTTGCTGGCCAGGGTAGTTGACTTACACCTTCTAGAGCACGTTGGGTGGCACGGAATACATGCGGACGTGCATTGTCCTGTGGAACAGCAAGTTCCCTTGCCGGTCTAGGAATGGTAGAACGATGGGTTCGATGACGGTTTGGATGTACCGTGCACTATTCAGTGTCCCCTCGACGATCACCAGTAGTGTACGGCCAGTGTAGGAGATCGCTCCCCACACCATGATGCCGGGTGTTGGCCCTGTGTGCCTCGGTCGTATGCAGTCCTGATTGTGGCGCTCACCTGCACGGCGCCAAACACGCATACGACCATCATTGGCACCAAGGCAGAAGCGACTCTCATCGCTGAAGACGACACGTCTCCATTCGTCCCCCCATTCACGCCTGTCGCGACACCACTGGAGGCGGGCTGCACGATGTTGGGGCGTGAGCGGAAGACGGCCTAACGGTGTGCGGGACCGTAGCCCAGCTTCATGGAGACGGTTGCGAATGGTCCTCGCCGATACCCCAGGAGCAACAGTGTCCCTAATTTGCTGGGAAGTGGCGGTGCGGTCCCCTACGGCACTGCGTAGGATCCTACGGTCTTGGCGTGCATCCGTGCGTCGCTGCGGTCCGTTCTCAGGTCGACGGGCACGTGCACCTTCCGCCGACCACTGGCGACAACATCGATGTACTGTGGAGACCTCACGCCCCAAGTGTTGAACAATTAGGCGGTACGTCCACCCGGCCTCCCGCATGCCCACTATACGCCCTCGCTCAAAGTCCGTCAACTGCACATACGGTTCACGTCCACGCTGTCGCGGCATGCTACCAGTGTTAAAGACTGCGATGGAGCTCCGTATGCCACGGCAAACTGGCTGACACTGACGGCGGCGGTGCACAAATGCTGCGCAGCTAGCGCCATTCGACGGCCAACACCGCGGTTCCTGGTGTGTCCGCTGTGCCGTGCGTGTGATCATTGCTTGTACAGCCCTCTCGCAGTGTCCGGAGCAAGTATGGTGGGTCTGACACACCGGTGTCAATGTGTTCTTTTTTCCATTTCCAGGAGTGTATTTCTAATATGACTTGTATTTTGATGAAATTTGCGTATTCCTTCTCTACTTGGAAACATGATATCCTCTGAAGGTGAGCCCTTAGTAATAGGAACTTTCTTTAAGCAGGCATACCTATCAGCTGACTTAAGTGCTCGTAGATTTTAAGGTAATGATTTTTAGACCCCATGTTTAATAGACTTTTTTTCCTTGTTTTGGTCCATACTACCACCTCTGAAAGTTTCATACCCTACCTTCTTAGTAACAACAGTACCGGTTCACGTATTCCACTGTTACAGGTATGACAACGGTTTTCATTCACAACTTACGGCTCTTTCATTTACGCTACAGGGAATTCAAAATGATTCATCTATCCTTTTCCATTATCCATGAAAATATGCAGCATTGTCACAGAACTAGCTTGTATATACATACATTTGCAGGCGTCGGCGCCTATAACGTTGACGCTCTGTAGCGTCATTGCATGACGTTCCTATGTAAGTCCCCTCTGCAACCTCTAGAACCCTCTAACATGCACTGCGGAACACCCTTCATGTACTGGCCGAACATGAATAAAACCGACAAACGGTAGGTACGGATTCCTAAACTGGAAATAAAGAAAAAAGTTCTATAACATGTGTCCGGACATCCATCATTGCCACGGTAGTTGGTGCTGACGAATAACGGATCCACTGGCCACGTGCATTGTGTTCCTTGTGTTTTACAGGCTGTGTGATTGATGCAGCATACTTTAAGCAGCAGAATGGCCTGGCGTTCATGTCGGGAACAAGCTGAGATGGTGTTTGTGTACGGCCAAGCAAATGGAAACGGTATAGAGGCAGCACGGCTATACCGAAACAAGTACCCTTACAGATATCAACCACATAACACAATGTTTCGAGCCTTTTTTGGGTGTATTGTGCATTCACCTGCTTTGTAAGACTGGGTTCTACAGGATATTGATATGAACACTAGTTTAAGCTCCAGGAAAGTGGCCCGCCAACATGGTGTATGCCAATGTATGATTATATGTATTCTGCATGACAGCCGCTACTATCCCTAGCACTTGCAACAAGGATTATCAACATCGGATCTCCACTACAGGAAGGATTTTGTCGTTGGATTTTGCATTACAATTATGGAATAGCTATCATTGGGTTTTTTACTGACAAAGTATCCTTTACCAGAACTGGAACCATCAGTCCGCTTAATCGTCATCTGTGGCCTACAGACAATCCTCGGGAGTGGCTGAAGCGTCTCATTAGCATCGGCTTAGCATCAGAGCGTGGGGCGGGGTTCCTTGTGACCACGTACTTGGACCGGTTATTACTCCATAAGACTTCGAAAGACAAACGTACCTGGACTTCCAGCGATTACTGTGCATGGGCTGCTTGATAATGTGCCTTTATCAATACGACAGGCTATGTGGCTTCTGCATGACGGAGTACCACCCAGTTTCCGCATTATAGTTCGCCGACCTCTCAACATCTTCCCCGGACGTTGAATAGGACGCGGGGTTCTTGTAACATGGCCTGCTACAATACCGAACTTAAACTCTCTGCCTTTTCACTTTCGGGCCACCTGAAAACCGTTGTACACAGGGTGATCCATTGGCAGTGACCGGGCCAAATATCTCACGAAAACAGCCGGAGACGAAAAATCTTCAAAGAACGAAACTTGCCTAGCTTGAAGGGGTGCTATGCTTGGAGCGCTAGATGGTGCTGCCATAGGTCAAACGGATATCAACTGTGTTTTCTTAAAATAGGAACCCCCTATTTTTATTACATATTCGCGTAGTACGTAAATAAGTATGAATGTTTTAGTTGGACCACTTTTTTCGCTTTGTGATAGATGGCGCTGTAATAGTCACAAACACATAAGTACGTGGTATCACGTAACATTCCGCCAGTGCGGACGGTATTTGCTTCTTGGTACATTACCCGTGTTAAAATGGACCGTTTATCAATTGCGGAAAAGGTCGATATCGTGTTGATGTGTGGCTATTGTGATCAAAATGCCCAACGGGCGTGTGCTGTGTATGCTGCTCGGTATCCTGGACGACATCATCCAAGTGTCCGGACCGTTCGTCGGATAGTTACGTTATTTAAGGAAACAGGAAATGTTCAGCCACATATGAAACGTCAACCACGACCTGCAACAAATGATAATGCCCCAGTAGGTATTTTGGCTGCTGTCGTGGTTAATCCGCACATCAGTAGCAGACAAATTGCGCGAGAATCGGTATTCTCAAAAGCGTCGGTGTTGAGAATGCTACATCAACATCGATTGCGCCCGTACCATATTTTTATGCACCAGGAATTGCATGGTGACAACTTTGAACGTCGTGTACAGTTCTGCCACTGGGTACAAGATAAATTACGGGACGATGACAGATTTTTTGCACGCGTTCTATTTAGCGACGAAGCGCCATTTACCAACCGCGGTAACGTAAATCGGCATAATATGCACTATTGGGCAACGGAAAATCCACTATGGTTGCGACAAGTGGAACATTACCGACCTTGGCGGGTTAATGGATAGTGCGACATTATGGGAGGAAGGATAATTGGTCCCCATTTTATCGATGGCAAATCTAAATGGTCCAATTTATGCTGATTTCCTACGTAATGTTCTACCGATGTTACCACAAGATGTTTCACTGCATGACAGAATGGCGATGTACTTCCAACATGATGGATGTCCGGCACATACCTCGAGTGCGGTTGAAGCGGTACTGAATAGCATATTTCATGACAGGTGGATTGGCCGTCGAAGCACCATACCATGGCCCGCACGTTCACCGGATCTGACGTCCCAGGATTTCTTTGTGTGGGAAAGTTGAAGGATATTTGCTATCGTGGTCCACCGACAACACCTGACAACATGCGTCAGCTCATTGTCAAAGCATTTGCGAACATTACGGAAGGCGAACTACTCACTGTTGAGAGGAATGTCGTTACACATATTACCAAATGCATTGAGGTTGACGGACACCATTTTGAGCATTTATTGCATTAATGTGGTATTTACAGGTAATCACGTGTAACAGCCTGCGTGTTCAGAAATGAACAGTTCACAAAGGTACGTGTATCACATTGGAACAACCGAAATAAAATGTTCAAACGTACCTACGTTCTGTATTTTAATTTAAAAAACCTACCTGTTACTATGTGTTCGTCTAAAATTGTGAGCCATATGTTTGTGACTATTACAGCGCCATCTATCACAAAGCGAAAAAAGTGATCCAACTAAAACATTCATATTTCTTTACG
This sequence comes from Schistocerca cancellata, assembly GCF_023864275.1. Taxonomy (NCBI): domain Eukaryota; kingdom Metazoa; phylum Arthropoda; class Insecta; order Orthoptera; family Acrididae; genus Schistocerca; species Schistocerca cancellata. The sequence goes on from NC_064631.1 coordinate 727,400,977, forward strand.
TACTACAAGAATATGCAATAAAAAATTGGGATTCCTATTTTAAAAAACGCACTCGATATCCACTTGACCTATGGCAGCGCCATCTAGCGGACCAGCCATAGCGCCATTTGGTTTCGCCTTTCAAGCTAGACAAGTTCCGTTATTTGTAGTTTTTTCGTTTGACGCTTATTTCGTGAGATATTTGGCACGGTCACGATCAATGAACCACCCTGTACGCTAAATCGGTTCCTGATGTGCAGACCCTTCAACAGCGTCTTCACGATGCCTGTGATACTATTCGGAGAGAGGCCAGAAGGTGCGAAGGAGTGCGGCAGTCCACGATATGACACGTAAACGCGTGCATTGCAACCCATGTAGACCACTTTGGACATCTGTTGTGACGTGGTTGCGATGCATGTCTGTATTGTGTTTTAGATGATATGTTGTCGTTGCACGCACACCGTCTGTTTCCTGACACATATTCAGAGGACCTTTTTTCCTCCATTTCCAGTCAAGTATCTGAAACTTCCTGCCAGATTAAAACTATGTGCCGGACCGAGACTCGAACCCGGGACCTTTACCTTTCACGGGCAAGTGCTCTACCAAGCACGACTCACGAGCCGTCAGCACAGCTTCAGTTCTGCCAGTACCTCGTCTCTTGCCTTTCAGACATCACAGAAGCTCTTCTGCTGAGGGAGCACTTGCCCGTGAAAGGCAAAGGTCCCTAGTTCGAGGGTCGGTTCGGCACACAGTTTTAATCTGCCAGGAAGTTTCATATCAGCGCACACTCCACTGCAGTGTGAAAATTTTATTCAGTCAGGTATCTGTCCCTGCAGTTTGTTGGTATTGTTAATCTTCAGTATGCGCACGTATGTGTGTCTGTGAGTGGGTGTGAGCATGTATGTGTGTACGTGTGCACGAGTGTTACTAATAGCAATGGACTATGGTTTCATTTGGTATTTGTAAGAGCAATTGTAAAGCTTGAACTAAAATGTTCACATTATACACTTGTATGTTATATCATACTCGTATATGTTCTATCAGTTCCCATCGAATGAGTGAATTTTCACTTTTGATTCCTGTTTTAGAAATTATGGTGAACGTTGCTAACATTGATTGGCAACAAGAACCTCCTCCTATTCGCAGTGAGATAATAGGTTTTGTGGAGGATAGCTTCCAAGAACTAAAAGCACCAAGGTAGATACGCAGTAAGCTACACCCCTTAATTTTGAGATACTTCTTAATAACAGCATTTGAAGTAACAGAATTGTCTCAATTAAAGCAGTTGGTCAATATACATCCATTCAAGCATGTAGTTTCGTACTAAAAACAACGGACTAATTAATGTGAATTATAGTTTATTATTCTTATTTTCTTTCCTTCCTCAGTCGTTATGTCTGGTTATAAATGGAAGTGACGCAGACTTTGATCAAGGGTGACTTCCTTTTAACTGTACGGTATATGTTACATTGCATTTAGGAACTTTTGGGTAATTGAACATGTATCAATAATTACAGATTTCTGTAGTTGTATGTATACGTTTGGATGTAGCTGTATTGCGTTGATGTACTGGTAGATATTGTGTGGTATGACTCCTGTAGTTGATAGTATAATTGATATAGTGTCAACTTTATCCTGATGCCACATGTCCTTGACTTCCTCAGCCAGTTGGATGTATTTTTCCATTTTTTTCCTGTTATCTTCTGTATATTTGTTGTATTGGGTGTGGATATTTCGATTAGTTGTGTTAATTTCTTCTTTTTATTGGTGAGATTGATATTAGGTTTGTTATGTGGTGTTGTTTTATCTGTTATAATGGTTCTGTTCCAGTATAATTTGTATTCATCGTTCTCAAGTACATTTTGTGGTGCATACTTGTATATGGGAACGCATTGTTTCATTAGTTTATGTCGTATGGCAAGTTGTTGATGTATTATTTTTGCTACATTGTCATGTCTTCTGGTGTATTCTGTATTTGCTAGTATTGTACATCCGCTTGTGATGTGATCTACTGTTTCTATTTGTTGTTTGCAAAGTCTGCATTTATCTGTTTTGGTATTGGGATCTTTAATAATGTGCTTGCTTTAATATCTGGTGTTTATTGTTTGATCCTGTATTGCAATCATGAATCCTTCCATCTCACTGTATATATTGCCTTTCCTTAGCCATGTATTGGATGTGTTAGATGATACGGGTGCTTGCCATGTAGTGTTTCCTTTTTCCAATTTACTTTCTTCGTATCTGTTGATGTTATGTGATCTAAAGGGTTGTACAAGTGGTTATGAAATTGCAATGGTGTAGCCGATGTATTTATGTGAGTGATTGCTTTGTGTATTTTGCTAATTTCTGCTCGTTCTTGAAAGAATGTTCTTAAATTGTCTACGTGCCCATTATGTAGGTTTTTTTTGTCGATAAATCCCCTTCCTTTTTCCTTTCTGCTTAATGTGAATCTTTCTGTTGCTGAATGTATGTGATGTATTCTATATTTGTGGCATTGTGATCGTGTAAGTGTGTTAAGTGCTTCTAGGTCTGTGTTATTCCATTTCACTACTCCAAATGAGTAGGTCAATATTGGTATAGCATGAGTATTTATAGCTTTTGTCTTGTTTCTTGCTGTCAATTCTGTTTTCAGTATTTTTGTTAGTCTTTGTCTATATTTTTCTTTTAGTTCTTCTTTAATATTTGCATTATCTATTCCTGTTTTTGTCTGTATCCTAGATATTTATAGGCATCTGTTTTTTCCATCGCTTCTATGCAGTCGCTGTAATTATCCAATATGTAATCTTCTTGTTTAATGTGTTTTCCCCTGACTATGCTATTTTTCTTACATTTGTCTGTTCCAAAAGCCTTATTTATATCATTGCTGAATACTTCTGTTATCTTTAGTAATTGGTTGAGTTGCTGATTTGTTGCTGCCAGTAGTTTTAGGTCATCCATGTGTAGCAAATGTTTGATTTTGTGTTGGTATGTTCCACTAATATTATATCCATAATTTGAATTATTTAGCATGTTGGATAGTGGGTTCAGAGCAAGGCAGAACCAGAAAGTACTTAATGAGTCTCCTTGGTATATTCCACGCTTAATCTGTATTGGCTGTGATGTGATATTATTTGAATTTGTTTGGATATTAAGTGTGGTTTTCCAATTTTATATTACTATGTTTAGGAACTGTATCAATTTAGGATCTACTTTGTATATTTCCAATATTTGTAGTAACCATGCGTGGGGTACACTATCAAAAGCTTTTTGGTAATCAATGTATGCGTAGCGTAGCGACCTTTGTTTGGTTTTAGCTTGATATGTCACCTATGTATCTATTGTCAGTTGCTCTTTACATCCTCGTGCTCCTTTTCAGCAGCCTTGTTTTTCATTTATAATTTTGTTCTGTGTTTTATGTGTCATTAATTTCTGTGTAATGACTGAAGTTAATATTTTGCATATTGTTGGTAGGCATGTTATGAGGCAATATTTTGCTGGGTTTGCTGTGTCTGCTCGATCTTTAGGTTTCAGATAAGTTATTCGTTGTGTAAGTGTATCAGGGACTGTGTATGGGTTGCAATGTAACTGTTAAATAATTTACTTAGATATGAATGTGTTGAGGTCAACTTCTTTAGCCAGAAATTTGCTATTTTATCTTTTCAAGTTGATTTCCAATTGCGCGTAGAATTAGTTGCTCGGGTGACTTCATGTTGCAAAATTATCGCCTCAGGCAATTGTGGTATCTTCTTGTATGTGTGTTTCTGCTTGTATCCACCGTGTATGTCTGTTATGTTGTATATTATTATTATTATGTACAAAATTACACCCTGTTTGATCACGCAAACCTTCTTGATTCTTTTTCCTTTTTATCCACACTGCTATCGACTGTGTGGCTGGTCCCGGCGGAGGTTCGAGTCCTCCCTCGGGCATGGGTGTGTGTGTTTGTCCTTAGGATAATTTAGGTTAAATAGTGTGTAAGCTTAGCGACTGATGACTTTAGCAGTTAAGTCCCATAAGATTTCACACACATTTGAACATTTTTTTTTATCCACACTGCTCTTATTTTTCTGCATGGGCTCTCTTCCTTTCCTCTGCCCATTTTGTTCCTGCTTTCTTCAGAGCTTCGTTCTCTGACATAACTTCTCATCTGTCAACTATCTGCTTAAATACCTTTGTGTCCAAAATATCTGAATAATTTATCTGAGAGTTTTGTAAATCTTTTTGACTTCTTGCATCCAGTCTATAGCTTCAAGTCTTATGTATTTAAGAATTTTGTGTGTAAGTCTTATTTTGGGATGCCTAGAGACGTGCCCATAAAATTTTTATCGTCTTATTCTAATGTCTGCTGCAAGGTTGGACAATTTCTCAGATGTCTGACCTGATTGTAGTCTATAGCCCTCTTTTGTTTTCTTTGGCCATAGTATGTTTCTGATGATTTTACCTTCTTCCTTTAATAAGTCTTATAGGGCAACTTTTATGTGGGCTGTCAGGGTTTCACTGGCATACAGGACTTAAAGTTTTCATACCGTGTTATAATGCCTAATTCTAGTGTTTTCGGAAAAGCATTTCTGATTGTACACCTTGTAGGTGCTCCTGTAGGCTCTCTTTAGTTTGGAGGCGAATGCTCTATGGTATTTTCTCTTGCTCCATAGGTTCAAGGACTTTACGTAAGTTTTTAAAATATGGGAATCAATTGATATGACCGTACTTTGCCAATTTTTGGGTGTCAGTTTTTGTGGCTATGAACTCAGACTTTAGGAAAGATATTTGCAGACCTACATTCTCCGCACATTCTTTAAGGGTTTCAACCGGTTCAAATGGTTCAAATGGCTCTGAGCACTATGGGACTTAACATCTATGGTCATCAGTCCCCTAGAACTTAGAACTACTTAAACCTAACTAACCTAAGGACATCACACACATCCATGCCCGAGGCAGGATTCGAACCTGCGACCATAGCGGTCGCGCGGTTCCAGACTGTAGCGCATAGAACCGCTCGGCCACAACGGCCGGCAGTCAACCGGTTCGATTGCTGTTATCTCACCATCCGCTAGTAAGGCTAAGTCGTCATCAAAAGCTAAACATGATATTTTTGTATCATACTTGACTCGCCCCATCTGTAAAGGTTTCCAGCAGTTTTTATTCTCTGTAGTTTATTACGTAAAAAAGAAAAAAATGTCTTTAGCAACTGAAAGTCTTGTTTGTACAGATCACATCTGATACGCCTATTCATGTCTACCATGTAACGTTTTTGGTAGACAAAAATAAAACATTCAGTATCAAATGGAGGAATTTTTACTTGTCTACATTACAAAGCATAGCTGAAGTAGCAACTGTGGCAAAAAGACTGCAAATATCAAAAATGTTAATAATACAAATTAATTAAAATATCAGTATAGAAACGTCCATTATTTTTAAAATTTGTGGGTTAGAGAAAATCAGAGTCTAGATATATATGGGCTAGACCAAATGCTATCATTTGATATGAGCATAACATTACGTTTATATCGTTTAAATCTGATTTTGGTACATTTAGCTTATTCTGTCTTTAACACTTCCATCCCCACGGCAAACTGTCTCAGTCTTTGCTTTATAACATGATTTGCATGCATATAGAGCCGGCATTCAGCGAAGCCCTCCCGTTTTCATTTTGTTGCAGTGGACGATAGCCTTCATTTGAAATAAACAAAATGTGAAGTACGAATTGAATTAATTGTAAAGTACTCATTCTGACCCACGGCTCATTTGATAAAAAAAAGTCGTTAAGGAGCCATTAGTTAAACAGAAGCTGCGTCAGCTGAAAGAGGGCAGTGTGTGGCAGCTATAGGCAGAGACACTATGTATGGCACACCAGTCGGTAGTCTATTGGGTTCAACTGCCAAATATTGTGTTCAATAATTCGATATTAGCTTGATAATAATAACATATTTTATGTTTGTGTCATAAGATTTTCAGTTTCGGAAGCAGAGTGAAACGTGGAGTTTACGTGCAAACCGGTGACAAGTGAAATAATAGCAAGTACATAGAACTTGCAGGGTACAACTAATTTATTACTGATCAACAGTTTACCCCAAAGGTCACAACCACTTAACCAAAAATTTTCTACAAGTGTCTCTTATTCACAAGTCAGAAAAATATATTACACAATACCTGTTCCTAATTGAATTAGGTGCAAACGAGAACTTCTTATAACTTCTATACTAACTGCAAGAACTTCGATAGTAAAAGGTGAAATCAGTTTCATTTAACAAAGGCCATTTGAATAATAAAGGTGAAATAAGTTTCTTTTAAATAGGTCACCTGGGCAAGCGCAATAGGACATTTCACATAATTTCCAATTTCCACTACCCATCAAGGGTTTCTCTTTAACATGTACGTACGTTCAACCCGCTGCACGTAAGGTATAATTCAGAACACTAGTTTCATTCCTTTATTGTTTTGAAGGTAAATATATAAGCAGTATAGCAAACGGAACAGACGCTTTGGCGCCCCAATGCAAAGGAAACTTAACTTAATGCAAGATCCCCACTCAGTGGCCGCCTATCGGCTGCCACTTTTCCCGCGGCCAAAAGAACCTCTCGTTCCCTCTGGTACTGGTCGGCCGAGGCGTCATACACATTCGTCGCTGTTAGTAGTAGTTTATCCTGTAGTGAAGTAGAAGTGGATAGTTCCTGTGAATTATTATGGGTGGAGGTTACACTCAACAACCGAGCTAGGTTAATAATTGGCTCCTTTTACCGACCCCCCGATTCAGCAGCATTAGTGGCAGAACAACTGAGAGAAAATTTAGAATACATTTCACATAAATTTTCTCAGCACGTTATGGTCTTCGGTGGAGATTTCAATTTACCAGATATAGACTGGGACACTCAGATGTTTAGGACGGGTGGTAGGGACAGAGCATCGAGTGACATTATACTGAGTGCACTATCCGAAAATTACCTCGAGCAATTAAACAGAGAACCGACTCGTGGAGATAACATCTTGGACCTACTGATAACAAACAGACCCGAACTTTTCGACTCTGTAAGTGCAGAACAGGGAATCAGTGATCATAAGGCCGTTGCAGCATCCCTGAATATGGAAGTTAATAGGAATATAAAAAAAGGGAGGAAGGTTTATCTGTTTAGCAAGAGTAATAGAAGGCAGATTTCAGACTACCTAACAGTTCAAAACGAAAATTTCTGTTCCGACACTGACAATGTTGAGTGTTTATGGAAAAAGTTCAAGGCAATCGTAAAATGCGTTTTAGACAGGTACGTGCCGAGTAAAACTGTGAGGGACGGGAAAAACCCACCGTGGTACAACAACAAAGTTAGGAAACTACTGCGAAAGCAAAGAGAGCTTCACTCCAAGTTTAAACGCAGCCAAAACCTCTCAGACAAACAGAAGCTAAACGATGTCAAAGTTAGCGTAAGGAGGGCTATGCGTGAAGCGTTCAGTGAATTCGAAAGTAAAATTCTATGTACCGACTTGACAGAAAATCCTAGGAAGTTCTGGTCTTACGTTAAATCAGTAAGTGGCTCGAAACATCATGTTCAGACACTCCGGGATGATGATGGCACTGAAACAGAGGATGACAAGCGTAAAGCTGAAATGCTAAACACCTTTTTCCAAAGCTGTTTCACAGAGGAAGACCGCACTGCAGTTCCTTCTGTAAATCCTCGCACCAACGAAAAAATGGCTGACATTGAAATAAGTGTCCAAGGAATAGAAAAGCAACTGGAATCACTCAACAGAGGAAAGTCCACTGGACCTGACGGGATACCAATTCGATTCTACACAGAGTACGCGAAAGAACTTGCCCCCCTTCTAACAGCCGTGTACCGCAAGTCTCTAGAGGAACAGAAGGTTCCAAATGATTGGAAAAGAGCACAGGTAGTCCCAGTCTTCAAGAAGGGTCGTCGAGCAGATGCGCAAAACTATAGACCTATATCTCTGACGTCGATCTGTTGTAGAATTTTAGAACATGTCTTTTGCTCGAGTATCATGTCGTTTTTGGAAACTCAGAATCTACTATGTAGGAATCAACATGGATTCCGGAAACAGCGATCGTGTGAAACCCAACTCGCTTTATTTGTTCATGAGACCCAGAAAATATTAGATACAGGCTCCCAGGTAGATGCTATTTTTCTTGACTTCCGGAAGGCGTTCGATACAGTTCCGCACTGTCGCCTGATAAACAAAGTAAGAGCCTACGGAATATCAGACCAGCTGTGTGGCTGGATTGAAGAGTTTTTAGCAAACAGAACACAGCATGTTGTTATCAACGGAGAGACGTCTACAGACATTAAAGTAACCTCTGGCGTGCCACAGGGGAGTGTTATGGGACCATTGCTTTTCACAATATATATAAATGACCTAGTAGATAGTGTCGGAAGTTCCATGCGGCTTTTCGCGGATGATGCTGTAGTATACAGAGAAGTTGCAGCATTAGAAAATTGTAGCGAAATGCAGGAAGATCTGCAGCGGATAGGCACTTGGTGCAGGGAGTGGCAACTGACCCTTAATATAGACAAATGTAATGTATTGCGAATACATAGAAAGAAGGATCCTTTATTGTATGATTATATGATAGCGGAACAAACACTGGTAGCAGTTACTTCTGTAAAATATCTGGGAGTATGCGTGCGGAACGATTTGAAGTGGAATGATCATATAAAATTAATTGTTGGTAAGGCGGGTACCAGGTTGAGATTCATTGGGAGAGTCCTTAGAAAATGTAGTCCATCAACAAAGGAGGTGGCTTACAAAACACTCGTTCGACCTATACTTGAGTATTGCTCATCAGTGTGGGATCCGTACCAGATCGGGTTGACGGAGGAGATAGAGAAGATCCAAAGAAGAGCGGCGCGTTTCGTCACAGGGTTATTTGGTAACCGTGATAGCGTTAAGGAGATGTTTAACAAACTCAAGTGGCAGACTCTGCAAGAGAGGCGCTCTGCATCGCGGTGTAGCTTGCTCGCCAGGTTTCGTGAGGGTGCGTTTCTGGATGAGGTATCGAATATATTGCTTCCCCCTACTTATACCTCCCGAGGAGATCACGAATGTAAAATTAGAGAGATTAGAGCGCGCACGGAGGCTTTCAGACAGTCGTTCTTCCCGCGAACCATACGCGACTGGAACAGGAAAGGGAGATAATGACAGTGGCACGTAAAGTGCCCTCCGCCACACACCGTTGGGTGGCTTGCGGAGTATAAATGTAGATGTAGATGTAGATGTAGACATCGATGTAGACACGGACCAGGTGCCCGCTGCAGGGCTGCAACAGAAAAGCACAAACACACAGCCACAGCCAAAAGAAACAATGTTAACAGCCCCAGAATACAGTAAGATAAAATTCTGCAAGATAGATCACGTCAAGACAAAGGCAAATTAAAAATGGTTAAAAGCATTAACTGTAGACCTCAAATTTCAAAATATATAAAATTGCCCCAGCACAAACAGCCTAGTTTTGAAAGGGCAACGATAAGACAAAGCATATTATTACACCAGTACATCGTAGTTCCAATACAATATTGGCACTCATAAGAAAAGGTAGGAGCTAGTGATAACACGGGTAGGCCCGAGTGCAAAACTAGAAAGCTCGAATGTCTTCTTCTTCAATAGACAGCTGCGTGGTACACAGTTCAATTCCACTAGCCAAAATGAATAACAAATTGCTCAGCGTCCTGTGTATAAGACCGTGGCCCAGTCACGTCTCAAGAACTTGCAGTAACAGGCCCGCTTCCGCACTCCGAGCCACATACACCGGTCAAATCCAGTTAACTCCACACGAACGCAAGTTTCACTCTCTGAGCAGCCGCGTACCGGCCGTTCCGTAGCCAAAACCCAGTCTGCCCGCCAGCCCACCAGCCAACGAGGCAAAGATAAGCAACGGCAGAGGGAAACAATCGATCCGGGTGAATAGAACGGAGAAAGCGACTAGCGCCAGCGCCTCCCCATGTATCAAAGAGTTCTCCCTTTAATCGATCATATGACTAAGAAACAACCACTGAATCTGCAAACAAAGCTCTAGAAGATATAGCGAACTGAGAGATTGGTAGCTACATCCGCGAGAGTCGTGGATTTGCGGCTCTACTTGTGTACGTTTGTGAGCGCAGGCATACTTGCCAACAAGTGTCAGGCGGGTGACAAGACACGCCGCCGCCTGCACCAGACTGGGCGGCGTGACTCGCTGAACGCGGGCTGCGCCGCGCCGGCCTCTGTTCGGCGGGTGGGTTTTCTGCCCCCTGCTGTTGCCACGCGGAAACACTCTCACTGGGATCGTCGCTCGATTCAGAGGTCGATACAACAAGTACCACGCTTCTCAGAATCATCGGTCAGTCTGACAAGAAATTGTATTTTGTTTGTTTGAAGGCGAATGGTTAACACAACGTTGAAATGTAGGCTCCACCACATTTCACAGTGCAAAAGCACTAGAACTGATGTGTTCCGAAGGAGCAAGTGAATATCATCAGCACTACTTTACACGAATCTTATTAGTGCTACAAAAAAAATTTAAAATTCGTGATTATTTAGCTTGTAGCTATGTCTCCTTAAAATATGATTTAACATCATTTGTCCAACTGGTGAAATAAAATAGATCTATGTGTGCCTCGTGCGAATGTAGGCAGTGTCACAGAAACAGCTGTTGCGTAACCTGCCCGCATCGACCACACACACACACACACACACACACACACATATATATATATATATATATATATATATATATATATATATATATATATAATCAGGAAAACAAAGACACTCTCACTAATGTTCAAAGGTAATGCACACCCCCACGGAGATACGAGTCACTACTGAATGTCAACACTTATCATAATTAAAGCATCTAACCACAGACGTACATTATAACAGATCCACAGAATTTTTAAAAAAGTTTATTCGCGTCTCCTGTAATTTGTTCATTTAATTTATTCTAATTTTTTCCTGCTGTGTATCTTAATCCTTAACTGTCCCGCTAAATGAAGTTTTCTTTCCTTATTCGGTAATTGCAAAATAGTGAAATCTATAATCCCGCACAGAGGATGGACAGCTTCCTCGATGTGCATCGATACGACTGACGTTTCGAAATTATTAAACGTAAAAGCGTCCCTGTATATCTCAACTCGAAGGGCACACCAGTTTGACTGACGTAGTTCGCATTATCACAGTTGCACTTGTGAGGGGTCGTTTAAGCAATTTAGCAGATCACTGAAATCCTACAGAATCTATCTTTGGTGGCCCACAGTAATAGGTAAGTACCCTTAAGACCATGAAACTTAAAAGTAAACACTCTCACCCCACGGATAATAGCTTGCCTAATTACATTACCAGGGATAGCCCAATAAAGCGCGAAAATAAAAGTACCACACCACATCCAGATATACTGGTCAACGTTGGTGCTGCGAAATTTTCGTCTGTCTTTTTGAAACGCTCTTCCCTCTTTTTGTACTGCTCTCCTGAACTTTTGTGGTGCCTGTCGAACTGTTCCTAATTTTCCAACGACATTTCTGTCGGCAAGGATTGGTGATCAAAAGGTGGTGGCGGCGGCGGAGGTGTTCGTGCATTATCTGTAACACTGTGTCACTTCCTCATTTTCAGCAGCTACTGAGACTTTCGTTGCCTGAGAGTTCGTCACATTCTCACATTCTCGTGAAAAAACGACTCAGCTTCGAACTTGATCAAATTTTCTCATGCGCAGAAATCAGAAAGAGCCATCTGTTTTACTCGGTAAAGCCAAGATCACATGAATATTTCTTTATTTACAACAACCGGTTTCGACATACTTTGCTGTGATCTTTAGGTCTTCGAAAATTTTTGTTATAAAACGTGTTCATTTCCAGTTGGAACCTCATTGGAGTCTCGGTCGAGCGCACAGTTTTAATCTGCCAGGAAGTTTCATATCAGCGCACACTCCGCTGCAGAGTGAAAATCTCATTCTGGAAACATCCCCCAGGCTGTGGCTAAGCCATTTCTCCGCTATATCCTTTCTTTCAGGAGTGCTAGTTCTGCAAGGTTCACAGGAGAGCTTCTGTAAAGTTTGGAAGGTAGGAGACGAGGTACTGGCAGAAGTAAAGCTGTGAGTACCGGGCGTGAGTCGTGCTTCGGTAGCTCAGATGGTAGAGCGCTTGCCCGCGAAAGGCAAAGGTCCCGAGTTCGAGTCTCGGTCGGGCACACAGTTTTAATCTGCCAGGAAGTTTCATATCAGCGCACACTCCGCTGCAGAGTGAAAATCTCATTCTGGAAACATCCCCCAGGCTGTGGCTAAGCCATGTCTCCGCTATATCCTTTCTTTCAGGAGTGCTAGTTCTGCAAGGTTCACAGGAGAGCTTCTGTAAAGTTTGGAAGGTAGGAGACGAGGTACTGGCAGAAGTAAAGCTGTGAGTACCGGGCGTGAGTCGTGCTTCGGTAGCTCAGATGGTAGAGCGCTTGCCCGCGAAAGGCAAAGGTCCCGAGTTCGAGTCTCGGTCGGGCACACAGTTTTAATCTGCCAGGAAGTTTCATATCAGCGCACACTCCGCTGCAGAGTGAAAATCTCATTCTGGAAACATCCCCCAGGCTGTGGCTAAGCCATGTCTCCGCTATATCCTTTCTTTCAGGAGTGCTAGTTCTGCAAGGTTCACAGGAGAGCTTCTGTAAAGTTTGGAAGGTAGGAGACGAGGTACTGGCAGAAGTAAAGCTGTGAGTACCGGGAGTGAGTCGTGCTTCGGTAGCTCAGATGGTAGAGCGCTTGCCCGCGAAAGGCAAAGGTCCCGAGTTCGAGTCTCGGTCGGGCACACAGTTTTAATCTGCCAGGAAGTTTCATATCAGCGCACACTCCGCTGCAGAGTGAAAATCTCATTCTGGAAACATCCCCCAGGCTGTGGCTAAGCCATGTCTCCGCTATATCCTTTCTTTCAGGAGTGCTAGTTCTGCAAGGTTCACAGGAGAGCTTCTGTAAAGTTTGGAAGGTAGGAGACGAGGTACTGGCAGAAGTAAAGCTGTGAGTACCGGGCGTGAGTCGTGCTTCGGTAGCTCAGATGGTAGAGCGCTTGCCCGCGAAAGGCAAAGGTCCCGAGTTCGAGTCTCGGTCGGGCACACAGTTTTAATCTGCCAGGAAGTTTCATATCAGCGCACACTCCGCTGCAGAGTGAAAATCTCATTCTAGAAATTTCTTGCTTTTTTGCACAAAACGTAGCTGGTTTTGATAGCATCGGGATCTAGAAGGCTGAGTGAAAGAGTCCTTTTGAGTTTCTACCGATGATAATTTATTAAACAGCCTAACAAATTCACCACTCTGACATTTTGCAGTGGTCAACCAGTGAAGTATATTTCTCCCTTGGACTGGGGTGGAAGGCAGAATATCACCCACACTACACACCATATTTCTAGTTACAGGCAATAACAAGGCTTTCATGTACACACTCTCGCTACCAAAATAATCATTATGAGCCAATTGGAGATCATCTTACTAAATTCTTAACAAACGTTCTAGCTGGCCTCCTTCAGGCCTAATGGATGGTCCCTCACCAGCAGCGTTATGTTTTCTCCTGTCGTGTTTTCTCCTGTCCAGTTTTCTCCTACCCTTCAGACATTTATCTTTGCTGAAAGGGCTTTCCTTTTTCTTCACGTACAATGAAGCTTCATGGTGGGCTGGCTGCCCTGCCTAGTCGCTCCTGCTGTATTTGGTTCGTAGACTGCTCTTCACTGCATTTTCCTGGAGGAGACTTTGGCTTTCAGCAGAAACATTTTTATGACCAACGTGGTTTCCGTTAGTGACTCTCGTCTTTCGACAGCCAGCTAAAACCTCCAGACTGCAGTAATTACAATACTCCTTCAATGTACCAAAAGCAAAAGAGACAGAGTTAATTAGAATTGCAATCATTGACGTCTGTTCTTGTCGTTTGTCGCTTTCAGGCAGCATAATTATATGATTTAATAATCAGATATGCGTACTGAATTATGAAACAGGTTATAGAACAATATGGGAAAATCTGCCACCTACCACATTGATTTTTGTGGATATTAGGTTTATTATATTTATCGACCTTGTGTTTCAAATTAACTTCATGGACTGACTTATCTTATTTTATTGTACTGACGTTGAAGCACAGTTTAGGTACACACGGGTTCAAACTACGTGACTACGAATTTATAATAACTTTACTCAAACCTCTTTCTTTGTCGCATTTATAAGATTCTTGTAGAGTAGCTCTTATGATATATTCTTGCTCCTTCGAAGCGCAATTCTAGTGCATTTGCATTTTGAAAGATGGCTGAGCCTATATTTTAACACTGATTTTGACAACCATGACATGGATCAAGTCGAAGGTTTAACACTGTCTGTATATAACTCAGGGAAATAAACTTCCAGGGAGAATAAAAATAATTGCCTGACATACAAATGTTGCCGATATAATGCGTTCTGACATCGTTTCTCTAAATTTCCGAAGTCTGTTGAGTTATGTATTGCACGTACACAAAAATTATCCGCTTTATTTTAGAAAAAACTTGAATCACCATAAAAGATTCCGTACGGCTCTGAATAAATGAATCTTTAACATCACATCAAACATTTCATTTTCTGGAATTGCATGCACACACATTTATTAACATGTTGTCAAAATATTTCTACCATCATAATGAACAATAATTGATGGGTTCTTTGTTTTAGAGAGACTGGCTTTAAAAGAGCGAAAGTCGCCATGTGAAGCAGTAGCAAAAGAGTTTGCAGAGGAAATGAACTGACAGAACACCGTCGCCCGTGAACTGGTGAATTGCGTGTTTGTAGCTAAAAACTTTATAATGTGTTTTCGGTGTGGAGCGCCGTCTGTCTTCGATGCATATTGTGGACTGTAAAGTCAAGATCTAGGCATGTTGAAGTGCTGCCCCTCGTGGAGTATCATCTAAAAAATTAACTTGAAAATCACAGCGTGCGGAAAGAGCAGTAACGTGTTTGCTGAGTAGACTGGCTACCTATGACTGTGAATTTAATGGACGTGTAGATCACAGTTACACTCTTTGTATCAGAAAATAGTCATGCTTAAGCTACAAACTCTGAACTGTGAAGTTCCAGGTTTCACAAGTAGGCTGATTTCGAAGCATAGCGCGGACTGTGAAGTTAACGTACAATATGTTCAAATGTGTGTGAATTCCTAAGGGATCAAACTGCTGAGGTCATCGGTCCCTAGACTTACACCACTACTTAAACTAACTTATGCTCAGAGCAACACACACAGCCATGCCCGGGGGAGGAGTCGAACCTCCGGAGGGAGGGGCCGCGTAATCCGTGACATGGCGCCTCCCAGTAAAGGACTTGGAAGAGCAGTTGAAAGGAATGGACATTGCTTCGAAAAGAGGTTACAAGATGAGCAAAAACAAAAGTCAAAGAAGAGTAATGAAATGCAATAGAATAAATTCAGGCGATATTGAGGGAGTTAGATTAGGAAATGGGACACTAAAAGTAGTAGATGAGGTCTGTTATTTGGGCAGTAAAGTAATTGATGACGGCGGAAGGTGAGATGACGCAAAATGCAGACTTTCATGTAAAGCATTTCGGAAACAGAGGAATCTTTTAACACTTAATATCAGTGTAAGTATTAGTAAAGCTTTTCTGGAGATATCTGTCTGGGGTGTAGCCTTGTACGAACTTAAACGCAGACAATAATTACTTCAGACAAAATAAATAATTGAAGTGGTGGAAATGTGGTTCTTTAGAAGAATACTATTGGTGGATCATGTAACTAATGAACTAACTGAAGGTGATGGGGGAGAAAAGAAGCTTGTTGGTCGTAACTTAATTAAAACAATGGAATTGTGATAGGACACATTCTAAGACATCGAGAAATCATTAGTTTGGTATTGGGGGGAATTTTTGGGGATAAGGCTGTACAGGAAGACCAAGGCCGGAATACAGTAAGCAAGTTGAAATGGTTGTAGGTTGCGGCAGTGATGCCGTGATGAAAAGTCTTCCGTAGGATAGACTAACGTGGAGAGCAGCATCAAATCAGCCTTCGGACTGAAGTATGAACAACAAAAACCTCAAATACGGTTCAGCACAACATTAGACGATTTTAGGAGGAGGATCACATACAAACTGTCATCCGAAAAGAGCAGCGAAGAAAGGTAAATGGGGGTATTGAAGCACTTTAATCTCACTTCCGAACGGTTCTACAGTCGTCAACATTCAGTGCGAGGGCGACGAAGATAAGATTCGAGCAATTAGGGCTTATACTGACGCATATAGACAGTCGTTTTTTCCCCGCTCTAGTTGCGAGTAGAACAGGAGAGGAAATGACTCGTGGTGATAAAAGGTACCCTCCGCTATCCACCGTAGGGTAGCCTGCGGAGTATCTATGTAGCTGCAGATGCAGATAATTGCGTATTAAGTGCAACTACAACAGCAATCTAGCAAGTGTAAAAATGTGGTAATCAAGCAAGTAAATCCACTGCCCGGAGGACTATAAGAGAAGAGGATTGCAGGTGAAGAATCGTAAGAAAACAACTGTGTCTGAACAAAGTGAACCGAGGCAGAAAGCTTCTGTTCACAACGGATCACGATAAAAAAATTGTTTGGAGTCGTGGAATGATGTCTTATTTGTTGATTAGAGCATATTAAACGTCTTTTCAATAGATCAAAGCACTTTGGTGTGGCGAAAGTCAAATTACGAGACGCATTCTAAACAACCTACACCAAAACTCGGCCGTGAGAATCTCTTGGTATGTCACTGTATTACGTCATCTGCTGCGGGAGAGGCTGCAGCACGTTGACAGAGATGAGATATATCAAAATTTTAAAGTAAAACTTGCACAGAAGTGTGGGGCAGTTGCAGAGTAGATATAATTTCAAAGGTTTGAAGGAAATGACCCGAAGCGCACATCCTGTCTGTTACAACAGCTGCCTGTTACAGTAATGTACTCGTTAAAATTGTACCAAAGATAAAAGGGTTAAGAGCACTACAATCAATTCGCAAGAAGATACGAAAAAAATAGCTGAAGCAAGAGTAAGCAGTCGTTGGCGACATACAAGGCTTTGGTCAGTGGTTATAAAGAAAAGAGGTCATACTATCAAGCATTTAGTTACACTATTATCCCAGCGTTCGAGAACAATTATGTTTTAAACGAATATTAAATACACTGTATTGCTACGCTAAAAAGTATTATTTAAGAAAATATTGTATTAATTGTTACTCAATAAACTGTATGCCATTATATTACACTTTTTAAGAGAATACATTTTTCGTTCATCGAAATTTCGTTTGTTTATTGAATGATTCTGTGGAAATAAAACGCGTACTGCTAGAACCTGTGAAATAAACGAACATGATGAAAAACACTCCAAGTGATTCTAACCTGTGTTATTCTAGAGATGGGACAATTATTTTTGCACCGGTTTTCTAGTTCATACCAGCGAAGCAATCGGAATAACCATCCCGTAACTCTGTGAGTTGCAATATGAGTACCTAACTAGCGGCGCGTTTCGTCACAGGGTTATTTGGTAAGCGTGATAGCGTTACGGAGATGTTTAGCAAACTCAAGTGGCAGACTCTGCAAGAGAGGCGCTCTGCATCGCGGTGTAGCTCGCTCGCCAGGTTTCGAGAGGGTGCGTTTCTGGATCAGGTATCGAATATATTGCTTCCCCCTACTTATACCTCCCGAGGAGATCACGAATGTAAAATTAGAGATTCGAGCGCGCACGAAGGCTTTCCGACAGTCGTTCTTCCCGCGAACCATACGCGACTGGAACAGAAAAGGGAGGTAATGACAGTGGCACGTAAAGTGCTCTCCGCCACACGCCGTTAGGCGGCTTGCGGAGTATAAATTTAGATGTAGAACTCGGTTTCTCAACTCTGGGGGCTCAGATTTGGTAAGTTTATCGATTATTTTTCCCGAAGAATAGTAAATTTCAGGTACGAGAGAGTTGTGGTGCCGTAGCTGCAAATCATCTTCTAAGCGCGTAATTAAGGTTGCAAAGTGACAAAGCTCAGCTTCACTATATAATCGAATGCTCCTAGAGATGTTCTATACCTCGTTCGTTTGTACATTGCCTAACAGGTCAATAGAACTCTCATCAACTATCACTATTAGATCAGGTGCAGCACCTGTCGCACTAGTAGTGTGGTTGTTAGAAAACTACGCGCGTTAGCCTTGTCTGGCGAAGAGCACTACTTAAATTACTGAATTCTTTATACACTCGGTTTTCATTTATAGGCCAATTCTCTTTTAAACCTCTGCATGTCTTCCTTCATTGTGGACTGATACAGATGTCGGTTATACGAACCCAGTTTCAGAGCCATAAGCCTGAGGGCTTTTTAGAACTGAACATACACAAACTACAATCCTCCCTATGAGAACTGTCGGGTGATTCAAGTGAAGAATACATTACCTACCAGGAAGCTTTCGTCAAGCGAAAGTCCTGTGCCGTAATATTTTTTTTTCTGGGTCACTCCAAAGGGGAACTTTGAAAAACCTTTTACTATGTTTATCTGCCTTAGAAAAACAGACGCTGCTGTCAGTTACGAGATTACGAAGGTATTGGTAATAAAATCAAATTACTCGCGCCACACCATAAAATTGGGTCGATAATCAAATATAAGTGTCAACTCAGCAGCGATTGTGTGCATTAACAATTAACTTAGATACATGTGTTTAGAAATGGACACGGGCATACAAGCGAGCAGTAATTTTAAACAATTAAACCTGTGATTGAACATTTTTAAAGAGGAAGTGCTTTGCATACGAATTATAGGGAACCTTTCTTGATAAATTCATATACACGTTATCAGGAGAAACAAAACTGGCGTTCTGCGGATCGGGTCGTGGAATGTGAGATCCCTTATTCGTGCAGGTAGTTTGCAAAACTTAAAAAGAGAAATGGATAGGTTAAAGTTAGATACAGTGCAAATGAGTAAAGTTCGGTGGCAGGAGAAACACGACTTCTGGTATGGTGAATATAGGGTTACAAATACAAAATTAAATAGTGGTAATGCAGGAGTACGTCTAATAGTGAATAAAAAATAGAAAGGCGGATAAGCTGCTACGAACAGCATAGTGAAGGCATTATTGTAGCCAAGATAGACACGAAGCCCACGCCTACCACAGTAGTACGAGCTTATACGCCATCTAGCTCCTCAGGTGATGAAGAGACTGAATGAAAGGACGATGAGATAAAAGAAACTATTCAGGTAGTTAAAGGAGATGAAAATTTAATAGTCATGGTGGACTGGAATTCGATAGTAGGAAAAGGAAGAGAAGGAAAAATAGTAGGTGAATATGCACTGAGGGCAATGAATAAAAGAAGAAACCGCCTGGTAGAATTTTGCACAGAGTATAACTTACTTACAGTTAACATTTGGTTTAAGAATAATGAAAGAAGACTGTACACGCAGAACAGACGTGGAGAAACCGGAAGGTTTCGGATTGTGTGTATAATGGTAAGACAGAATTTTAGGAATCAGGTTTTAAATTGTAAGGCATTTACAGTGGCAGATACGAACTCTGACCACAATTTATTCGTTATGAACCGTAGATTAAAATTGAAGAAACTGCAAAAAGTTAGGAATTTAAGGAAATGGGACCTGGATAAACTCGAAGAACCAGAGGTTGTAGAGAGTTTCATAGGGCATATCAGATAACGATTGCCAAGAACTGGGTAAAGAAATACAGTAGAAGAAGAATGGGTAGCTCTGAGAGACGAAGTAGTGAAGGCAGCAGAGGATCAAGCAGGTAAAAAGACGAGGGCTAGTAGAAATATTTGTGTAACACAAGAGATATTGAAATTAACTGATGAAAGGAGAAAATATAAAAATGCAGCAAATGAAGAAGGCGAAAAGGAATACACACATCTCAAAAATCAGATCACAGGAAGTGCAAAATAGCTAAGCAGGTGCAGCTAGAGGACAAATGTAAGAATGTAGAAGCATAGATCACTAGCGATAAGATTTATGCAGCCTACAGGAGTATTAAAGAGATCTTTGGACAAAAGGGAACCACCTGTATGAATATCAAGAGCTCAAAGTGACAACCAGTCCTAAGCAAAGAAGGGAAAGCAGAAAGGTGGAAGGAGTATATAGAGTGTCTATACAAGGGAGATGTAGTTGAGAGCAATGTTATGGAAATGGAAGAGGTCGTAGATGAAGATGAGATGGAGATATGATACTGCATGAAGAATCTGACACAGCACTGAAAGGCCTAAGTAGAAACAAGGCCCCGGGAGTGGTTGAAATGGCTCTAAGCACTATGGGACCTGAAATCTGAGGTAATCAGTCCCCTAGAATGGCTCTGAGCACTATGGGACTCAACTGCTGTGGTCATAAGTCCCCTAGAACTTAGAACTACTTAAACCTAACTAACCTAAGGACATCACACACATCCATGCCCGAGGCAGGATTCGAACCTGCGACCGTAGCGGTCGTGCGGTTCCAGACTGTAGCGCCTTTAACCGCTCGGCCACTCCGGCCGGCAGTCCCCTAGACTTAGAAATACTTTAACCTAGCTAACCTAAGGACCACACACACATTCAAGCGCGAGGCAGGATTCGAACCTGCGACCGCAGCAGCAGCGCGGTTCCAGATTGAAGCGCCTAGAACAGCTCGGTCACAACGACCGGCCCCGGGAGTGGACAGCACTCCGTTCGAACTGCTGATAGCCCTGGGAGGGCTAGAAATGACAAACTTACCCTGCAACGTATCTTAAAAGAGAGGTTAAGGAAAGATAAATCTACGCTTATAGCATTTGTAGAATTAGAGAAAGCATTTGACAGTGATGATTGGAATACTCTCTTTCAAATTCTGAAGGTGACAAGGGTAAAATATAGGGAGCGAAAGGCTATTTACAATTTGGACAGAAATCAGATGGCAGTTATAAGAGCCGAATGACACGAAAAGGAAACTTCGTTGGGAAGGAAGTGAGACAGTTGTAGCATATCCTCGATGTTATTTAATCTGTATATTGAGAAAGCAGTAAAGCAAACAAAAGAAAAATCTGGAGAGGAATTAAAACCAGGGAGGTGAAATAAAAACCTTGAGCTTTGCGGATGACGTAATTCAGAGAGGGACAGCAAAGGGCTCGGAAGAGCAGCTGAACGGAATGGACAGTGTCTTGAAAGGACTTTATAAGATGAACATCAACAAAAGAAAGCAACCGTAATGGAATGTAGTCTAATTAAATCAAGAGATGCTGAGGGTATTAGATTACGAAATGAGACACTTAAAGTAAAAGAGTACTTTTGATATTTGGACAGAAAAATAACTGATTATGGTCGAAGTAGAGATGATATAAAATGTAGACCGTCGATGGTAAGGAAAGCATTTCTGAAGCAATTTGTTAACATCTAGTATAGGTCTAAGGGTCAGGAAGTCTTTTCTGAAAATATTTGTATGGAGTGTAGCCATGTATGGTAGTGAAACATGGACGATAAACAGTTCGGACAAGAAGAGAATGGAAGCTTTTGAAATGTGGTGCTACAGAAGAATGCCAATGATTAAATGGGTAGATAACATAACTAAGGTACTGAACAGACCTGGGGAGAAGTGGAATTTGTGGCACAACTTGAATAGAAGAAGGGATCGATTGATAGAATATATTCTGAGGCATCAAGGGATCCCCAATTTAGTATTGGAGAGAAGCGTGGAGAATAAAATTCGTACAGGAAGACCAAGAGATGAATGCACTAAGCAGATTCAGAAAGATGTAGGATGCAGTAGTTACTCTGAGATGAAGAGGCTTGCACAGGATAGAGTAGAATGGAGAGCTGCATCAAACCAGTCTCTGGACCGAAGATCGCAACAACAACATACACAAAACTGGATTTTACACTGTGGGCAGTTCATGATAGCAGAATGCACTAAATAGTAAACGACAATATATCGAGTGATTAGAAAAAAAATAAATCAGTTGTTTATGACAGACATACTACAGAAGACAGAAGCACATTGCGGAAGTGACTAGGTAGAGGCAGGTTTAAAATTTGTTCGTTCGTAGCAATATGGCGGCTGTACCACCAGAGGATCCTTTTGTGTGTTGGAGTTCGCGCGATGTCAATCCGTTGTTGAATTCCAAGTGTATTCTACGTCGATTCAGCTAGAAGCGTATCCGACATGCGTTCACACGGAGCACTCAGAGATTCGCAAGACATGCAGGCTAGGAAATTCGGCTCGCTCAAACAGCGGTATGGCGTGTTCTGAAACGACCGGTGCATATCAAGCCCCACAAGTTGCAGTTACTGCAGCAGTTGAGTCCCGGCTACAATAAGAGAAGGAAAATATTTTGCATTAAAGTTCCCGATTTCTTCGGAATGACTCATCTTTTCAGACAAATCGACGTTTCACTTCAGGGACTGGGTGTTGTGTTGTCCTAATCATCGTCATTTCAACCCCATCGACGCGCAGGTCGCCGAAGTGGCGTCAAATCGAAAGACCTGCACCAGGCGAACGGTCTACCCGACGGGAGGCCCTAGCCACACGACATTTCCATTTCCATCGGACAAAGTAAGCCACCATAATGTAAGAATTTGGGTGTCACAAAATCCTGTCGTCGTCGTCGAATATGACTGAGACTCACCGAAACTGGAAGTGTTTTGTGCCATTTCTGTTGGCAAAGTTTACGAATCTTTCTTGTTTACAGAGGAACATTGATAGGAATGTCATATACCTGGGCGCGCTGCAAAATTGGTTCTTTCCTCAACTTCAAAAAGATTCCAATGATTTCCTTTTTCTACACGACACCGTCCTGTCCCCAACTTTCACCTTGAAGTGAGGCGGACAAGTAGATCTGGTTCATTGTTTTTGTCCTCTCAGTACCCCAGACCTCACATCTAGCGATTCTTTTCTTTGGGGACACAAAAGATGACAGTCATTGTCCCACCTACGACAGGTACTCTTCAGATCCCGGGAAATCGAATTTTTGAAGCTGTAGGTTCAATAAAAAGGGAACTGTTGATTGGCTTGTGTAATGAAATTAACTACCGTTTAGATGTTTGTAGAGCAACACATGGTGCTCATGTTGAGTGTATATACAGTGTCTACGAAAACAAACTTTGAACCTCAATCCAGTGACATGGGTAATGTGTTTCTAGCTTTCGTAATGTGTCCGTAATAAAAAAAAAACTGAAATCTATTCTTCTTTCACTCTGTGTTACCGATGTTTCTCCCTAAGTAAGAAAAGGTAGTACGTACCACTCATGGTGCAATTCGTCATACAAAACCTTTGAATAATACGTCCAAAATGGTTAAAACATTTTTGCCAACATTACGCTAAGATGTACTTAGTGCCTTAGACGCTTACGTTGCAATGTATCGCGATGGGATGTACACATAATCCCGAAATACGTGAATGAGATGGTGGGCCTGTTAGTGCAACACAATCGGCGTACATAACACAGAAGCATTGAAATAGTAACATATTCATTTCGGGAAATCACAACTTCCCTCGCAATGTGACTTTTGTTAGAAAATTGATGTTACAGTAAGGTCTGCATTTTATGCAAAAATATACAGGCTTATGTGTAAAAGCTCAACGGTTTCAAAAGGCATCTGCGTGAAAACTACAAGAAATACAAAAAATATACACAGAGGTACGGAACGTCTTGGGACAGCGGTATGCACGCATACAGAAGGCGCTAATGTCGAGTACACAGGGCATTAAGGGGCAGCGCACTGGCGCAGCTGCCATTTGCACGCAGGTGATTCACGTGACAAGATTTCCGACTTGTTTACGGCCGCACGACGTAAATTAACAGACTTTCATCGCAGAATGGTAGTTGGAGCGAGACGCATGGGACTTTACAATTCGGAAATCGTCAGGGAATTCAATATTCCGCAGTGCCAATAGTATCCCGAGAATTCCAAATTTCAGGTACTGCCTCTCACCACGGACAACGCGGTGGCCGACGGTCTTCACTTAACGATCGAGAGCAGCGGCGTTTGCGTTGAGTTGTCAGTGCTAACAGGCAAAGTACACTGCGTGAAATAGCAGCAGAAATCAACGTGTAACTTACGACGAAGGTATTCGTAAGGACAGTGCGGCGAAATCTGGCGTTAACAGACGACCGACGCGAGTGCCCCTGCTAGCAGCACTACATCTCACGCAGCGCCTGTCCTTGGCTCGTGACCTTAACGTTTGGACCATAGACAACTGTAAAACCGTGGACTGGTCAGATGAGCCCCGATTATGTTGGTAAGAGCTGATGGTAGGTTTCGATTGTGGCACAGACTCCACAAAGCCATAGATGCAAGTTGACAACAGGACGTTGCACAAGCTGACGGTCGCTCCATAGTGGTGTGGGCTGTGTTTGCATGGAATCGACTGGATCCTCTTGTAACTGAATCGACTGAAAATGGTTATTTTCGGCTACTTGGAGACATTTTCACCCATCCAAGAACTTCTTTTTTGCCTAAGAATGATGGAATTTTTATTGATGACAATGCTCCAGGTCATCGGGCCTCAGTTGTCCGTGATTGGTTTGGAGAACATTCTGGAAGTTCGAGCGTGTAATTTGGTCGAGACCGCGCGGCTACCCCGTGCGGCCTACAGACCATATTTAAGACTACCTCTGCCTCACAATTACTCCAAGACATTCAAGCAAAAGCCGGCCGCGGTGGTCTAGCGGTTCTGGCGCTGCAGTCCGGAACCGCGGGCTGCTACGGTCGCAGGTTCGAATCCTGCCTCGGGCATGGGTGTGTGTGATGTCCTTAGGTTAGTTAGGTTTAAGTAGTTCTTAGTTCTAGGGGACTTATGACCTAAGATGTTGAGTCCCATAGTGCTCAGAGCCATTTGAACCATTCAAGCAAAAACAGAGATAGAATAAAGTATCCAAATGTGTTTTCGTAGCATATGTCTGTGTCCCGAAATGAAGGTTACCCTTCCTGTAACTTGCAAGCCATTGTATCAGACAAAAAATCAGTTGTATCAGAAGATATTGAACAAGCAGAAGAGTACTGCTCTTCGTCTCATGATGTCTTGTCTCAGCTCTTTAATCAAAAGGAACTAAATCACGCAGTCCGTGATTTAACCTTTCAAAACAGCAAGCTGAAATCTTTGGATGGAGAATGCAGCAATGGAACCTTCCAGCTCCAGGGACAACTATTTCCTGCTTCAAATCAAGAGGCGCTTCCTTCGCTCACTGTTTCCAGATGCAGAATTCACTGTGCCTATGGAGGGATATCACTCATCTGATGATAAAGCTAGGACCTGGGTTTACAATGTAACCCACACGTTTCACAACCTCTTACTGAATCAAGTAAAAGCCTAAACGCAGTACAGCGGCATAACGGCAATTCCCTCTAATAAATGGCTTTGGCTTATACGGTAGAAATGAAAGAAACTTATGAAATCATAGTTTTGTTGCTAGAGACAATCATATACAAACACCACGTATGGCAAAGTTGTTAACCTCCTTAAACATCAATACAAAAATATTTCATTGCTTAAACATTTCATTAACTTCTTCTTCACCTAAAGTTGTGCATTATGAAGTACTTTGTACAAGCGATGGGTAACGGACATAGACACCTCCATTGGTTTGAAGGGAAGTTTCCTGAATTAAGTGAAGCAAATCTGAACGAAGGTATATTTTTTTGAACCACAAATAAGAAAACTGATGAAAGATCTAATCTTCGATATAAAACTCACAATTATAGAATCAGGTGCTTACTTCTCTTTCAAAGCAATTGTTAACGGCTGTTTGGGCAACAAAAGAGAGGATAACTATGTTTGTACTGTAAATGATCTCCTAGAGAGGTACAGAACATGGGGATAAATTTTGACTTGAAATTAATCTTTTACATTCGTACCTGGATTTATTTATGGAAATTTAGGGGACATAAGCAGTGAGCAGGGAGCATGGTTTGACGGAGACATCCGTGGATGCAACATCACTATCAGGGTGACTGGATCCCTTCAGTGATCGGGGACTACTGCTGGTATCTTGTCAGGCAGCATAAGTGTCACGTTTTTTGAATACAAAAAAAAAAATTAAATTTTAAAATTCAGTGCTGAAAAAATTAGTGCACCCTTTCCCAATTCACTCAACGTTTATTGTTGCAACGGTGCATACAGAGTACAAGAAATAATCAGATTTACAAAACAATAGCACAAGCGGTTCTGAAGTACCAGGTATCGACCCTTGCTGAAACACTCTTATAAGTACGTGGTGTAGCCTCCAAGCAGTTCTGTTCACACGCAGACCGAAACTACTGCGCAAACACCAACGCTGTAGACCAATAACACTACATACACGCCCAATACATTTCAGAGAGAAAGTCAGGTACCTTGGTGTCTGGCTGGACCGGAAACTTACATGGGGGGACCACATCGAATACGTTGCCAACCGAGCGCACGCGAGGCTCAAACAGCTCTACCCAATGCTCAACAGGGAAAGCACACTGAATAGGAGGGTGTCGAGGTCCATATACATGACACTGATTAGACCTCTGATGACGTACGCAGCTCCCGTCTGGGGATATGCAGCTCCTACACGACTGCGCCGCCTGCAGATCATACAGAACAAGGTGCTACGAATCATTAGCAACGCTCCACGCTACACACGCACCGTGGATCTTCACCATGAATACCGCCTTGATACCCTCGAGGAAGTATTCAAAAAACACGCCACACGACTATACAGGAAGTCGAGACACTCGAACAATCCTTTCATCCTCACTCTGGGAAACTACGATTACAACCACAGGTGGAAGCACAAACGGCGAAAGACACTGCTAGCTAGGGCATAGCCACCTATGGTAAACTAACATACGCAAACAGCGACAAACGTCGGCAAGCCCCTGCATATCAGCAACACTGACTGGCAACTACCAGCTGCTATTAGAGCCGACCAACAGGCCACAGCAGGGACACCGACGAGCTCGCCCACAGACGCACAAACAATCTGCCAACATTCCCTCACACTGTGCCTCCGGTATATGACGTATCGGACACAAGACCGATAACAAACCTAACTGTTGCAGGTTGCTGACGCTGAACGAGGACTCTGTACCAGCACCCAGCGCCAGCCGCCGAGCAGCACAAACGCACAACGTCAAGGTATCGACATGCATGATACCCACTACTAACAAAGCCTACCCTTGCACAACCTATCGCAGGCAGCAAGACAACCGCTACTGCTCTTACCACCCGACCTAACTTTCGCAGAGGTTTTTTTCCCTTGGCTCTTGCCTTGGCACTTTTTTTCCTCTACCCTTCAAACCGCTACCCTTCCTCAGATTTCGACCAATCTATCTCCAGATGAGCGCGTATTAATGGTTAATCCTAACCAGACGTACGCAAACATCGCAGTACCCACATCCTGCGACACCTCACTTTAGTGAACACTAACCCTTATGCAGAGATGGCAGTAGACCTTTTGTGTTGGCCATCATGCCGGTGTGGGCGTGGAGGGGCTCCACCTCCTGTGAAAAAAAAAAATCCACGAGAGGCAACGCAGGCGCTGAATCCGACATCCAATCGATCGTACAGATGGCTAAAACCGTCCTCAGATACTTTATGCCTTGGCTGCACAACCTGCTCACGTAGTTCTGTTTGAGCTTTCGCTTTTGCGAGTTTCACGAGTCACTTCTCGTCCCATCATATCCCACACCTGCTCGATTGGAGACAAGTCCATGCTGGCCAGGGAAGATGCTCCACTTCTTGCAGGGCACGATGAGTTGGAACAACACCTTCCTGTTGCAATAACGGCAGAGTAACGGATCTAACAACATTCTCCACTTACTGAGGGCTGGTTAGCGTCCGAGAAACACGAAAGGTCAACCAGACGCACACATTATGGCACCCCAGACTATGAGGCCTACGAAACAGCGCTCACCAGGTCTACGCGATACTGCAAACGACCGTCACTTGTGGGCAGGCAGAATCTGCTTTCACCGTTGAAGACCGTGGCGCGGTATTCCATCTCCCATGTAAGGCTCTGACGGCACCACCCGAGCAGCACGTGTCGATGGTGTTGTGTGAGGTGAAGGCGGGCTGGAGGTGTGCGTGCCCGCAGTTCTACCGCTAACAACCGATTCGCAACAGTTCGTGCTGACACGTCTGGGCTCACAGCTCTCCTGTGGCAGCTGTACGACCAGCACCTTCTGCCGTTACAAAAGACCCTGGCGGGCGTCTGTGCTGCGCAGACGTCCAGCGCCTCATCCACGGCTGTGAGAATGTTCACGTGACCACTTATGCCAGGGGCGGGCAGGAATCCTGCACGTGTGCGGTGCACTTGCACGTGTGCAGTAAACGGGTGTTCCGCGTGCACACAGGGGCAAGCTGGCCACCCGCTTCTCTCCCCTCCCCACCATACCGTCTCTCCGCTTCTTCCTCTGTAATGCGTTTTGTTTCCTGGCCTGCTTTATTGAATGAAGGAATAAGGTTAGTACGAGTGCTTGAAAGAAATCATGGTTTGAAAGAGTACCTATTACCTACGATAAGTTGTATTTAATTATCACAGGTGGAGTTTACAATACGTTTAATGTCTGGAACAAAATTTCTACATACAGACAAACGCAAACAGTTACGTAAATTTTCATTACTGATGTTTGCTCTTAAGCGAGACTTATTAATTTTCATAACAGAAAAAAATCTCTCGCAAACGTATGTCAAGCCAAACATATTATCTTCGTGGCTTCACGATGGAGACGAGGAAACTCTTGCTGTGGAAAGTTGTGATAAAAATGTATTTCACGTCTTGCCTAAAGGAACTTGTCTCCCATACTAGAATTACACTGTAGAATCTACAGCGTAGATCTATTAATTCCATTTGCAAACTGGGATGAATATCATCTACAGAAACAGCAAATTGTCTCGAGAACTATTCAAAACCTTGGGATAAGTATGATATATCCCCAAATCGCTTGAGAATTTCCTCTTTTATTGCACTAAGTACGGGAACATATTGAAATTTATTATAATGGCGTTCAATATTAAACTTCCGCTGAGCAGCGCGAATACTGTCACATATTATACATTTCGAATTTTCATGTTTTTGCACAAAGAAAAAATGATTCTCCCATTCCTTTTTAAAAGATAGCAAATCTCCACTTCTCTGTTTCCTTGATTTACTCTGCATTTTCCGGTTCTTGAAATACAACGTTCACTACGTAGTGGTCGCTTTGCTTCAATATCCACAGCTTAGCCTGGTACTACACTGCCGAAACCTGCCGGCTGTCGCCACAGCCCCCAGTCGACGCCTGCACGCGAGCAGCACACGTGCAGCGCTGTGCGCTCACGAGCCGCGTGCAACGTTTGCCCGCCCCTGACTTATACGAACATCCTGGCACAGCTGACGCAGCGCGTTCAACTCGAGTGTCATTTCTCCGAAATGACCACCCCGCCCTCGGAAGGTCACACAATATGACCCACTTCAGGCTCGCACATCTGGCTGTAGGGAGCACGAGTGCGCCTCTGTGTCATTGTCGCCTGTCAGCTCATCTACTATCCCCTGGGTGGCATATGCCGTCATCAGATTGACGTCGACGTCGTGTTAACATTATGTGCCTCCATCTTGCATCAAAATAAAGCCATACGACGGAGGATGACATGGCTGCTGGTTGTTATCGTGAGGTCTTCAGGATCCGCTCGAAGAGTTACTTTATTACGATCAAAGGTAGTAATAAGTAAATGAGGTTTTTTCTAGAATTATTACAACTGTGGGCTCCATAACTACATTTAATCTATAAACGATTATTAAAAATTTCGTCATGGGATATCCACTTGCTTTAGTTAAAAAGCCGAACACATTATCAGTTGTCCACGAGGTGATTTTAGATTAACAACACATACTGTACTTAAGACAAGATGTTTACACTGAGAGCCTAAAGAAAGCCGGCCGCGGTGGTCTAGCGGTTCTAGGCGCTCAGTCCGGAGCCGCACGACTGCTACGGTCGCAGGTTCGAATCCTGCCTCGGGCATGGATGTGTGTGATGTCCTTAGGTTAGTTAGGTTTAAGTAATTCTAAGTTCTAGGGGACTGATGACCATAGATGTTAAGTCCCATAGTGCTCAGAGCCAGTTGAACCATTTTGAGCCTAAAGAAAACAAATGATACAAAAGCGTGCAGCAGTCAACGTGTTAAATGTATTACTGAATCGAGTATGTCTTCAGTCCTGCCTTACCTCACCGGAAAGAGCATGTGAAATTGGCGGGGGTCGAATCAAGCAAGGCGCAGCTGATAACTCAGTACAGATACTTAAAGGATTTTAGCTTTTGCTTACAAAGAATTTTCTGTGAATACTGTGTAAATATGGTATACGTGATTGATTCTACCTTTTGCTACTTATAGATTGAAAGAGATTTTCTTTAATAGATTTAATATACAATTTACTTAAGGTGTTTGTTTCTTTTTTAACATGTTCTAAAGTACACTGCTTTTTCTTTTGTTGTTAGCTAAGTTTGAAATCAAAAAGAATTGGTTCCTCATTCATCTTTCGCGATTTTTCTGCTTTTATGTATCCGCTTATTCTTTTGCAGCATTTATCTTTCGAACTTCATACTTTACAAATCCTTACAAAATTGTGTTCCCTGACATTAACTGTAGTTTTCCTTATTCCGACTGACCTCGGTGTTTTGTGCGTTCATTGATATTCCTGTAGATTGCGAGTACTGCCAAACTTATGAACGATTTGCTCTCTATACTTTTGTATTCGTGAGCACATTTGTGTGTGTCTCTCTCTCTCTCTCTCTTACCCTGTTCTTTGTAAATTATTCTGTCGTTTTGTAGTGTACTCGTAAATTGTCTGTGTGTATAAATGTGAATGATCGATCTGTGTGTAGCGTATTTTTAACATGTAGTACGAAATTGTCTCTTAAATAGATAATGGTTAATTATTTTTATCAAGGATCTTCTTACAGTCTTTTAAACTGTAAAAATGTTAACACTTCAGCGTACTAAATAATTTATTGTAGCCGGCCGGGGTGGCCGAGCGGTTCTACGCGCTACAGTCTGGAACCGCGAGACCGCTACGGTCGCAGGTTCGAATCCTGCCTCGGGCATGGACGCGTGTCATGTCCTTAGGTTAATTAGGTTTAAGTAGTTCCAAGTTGTAGGGGACTGATGACCTCAGGAGTTAAGTGCCATAGTGCTTAGAGCCAATTTATTGTAATTACTTCCTTTTATTAAAGTTACGTTAACGTACAGATACGTTATTGCACACCAAAGCAAGAACAACATTTACAAAGGACCTCTTTTGGTGTCAGGGTTTGAAACTATAGTGTTCTACATGTATATTTATGTGTAACATTGGTTAGTTAATTTTTAATTCATGAAGCCTCTCTGTAACAGCGCCTACGTGAAAAATAACGTACTCGACATTAGTAGCCCAGTACGTCAATATTTGCATCATAAAATGAAAATAATGACGGAGATGATTTACTACTTTCATGAATACATAATGAATAAGTATTCTCAATAATATCTGCGCTACAAGAGCCGTTATTAGCAAAAATAGTTGAACCGAACGTAGTGGCGGACCACAATAGGGTAAGATCGTAACTAACAAAACTTTCAATAAATGTAGGAAAGGACACAGTTCTCCTGTAAGTAAAAAATTGTTTCAATAGTAACAAATAACATTTTGTATTCTGAAAACGATTTATGTCCGCAGCTCGCGGTCGTGGGGTAGCGTTCTCGCTTCCCGCGCCCGGGTTCCCAGGTTCGATTCCCGGCAGGGTCAGGGATTTTCTCTGCCTCGTGATGACTGGGTGTTGTGTGATGTCCTTAGGTTAGTTAGGTTTAAGTAGTTCTAAGTTCTAGGGGACTGATTACCATAGGTGTTAAGTTCCATAGTGCTCAGAGCAATTTGAAAACGATTTAGATAAATTAAAAGTTATTACACTTATTACAGACCTCTTAATATGGAACGTAGGAAGAGTACGTCTTGCTAGGTCAGCAGTACAATTCGAAAAAGAACAATGTCTTCTTTTTTATCATACAAATGAAAGTTAACAGAGTATATATTTTTTCTTTCATAATTGTCTGCAAAGATAATGAATCGTGGTTATTGTCTTCGTTCTTTTCAGTCGATGCTCTTCACATGAAAAAAGTCAATGTTTTTCACATATTAAAGAAAACTAGTAAGTCCTTTTCTTAAATATATTCACATGGAAAATACACTAGGGCATGGCTGAGTTTACAGGCATCACACGATCGAAGTGAATCGCAAAATGATGGAGACAGCATATCTGTATGGAAAGAAAATTATCAGTTGCTCCTAGTCAATAAAAAAGTGTGAGGTCCTTCACATGAGTTCTCAGAAAATTTGTTAAATTTCAGGAACACGGTAGAACACATAAATTTAAAGGTTATCGATTTAACCAAATGCATAGGGATTACAAATACGTATAACTTAAACCGGAACCATCACATGAAAAACGTAGTGAAGAAGCCGAACCGAAGGCTCCGTTTTCTGGGCAGAGTACTTACAAAGGAAACTCCTCATCGCAGTCCCCTCAGATTTAGTGGTAAGAGTGCCCAGTGGACAGCCCGTGAAAGACTCAACACAGATTAAGCATGAAAACAGGAAGGAGGTGTACCGAATTGTGAAAACTACCCATAATAGAAATGGGACGCCCACCCCGGACAAAATGCAACGACCATTAGCGAAAAATATGAGATCATAAAGAAAAGGTGGAGACTGTGTTGCGAAGGGGGAGAGCCGTGTTCGAAACTCCAACTCCATGGCATCATTTTTTTCCCACAACATTATGAAACGTCCGTCCAGGCTCTGAAAAGTTTGTCCTCTTTCTGTAGTCTTGGCAGTTGTCACACATACTGTACATTGGTCATAGGATATGAGTCGTGTGATAAGAATATGTTACCGTTGCAAGCGGCCGGCCGGTGTGACCGAGCGGTTCTAGGCACTTCAGTCTGGAATAGCGCGACCGCTACGGTCGCAGGTTCGAATCCTGTCTCGGGCATGGATGTGTGTGATGTGCTTAGCTTAGTTAGGTATAAGTAGTTCTAAGTTCTAGGGGACTGATGACGACCTCAGATGTTAAGTCCCATAGTGCTCAGAGCCATTTGAACCATTCTTTAACCGTTGCCAGTAAACGTGATATATAGTGAGAACAAGTGAGATACCACACAGACGTCTCACAGAAGTGGAAACAATAAACAAACGGGTGTAAACTACGTTAAACAAAGGAGTTCAATAGTAAAAACTTCCAAAACGGGGCGCAACTTCAAAAAACGTGAAAAACATTTGTTTTGACAGAGCACAGAGCAGCTGTGTGATTGTGAAACTGTTGCGTTCATTTGTTGCAGTTTATGTGACGAACTATTACGTTTTCATTATTTCCTTCGGAGTGATCACATTCACATTCATACTAACACCTAAATCGGGCAACGAGGCGTGTCTCAATCGCTTCCCAGGAATATAAATTAGATGCGCTGGTAAGAGATTCCTATCATAGGACACACGTAGTGTCATTATTGTCGTGTATGACACACCAGGCGTGTTTTCCGGTGGAGGATTCGGTTGGCTTGTCGTCTTGTCATCAAACGTTTGCGGTGCCCATTCGAAAGCCACTTCCTTTCGGCTGCTAATAGACCAGTTTTTCAGCATCAACTTTCAATATAGGTCCCTTTCTTAAGGGGCTCCGGAACGCCCTATACTTGCAATGTTAAAATAACGCTTATAAATTACATCTTTTCTCACAAAGTATTTGAGGTAGGAAGTTGAACTTTTTACAGATTATTTATTGGAATATGGGCTACAACTTAACACAGGGATTTTACAAAATTTTAGTTCAGTTATTAAAGATGATTTTTTTTCAATTGTAATGAAAATTCACAACATTTTTTTGCAATTTTTTATTTATATATTCAAAAATATACAGTTTTTTGGAAAAAGGCTGTGTTAAATTATGCAGAAGGTACTGTGTAACAATTACTGAAAGTTTGAAACAAATATGTTTGGAAGATCCTTAGAAAACATGTAATTAGTATGAGAAAATAAAAGTTTTGGGAATCGAGCGACAAAGATTGGATTAACTTTTTAGTGCATTCCAGGTCCATAGGATGGATTATCTTCATCCTCTGCAAACTCCTCCTCCAGCTTCCTCTTGTTCCTCCTCCTGTTTACTCTTGCTTGTATTTCTAGACTCTTTACAGCCCTGTCTGCAGCTTGAAGGCATTCCTTGTCTACAGCAAGCATCGCTCGTACCATGTTAGAACCTATCTTCATTCCCATATTTCTAAATACCTTGCACCTTACAAGGTTGCCATCATTGAAAGTCGCAACAGCATCATACACACCAAAGTGAATTGTTTCTATTCCAACAAATACAGTCTTGGGGATTCTCGACCATATAACACTATTTACACTTTCACTGGGGTTTTGAGTTTTTCCGTGAATACACTTTTTCAACAGTTCAGGTGCTGCTAAGTCTCTGACAATAGATTTTATCACCTCCATCACAGGTTAGCCACAACACATACTTTATCTCACATCACTAAAATGTACCTGATGAACACGGACGTTAATAATAACACCATTTGACAGCAGTTTAACAGCGCCAGAGTGGGTCACGCCCATGTAGAACACATTTCAAAAAAAATTTAAAAATAGTTGTAGTCTTCGGAATTGAATAAATTATATATCTATTAAAAGGTAATAGTCTGCAGATTCATAAACGCAAAAAAGTAAAAATTGAACTTTTCATGATTTTGAGCCTTTCCGGAGCCCCTTAAACCTCGCTGTTGCAAGCGGAGGTCACACCACAACGCAGCCACAAATTTGAATACAGTGAACACGGCTCGCCTTCTTCATTGTCCAACACCGTGACCACTTACCCACGACTCCGCTGTTGCTTCGCGCTACTCTGTATTGCAGTTCTTGTTGTTGGCCGAACACTGTTTCTATTTTGTTGTTTTTTTTTCACACATCTGTACACCTTCCTGTTGTTTTCATGCTTCATCTGTGTCCAGTTTTTGACATGCTCACCATTGGGCCGTCTTACCACTAAATTTGAGAGGGTTGCAATGGGGAGTTTCCGTTGTTAGAAGGTACAACAAATCGACTAAGGGGAGTGCCTACACTACCATTGTCTCACTTCTTGTGGAGTACTGCAGCGTGCTAAGTAGTCACCAAAGAAGGGACCAACTCGTTTGGTATTGTCGTGAAATAGGAAAGAAAAAGTCGCGTATACGAGGCGCGAATTGGGTTGGCAATCGTTGAAACAAAGGTTTTTTTCCATTTTGGCAAAAGATTTTCACTAAATGTCAGTAATCAAGTTTCTTCTCTGAATGTGAAAGTTGACTCCGACTGACATCGTCTACTCCCACTACCATCAGAACTTGCACTGAAAGATTTAGTTATTCATTTTACCCACAGACGGTTCGAGAATGGAAAGATAGGAAAACAGCCTGAAAGATGTTCTGTCACGGACTGATTTGCAGAGATGTTATGCAGATGTAAATGGACATGAAATGGTGCCTTAGAAAGTCAATTTAGTACCTGATGTGCATTCTCGCTAACTGTGTCTCCGTTAGCAGCATGATAAAATGGCAGTGAGTTCTCATCTACCCCGCGTCCTGCTCGGGACGACACACACAGTTTTTTGCCGCCCCTCTGCCCCTGATAACTGCCTCGGCCTGTGAGCAGCGCACTCACTGCCGTCCGCTGCTCTTCGCGGCGCAGTTAATTTCCGCGGAGCCCGCCAGCGGCGCCACTTGCGGTCACCTGCAGGCCTCTGGCGGAAGTAAGTTATAATTGGTACTGAATATTGCAGCGCTCCCATGAAGAACTCTGTGATGAATAGCACCTCGCGAATAAAGCGGCGACTTGTCTTTGCTAGGAATCTGCATAACATGTCAGTGAAAATTACGTTCCCAGACATAACTCTGCATCAGTTGCCGCGTCAAAGCAATGTAACCTACAGTGAATTACGAACCGCTGGAGCCCCTACTCTAACAATACCTACGCTTTCGAATGAGAGCACTTTATACGTCACTAATGTCGTCATTATTCACTATTTATGCCACCGTCATTAGCAATTATTTACCGAGAATCCAGCCCATCTGCGTGTTACCATGTTTATGTAGTTTCATCCTCACTGATTTTTAGCGCCACCACCACTTTCTCAAGCCACCCGTTTGTCACCACCTTGCTGCCTACCTGTTTACCTGCCGTCTACCACAGTTGTCTCTCCCTAAAGACTAATTTTGTTACGGGGGGTAGGACGCCAAACGGGCCGCCTTGGAGCAGGACACACCACAGCACATTTTAATTTCCACTGTCTATACTTTTACGAATAAATTCATGAAAATTTGTCATCATGACCAGGAACGATTCAGGATTCACAATGGTAGCAGTGGAAGTTCAAAAACATAACAAAATAATTTTTTTTACATGTGAAAATTCATCATTTTTTCACTTCTATTGGCTGCATTTGTTGCTATAGGTACACGTTTCTTCATAAGTAAGAGAGACTCTTCGATGAATTTTGCACAGCAAACAAACCAAACTTACAGGTGTATGAAACTCTAGAAATTATTTAATTTATAAAAAAAATGAATGTGCTGTTATATTTTAAACTTCATGTGTAGAAAAAAACTCAAATTTTATAGTTAATAATCTCAATTTTTACCAAAGTTTTTAATAGATTTGGAAAATTCTAGTGTTTCATACACCTGTAAGTATGGTTTGTACGCTGTGTAAAATTCATCGAAGAATCACCCTTACTTATGAAGAAACGTGTACCTATAGCAGCAAATGCAGCCAATGGTAAGTGAGAAAAAGGTGAAATACAAATGTCAAAAAAAAAATTTTTTTTCTTATATTTCTGAACTTCCACCACTATAAGTGTAAATCCTGGATCCTTTCTGGTCATTATGAGAAAGTTTTATGAATTTATTTTTAAAAGTATAGACAGTGGAAATTAAAATCTCCTGTGGTCTCTTTCCTGCTCCACGTCGTCCCGTTTGACGTCCAACCCCCCCCCCCCCCCCCTTAACTGATGTGTTTAACTCTCCGCTGTATCAACCACAATCCCCAACAAGATATCATATCAACAACATAGCCTTTCCAATCAGCTCTGTCGCATACATCTCTTCGTCTCTGGATCCTACAATGACAACCTGGATTACTTCAAATATCACGAAGAATACTGTTCTCTCCCACCTTGCTTGATTGTGGATAGGCTACTGTGGTCACACGGAACACCCATCTGCGCCAGAGACAGCAACATCATGACCATCACTTGTTAAGCAGCAGACTTTATGGAAGGCGTCTTCTAGCAGCGGCAGTAGTATCAAGACAGGTATAAACTGACGCATCTGTATCAGCATCCACAAAAGTATGACGAAACCTTTTCGTTCGGCACAGTATGGGCCACTGACAACTTTCATTTCAACTCCTAACAGTTGAAGGTACTCACAAAAAACGATACTACCTGCCTTCCGCAATTTTCTATACATATTTCTTCAGATCAAAATTCATATTTAGACAGCTCACGCAACATAAACAGACTACACTAAAAGATACTAAACGCCAAGCCGATAAAATGTGGTATCAGGCCGCCTACGCACACTATACTCATCAACCATAAATACGAACGCTACTCCTAACCTCGAAGTATCTACAATCAAAATCTGTATGTGCAAACAAAATAGCTCCCCGATGAGGTCCTGTTATTCAGAATATTGCAAACTATCATCACAAACATTCAGCCTTTATCGAATTTTACCTCCCTTGTTTCTATTACCACGCCCTCCTGCATAAATAACCTAGATAAATTTCAATCCTCGTGTTTCCTTCACGCTACTGGAAAGCCGCTTCCGAGGCAACTCATCAAGAGATTACATTACGTTACAAATACAAGGAAGCCAAAGCGGAACGGCTACATGGAAGCAATAACATGGAATAATGCGGTATATTAAACACTGATTTTCACATCGTCAACCAAAGGATTAACGTTTGCTCAGAGGCTGAAAAGATCAAAACATCCATACATCTGCAGCAATTCATGCCTTCTTCTCTTACATAGTTAATTTAAAGAGTGATCTAATACTGGCCACCCATTCAAAAACAGTGCCTTTATGTAGTAGCCTCCAGTCAGGCATAGAAATCATTCCAACAAACATTGTTATTACTACGATACTTGATCTATGACGACTCCCTGTCAGAATTTCAAACACGCAGTTTATCTCCACACAGCAAAGAACCTCACCTCTGAACCTTTACTAAATCTCTCCTGACATGCATGTTGCATCTTATCTTTTCACATTAATTGAAACCATAATTCAGCGAATATACTTTAACTCAGAATACGCATACACTGAAAAATAAAACCTTCGCCTCAACAAAGCCATCCAACAGCCAGCCAGGTATGAATACATTATTATAGGCAAGTGATTAGGGTAATATCAACAGCAACTGAAAATGGTATAACGAGAGCAAGATTACTTATGAGTAAGATGGCAGCGTAGATAGTCAGTTGCTGTGAACAGTTTATGGAAAGGGTTATTCTCGTCAGGTACGAAAGCAAATCAGTCACATCAACAGTAGTTCAGGTATACATACCGACTTAACAAGCAGAAACCGAAAACATGAAGAAAATGTACCAGGATACTGAATGGATAGTTCAGTACATAAAAAGAAATGAATATGCATTGGTCAAGAGGAACTGGAACACAGTAGTAGGGTAAGGAATAGAAAAAAAAAATGTTACGGGACGAAATGAGTTTGGCAATAGGAATGAGAAAGAGGGAAGACTAATTGACTTCTACAATAAATTTCAACTTGTAGTAGCGAATACACTGTTCAGAAATAACAAGAAGAGGAGGTATACTTGGAAAATGTCCATAAACACTGGAAGATTACAAGTTCATTACATTACGGTTGGGGAATACGAAAGCAGATATTGGATTTTAAGGAGCACTCATGAACTGATGGAGAAACGGATCACAATTCAGTAATGATGAAGAGTAGACTGAAGTTTAAGTGAAGCGTCCAGAAGAATCAGTGTAGAAAGAAATGGGGTGCTGAACCACTGGCGAACGATAATGTGTGATTGAAATTCCCCAAGGATGTAGATTCTGCAATAATGAATACCACAATAAGTAGTTCATTTGAAGAGGAATCGAAATCTCTGAAAACGGTAATCACGTAAGTTGGACACACAAGCATAAGTCCGAGAAATATAGCTGAGAAGAAGCCTTGGGTAGCAGAAGAAACACTATAGTTGTGTAACGAATGGTTGAAGTGCAAAAATGTGAATGGGAAAGCGGAAATACAACGTTATAAGTCCCATAGACACGAAATAAACACGAGGTGCAGGGAAGCCAAAGCGATGTCGCTACAGGAAAAATGTGAAAAAATCGAAAAACAAATGGTCGCCGAAAGGACTGATACAGCATAGCGAAAAGTCAAAAGAACCTCAATTGAAGTTTAAAGCAAAGACGTCAGCGTGAAGAGTGTAGTGAGAGTACCGCTTTTAACTGCAGATAAGAAAGAAGGGAGAGGGAAAGAATACACTGAACTTTTCTACGTGGGAGAGGTGTTGTGCAACGACATGAATGAGGACGAAACGTAAGTCGGCGTGGAAGACGTTGAGAGTCCTGAGATAGAATTTGACAGACCTTTGGAAGACTAGCGATCAAATAAGGCAGAGGAGATGCATGACATACTTCTGGAATTTATAAAATCATTTGGGTTAGTGGCAAATGGCTATTCAAATTCATGTGTAGAATCTATGAGACTGGAGCTGTACTATCAGACCTGAAAAATATCTTCCACACATCTGTGTAGATAGCAAGAGCACTGGGACTGTTGTCGTGAGAGTAGCTTAATGAAACATGGAGCCAAGTTGGACAGCAACAACAACAAAGGAAGACTAAGAACTTTTAACCTCCCCCTCACTTATCGACCATAATGACAGTGAAAAATTAAACCGCGTGCACCTAATGAGAATTTGGGAAAAGCAATCGTCACCGAAGTTTATCTGTCGGTAAAGAGGGAGGAAAGGGTTACATCTAAATGAAAGGAAAAATGAAAATGAAACTGGTGGAAAATAATTTTGAAGAGGGGTAAAGTTAATAAAGAAAGTAAATGCGCAGCCGTTACGTTAACAATTAACTAGCGGTAGTTAGATATTTGAGATTTGGGGAAAATTACGGTCGCCAGTCCTATGGACAATTACTATAGTAACTGAAAAAGAAAGGTTATTGCACATATAATTAGCACTAGAAGCGTGGCAACAAGGTTGACACGTGTAGTGTGAAAACTGAATGTTTGTCAGAAGTAATAAATTTCGCTACACTCTGACTTCATATAGCAAAAGAATTAACAAAACTGGAAAATTGAAAGTTAATTTAGTGACAAATTAATAGTGAGCTTTGTTTCTGAAGCACATCGAAATTAAGTAAAATACGGTTAGTCTTGGGCTACCTCAACAATCATTACAAAAGCTACTTGAATCAACGCAATTTAGAAATAAGAGATTTAACTTTGAACTTGAATTAAATGATTCTGAACAATTAACAATAGTAAAATTTAGTACGTACCAAGCTGAGCTGCAGTCACAGGTAAGCTAAAATACGGTAACAAAACTCGCACTCTTAATTTGTGCTTGTGTAATCTAAATATTGTAGCCAGCTATGAATACTTTAATTGAACTTTGGACTTAAAGCAGTGAAATGGAATGATATTACTTTAATGCTGGCGTATGAATTTCAACGACACTCGGGTTCATTCCGGAAAAGGAAGGGACCCTGCTTGGTAATGCAATTGGGACAATGAGCAACAAAGGTTCATGATACGTTGCTGTAATTTTGTGATTTGAACAGTTTTAAAAGCTGAGGTCTGCCATACAGTTCTAAAACCTTACGTGCTTCCAGTCTTCTTTGTTGGTTGATTGAAGGTTTGAAGCCGTTGATCGCGGAGGTGGCGACAGTCACTCATTGTCGGCCGTCGCTGTTGCAGAAGCTGGATGTTGGCGCGCCTTCTTCTCGACACGGTCACCAGGCGAAACGGGCTCTTGATGTGCGCCAGCTAATGCTTCCCGTCCGCGACACATGTGTCAGAAACTGTCATAGCAAGTCGAGTGCAATTACATGCTGCCCAACCCCGAAAGCGCGGCAACTCGCGGGAGCGTCACACAACACACCTGCTCAACCGCACTACTCCAGCCAGGCTCCCTCTGCTCTGCCCGCGCTCCACGCGGCCGAGTTCAGACTAAATGGTTCAAATGGCTCTGAGCACTATGGGACTTAACATCTGTGGTAATCAGTCCCCTAGATCTTAGAACTACTTAAACCTAACTAACCTAAGGACATCACACACATCCATGCCCAAGGCAGAATTCGAACCTGCGACCGTAGCAGTCCCGCGGTTCCGGACTGAGCGCCTAGAACCGCTAGACCACCGCGGTTCTTTCCTGAATCTTTCTTCTAAGATAAGTCGTAAGGTCAGTATTGCCTCACGTGTTCCCATTTTTCTACGGAATCCAAACTGATCTTCCCCGAGGTCGGCTTCTACTAGTTTTTCCATTCGTCTGTAAAGAATTCGTGTTAATATTTTGCAGCTGTGGCTTATTAAACTGATTGTTCGGTAATTTTCACATCTGTCAACACCCGCTCTCTTTGGGATTGGAATTATTTTATTCTTCTTGAAGTCTGAGGGTACCTCGCCTGTTTCATACATCTTGCTCACCAGATGGTAGAGTTTTGACAGGACTGGCTCTCCCAAGGCCGTCAGTAGTTCCAATGGAATGTTGTCTACTCCGGGGGCCTTGTTTCGACTCAGGTCTTTCAGTGCTCTGTCAAACTCTTCACGCAGTATCGTATCTCCCATTTCATCTTCATCTACATCCTCTTCCATTTCCATAATATTGTCCTCAAGTACATCACCCTTGTATAGACCCTCTATATACTCCTTCCACCTTTCTGCTTTCCCTTCTTTGCTTAGAACTGGGTTTCCATCTGAGCTCTTGATGTTCATGCAAGTGGTTCTCTTATCTCCAAAGGTCTCTTTAATTTTCCTGTAGGCAGTATCTATCTTACCTCTAGTGAGATAAGCTTCTACGTCCTTACATTTGTCCTCTAGCCATCCCTGCTTAGCCATTTTGCACTTCCTGTCGATCTCATTTTTGAGACGTTTATATTCCTTTTTGCCTGCTTCATTTACTGCATTTTTATATTTTCTCCTTTCATTAATTAAATTCAATATTTCTTCTGTTACCCAAGAATTTCTACTAGCCCTCGTCTTTTTACCTGCTTGGTCCTCTGCTGCCTTCACTACTTCATCCCTCAAAGCTACCCATTCTTCTTCTACTGTATTTCTTTCCCCCATTCCTGTCAATTGTTCCCTTACGCTCTCCCTGAAACTCTGTACAACCTCTGGTTCTTTCAGTTTATCCAGGTCCCATCTCCTTAAATTCCCACCTTTTTGCAGTTTCTTCAGTTTTAAGCTACAGTTCATAACCAATAGATTGTGGTCAGAGTCCACATCTGCCCCTGGAAATGTCTTGCAATTTAAAATCTGGTTCCTAAATCTCTGTCTTACCATTATATAATCTATCTGATACCTTTTAGTATCTCCAGGGTTCTTCCATGTATACAACCTTCTATCATGATTCTTAAACGACATATACTGAGTGAAAGGGGCGTAGTATAAGAGATTTCTGTACTTCGCTTTGAAAGTACGAGTAAATAATTTTCTAGAGCTGCTTAAATTCTTACTTTAATCATGAGAATGACGTAATGTGTTATCGATAAATATATAAATAACCGAGAAAATTAACTGAGTGACTAGCAATAATTATAATTTAGTTCAAATCAGACACTACTGTGCATTAATCTGACAACTGCAGTAATTGAAAATAGCGACGAGAGGGAATTCAAATCAGTTCAGAAGACAAGGGAGAAGTAAGAACAATGACATGAATAAGATGTAGAGGAGAGTACATTTGGGATGTTGACAGCAGTGAGAAATGAATCATTCAGGAGGTCTGTCCCGACTGGAGTTGCGTATTTAGGAGCAGGAAAGTTCAGAAATGCGATTCTGGGAGCAAACAGGGGAACTCTGTGAGGAAGACAATCAAGAACGCTGGAACCGTGTTCACCCTGGTCTTGAATTGAAGAGTTAGCAAGGCAGTATAATGCCACAGGAAATAACAGAGCCGCCAGTAGTTTGTGAATAGAACAGTAAAAGATTAATGTTAATAATTGATGTAAAAGGGCATGCTGAGAAGTAACGCCTCCAATTTTTTTATTTGAAAACTCTTAAAGCTTTCTAAATAAAAAGAGTTATTAACATTCCACGTATTTATTCTTCGTGTCTGCATATTTGTAGCCCTCTGCCGTTAGAGTAGTGTGCAACACGGCGGTGCCTAACGTAACTACGTCGGAAAGCGAAAAACAGCATCCTGCAATCGAGTTTAGAATTCGAAAATCTCGTCCACACATGGAGAACCATCTCCTTCAACATGACAATGACATATCGCTGCGACACGGGTAGCAGTTCGACGCTCTGGTTTCACTGTCATCCACACAGTGCCGAGTTAGCCACGTACGATTTTCGTCTGTTTCCAAAACTTAAAGAACGCCTTCGAGGACTTCACTTTGATGGTGATGAAGCAGTGCAAGCAGAAGCGAGGTTTGTGGCTCCATCAACAAAGCCAAATGTTATACAGTGACGGTATCAACACATTGCACTGTCGTTTGGAGAAATATTGTCGTCGCTAAGATGACCATTTTGAGAAACAAGTGTGTAGAGATGAAGAATGAAGATGCAGAATGTTAATGACGTACGTTTAAAAAAAAAAAAGAAAAACTTTAAGATCTTTCACATAAAAATGCAGAGATATTACTTTCCGGCATAACATTGTAGTAGCTAATTTTCAAGA
This sequence comes from Schistocerca cancellata, assembly GCF_023864275.1. NCBI lineage: Eukaryota > Metazoa > Arthropoda > Insecta > Orthoptera > Acrididae > Schistocerca > Schistocerca cancellata. The sequence goes on from NC_064631.1 coordinate 727,444,737, forward strand.
AAGGGAACTAAGTACCATTCACACTTTTTGTACCGTGAAAAATGTACTCAACAATAGAAAATACCTTAATCCTTTTTGCATTGATCTGCGCACATGGTATGTCAGCCAGATGGTCATGACTCTGATGCTAGCTGTTTCAACTTCTGATAAATTGTGATACGTCATAGCGTCGAATTCTTATGCTGTAAGAAAACGACTGCTGTGATAAATTAGCTGTATGATAATTAATGTGAAAACAATCTGCTCCAGTCAGATAATAAGACATAAATCTACATTCCCAACTAAAGTAACATACATAAAGGTGAACTATTTCCAGCGGAAAGCTTTGAAACGTCCACTGTTTGGAAATCTTGAAGTATATTTCAGCGTTCCGATAACGTCATTTCTCGCAGGGCTGACATCTAGTACTTTGGTTCCATCTTTATCGAAATCACAGAAGAGCACAGACGTAATGAGGTACGTACAACATAGTGGTTTCCTCCATGACAACCAGCGAGGATTACGAAAACATCGGTCGTGCGTAGCCAAAATCGCAGTTTTTCCACATGATATCGTGAGAGGCAGTCAGGTACATGCAATATTTCTTTCTTTCCGAAAGGCATTTGACTCTATACTAAATCAATGCTTACTAACGAAATTACGGTCTTGTGCGTATCAATAGGTGTGCGTGACAGGACGGAGAATTTCTTCGTTGAGAAGGTGCCGCTTCTCACCTTGGGTTGAAAGTCATCGAAATAGGTAAAATTAACCTCAGGCATGCAATAGGGATGGGTGTGGGGACTCTTCCTGTTCATGGTATATGTTGTCGTTGTTGTTGGCGCTGCAGTCTTCAGTCCAAAGACTGGTTTAATGCAGCTCTCCATGCTCCTCTATCCTGCCCCAGCCTCTTCATCTCCGGGTAACTACTGCAATATCTCTCAATTTGCTTACTACATTCAGCTCTTGCTCTCCCTCTACGATTTTTACCCCACATCCTTCCCTCCAGTACTAAACTGGTGATCGCTTGATGCCTCAGGATGTTTTCTATCAACTGATTCCTTCTTTCGGTCTGGTTGTACCACAAATTTCTCTTCTTCCCAATTCTATTCAGTACCTCCTCATTAGTTACATGATCTGCCCATCTAATCTTCAGCATTATTCTGTGGCACCACATTTCAAAAGCTCCTATTCTTTATCGTCCACTAGGCATCACCTGATTTAATTCGACTTCATTCCATTATCCTTGTTGTGCTTTTGTTAATGTTCATCTTATAGCCTCCTTTCAAGATACTGTCCATTCCGTTTAACTGCTCTTCCAAGTCCTTTGCTGTCTCTGACAAAACTGCAATATCATCGGGAGACCTCAAAGTTTTTTATTTCTTCTCCCTGGACTATAATTCCCAATCCAAATTTTTATTTTGTTTCTTTTATTACTTCCTCAATATACTTATTGAATAACATCAGTGATAGGCTACAACCCTGTCTCACTCCCTTGTCAACCACTGTTTCCCTATCATGCCCTCGACTCTTACAACTGACATCTGGCTCTGTACAAACTGTAAATAGCCTTTCGCTCCCTGTATTTTACCCCTGACACATTTAGAATTTGAAAGAGAGTATTCCGGTCAACACTGTCAAAAGCTTTCTGCAAGTCTACAAATGCTATAAACGTAGGTCTGCCTTTCCTTAGCCTATGTTCTATGAGAAGCCGTTGGGTTAGTACTTCCTCGCTTGTTCCTTCTTTTCTCCGGAATCCAAACTGATCTTTCCCGAGGTCGGCTTCTACGAGTTTTTCCATACTTCTGTAAAAGATTCGTGTTAGTATTTTGCAACGGTGACTTATTAAACTGGTACTCAGGTAATTTTCACACTTGTCAGCACCTGTTTTCTTTGGAACTGGATAATTATATTCTTCTTGAAGTCTAAGGTATTTCACCTGTATCATACATCTTGCTCACTGGATGGAAGAGTTTTGTCACAGTCGGCTTTCCCAAGGCTATCAGTAGCTCTAATGAAATGTTGTCCACTCACGTTATGCGTAGCGCGTGAGGTATCTGCCCCCGAAACTTTGAAGGGTTGTAGCTCCCAAACTAAAAGTCATAGGAATGTAATTTAAATTTATGTATAGACAGCTGGTGTTACTGATGAAAGTGCATGATAGAAACAACTATTCTTCCATTTAAAAAATTGTATCTTTTTGTTGTAACGCTTTGGATAATAACACAATAAACTATGTTTATAGCTGCGCAGACAGTGTAACGTTTCTTATGGTGACCTACCGCAATAAATATTTCCGTCGCCTATTACTTCGCAACTTACAAACACATTTAGTGAAACACCCTGTATATTAAGAAAATAGTGTAGCATATAATTTTGGTAGAGTGTGGTTAGCGATGAGATAGTGCAGGCGTAGGAAGAAAAATCACAATTAAAGAGAACTCAACATGAAGTCTATTATAATTCTTGAAACCAAGGCTCCAACAAGAGAATAACAACTAAACTTTCTTCAACACAATGAGACAGAATTCAATGAAACGCAGTTAAAATCAACTTTGACCCAAGACACAAACGTTGGTGACAACAACAAAATTACATTATATGTTCCATAGGCTCAGACAGGAAAAGATTGTAAATATATCTTCTGCAGTCAACCACAGGACACTACGATAATTCTCTGGCTTCATTAAGATCACCCACATAGCAAGCGACTGAAAATTGGCCTATGATTACCGCCATCACCATCTAGTCATCAGGACGAGCTACTGTAGTCTACAGGACTATCTATTCACACAAGTCAGTAGTATCCTTTATTCAATGAAATAAGTAAATGACTCACTCTCACAGAGTAAAACAAATAGGTAACTTTCTTTGTACGAAGGGCATACACCAAATCAGCCACCATCACAGTGCAATAAATACATGATCACGTTCTTTAAAATAAAATATAGAAATCTGTCCTGGTCGTGAGGAGTAAATAACAAAATCAAAAGGCCTCTCAGATCATAGAACATATTCTCACGCTAGTTGTGCCAGCACACAACAACCGTAAGCATCGTATTGGACTTTCTGTTCATCACATTCCTAATTAATCAATGCACTCAATTCATTGTTTGTAGTCTGCACTGTACACTATAATGGATAACTTAACAATGATGCAGCTGTCGCCTATTAAAGCACGCAGGTGCTATAATTCTTGAAATGCAGAAGCCACTTTCTCCTCTTTCACTGGAATTGCCATCCTCTGGGACAGGGAAAGACACCATTCACTCTACTGCATTATCTGCATCCATATAGCGGCCAGACCGTCCGCTGACCATAGAGATGTTCCAACTCCTTGGTGTTCCAGCTTGGAGAGCAACAACTTACTTCCACTCATGTGTCACCACTCCACGTCGGCCCCAGCGCCGCTCGTGGCATTTAGATGCACGCCTGCCCCATCCTCTCACGGCACCAATACGAAACGCCACCAAGCATGACTCTCTATGGGGAAGATAAGTGTTCTGTTCAGCACGGCACAATCCCACCCCCTGAAACTTCTGCCTCGTCCGCTGGCAGTAAACACAAGGCAGTACCACGACTGTAATATAATAAATCCAATAAATAACCTGTGGCAACATCCAAAACCATTCATATAACAAAATGATCAGTAGTGTAAGCTGTATTAAGCATAGAGGTATGTGCCGTGCACCTCCTGGTTTTAGAAACAACCTTCGATTTTGCAACAATTATGTCACCTTGAAGTAGAGTTCTCTATGATTGGACCTCTCCCATCAGCTTAGCCCCTCTTAGCTTGCCGAAATACCCAGTATATACCAAATCTCTCGCTGTCGCCTTGAAGTAGAGTTCTCTATGATTGGACCTCTCCCATCAGCTTAGCCCCTCTTAGCTTGCCGAAATACCCAGTATATACCAAATCTCTCGCTGTCGCCTTGAAGTAGAGTTCTCTATGATTGGACCTCTCCCATCAGCTTAGCCCCTCTTAGCTTGCCGAAATACCCAGTATGTACCAAATCTCTCGCTCTTTCCCTGTTGTAAGACTGAATGCCTTGCTCACGAGTCACAAATATATTTTTCAGGGCACAACGCTGTCTTCTATTATTTCTTTATGGGATATCTTGATGGCTAACAAATTATTGATCAACCACGACTTAGTGAATAGAGAATGAGTTTTACTTGCTACCATTAATGTCGTAAGGGTGTTATTATGGGTTTCGTGCCTAGCTGTATTAATAACATACTTTAGTCATTCCAGAGCTTCGTCCCACTTAGAGTGGTGGCAGTGGTGATAACCATCAGGCCTGCCTTTAAGTTATGGTTCAGTCTCTCCTCGAACTGCGGATAATGCAATGTAGTAACAGAATGCCTAATTCCAATCCCAAAATCGAACTTCCTGAAGAGTTTGCAGGCAAATGCAGCGGCATTAGCAGAAACTAACGCTGGGCAAGGAAGAAAATTGCCGAAAATTTTCTTCAGCAAGTGTATCACTAATTGTGTTGTTGCTGATCTAGTGAGAGACAATCTAGACAACGTCATGAAGGCGTTCACGCATACCAGAGCCTACTTATTTACTTCCAGTTATATGGAAAATGAACCTGAAAATTCGATAAATATCTTCTCCGTCGGACGTTTTACACATTTAGAAGCCAGCGTACCATGCTTAGTATTCTGTGGAGGCTTCTTATAGAACAGGTCTTGCGTACTTGGACCGTAGTCCTAGCATTTCCACCCACACCCTCCCTTGCGAACGCTTAGCAGATCTTGGGATGTATTTTGAGAAGACTGGTGCTTACGGGCGAATGACATAGGTACAGCTTTCGTACATACCGCTGTCCTGGGCCGACGACTACCTCAAGTATTACAGCTAAAAATACGATTCTTTACAGAATACAGAAACTTCGCCTTTTCATATTTCCTTTTTAATTGCCCCCTTCCTTATACTTGGAAATGTCCTAAAGAAAAGGCAGGAAAAGTGCCCCAAAATGATTAATGGTTCAAATGGCTCTGAGCCCTATGTGGCTTAACTTCTGAGGTCATCAGTCGCCTAGAACTTAGAACTAATTAAACCTAATTAACCTAAGGACATCACACACATCCATGCTCGAGGCAGGATTCGAACCTGCGGCCGTAGCGGTCGCTCGGCTCCAGACTGTAGCGCCTAGAACCGCAAGGCCACTCCGGCCGGCAAAATGATTAACTCCCGGAATATTGCAGTCCTCATCTGGTTCACTAATCTCAGAATTGGAATATTGCAGTCCTCATCTGGTTCACTAATCTCAGAATTATCTTGAAACATTTGCTAAACCAGTGCATACTGACATTGTTCGTCCCCTCTACAGGCCTTATTTTAAACTGAAAGGTCGGAATTCGCGTAGCCCACCTGGCGATGCAGCCCGTGCACTTTGATTGCACCATCACCCAACTCAGAGCCTCATTCTCAGTATAGTCACTGGAACGGCCTGTGTTCCAAACAGAGCCTGAACTTTTTTATGTCTGTTGGTCCATCATGAGGAGGGGACATCGGTTGGTTGAGTAACTGTCAATGTCAATGAAATTCAAGTCTCGAATGAAGCACTAGAGTAACGATTGAATTGACGACAGCCAGAAATTTATGGCTCTATATGAAATTGTTGTTTATTTGGAGAAATGCTTATGGGGCCTGAAGACAGCATGGTGAAATGCTGAAACTAGCAGCCTTCAAAATGTTCAAACATAACTGCTAATGCCTCAAGTTCTCTCTGATGGTGTTAGTTCTGCAGTAGCATACAACTATCAGAGTATTATGTCCACCGACCTACTACCAATATAAGTCTGCCCAGGCTATAGCAGCGTCACCTGACGAAGGATGACTGTTCGTCAGACACATGCACGGTGCATGTAGTATCAATGGTGTCTGTGTTTATAATGGGGAAGGTGGGCGATTTATCTTAGTTTGACCGAGTGGAGGCAGATTATGAATGCCCGGAAGCTCGGGTCGAGCATTTCGGAAACTGCATGACTTGTCAGATTTTCGAGGAGTGCTGTGGTGATTGTCTTCAACACGTGGTGTGGCGAAACCAAAATGAAACCACGTCCAGACCTCGTGGGGTTGTACGGCCACTCTTCTTTACAGGTGTCGGACGCCTTAGGGTGCGCAGACTGGTAAAACAGGTGGAAAACTGTGACGGAACTAACATCAGAATTTAGTGCTGGACGGAGTACAAGTGAGTCTGAACACACAGTACGGCGAACACTCTTAACGAAAAGTCACCGCAGCCGACGTCCTACACATGTACCAATGATAACACCACATCGGCAGTTACGGCTGAAATGGGGGCTTGACCATCGGCACTGCACGTTGGCGCAATGGCAGAGCACTTCATGGTGTGATAAATCCCGATACCCTTTCCATCGTGCCGATGGGAGCCCGCGAATCTGTCTTCTTCACGGGAAACAGCTCCATAGCACTTTTACTGCAGGGCAGAGACAAGCTAGCGGCAGCTCCATTATGCTGTGGGGAACATTCACGTTGGCATGCAAGGGTCCAGTGGGCCTCTAGCAAGGCACCATGACGCCCACAGAGTGTCGTACATTGCTTGCAGACTAGGTACGCCTCTTCGTCACGATCGTGTTTCCCGACGGAAGAGGCATTTTTCAAGAAGATAACGCACCATGTCACAAGGCCACGATGTGATGGAGTGGGTCGAGGAACACAGTGGCGAGTTCCAGTTAGTGTTCTGGCACCCAAACTCGCCAGGTCTGAACCCAATCGAACACATCTGGGATGTGATTGAACGTGGCGTCAAAGCTCATCGCCTCGTTATGCGGAATTTGCGGGAATTGAGTGACTTGTGTTTGCAGATGTGGTGCCAACCAACGATCTACCAGGGCCTCATTACTTCCATCCCATGCCGAGTCGCCGCCGTTACCCGTGCCAAAGGTGGACGTACTGGCCATTAGGTAGGTCGTCATAATGTTCCGGCTAATTAGTGTATTATGAAGATAGTACTAGTTATTATGAGAGATAATTTTTTATTTTTATTTTATTCTTCTGCTTCATTTATTCTGTACAAATACCTCTGATGGCTTAGATCACTTGTTGTTTTGTTCTGCAGTACGAAATGTAACTTTTTTTGATTTATTATATCGCTGCATGAATCTCTTTTAATAGAGCGCGCAAAAGTGTCAATGTAGGCTTAATGTTCTTTGCAATGCTTTCGTAAAATGCAGCGTCATTGTATGAACTGTGGTGCGGTAACATTATCGTGGCTGGCAATCAGTCGAACAGTGACATCGCGTGGATGTGCAGAGTCATGGCGTACGCCACACGTTGTAAGTAGGCTGTTTATGTTTTCTTTATGGAAGTAGGCTGTTTATATTTTCTTATTGGCAACGTTACGTTGCGCTCTGTATGAAAATCACTGGCTGTGCTGTGTGCAGCCTGTGGCTAGTTTGCATTGTTGTCTGCCATTGTAGTGTTGGGCAGCGGCAGCTGGATGTGAACAGCGCGTAGCGTTGCGCAGTTGGAGGTGAGCCGCCAGCAGTGGTGGATGTGGGGAGAGAGATGGCGGAGTTTTGTAATTTATCATGAACTGCTATATATATTATGAGTATTAAGGTAAATACATTGTTTGTTCTCTATTAAAATCTTTCATTTGCTAACTATCCCTATCAGTAGTTAGTGCCTTCCGTAGTTTGAATCTGTTATTTAGTTGGCAGTAGTGGCGCTCGCTGTATTGCAGTAGTTCGAGTAACGAAGATTTTTGTGAGGTAAGTGACTTCTGAAAGGTATAGTTTAATATTACTCAGGGCCATTCTTTTTCAGGGATCTTTGATAGTCGGATTGCGTTGCGCTAAAAATATTGTGTGTCAGTTTAAGCACAGTCACATACAATTGTTATAAGGGGACGTTTCATATGTCGACCCTTAGCCTAGGATACCTCACTGGAATCTTCTGATTTTTTCTTGTAGTTTGTGTATTTAGTGTAGCTTATGTTTATTGCTAGCGCGTAATTATAGAGAGAATTTCCTTGGTAGTTGTGGTTTTTCATTTTTGCACAGTAAAACAGTTGTGGCATGCATGTAGATTTGCACCAAGTATTTCGCAGCTGCAATTAACTAGATATTATTTTCAGTGCTATGTTAATGTGTTCTCTTATTTTTGCTCTTCAAATTGTGTTTTTCTGTGTTATCGTGTGAAATATTGTCACAATAATGGCGTGTGAAAAACGTAACACTAGGCTCCAAAGTAAACTGAGAAATAATAGTGACGACGAGCGTAGCTTATCAGCACCACTGTGTAGTGAATTAACAGACGTTCCAAGTAGTAATTTGGTAATTGTGCATAGGGAAATGGAGCGGGCGGCAAATAATGGTGTAGACAGTGAAACAGGTTGTGAACAGGGAAGCATTATCGATCGATCGGTCGGCAACAGCTCGCCTCAGGAATCCGAAATGACAGGACACAATTTTACAAATACTGTAGATTCAGGTTTTGCGTCCTCACCGTTTTCTCAAATAAGTCAAGACACATTTTCAGCTTGTCAAAATGTGAATGTTGCCGGTGCAAATGCACTGCCGAAAAGCGTAGAGGAACAGATTCCAGACACTAATGCATTGTTATTACAACTAATGCAACAAATGGAACAAAATCAGAAACAAACACAGCAGCAGTTAGACACAATGGGACAAAATCTTCAAAAGTTAGACAGAATGGAACAAAATCAGAGACAAACACAGCAAAAGCTTCAAAAGTTAGACACAATGGAACAAAGTCAGAGACAAACACAGCAACAGCTTCAAAAGTTAGACTCATTGGAACAAACTCTCGAACAAGCACGTGAAGATTTAACTGCTGAGTTACATAACATTGAATCGAAATGTCAGAAAGTCTGTAATGACGTAAAAACACAAATTTGTGTGCATTTCCAACTTATTTTTTCGCGTCATGAAAATGCATTACAGAATCATGAAGCAGCCATAAAAGAACTGCAAACTATTGTTCATGAAAATCACGACACCTTGCAAGCTAAAATTGACTCAGTTGCATCTACCGATTCGGTTACGCAACTTGCAAAAACTCAAGAAAACTTAAAGGACACAGTAGATACGATTTCAACACAAATGGACACTCTGAAACTTGGTTCAGAAAAACACACTGAGGAAATAAGTACACTATCGGAGAAAGTAGCCGAACTTTCGGATCAGGTCACTAACTTATCTACAAAGGTAGATGATGATCTGAATGACACAAGACCCGTAGCCTTCACTAACACTGAAGAGTATGAACAAATAAGAAAATTCAAACAAAATCAAAATCAAATCAATACACAGTACAAAAGAGAAATCCGGGAAGTACAAGATCAGTTGACACAGGTAATACAAGAATTACATATTTCTGAGTACACTCACGCTCCAACACGGGAAGAGGGACATAGAAATACGGAACAGCCACAAAATAATAATTCAGGGCACTTCGGAAATTATGAAAGAAATTGGCAAGGTACACCGAATTTTGAGATGGACCCGCCGACACGACGTAACAATGACCGATATGCTACTCACCGACACAATGATTTTGACTATAAGCTGTTCATTACTACACGTAAATTCAAAACGTTTAAGAATTCTGCCAATGACATTCATCCACAAGCGTGGTTCCATCAATTCTCTCATTGTTTTCCTCCCAACTGGTCATTGGAGCACAGGTTAGAATTTATGTGTGGCTACTTAGAGAATGAACCAGCTGTAAGAATGCGATCGGTCATTCACGATTGCCACAGTGAAGGAGAATTTTACCATGCCTTCCTCTCAGCATATTGGTCTCAAGCCACACAAGACCGAGTAAAACATAGCATCATGATGATGAAACACTTTGAACAATCTGAATTTTCCAGTCTTGTCAAATATTTTGAAGACATGTTGCACAAGAGTCAGTACCTGTCAAACCCATACAGCCCCTCACAACTCATCTGCATTTGCTTAATTAAATTACCTGAACATTTACGACATTTTATTTTAGCAGGACGTTGTAAAAACGACATTGAAGCTTTTCAGGGACTGTTACAAGAATTAGAAATTGACACAGACAGTCGCGGGATGCGAAAACAGGAAAACAATCACTACAGGTCACATCCGTCACAATTCCGTGACGACAGAAACAATAACTGGAAACGACAAGCCTATTCTTACAACGTAAATCGTGACCAAAACAGACACCACCCGTATGACAACCACTGGCAGAGTAATAGCTACAGAGAAAGATCGCATTTCCGTAGTAGTGAATATGACAGAGACAATCATAGAAACAGACAATTTGGCAACCAGAACTATTATTATCACGGGAGACAGAATAACTTCAGACGCAACAGTCCAGCGTGCAGTTATGATTCAGGGAGAAATTCTCCACCACTTAACCGACAAGAAAGAAGCTACAGGAACTACCGACATGACGACAGACGATATGATCGTAAAGACAGACCTGAACTGCATCAGAACTGGCGGGATTTAAACAGAGCGGAGCACTCTCGGCAAGGCGAGTTTGTGGAAGTTAGGCCTCCTAATCCCAGTAATGACGCGCGCCAACAAAGAAACAGACAATGACTCACATCGCAGGCAGCTGCGTGCGCCGGCTGGCTCAGAGAAAAATAACATAGACGCTAACCTTTTAGCACTCCTCACCGACGTATACTGCATGATAATTGCATTCAAGATGAAACTCTGCGTACTAGGAAGAGTAAAGGTTTACACCACATTTCACATGCAAAACCGTTTATTGAAAGATAATCTGCTTTTTAACTTTGTCTTTGCCATAAAACGTTTCACTTCATGTTACTAGTATGCTTTAGAAACTGTTACCATGCAACAATGTTTGAAGTTCAATATCCACTCAAGAACAAAGAGAACTTATTTAAACAGAAATTACGACTACATTGTTATTGCGAACAGACGACACAGTGTTATTGTGTGTGTACATTCTTGCTTGTTAGTTGCACGATTACGCAATGACTATGAGGCTCACATAGTTAGAACATTTACCAGTACTGCTAATGAGATTCTAATGCAACATTTTGGTTTACTTGAAAATACATTCCGGATTTAAAGTACTTTCTGAGAGATACCAGATGACACAGTGGTTAGTTTATGTGACAGCTGCACGATTATATCACGACGTTACTAATGAGTGACAATTTACAATGTTGCTTTTGCGGTGTATTTGTTTTATATCTGCACAGTTTTTCTGAATTCTTCTGAAAAGCAAAACATGTTTTATTAGTAACTTTTGTGGTATAGCTACAAGGAGACAGCCTTTTCTGTAGCACAACAATACGTTACAGCACAGTACTTTCATCATCACAACAATAAGCGTAATAACTAAGATATCTATACGCAAAGCATTTCACTTTTGTTTATCATGAGGTAAGTACATTGACTTCTGCAGAGCTTAGCTTTTGGAGGACAATAACTACGACACTTCCACAGAGATTATCTTACAACAAGACGAACATTTAGCGCTACAGGACACGCATTTGAGTGCTTAATTTTGCACTTAAACCATTTATTTTTCAAGATTTTTGAAATACAAAGAAAGTTTTCTGTGATACATTTCATTCCATTGCTGTAATCTGTAACACCTGAGGGTATAATTACATTAAACCTCAGGGGGGTACACGCCTACTTTGTGTACCATGTGTTTGGCAAGCACAAGGAGCCCTAGCTAATATGGTATTTGCTTATACAACTTTACACATCGGTACAATATTTCTCTAATACATAAATTACACAGCTATCTGATCATTTAACTGAGAGAGACAAACATTTTTATTACATCAGTGACAGATGTTTACGTGATTACACCGTTGGATAACTTCACACTAATGAAATTGTATTTTGTCTGTACTTTGTGAACTGTGCATATTTTTTCGGAACCATTGTGATACTATGAGAGCTTTGAATGATGTATTTGGTATGAGATCTTGATTTTTAAATACGTTTGAGGCAGATGACACTATTGAAATGAGCAGAGAAAATTTTTTATGGTTTGAAATTATTGCAGAAAGCTACGACTTTTTTGAGATTTGACTGAGGTGTTATGATGTTATTTTTACGACGACGATGTGTATTATGCTGTTGAGGTATGTTTATGTCAATAAGATGATGCTACCATATATGAGGAATGTGATTCCGTGTTTATATGTATATGAATAATGAATAGAAGTTGGGGACTGTTGACTTGTGAAAAAGGATGTTGGAAACGAAGAACCGTACTTTAAGAGTTATGAAATGTGTGTAAATGCGTGAATATATCACAATGCCGGCGAAAATTTTTTTGGACACTGTTATATTCATAAGATTTTGTTTCTACACATTTGCAACACAAATTCTTGACCTGTGAAATATTTGTATATGAGACTGTCACTGTAGCGGAAACTGCTGTCATAAATATTTCCATAAGAAAGTTAAGTGACCACCTGCACGTGCGTCGTCGGCACACAGCTGTGTCAGACACCTGGAGAACAAGCCATTAGGGTGTGCCTTTCCCGAAGCACAGGTAGAAAAAAAAAGGGAGGCCATTATCCTCGCTATTGACATTTCCTTGTTGAAAGCATACAGTGGAGCTCATAATTTATGATATTTACTGAAATGCCTAATGAAATGACGAGAAATATTTTTACATCTGCACACCTGATTACGACAAGCGTCTTTATACGAGAGTTGAGAGTATTTCTACTAACTTATGAATGTCACATGACTATTGAATGATATTTTTATGCTTTGCTTTTCGTAGTTGCTTATTTCATTTGATATCTGGTTTCCAGCTGTGTTGCAGCATTGCTTTTATAAAATAAAATGCATTTGCTAATGTGAACACTTTCTGTTAACAGATCTATTAAATAATAATTTTGTAATCCACATTCTTTAAAAAAGGAGCATTTGGAAAGGAAAGAACAATAAGAAGGGACTAGTAACAGTAACTGGACACATAATTTTCTTTTCAAGTACATGGTAATATTTTTTTTTTTTACAATAAGTTGTTGTGGTGCACCACTTTAATTACATAGACATTAAGATGTGAATATACATTTCCTTTATCTGCATTGTTGTTTTTACTGTAATATTTTTTCTGATTGAGCTATGTCATGTTTAGGTATAAGTTGCTGCTGTTTGCCAGGCATAGTGTTATTGAATTTGACTTTGTATTATTCTGTTAAGCCAGTTTTACTAATTATTTATTTTTATTGTTGCTGCACATTACCTTAGATTAGTTGTAATATTACAATTGCTTTGCTAATTTCTTAATGCTGCTTGTTTCGCAAATCTGCGTTTTTTTCATTGCTGTTTATATTAATTGTTTTATGTGATGCTGCATTGCCTCGTCCCTTGGCATTTATATATCTGAACTCAGTAGATTTAAGTTAGCTTAAGAGGGGGTAGACTATATAAGAAACTAACTATGATGAATTTATCAGAAATGCATTGAGAAGCTATCAGAAAATGGTTTGGAAAAAGAAGGATGCTGTGCAGTGGAGAAAAACTATTTTTGACAGAGGATGTGAACAGAATACAGAAAGCAGGCTTAGATAGGACTTTTGGGAAGAATGATGAACGAAGGGAGATCTCCATGCAAAATACTGCAGTAAAACAATCCCTGTCCTTTCCTTTTGTGTTATCCCACTATGTGTTTGTGTACCCTTGTGTATTTGTTTTCTTCCTGTCTCTGTGTAGTTTCATAGAATTTTTTCTTCTAATACTAAGCGATATTCACTATGATGAGGAATACTGTTATCCTCAAATATAATTGGCACTAATAATATGTTATTTACCTTGTTAAGATGTTTAGACATTAATTATTCTGTTTTGTTTTAATGCTCATGTGTAAAGTTGATGTTTCAAAAGTTATTCTGATCGTTTATGTATTTACCTATGTCATAATTCCTGTAACACTAATGTATATGTTTATTTCTATTCTTTTGTAAAGTCTGTATTACTTCAAATGTTATCTGTATTGTTATGTTCTTTAATGATGTATTTTGTACCTTTGTAATTGTATTCTTACGTTATAAAATTGTAATTGATACCAGTTCTTCAAATTATTAACTTGTAAGTTACATTTCACTGCACACGTTTCCGTTGGTCATAGTATATGGACAATATGTGAGAAGTAGGGACTGTTAGTGTTTGCACGTGTGTTAATAATTCAGCAAGGGACTGGATAACAGCTTTGCTGGTTTTAAGGACAATTCCAAAAAAATTGTGAGTGCACAAGTGGTGGTTATGAACTTGCTATATCATCCGCAAGACTCTTCAATGGTGATTGTGCACCTGCACAGTCACAACAGATTGCTGCAGGCCATCTCTACAAGGACTACAGTGGGTCTACACCTTTGATTACCCACCAATACCATTATCTCTACAAGGACTACAGTGGGTCTACACCTTTGATTACCCACCAATACCATTATTTCTACAAGGACTACAGTGGGTCTACACCTTTGATGACCCACCAATACCATTATCTCTACAAGGACTGCAGTGGGTCTGCACCTCTGGTGGCCCACCAATACCACAATCTCTACCAGGACTACAGTGGGTCTGCTCTGTGATGACCTACCTACCAATATTCTTCAAAATGTCGAATGACACTGCTGTGGGTTTGCTCTGTTGTGGCCCATTACCTGTCGGCATGTCAAGAGTCAGCACTGTCTTTCCGTTGGAAGGACAATACTACTTCTTCAAGACTGCATGGAAAACTACTTCCATGTGCATTGTCTTTTACTGCTCAGACTTTGAGAAAAACACTGCAACTTTACTGTAATGAACAATCTGGACTGTCTTTATGGACTGTGAGAATATTTTAGCTTTTGACCAACATTGTATTAATAAGTGTGTGCATTTGATATCTTTGTTATTGTAATTTTGAAACATTTTATCAAATCATTACTGGCCACTGCCCAAAAATATTTTGTAAAATTTTTTGTGGGGAGCATGGGGGCTATGTAAGTAGGCTGTTTATGTTTTCTTTATGGAAGTAGGCTGTTTATATTTTCTTATTGGCAACGTTACGTAGCGCTCTGTATGAAAATCACTGGCTGTGCTGTGTGCAGCCTGTGGCTAGTTTGCATTGTTGTCTGCCATTGTAGTGTTGGGCAGCGGCAGCTGGATGTGAACAGCGCGTAGCGTTGCGCAGTGGGAGGTGAGCCGCCAGCAGTGGTGAATGTGGGGAGAGAGATGGCGGAGTTTTGTAATTTGTCATGAACTGCGATATATATTATGAGTATTAAGGTAAATACATTGTTTGTTCTCTATTAAAATCTTTCATTTGCTAACTATCCCTATCAGTAGTTAGTGACTTCCGTAGTTTGAATCTTTTATTTAGCTGGCAGTAGTGGCGCTCGCTGTATTGCAGTAGTTCGAGTAATGAAGATTTTTGTGAGGTAAGTGATTTATGAAAGGTTTAGTTTAATGTTACTCAGGGCCATTATTTTGCAGGGATCTTTGATAGTCAGATTGCGTTGCGCTAAAAATATTGTGTGTCAGTTTAAGCACAGTCACATACAATTGTTATAAGGGGACGTTTGAACGTGTGTGGTGTAATCACGCTAGACATAAGCACACGAAAATGCAATGCCAGTTTCTTATTTTGCGGTCTCGGAGTAAACTAAATTTTCACTTGGAAGCTAGGGAACAAAATGTCAGACTGTGAATACTGAGTCCTATAAACGACAGTGAATGGACTGTGATTGTCACGGTTATAACCGTGTTGTTTTGCGAGTAACTGAGTTGTATAAACTAATGTAATTGGAACTAATTATCTTGAGTATAGCTTAATGAGCTGCCGCACGCGTTAAGACATTAACTCTCGTCGTGCGGTGCTGTTTTTCGCTAGAATGGTGAATTCGCGATCGTGGCACTTATGCAGGAAGTGGTCAAAATTGCGCAGATCTCTCAGACGTTTCCTCACATATGGCTCAGGATTATGTAACACAGCATGTTATGACTTCATTTCGTTACACTGCTTAGTCATTTTCTTCACAATATGATACTGGCCCTCTCTCTTCCACGTACTCTTGAAGTAATACAGCCATCATTATAGACAATGAGGCACTAGTTCGCAAGATAAATTCTGATACTGTCAATACAGGGGCGTCCTACAAGCCTGGTTGTTGAGGTTCACCCCACTCGAATTTGCAACATTGTTTCTGTGATTCATTCAATGGCCTGGTCAGTAGCATGAAATTGGGTACAAATTTCAAAAACTTTAATATTTCTCACATAATTGCTATTTACGTAGCATTTCTGTGCTGACGGAATTCTCTAAGGGCCTTGGTATGTTCAGGATAAATTTTGTTTTCCCTGTCGACACTATATGGCCCAGGAACAACATTTCAAGGAACCCACTCTGCAGCTCTTCCTGTTTGACCATAAGTCCCCCTTCTTAAGGTGCATGACACATCGCTCCAGTGTTCCGTATACTCCAACCAATTAATAATAAAAACCACCACGACCTCCAGATATCAGAAAATAACATATCCCAGCTGTGATAAGACCACTGCACCAGTGGCGAGCCCAGTTCATCCATTACACTCAAACAAATTCTGATCGGTGGCAAATGCCGTGACGCGTTTCGATTCCTCTTTCATACTGGCTTAGGTTTCGCACGCCAGAATTTAAACATTCTATTTGATATGCTTGTTCTTCAAAATTCTTGTATGTACAAGAGCGCTGGGCGAACATCGCTGGTTTAAAGCGTTCAGTGTATGAAACGTCCCCTTAGAACAATTTATACAAGACTGTGCTTAAACTGACACACAATGTTTTTAGCGCAACGAAATCTGACTATCAAAGATCCCTGCAAAAGAATGGCCCTGAGTAACATTAAACTATACCTTTCAGAAATCACTTACCTCACAAAAATCTTCGTTACTCAAGCTACAGCAATACAGCGAGCGCCACTACTGCCAGCTAAATAAAAGATTCAAACTACGGAAGGCACTAACTACTGATAGGGATAGTTAGCAAATGAAAGATTTTAATAGAGAACAAACAATGTATTTACCTTAATAGTCATAATATATATAGCAGTTCATGACAAATTATCAAAACTCCGCCATCTCTCTCTCCACATCCACCACTGATGACGGCTCACCTCCAACTGCGCAACACTATGCGCTGTTCACATCCAGCTGCCGCTGCCCAACACTACAATGGCAGACAACAATGCAAACTAGCCACAGACTGCACACAGCATAGCCAGTGATTTTCATACAGAGCGCTACGTGGCATTACCAATATAAAAATCTAAACAGCCTACTTACAAGTGATATTAACGACTACCTCAGCTTCAATTGCCGGAATACAAAATGTGCGCACGGCTGTACGAACCCTGTTAATATGCTCTCCTAATGTCTTGTTTATAAATCTACCAATTTCCACCTTGCCTACGCAGGAACTATTCTCTTACACAACTGTTGGTGAAAACATGCCCCCTCAATTGTGGCCCTTGCTGTCCTGCTCACCAGTCTACCTCTATGTTGGGGACACATCAGCCGCAAAAGATACAGAATGCAGACACTTCTTCGGTTCGGTCAATAATACCATAGTGTACAAACACTTCACAGTTTGTGATACTGAATCTATCAAGAACTCCTTCTTACTGAACATTGCAGCTAATGGGTGGATAATTCTAGCAAATTGCGTCTGTCACGATTTACCCGTCCTATCTGGCAGTTCAGTCTTACCCTGTTGCATCTCCTCATCTCTTATCACTAACAAAGGGAGGCCACGCCTTTTGGATCACGGATTTACTTCAAAGTTTGTACACCTTTAGCAGGTCACTGAAACAACATACTATGCAAGTGGTAAGGTGTACTACTCTGGCAATTCAGAGAAAATCACGAGAGAAGTCTTACGAGACTATTATGTAACTGATGTAACCGTGCTAAGGGGCTGGTAGTAAAAAATCATAGTAATGGAGTGGTTAGGGCTCGCTCTTTGCGGGAGAGGCATGGCCAAAGCCACGGTTCGAATATTGCTTAATTATGTAATCTATACTTTTTCAGCATTGGTCACATTATTTAATTTATATGACATTTGAGAGGTGATATAATAAAAAGAACCACGAGGATTTTCATGAAGTTATAGTTAATTTCATATGTTTACTATTTACTATTTTTAATTACATTTTCAAGGACGAGGGACAGACTTGGAAAGCCCAAGCCAAACCTCGATAAGTAATGATGTGAACGACATTATTCAGTAATATAGTAAGTCACAATCTGCCAGTCCACAAGAGTAATGTACAATTACTCTTCCGATGTGCTCTCGACACCACACGTTACAGGATGGTATTTCTCATACAGACAAGGAAAACATAAATTAAAACGGGATCTACTACATCGAATGAATGCAGTGTTCTCGCATTTATAGGGAATGTTCAGAGTTTCGAAGGTAAAATACGCCTTCATTGACGTTTTGTAATATCTCTTTCTTCCGATAGTACAGATTAAAAATTAAGTTTAAGTGGGAGACGAACCGTGGCCTCCTACACGTTCGTCTTACAAACTCCAAACGCTACAAACTTGATCGCCGTGATCTCTAACGTCCGTCACCTACTCACAGATAGGAGTGCCACATAACAGACGCTTGCATGTTACGTTGTTTTAAGGACCTACCAAAGGTTTACAAAGTTAGGAGTAAATCTCTGATCTCAGAGTCATGGCCTCCTCTTGTAAGCCGGAAACCGCTCGGCTACCTTGCTTGGAAACTGCAGTTACCAAAACATCAATTATTTCTTCTAGTCTGGCCGTCCTCTGATGTAACTAAGCCGGGTCTCTCAAAGTACAACCAACAAATCATTAATTCTATTCGTATAATCCATAGCCCTCGCTAGTAACCTACACAGTGGGTCCCATGAAGGCAACTCAAATTTCTGGAAGTGCGCTGCTGATTGAGACTTTGTCCTTGTGGTGTTCTCCAACAACTTCACTGGTTCATCCACGACTTGCCAGAGCTGCTAGGGTATCTGTGTCAAAGTGCTCTCCAGTATCTGTCTACGTACCACCAGCTCATTAGGCAGCATCTCCTTGCGAAGCTACTCTGTACTCGGTACGTTGCTGGCACCTACGAGTGCAAAAGTACACTTACAGCAAGACACAATCTGTTATACACATTCAAATTATTTATAATGCACTGATCTATGATGGAAGTTCTACGTTTCTCCCCTCCATATCACAGGCACAGAAATCTGCAGCCTATACCGTCACACAATCAACACAGCCTTTGGATGGGATCCACCACTCGGCTCCAGTCCAAAGAATCTGACGAATTCTGGGAACGTTGCTACAAATTTGAGCTCTACTTATGCCTACAAGTGAGGCCATCAGTCTTCAGCAGCTATGCCCTAGGTCGTTCGCCTTCGCTAGGTTCCCAAACAGTATCCGGAAGACGGTTGATACTGGCCAAAGGCGTCTTCAGCCATTGGCGCACTGCAGATAGCTCCTCCTACCTCTGCACACAGAATACACAGATCCTGTGCGTCCTAATACTACTGACTTGAGAATTAAATAATAAGGCTCACACAGAGAGATTAATATGGAACTAGCTATCGTCCTGATGTGTCACCAACGGAGGCTGACGCCTTACTTAGCAGTGCAGCTGGCCTTTCGAAAGAAATGACAACTGTGCTACAGACTGCGCGAATCTACACTTTACAGTTAATGAAACGGGAGATTACACCTCTTAAATACAAAAACACTTAAGAAATACAAGAATTAAACCAATTAAACGAAGCAAGTAAGTAAACCAAGTGACCAAGAAAAAGCTAAATATGTAACGGGTTGTTCTGCTGTCGTCACCGGCGGCAACTGGAATCCCAGTACGCTGAGACAGGCGGCCACTGGCCGCTCGGATTATTATTTTGTTCGATCACAATTATCGTAATTGTGGCTTATACTATTGCAAAGGCAAATTTTGTTCAATTCACATCACCTGTTGATCGTCTGTCACTAAATACAAAACCACCACATATTCGCAATTATAGCTCAATGTGAACACAAAGCTCTTGGCTTGTTAGTAACTGAAGCCTGAAGCTTTACGCTGTTACTCTCAAATAGTTACATTCAGATGCTCAATATAGGTGCGAACCAGTAACTAGTAGAGCGAGGGTAATACGCTATTACGCAGTAAAATGAACAGATATCAAGTTTTCGGTACCTGGGTACCATTCCGATCTTAGAAGCATACTGAAGTAAAGATTACATGTGGGAAATTTGTATTCTAGTAAATTTTCACTCTGTAGCGATACTGTCCTGAAATCACTTTTAGGAAAAGCAATAGGCGTGGAAAATTATTTGAATACAACTACCCTCTTTTCCTAACTTCATGCAGTACATGCCAGCCAGATTCTACTCTTATTCTTATATCTTTATATCTTGCTTACGAGAGACATCAATTTGACTCTCTCCACTTTCCACTGTGGGCGCCCGTCCTTAATGTGGTATTCACACCAGTATTTGTCTGCACAAGTACTTTCCATAACTATTAATTATTTTTCTCGTTTTGTTGTTATTCTTCGTTGCCACACAATTTACGCTTCAGATAAAACACTTCTCGAATCTCTTAGTTCTATCTAAATTCTTTGCTGTCAACAAAGCATTCATATTCTGGGAAGCTAATTCACTTCTTATTTTCGCCCCATATGTTCAGCTTTATGTCACTGCACTTGCTATATACCTAAAAGATTTTGTGTGCTCCAAAGCCTTTCCTTCCAATGACATTTTGACAGAAATTTCATGTTTGCTGATTCTTGTCATTTTGGTTTTTCTCATGTACATCCTCATTCCGTATTTTTTTCCCATTTCGACGGCCTTTTCCGTCATGATTTATAGTTCCTGCTCTCACTCAGCTAAAAATTTTTGATACTCAACATATTTAAATGTGTTTGTCATTACTCGTCCTATTATTATGTCTCATGATTTTATTAATACTTTGTCAGTTAGTTTCTCAGCATAGATATTGAGAAGCTTTGATGACAAACAAGAATCCTTTCTATCACATCCTCAAACACCAATCTCACCTATTTCATCATCGCCAACCTACATTACCCTTTTCTATGTTTAGAGTTTCCTGTTATACCTTCAGTCTATACCAACATTTTTAAAGGTCTGCGTAGGATATTCCAGTCCATTCTGTCAAACACATTTTACGGATCAACATAACAAATGCACATAATGTTATTAACTATTAACGCTCTTTGTTCTGTTATTCCCATACAGTAGTGCTCAAAAGTATTTTGTAGTTGCGGTGTAATATTGTTAGTACTGTTTGCATGTAGTCACGACAGAGCAATACACCTAACTTTCGCTCCATCAAGCGCTTCGCCCCGCTGTGGTTAATATATAGTAACCAAAGAAGCTCATGCCACCTACGTACATATTCCTTTAGCTCAAAAATATTTTGTAATTTGCTTTGGTGGTACGGCTGTCATTAACTGTTTCTAATTAGGCATTCAGATAATGTTTGTCTATTTTTAGAGCAACTAGAAGCACGTCAAAACACAAGGAATACACTGTTGATGTGAGAAAAGCTGCTCTTCATGCTTTGAAAAAGAGGAAGTCACTGTCTAGAGTTGCTAGCGATTATGGCATATCACAACACTTAATGAATGTGTGGAGTCGACAGCAAACTCAGGAAGGAATAGTAGATCGTCTTCGAAAAACGAGAAGGTTGGAGGATAGAACAACTTGTAAGTAGTCGGCTGGATGAAAGAAAATCAGCTCGACAAATTAGGGATGATGTGGACAGCATCGTGGACTGAACCTATGTGTCTCTACAGTAAAACATTTGAATGACAGACGACCATCACGTAAACTACTCATAAACTCAAGAAATAGGAAGGCCAGGATAGAGTTTGCAGAGCAACATCAAACATGAAATGGTACAGATTGGTCTAAGATATTATGGAGTTATGAGAGCAAATTTAACATATTTTCTTTTGATGATGTACGGTATATGCATTGACCAACAAACCAAAGGGAGAACAAAATGTGCTAGGTACCGGCCAGTAAGCAAAATGGTGGCAGCGTCTTGGTATGGGGATTATTTTCTATACGGGTGTTGGTGCTCTAGTCCAAACGGAAGGCAAAGTGGGCCGTTTTCTGTACACTGACATCTTAGAAAAGAATATGGTTTCACATGATAGAAAGAAAATGCCCCGTGACTGGATGTTTCAGCAGGACAATGATTCCAGCCCTTTAAAAAAATCATTTTCAGATAAAGAATCAGACTTTTACAGCGGCCAAGCCAGACCCCGGATCTAAATCCAATGGAACACCTCCGAGATGCGTAGGATCAACGTGTTCATTGCAGAAGCTACTCAAACAAGGATCCATCTGCTGCTACCTTGTTGGACGAACAATCAAAACTCCCACCTGACCTAATACAAAAGCTTGTTGATTCAATGCCAAATAGATGTGCAGCTGTGATCAAAGCCCATGGATATGCGACGAAATACTGATTCGTTCATCGGAGGCCAAAATAGTTTTCTTTCATTGTTGCGTACTAATACCTATAAATTACTTTCGAGACAGAACAATTGTTATTTCCGTTTTGTTGTAAGGTATTTTTGTTTAAACTAAACGTAGTTTTGAACTAAATGGATTACAACTAAATATTTTTAAACTTACCACTGGTAGTTTTTTATATTACCTGCTTTTCAATGATTGTTTGTTGTATTACAGGCTTTCTACAAAATAGCTTTGAGCGCTGCTGTACATGGCATACCATCTGGTGTTCCAGTCCCTTACCTTAATCCACATACCTCTCCCCCTCCAAGATTCCTTCTATTTTTTTAAACCCCTTCTATTTTTTTTAACCTTCTGAGCAAAGAACTGAAGTACACACGAGATTTGTAATGTGGCATTTGAAATTATTTTTCTTGTAATCGTCGTATTCTTTGAGAAAAGGATTAAAATAATTTCTAGTAGATCTTATGGCCAAATGCCCTCGTAATTATCCTATTGATAAAGCTGGCTAGTGTTGGTAATGTATTTCTCAAGGCCTTCAGAGCTTCGGCAGATCTTTTACCACAGTCCGTTGCTACCAGTGATTTAACTTTTTCAAATGCATCCTTAAAACAACTATCTTCTTGTGGGATCCTTAAACAAAAATACAATTTCTCCATTTTTCCTCCCTCAGCAGCAAAATTATTTGCATTCATTAGTGCAAAGCACGCCGAACAAAATATTTGTGGTCCCCCTCAAAAGAAAATACTTGTTGCTTAGCAACGTTGCAGACGGTGCAGAAATACTGCCAGTTGCTCCATTCTGACGTAAGTCGCAGCAGTGGAGTGGTGTGTGTGTGTGTGTGTGTGTGTGTGTAAAAGTTTGTTTCATGTAATCAGCGACGTAGAAACGTGACAGGAAGACAGAAAGGAGCTATCATTGACCTGAAGATGATCGTTTGTTGGTGTACCAATGTGGACAATCAGACGTGTTTACAAGGAGAGCATGTTACTCGCAGCCACGTGAGACAGCGTGGAAAAAGAGATCATAAAAAATAATCGGGATCGGAGAAGATTCTCATTCCTTGTCAGTGAGAATGGTTTAAAATCCAACAAGAAATGATGCTGTCAATAAATGCATGTCTATCTCATCCTGTTTCCGCCCGAACTTTGCGAAGAGGGACAGCATGCAATGGACATTTGAAGTCAGGTACCTCACAAGGGGCCATTGTCCTCAAAAACACAAAAATCTGCTCACCATCAATGGAACAAACAACACAGAACTACGTAGGAGCCGAATGGGTCGTGTAATGTGGTTCCACCGTCCTTATTTTGTGTGTTTTCAAATGCTATAAGGCTTCGAGTGCACCGTCGACCCAATTTGGCTTTCAACATAAGTGAAAAGTTTAGTTCAGGTCGGATGTGGTTCTGTGAGGTTTTGTGAGTGGTTTTTGTACAACTAATTCAACTCACTCGTGACGGTTACCATGAACATGAATCAGGACGTTTACTCTACTGGCCATTAAAATTGGTACGCCACGAAGATGACGTGCTACAGACGCGAAATTTATCCGACAGGAAGAAGATGCTGTGATATGCAAATGATTAGCTTTTCAGAGCATTTACACAAGGTTGAAGCCGGTGGCGACACCTACAACGTGCTGACATGAGGAAAGATTCCAACCGATTTCTCATACACAAACAGCAGTTGACCGGCGTTGCCTGGTGAAACGTTGTTGTGATGTCTCGTGTAAGGAGGAGAAATGCGTACTATCATGTTTCCGGCTTTGATAAAGGTCGGATTGTAGCCTTTCGCGATTGCGGTTTATCATATCGTGACACTGCTGCTCGCGTTGGTCGAGATCCAATGACTGTTAGCAGAATATTGAATTGGTGGCTTCAGGAGGGTAATACGGAACCCCGTGCTGGATTCCAACGGCCTCGTATCACTAGCAGTCGAGATGACAGGCATCTTACCCCCGTGGCTGTAACGGATCGTGCAGCCACGTCTCGATCCCTGAGTCAACAGATGGGGACGTTTGCAAGACAACAACCATCTGCACGAGCAGTTTGATGACGTTTGCAGCAGCATGGACTATCAGCTCAGAGACCATGGCTGCGATTACCCTTGACGCTGCATCACAGACAGTAGCGCCTGCGATGGTGTACTCAACGACAAACCTGGGTGCACGAAAGGCAAAAAGTCATTTTTTCGGATGAATCCTGGTTCTGTTTACAGCAGCATGACGCTCGCATCCGTGTTTGGCGACATCGCAGTGAACACACATTGGAAGCGTGTATTCGTCATCGCCATACTGGCGTATCACCCGGCGTGATGGTATGGAGTGCCATTGGTTACAGGTCTCGGTCACCTCTTGTTCGCATTGACGGCGGTTTGAACAGCGGGCGTTACTTTTCAGATGTGTTACGACCCGTGGCTCTATCCTTCATTCGATCCCTGCGAAACCCTACATTTCAGCAGGATAATGCACGGCCGCATGTTGCAGGTTCTGTCCGGGCCATTCCGGATACAGAAAATGTTCGACTGTTGCCACGGCCAGCACATTCTCCAGATCTCTCACCAATTGAAAACATCTGGTCGATGGTGACCGAGCAACTGGTTCGTCACAATACGCCAGTCACTACTCTTGATGAACTGTGGTATCGTGTTGAAGCTGCATGGGCAGCTGTACGTGTACACACCATCTAAGCTCAGTTTGACTCAATGCCCAGACGTATCAAGGCCGTTATTACGACCGGAGGTGGTTGTTCTGGGTACTGATTTCTCAAGCTCTATGCACCCAAATTGCGTGAAAATTTAATCACATGTCAGTTCTAGAATAATATATTTGTCCAATGAATACCTGTTTATCATCTGCATTTCTTCTTGGTGTAGCAATTTTAACGGCCAGTAGTGTATTTCAACAATCTCTGTGACCAGTGTATGCTCATTTCGTCCAACATCGCAAGATTAATATGCTGTTCCAAGATGGCAGAAGTTCTCTTACAGAGCTACACACATAGGTCACTAGCTTGACGAATACTTGAGTACCCTTTCGCACCTCGAATGGCTCGCTAAATCAGCGATTGTAATCGCATAGATAATATTTCCTGATACTTGTGTTCCGTCGCTTTGATACATTGTAGAAATAACACTATGTATCCCACTAAGTTGTTATTCAATTTAATATTTAATATTTGCCCTGTTTCGGTAAAAGACTACTATGCAACTCGTTGGTGTTGAGCTGATAGTGAGTCAGTGTCAGTTCCTTACTTAGGCGTGGCAAGTTATTAAAATGTCACTAAAACATAAAATGCAACAAGCGATACGTAGCTAAAGAACTGAAACGGACGCACGTCAAAATAAACACCAAGGTGATGGATAACTGTCTTTCAGCGAACCCGGTCGCACATTAAAGAATAAATTAAACGGCAGTTTGTGGTGTTACTTGATGTCATTTCTACAACCCATAAAAAATCTCTTGAACTATTTAGAACAGCAGGTGGAATCTACCAGTGAACACCCTCGTAATTTTGTAGCTACAGGCGATCACGTCATTGATGGGTGGATTGAGCAGAATGTGACATTCGTGATGAAACTTTTAGACATTTGCCTCGACGAACTGAGGACATTATCACGCTATTAGCGTGACGTACAAGTCTTCTAATTTTCAACGTGTTTTCGTTACTCAGTGATTTACTGTTTCCTGTTCTGGGCTTTTTTTTCTGCTTTTCAAGAAACCCGGATAATTACTGTGGAGGATTAAATGAAAACTCTGTAGTGTATTAATCTTTGTGTTATATATCTCTGATTAGTAACGTAAATAAAGCTCTAAGAACGGTATATGTTGTCCTATGAGTTATTATACGATACGTAGAATGGTCTCGAACACCAGGATGCTGTGACTGGTCGTGAAGAACCCAACTGCTAGACGGAAAAGAAAAGCAGGAAACGACATACGCTTGTTGATGTCCTCGAAACGAAGTAAGAAAAAAAAATGGTTCCAATGGCTCTAAGTACTATGAGACTTAACATCTGAGGTCATCAGTCCCCTAGACTTAGAACTACTTAAACCTAACCTAAGGAAGTCACACACAACCATGCACGAGGCAGGAATCGAACCTGCAACCGTAGCAGCAGCGCGGTTCCGGACTCAGTTTCCTAGAATCGCTAAGCCACAGCGGTCGGCAAACGAAGTAAGAGCGCAGGCAACCTATAGCAGGGCAGCCTGTAATCACGTTATTTCATTACCCGGATTTGACTAATGCGTTCTTCCTGGCAGGCTCATATTAATGGACGCACATATTATTTCAAATGGTTCAAATGGCTCTGAGCACTATGGGACTTAACATCTGAGGTCATCAGTCCCCTAGAACTTAGAACTACTTAGAGCTAACTAACCTAAGGACATCACACACATCCATGCCTGAGGCAGGATTCGAACCTGCGACCGTAGCGGTCGCGCGGTTCCCGACTGAAGTGCCTAGAACCGCTCGACCACCCCGGCCAGCCATATTATTTCGCATCCATTAAGAAAGGCTGAATGTTACGCCCAGGGATAATGAGTAGAGGCGGTATTCACGTTATATACTGCAGCGCAAACAGCGATGTCTATTGTTTGTTGCACTACAGTCCTTTACTGCTACTCCGTAACGGTAATCTGAGACAGTGCAATATTTACAGTTTGTTGTATAAATGCTTTGGTTGTTGGTGTACCGTGCGCGCAAACAAAGCTGACACTCGTCGCGGTGTCTGACGGGAGCGACTGCGAAGGCATTTCCCGTTTGCAGCCGCTCCCGTCAGCCAGCGCGCTGAGCGTCAGCTTTGTTTGGGCGTTTAATATGACATCAGTTCAAAGTACGATGACGGAGACGGACAGAAATACTTTTGCGCAGCTTTAAAAGGAAACGAATAACTGAAAGGACACTAGTAACCTGTTTCAGTTTCGGCAATTGATGAAAGAGATGCACGGGAAGACAGAGGTTTTGAGTACTCTCAGACGTGACTGCAACAGACGTTAGATCGTGAGAGAGTGCTTGACGATGCAATTCAGTATCTGCTTTCCAACACACACTATGATTCCGATGTCAGTAGGTGTGAGGAATATGTAGACGTCACTAGAAAGGCCGTTTTGGTGGCATCTAGAGGGCTAAGATTAGTTTGTCGACGTCAATTACAAATCTGACACCAACTTCAGCTGCGACAACATCTCTGACTACTGTAACACATACTGTCAAATTTCAGTTATTTTGAGGCAAAATAGAGAAGTGGTCTCGATTTAAGGAACAGTGTCAGTCATCCATAGACAGGAATCCTTCGATTTCTGCTAGAGATAATCGTGTTTCCTCCGGGGATATTTAGAAGGTAGGGCAAAGAACTTGGTCGAAGGCATTCAAATCGGTGCGGATTCGTATGAGGAAATGAAACGTATATTAGTATTTCGCTACCGAGACAAAAACCGTACAATTAAGGCCGATCTCGATTACCTTGAATCTATGAAACCGGTCACATGCGTCAATAGAAACACTGAACGCGCTACATACAGGGTGAGTCACTAACTATTGCCACATAGAATAACTCCGGAAGTTTGATAGTAGCTGAAAGGTCTGTGGGACAAATGTTGCATGGGACAACGGGGGCCACAATATGACGTTGGTTTATGGCTGGTAGGTGGGGTCACGTCGGAGATATGAAGGTTAACTTGGTTTTTTTTTTTTTGAGATGCTATAGTTTGGTACTTATTTTCAGGCAGCTGCTATCGAGACGAACCCAATGATGTGTAACAGTAAGGTGTTTGAAGATCAGGGAAGGTCAAAAAGATGGCATGAACGACCATTTACAGATGGTGTTCGAAGTGATGACTATTGGTATCAATGCCATGCTGCAATCTTCTTAACATGGATTGAGTGGTATTTCTTATCAGTTCGGCGCTTGTCAAAACACACACTCTGACAATTCTCTCTCGTATATCGTGTAAATAGTAAATATTCACCGAATACGGTGTATCCATCTAACGTGTCATTGATATGTAAACACCATTCTGCGGTTTCGCAATACCACTTATAGGAACAATAAGAGTAGTATCGTCTAATCAAGCGAATTTTAATAATCTATTCCTTCAAAGACCAAGTCGATAAGCTTCTCATTTTCGGAGAATGCTGACGAAATTCAGAGAGAGCTAGAGACTTATACGCTGAAACGTAGCCTAAACGTACCCACCCTACACGTCGTACATTTAAATATGTGTATGTAAAATTGAGAACAACTGGAGCTTCAACACATCGGAAACAAATCCGGTCAAGGAAAGTTACTAACGAGAAACGGAAATTGATAGTCTTTCCACTGTGGTTCGAGGTCCTTGTGCTAGTTCGCGTCAAATCGCCAGGGAATCTGGCATGAGCCAGAGTAGTAGTGTTCGTGTTCTGCATCGCCATAGACATCATCCTTACCATATCAGTCTCAACCAAGAATTAACTGGTACGGATTGTATGCGTTGCATTGAATTCTGCCGATGGGCTCAAAAAATTTTGAAAATTTTTAGTAAGATCATATGGGACCAAACTGCTGAGGTCATCGGTCCCTAAGCTTACGCACTACTTAATCTGACTTACACTAAGGACAACACACAGACCTATGCCCGAGGGAGGACTCGAACCTCCGACCGGGGGAGCCGCGCGAACCGTGAAGGACGCCCCAGACCGCACGGCTACTCCGCGCAGGATGGGCTCAACATCAGATTCAGAGGGATGACACATTTATTAATTTAATTTCATCTACTGGCGAGGCTACATTCACGATCCATGGTAACGTAAATTTGCATAACACGCATTATTGGGCAACTGAAAATCCATCTTGGCTGCGGCAAGTTGCACACCAGAAACCGTGGTCGATGAATGTATGGTGTGCGATTCTGGCGGACAGAGTTATACGCCCCTGTTTCGTCGGCGGAAACCTTATTGGTAGGAAGTACACAATATTCCTGCAAGAAACATTATTTTTGTTATTGAAGAAATATCTTTAGGAACAAGGAACAGAATGTGGTATCAACACGATGGGTGTCCGACACATTTTTCGTTGATGGTTAGAAATGAGTTGCAGAGACAATTCCCAAATCGTTGGATTGGACGCGGAGGAGCTGTGTCGTTGCCGGCTCATTCGCTAGACTTGAAGCCTCTGGATTTTTTCTTGAGGGAATTCGTAAAAGACATTGTTTATAAAGACGTTCCAACTACACCTGAAGATATGCGAGAGAAAATTGTCAGAGCATGTGCTTCGATAGGTGCCGAAGTGATAAGAAATATCACTCAATCCATGATAAGAAGATTGCAGCTCTGGTTTGATACCAATGGACATCACTTCGAACACTTTCTGTAAATGGACGTTCATACCACCTTTGTGACCTTCGTTGACCTTCAAAGACCTTACTGTTACTGTTACTTCATATCTCTGACGCGACCCCCCCCCCCCTCGCAACAAACAACCAGCGTCATATTATGGCCCCCTTTGTCTCATAAACTTTTCAGCTCCTATTATACTTTCGGAGTCATTCTTGGTGGCAATAGTTAGTGACTCACTCTGTATATCGAATGTAACAAACGCATACAAGCCTTACAAGCCTTAGGGGTAAATGTAGACTATTATGGACTCATGTTAGCACCCAAAATTCTGCGTGTTTTACCGAAAGATATAGTCAGACGCTGGGTTATTCACGCTAGAAGAGAGAGGATTGCTGAAAGCCACGTCAGGAAGCTTATGGAATTTTTGAACGATGAAGTACAAGGAGCGATCATTACCCACAAAATTAGAGGCTGTAGCATTTTAGATGCATTCACATCCACAGCTGCGACTTTGCAGGTGAATACAAAAGGCGAGAAAACTGGCAGAAAGAGGAAAAGAGAACGGTCGAAATACTGTGCGTCTTGTGACTCACATCTTGACGTGGCACAAGAGAGTACAAAGATATCGAGCATCAGGGGTAGGATCGACAAAATTAAATCCTCCAGTCGATGTTTCTTGTGTCTAGATAGGGGGCCTAACACCAAATAAAGCAGCAAGAAAAACAAAACAGCTAGTTCTTGATCCAAGGAGTCGCATCGTGTATCTGTGAGTAATGAAGAAACGCGAGTCTTAGTGGGAACGATTAATGTTCAACGACTTCTCTTCACGTATCTTCAAACTGCCTCTGTTTGGATCACAGGTCCAACTGGGAAAAACGTACTCGCTGTTCAGTCGACGCTGGGAGCCAATGTCGCTTTATGGGCACGAATTTAGCCAACAGCTTGCAACTGCAAGTCATGACACATTACCCATAGCTGTTGTAGGATTCGAGTCACCACATTTTACGTCAACAAATCGCAGGCTTCTTCACTTCAAGCTGAGAGGAGTTCGTACAAAAAATACCATGTCTTTCTCCATCTTTGAAAGTTGTTGTTGTTGTTGTGGTCTTCAGTCCTGAAACTGGTTTGATGCAGCTCTCCATGCTACTCTATCCTGTGCAAGCTTCTTCATCTCCCAGTACCTACTGCACTGCTTAGTATATTCATCTCTTGGTCTCCCCCTACGATTTTTACCCTCCACGCTGCCCTCCAGTACTAAATTGGTGATCCCTTGATGCCTCAGAACATGTCCTACCAACTGATGCCTTCTTCTAGTCAAGTTGTGCCACGAACTCCTCCCCAATTCTGTTCAATACCTCCTCAGTAGCTATTTGATCTACCCATCTAATTTTCAGCATTCTTTGTAGCGCCACATTTCGAAAGCTTCTATTCTCTTCTTGTCCAAACTATTTACCGTCCATGTTTCACTTCCATACATGGCTACACTCCATACAAATACTTTCAGAAATGACTTCCTGACACTTAAATCTATACTCGATGTTAACAAATTTCTCTTCTTCAGAAACGCTTTCCTTGCCATTGCCAGTCTACATTTTATATCCTCTCTACTTCGACCATCATCAGTTATTTTGCTCCCCAAATAGCAAAACAAATTTACTACTTTAAGTGTCCCATTTCCTAATCTAATTCCCTCAGCATCACCCGACTTAATTCGACTACATTCCATTATCCTCGTTTTGCTTTTGTTGATGTTCATCTTATATCCTCCCTTCAAGACACCATCCATTCCGTTCAACTGCTCTTCCAAGTCCTTTGCTGTCTCTGACAGAATTACAATGTCATCGGCGAACCTCAAAGTTTTTATTTCTTCTCCATGGATTTTAATACCTACTCCAAATTTTTCTTTTGTTTCCTTTACTGCTTGCTCAATATACAGATTGAATAACATCGGGGAGAGGCTACAGCCCTGTCTTACTCCCTCCCCAACCACTGCTTCCCTTTCATGTCCCTCGACTCTTATAACTGCCATCTGGTTTCTGTACAAATTGTAAATAGCCTTTCGCTCCTTGTATTTTACCCCTGCCACCTTTAGAATTTGAAAGAGAGTATTCCAGTCAACATTGTCAAAAGCTTTCTGTAAGTCTACAAATGCTAGAAACGTAGGTTTGCCTTTCCTTAATCTTTCTTCTAAGATAAGTCGCAAGGTCAGTATTGCCTCACGTGTTCCAGTATTTGTACGGAATCCAAACTGATCTTCTCCGAGGTCGGCTTCTACTAGTTTTTCCATTCGTCTGTAAAGAATTCGTGTTAGTACTTTGTAGCTGTGGCTTATTAAACTGATTGTTCGGTAATTTTCACATCTGTCAACACCTGCTTTCTTTGGGATTGGAATTATTATATTCTTCTTGAAGTCTGAGGGTATTTCGCCTGTTTCATACATCTTGCTCACCAGATGGTAGAGTTTTGTCAGGACTGGCTCTCCCAAGGCCGTCAGTAGTTCCAATGGAATGTTGTCTACTCCGGGGGCTTTGTTTCGACTCAGGTCTTTCAGTGCTCTGTCAAACTGTTCACGCAGTATCGTATCTCCCATTTCATCTTCATCTACATCCTCTTCCATTTCCATAATATTGTCCTCAAGTGCATCGCCCTTGTATAGACCCTCTATATACACGTATTCATCACTTCTAGGTGTTCCTCACGATACCGACATCCATAAGCTGCAAATTTGCTGATCCTAAGAACGATGATCACCAGTACCCTACTGCAGTTCTTATAGGTGCAGACCTAAATCGGGTACTAATAAAGGATGACTCACCAATATTCCTTACTTGTTCTGCAGTTTTTCTTCCTTCTAGATTTGCATGGATTATCAGTGGCCACGGATCGAGCATTGTTAGCCGTGTTACTGTTAGCCATTTTCACCTCAACGAAGATTCTGCGTCCTTAGACAAGGACATACGTCGCTTCTGGAAATAGAATTGATAGGGATAATAGAACAACAAGAAAGATCACTCTCACTGAAACATACCGCCGTCTTTCGGAACTTTTGTGATACTTTCCACATGTTGGAAAGCAGGAAGGCAGTTTCATAGCTAAGAATGAAAGACATGATCCATTTTTCAAACTGCTGCAACGCAGCAATACGCTTTACGTCGTTACAAAGAAAATTTTCTAATAACGTTTAGTTTCGTAAGGTGCATTACTCACCGATGTTGTTTTATATTCAGAGTGAGCACGTTGGAAGGGTACTTCGAATGATGTAGCCCACCTTCCTCATCAGACATGGAAAGGGAAAGACTGGGAATTACGAAATGAAGAATCGATCTGATGCTTCATCATGGGGAAATGATTCAGCGTCACTTAATGACACAGGACCAAATTTGTCGCCTATAATACTATCAGCTTCAATTCATTTCAGGATGTATCAAAAGTCCATTGTTGAAGACGGCACTCAAGCATTCTTAGAACTGTCACTGAATGAAAAGGATAGAGATTTAACGCGATTTTTCTAGCTTCGTGTCTAGAAGAGAGAAGATGCAATTTGGCAAACTACAAATGACGTCGTAATTTACCATTTGGTCTCAGATGCAGCCCATTTCTCCTATCTGCGATGTTGCGTGAATTGGCTAAAAAGTTTAAAGACACTTATCCTGTTGCAACAGGACTTTAAGATAAAATCCTTCCATGGACGACTTTGCCACTAGCTGCGAGGACGACAGTACGATCACATCTATATACTATCAGGTGCCAGGTCTGTTGCAACAAGTAAAACTTCCAATTCTAATACATTAAAGAGCATACGGAAAATGGAAGGGCTATCAGTTAAATAACATACCACAGTCTTAGAAAACGACTGGTATGCGAAACCAGATTCAATCCTCTTCGATCACCGTCTCATTACCAATAAATTACAAAACAGACCTGCAATTGTTTACTGCAGACGACAAAGAAGTTTTTTGGTCCTCTTGGCATCTTTTCACCGATATCCATAACAGAAAAATCCCCTTTCAAGATACGTGGTGTAAAGGCATGCATTGGAACAAGATATTTCCCCCAGACTTACACCCGCAGTAGAAGTTTTGGACATCACAGATCACTCGTCTGCCATCATTCAGAGTTCCTAGATGGACCGGCTTGCACAGTCAAAAACTGCAAATTTCACAGATTCACGTTTTCTTGTGATACCTCAGAAAGGGTATATGGAGCAGTGCTGTACGTTCGAACATTCTAAGAGCGCTATATGATTCCCTGTTGGGACTAGGTTTCTATTTAGTTCACCTGCTATATTCAGAAAGTGATTATTAAATACTGTACAAATATGCGACTTATCAGTAACACGGACATTCCCACTACGCACTGATTCTATATCCTCGACCTGTCTCTGCAGACCAGCCACTTCCTTTACGACTGACCATATGGTTTTAATTTTATCTTGAGACTTAGCTATTCTATCTGCATACCACATACTTTTTGCCTTCCTAATAACATTTTTAAGCACCTTACAATACTGTTTGTAATGGGCTGCTGCATTTAGATTTTGACTGTTTCTACCGGTTTGATATAACTGCCACTTTGTTCTACAAGATATTCTTATCCCTCTAGTCAGCCATCCAGGCTGCCTGTTTGTGCTAGTACCCTGTTTTGAACGTTCTAACGGAAAGCAACTTTCAAAGAGCACGAGAAATGTCTTGAGAAAAGCATTATATTTGTCGTCTACTGTATCAGTGTTATAAACATCTTGCCACTCTTGTTCCTTGATGAGGTTTGCAAAGGTCTCTACAGCAACTGGATCAGCTTTCCGAAACAGCTGATGATTATATTTAACACGTGTTGCAGCACAAAAATCTTTTAGAGTTAAAATTTGTGCATCATGATCTGAAAGGCCATTCACCTTTTTGCTAACAGAATGCCCTTCTAGTAATGAGGAATGAACAAAAATGTTGTCTATGGTTGTTCTACTGTTCCCTTGCACTCTCGTTGGAAAGAATACGGTTTGCATAAGATTATATTAATTAAGGAGGTCTACCAGCATCCTCTTCCTTGCACAATCACTTATACAATTAATATTGAAGTACAGCACTCTGGACCACCACCTCTGAAGGTCTCGCTGTATGTTGTTACAACATGCAATGTGTGGTTTTCATGAGCAATAAAAAGGACGGAAATGATAATGTTGATCTCTGTTCCAGTTTTCTGTACAGGTTCAGGAACTCTCATAACCGAGGTGATGCAAAACTTTTTTTGATGTGTGAATGAAATCGAAGCCTATTACTACAAACTGTAAATGGCTTAGTGAATTTAATATGGTCTGGTGGTACAGCAGGTTGTCTCTTGCATCTCAGAGGATTTCACAGGACCGCTTTTCGTCTGAGCGTCTTACGAGTGAGACACGTCTGTATCACACCTCTTAGTGTTTTTCCCTTAAAATCCAATGTTCTTTTCGTAATTCAGTGAATAATATAGCAGTTCCTAGGTGATGTGAGCGCATGTGCGTGTAGACAATTTGTAAATGGATGAGGACCTTGAAGAGTAGCCGATGCTTTTCCAATCCACTCAAATCCACATAGTAAAGCCGTCCTCCAAGTTGTACAAGTCCATCCTGAACGTTCTGTCTTCGATTTTGCTGGAAAATGGCGCTTGTTATTAAGCGCATGATAATACATTGGATAGCTTCCCTGCTTGGCCCTCTGTATTCAACATCGTTTTGCAGTGAATTTACCCGTTATATTTTAACATTATGAATGAAACGAAGAATCCATTCCGCTATGTGCAACAGTTTCCGGTAAGAATTGTATTTTGATGCTTGAATGCGACACACCCATGCGTTAATAGCTAAGACTTATTTCTATATCTTTGGTGTCTCTGGTAAATGGTCACAAGAGATTTGTTGTGGAGGCCAAGTTACAGGTTTCTGAGTTAGCCACCATAGCATGGAACATTGTAATCTCTCGATCGAAGTTCCACGTGACAGCAAACCTCCTCGATTGTCTGTGGTAGGGCAGTGCCTCCACTGCAATGGCGTTAAAATGTTATGGATTTTAGTTACTCTATTACCAACAAACGTATTCCAGCGATATAGATGGCTTCGAATCCAGCCAAGTGTCACCACGGAATCGCTCCACGTTATTGTGTTTGCGATGTGAAATCCCGAAGCTTGACAGAAGTATCTCAGAAGTCATGAACTCAGTAGGGCAGCTAGCAATTCAAGTCGCGGAAGCGTTATCCCTTTGATAGGAGAAACTCTGTTTTTACTCACTGCCAAACGGACAAATGTATTATTGGTGTTGGATGTTCGAATGTACAGCACTGCTCCATATGCCCTTTCTGAGGTATCACAAGAAAACGTGAATCTGTGAAATTTGCAGTTTTTGACTGTGCAAGCCGGTCCATCTAGGAACTCTGAATGATGGCAGACGAGTGATCTGTGATGTCCAAAACTTCTACTGCGGGTGTAAGTCTGGGGGAAATATCTTGTTCCAATGCATGCCTTTATACCACGTATCTTGAAAGAGGATTTTTCTGTTATGGATATCGGTGAAAAGATGCCAAGAGGACCAAAAAACTTCTACTAGAAGGCATATCATTTATATAAATAAGAAACAGCAGTGGCCCCAGCACTGAACCTTGGGGAACGCCCCACTTAACAGTGTCTCATTGGGACTGAACATCACTACCACTCTCAATATTGCGCAGAATTACCTTCTGCTTTCTGTTCTTAAAGTAAGAGGTGAACCAATTGTAAGCTACTCCCCTTACTCCATAATGGTCCAACTTCTGCAGTAATATTTTGTGGTCAACACAGTCAAAAGCCTTCGTTAAATCAAAGAAAACACCTAGCGTTCGCAACCATTTATTTAATCCGTCCAAAACTTCACAGGGAAAAGAGAATATAGTATTTTCAGTTGTTAACCCATTTCTAAAACCAAACTGAACATTTGACAGCAAATTATGTGAATTTGAACGCTCCAGTAACCTTGTATATACAACCTTCTCGATAACTTTAGCAAACACCGGTGGCATAGAAATAGGTCTAAAATTGTCAACATTATCAATGTCTCCCTTTTTATAAAGTGGCTTCACTACCGAGTACTTTAATCGGTCAGGAAACCGACCATTCCTAAAGGAAAAGTTACAGACTTGGCTAAGTACTGGGCTAACATACATGGAACAATATTCAGTATTCTGCTAGATACTCCGTCATATCCGTGAGGATTCTTGGTCTTTAGTGATTTAATTATTAACTCAATCTCCCTCTTGTCAGTATCATGGAGGAGCATTTCAGGTAACAGTCTCGGAACAGGCAGAAATCCAATCTGCATGTGGAATGCACTTCCTTGACTCTTGTGCAGAAAAGAGTGCAGTATTCTGCTGCATCCATTTTCAATAAGCTACCACAAGAACTGAAAAATCTTAGCAGTAGCCCAAACTCTTTTAAGTCTAAACTGAAGAGTTTCCTCATGGCTCACTCCTTCTCTTCTGTCGAGGAGCTCCTGGAAGAGCTAAAAAATTAAGCAAATTCCAGTGTTACATTGTTGATTTTCTTTATTTAAACTTACGACTTGTCACCTGAATATGTTTTTTTATATTTCATTTTATCTGCTTCTAATATCATGTTATAATTTCATGTATTGACTCGTTCCATGACCATGGAGACTTCTCCTTAATTTGGTCCCACGGAACAATAAATAAATAAATAAACCAATACCTCTAATACCCAGTAGCATGTCCTCATGCATTGATGCATGCCTGTATTCGTCGTGGCATACTATCCACAAGTTTATCAACCTCACTGTTGGTCCACATTGTCCCTCTCTTCAACGGCAATTCGGCGTAGATCCCTCAGAGTGATTGGTGGGTCACTTCGTCCATAAACAGCCCTTTTCAATCTATCCCAGGCATGTTGGATATGTTTCATGTTTGGAGAACATGCTGGCCACTCTAGTCGAGCGATGTCGTTATCCTGAAGGAAGTCATTCTCAAGCTGTGTACGATGGGGACGCGAATTGTCGTCCATGAAGGAGAATGCCTCACCAGTATGCTGCCGATATGGTAGTACTATCGGTTGGAGGTTGGGGTTCAATTATCGTACAGCTGTTA
The DNA here is from genome assembly GCF_023864275.1 of Schistocerca cancellata. Classification (NCBI taxonomy): domain Eukaryota; kingdom Metazoa; phylum Arthropoda; class Insecta; order Orthoptera; family Acrididae; genus Schistocerca; species Schistocerca cancellata. Next base: position 727,482,625 of record NC_064631.1, read on the forward strand.
CGGCGCCTTCCATGACCACCAGCGGCGTACGTTGACCCCACATAATGCCACCCCAATACAGCAGGGAACATCCACCTTGCTGCATTCGTTGGACAGTGTGTCTAAGGCGTTCAGCCTGACCGGTTTGCCTCCAAACACGTCTCCGACGACTGTCTCGTTGAAGGCATATGCGACACTCATCGCTGAAGAGAACGTGATGCCAGTCCTGAGCGGTCCATTCGGCATGTTGTTAGGCCCATCTGTACCGCGCTGCATGGTGTCGTGGTTGCAACGATGGACCTCACTATGGATGTCGGGAGCGAATTTGCGCATCTTGCAGCCTATTGCGCACAGTTTGAGTTGTAACACGACCTTCTGTGGCTGCACGAAAAACATTATTCTACATTGTGGCTTTGATGTCAGGGGTCCTCCGAGCCATAATCCGTAGGTAGCGGTCATCCATTGCAGTAGTAGTCCTTGGGCGGTCTCAGCGAGGCATGTCATCGACATTTCCTGTCTCTCTCTATCTCCTCCACGTTCGAACAACATCGCTTTATGTCACTCCGAGACGCCTGGACATTTCCCTTGTTGAGAGCCCTTCCTGGCACAAAGTAACAATGCGGACGCGATCGAATCGTGGCGTGGTTGAACTACAGGCAACACGAGCCGTGTACCTCCTTCCTGATGGAATCACAGGAGCTGATCGGCTGTCGGACCCCCTCCGTCTAATAAGCGCTGCTCATGCACGGCTGTTTACATCCTTGGGCGGGTTTAGTGATATCTCTGAACTGTCAAAGGGACTATGTCTCTGATACAATATCCACAGTCACATTCTATCTTCAGGAGTTTTGGAAACAGGGGTGATGCAGAATTTTTTTGATGTGTGTAGTATTTCACAGACCGCTTTTCGTCTAACTCGGCAACTTGTTACGAAAATGTTACATGTTAGTATTTACATGTGCTACCACAAGTGCTCTCCACGTCGAACTCGAATCAAATATGAGCACAGATAAATTTTTGAATACTTTCAGAAGTTATACTGCAAGAAGAGGACTACTAATTACTACTTGTTCGGATAAGGCAAAAATGTATCAAGCAGCAAACGCAGAACTGAAAGACATCGCTCATTTCTTCGAAGACACAATGATCAGTCAGCATTTCACTCACAAAGGTGTGTCTTGGAAGCTCATTGTGCTTGGTGGGGAGGCTGGTGGGAACGCGTGGTGGGAACTACGAAATGTTTCTTCCGGAAGATTCTGGGAAAATCATTAGAAGACGAAGAATCACTAAGGACTTTATTAGTAGAAATAGAATCCGCCATCAACTTACGACCATTCACACGTGGGGAATCAGATGCGCTGATACCAAGCCATTTCTTAACGAGAGAACGGTTAACTGCAATACCCACAGGTCCTGAACCGAGTATACAGAAGGCTGTGCGAAGAGAAGCAAAGCTGGGAGGCAAATTGAAAAATGAAAAGATGAAATAAAGAATATTTGTTAAAATTAAGAAACTTTCATGAAGTATAGCTTACTGACCAGAAACCGGTTAAATATAGGGTGGGAGACAGGGTGCTCTTGCAACAGGATAAGCAGCCAAGGCGTATGTGGAAACCTCTCATTATGGAAACAAGAGCAGGGAGACATGGAATGGTCGGCCGGGGTGGCCGAGCGGTTAGAGGCGCTACAGTCTGGAACCGCGTGACCGCAACGGTCGCAGGTTCGAATCCTGCCTCGGGCATGGATGTATGTGATGTCCTTAGCTTAGTTAGGTTTAAGTAGTTCTGAGTTCTAGGGGACTGATGACCTCAGATGTTAAGTCCCATAGTGCTCAGAGCCATTTGAGACATGGAATGGCGCGGACCTTAATTCTATGAATCCTGGGTGGAAGAAATATTACTCGGCCGGTGCCACTGGTTATCCCACTGGAGATCGACCAGCGTGGGGAGGGTGTCGTAGGTTAAATAAGAACTCTTATTATTTATTTATTTCTTTTGAGTGCATTAATATTTGTCTTATATATCTCTGACTAGTTACGTAAATAAGGCTGTGGTAGTGGTAAGTTTGGTAAGTTTCTACAGGGCCAAACAGCTAAGGTCATCATTCCCTATACTTACACACTGCTTAACCTAACTATATTACACTTAGGACTACACAAACACCCAAGCCAGAAGGAAGACTCGAACCTCCGACGGGGTAAATAAGGCTGTAAAATCTGTATATGTTGTCCTATCAGTTACACTTGTACTACGGTTGTAAAGTCCAGGCCTTGCGGACCAAAGGCAGAGGGCGTCATCTGAGCGGGTCGGGGGTAGGTGGCGATAGCCACAAGCTGCGGCCTGCAGCGGGAGGCACAAGCTGGCGGCTGGCGGCCCCCAACACGGCCTTCATTTCGCGCCTCAGCGGCCGACACGGCCCGCGCCGCCACCGCGCAAGTCGGCCGCTGTCTCCGCGCCCGGCCTCCTCGAACCTGGCGGACGCGACGCTGGCATCGGCGACGCTCAGCTCTCGTGAGCAGACGCGTTCGGCGGATGAGCCTGACAAAACAGCCGCAGATAAAAACTCTTAGGATTGCAGAACATAGGGAGCCATCAGTGTATTCTTTCATGTGTGAAGTCGTACACTGAAGCAGCAAAGAAACTGATATAGGCACGAGTATTCAAATACAGAGGTATGTAAACAGGCAGAATACGGCGCTACGGTTGGCAACGCCTATATAAGCAAGTGTCTGGCGCAGTTGTTAGATAGGTTACTGCTGCTACAATGTCAGGTTATCAAGATATAAGCGAGTTTGAACGTGGTGCTATAGTTGGTGCACGAGCGATGGGACACAGCATCTCTGAGGTAGCGACGAAGTGGGGATTTTCCCCTACGAACATTTCACGAGTGTACAGTCAATATCAGGTATCCGGGGAAACATAAAACCTCCGACGTAGCTGCGGCCGGAAAAAGATCCTGCAAGAATGGGGCAGAAGTGCAACCCTTCCGCAAATTGCTGCAAATTTCAATCCTGGGCCAACAACGGGTGTCAGCGTGCGAACCATTCAACGAAACATAATCGATATCGGCCTCCGGAGCGGAAGGCCCACTCGTGTACCCTTGATAACTGCACGGCACAAGGCTTTACGCCTCGCCTTGGCCTGTCAACACCGACATTGGACTGTTGATGACTGGAAACATCTCGACTGGTCGGACGAGTCTCGTTTCAAATTGTATCGAGCGGATGGGCTTGTACGGGTATGGAGACAACTTCATGATTCCATGGATCCTGCACGTCAGCAGGGGACTGTTCAAGTTGGTGGAGGCTCTGTGATGGTGTAGGACCTGTGCATTTGGAGTGGTATGGAACCGCTGATACGTCTAGCTACGACTCTGACGGTTGACACGCACGTAAACATCCGATCACCTGCATCCATTCATGTCCATTGTGCATTCCGAAGGACTTGAGAAATTCCAGCAGAACAATGCGACACCCCACACGTCCAGAATTGCTACAGAGTGGCTCCAGCAACACTCTTCTGAGATTAACACTTCCGCTGGCTACCAAACTCCCGAGACATAATGTTTCATTTCATGGTTCAGAAGCTTATACCAGAAAATAACGCATTTCGCTAAAGCAGTAGAACTTTGAATAGGTAACTAGAATGCTCCACTCACAACATAATATTGACATACTCTCACCTATAATGAATTATATGATAAATTGTCATAATAGGCAAATAATGAATACATTAATGGTCAAATTCATTATTGTGAAAAAGTAAGGTGGCATCAAGAAAAGCCGTGAGAAAACTGGGTTAGTTAATCATCGTTTGGCTTTGAACCTCTAGCTGCAGCCATGTTTACTGACTATATTAGGGGACTTCAAGTCCGCTTACCACGCAACCATCTATTCTTTTTAAATGACGAAAATATGTTTCAGCATGTTTATGATATTATCAGTGAGTACTTTTATTCAGTTCAGCAAAATACAAACATGTTTTAAGTAACTGCACTAACAAAATTGTGTCCAAAAGGGGCAAAGGCGCTGAAACATTTTTTAGCATAAAGACAGTTTTCGGCATAATAGGCGGACCTAAGTTCTTATAATTTAGATAACATTAATTGTAAAGTAGGTGGGGAAAATTTTATATGGTTTAAGTAAACTTAAAATCCTTCCTCGTTTGATTGTGTAAGTCATAAATATAGGAAGAAGTATTGTTAGGTTTTATGTTTTATATCAATCAAGTTTTCCGTAAAATTTGTGACATTTATCCTTAAATTTTGATGTTTCGACGAATTTAAGTAAAAATTTGCTTTATTTGTAAAGGTTCATCCTAGATGTTGGACAATATATAAAAACAAATTTGTGGACTCTAAATCAAGGGTTAGACCTGTAATTTATTAGAAATCATTCGTTATAACTTCAAAGTGATAGTATGTAATTTTATTTAAACACATAATAATAATCAGTAAATAGATGAGTTGGAACAGACATGCCAAATACTTTTAGCAATCAGTTCCTCCCAGACGCGTAATAAGCAATATGTGGCAGTATGAGTAAGTATTTAAATGGCTCTGAGCACTATGGGGCTTAACTGCTGAGGTCATCAGTCCACTAGAACTTAGAACTACTTAAACCTAACTAACCTAAGGACATAACACTCATCCATGCCCGAGGCAGGATTCGAACCTGCGACCGTAGCGGTCGCACGGTTCCAGACTGTAGCTCCTAGAACCGCTCGGCCACTCCCGCCGGCAGTAAGTATTTAGTATGAGAGATTAGTAAGATACCGTATGTTTACACACAGCCATCACTTTTAATCATTCGAAAAGGTAAGGAATGTGGTTCTTTTTCTTCTATCTTTTCATGAAATGCAACGCAGTCGACTGTAAATACTGGCTGCACAGTGGAAGAAGACAGTGTAGTATGAGCGTCAATAATCGACCTCCACTTTCAGTATACTAAAAATAAAAGCTAATATATACTTCTTACTCCCACGTATATTCGTTTTGAACGCGTGAAATTCGTTTCTATTGTAAAACACCGCACTCATGTAACTTACGTTTTTGAACAGAAAGTTTAATTGGAAATTACAAGATACAAACTGACTGTTTAACTTGAAAATGAAAATTCATTCAACAATATCGATAAAAGTTTAGAGATCAGTTGTAAAATATGACTCCTTAGGCCACGTCACATTCCCCTTCAAACGTGTTCATCTCTCGACGCTTCGATCCCTCTCCTGGGATCTTCTTCAGGATTCTATTTGCGTCCCTGGATGGCTGAACATTTGAGTGGACTCACAAGAGCCATCGGTGGGAACGACCATAAAATCCTTTAGACTTATCTAAAATTTCGGTTGTTCTGGAATCTATTCTGAGTATTACTGGCCTGTATAGAGCCATCGGATTTCACGTGTCCCTGTAGGTAGATACTCAGAAAATGTGTTTGAGCAATCTCGGAAATTTTGTCGACGAGTTGTATCAGATTACCTGAACTATTACCCTCATAGGTCCGTGGTGTGTGGATCATCAGGGAACTTAAGAAGCTTTATCAAACAGTAGTACATAATAGATATTTAAAGAAAAGGGAATGCTAATATCCGTTACACACATGATAATTGGACTGATCCTCTTTGTTGTAGAATAAGTGACAACAAGGAACAAATTTTCATCTAAGAGATAACAAGCTTGTTGTTATCAAGGAAGATGAACTTGAACGAGGTATTATAGAGGTGGCAAGGGCGTAGATGACATGTGATGGGAGAGATGATACTGGGAGAGGAATTTGACAGATCATTGAAAGACGTAAGTCGCAACAAGGGTCGGGGAGAAGACGACACTCCGTCACAACTACTAATAGCCATGAGAGAGGCATCCAGATCAGTCTACTATCAGGCGAAATATGCTAAGAGTTCAGGAAGAATGTTATAATTTAAATTTCAAAGAAAGCAGTTGCTGACAGGTGTGAATATTACCGAAATTTTAGTTTAATAAGCCATGATTGCAAAATACTAATACGAATTCTTTACAGGGAAATGGAAAACAGTTAGGCTTCTGGAGAAATGTAGGAATACGTGAGGCACTGCTGACCTCACAAATTATCTTAGAAGATTGGTTAAGGAAAGACAAACATACGTTTATAGCATTAGTAGACTTAGAGAAAGATTTTGACAATGTGAACTGGAGTACACTCTTTGAAATTCTGAAGGTAGCTGGGGTAAAATCAGGGAGAGAAAGGCTATTTACAGCTTGTACAGAAACCAGATGGCAGTTATACGAGTGGGGGGGCATGAAAGGAAAGCAGTGGTTGTGAATTGAGTGAGCTAGGGTGGTAGCCTGTCACCGATGTTATTCAATCCATGCACAGAGAAAACTGTAAAGGAAACCAAAGAAAAATTTGTAATGGGAATTACAGTTCAGGAGAATAAATAAGAACTTTGAGGTCTGCCGATTACATTTTAATTCTGTCAGAGACAGCAAATGACTTGAAACAGGAGTTGAACAGAATGAACAGTGTCTTGAAAGGAGGATAAAATATGAACATCAACAAAAGAAAAACAAGGATAATGGAATATGATGCTGAGGAAACTGGAATAAGAAACGAGACACTTACAGTAGTAGATCAGTTTTTTTTATTTGGGCAGCAAAATAACTGATGATGGTCGAAGTAGAGAGGATACAAAATTCAGGAAGGCAGTGACAAGAAAAGCGTTTGTCAAGAAGAGGTATTTGTTAACATGCGTTAGGACGTCTTCTCTTAAATCATCTGCACGGAGTGTAGCCATGTATGAAAGTGACTCATGGATGATAAACAGTTTAGACCAGAAGAGAATAGAAGCTTTTGGAACGTGGTGCTACAGGAAAATGCTGTATATTAGATGGATGGATCATGTAAATATTGAGGTCGTACTGAAAAGAATTAGGGAGGAAAGAAATTTGCAGCCTAACCTGAAAAGTAAAAGGGATCGGTTGATAAGACACTTACTGAGACATCAAGGGATCAACAATTTTGTGTTGGAGGGAAGGGTTCTGGGTAAAGGTTGTAGGGGGAGCCCAAGAGATAAATACAATAAGCAGATTCAGAATGATGTAAGTTGCATCGGTTATTCGGAGATGAAGAGGCCCGGAGACACAAAACTCCTATACATTAATTTTGTACGGATCAGTTCAAAATTTGCACAAAGCTACATAAATGGATAAAGTCGAGACGATTTTATGTATCCAGTAATCTTTATCCGTTGTCGAGATACGTTGGTTTGAAGTCGACTTAAATGTAGCACACGTTTTTCTGTAAAGTTTGTAAAGCGCGCCATTTATATCCTTTAAACTTGTACAATTCCGTACAATTTTTATCCGTCACCGAGATACGATAGTTTAATTCCGAGAAAACAGTGACTAGTAAAATTCTTTCTTACGTGAAAAGAATTAGTGGAAACGATTTAAAGTGAATCATATCAATGAAAATGCTTTGTTATAATAAAAGTGAAACCCCGTTTCCAAAAATCTAGCTTAAAACGTTTTCCAGCTAACAGAACAAGCTTTTTGCGAGGTTTGTAACGCGCGTTTGATTTTACGTGCAAAAAACAGGTTTTTTCTGGGAGAATTTTAATGTGCTCCATCTCTATACTTCAGACAAATACCAGTCGGTTCAATCATATCAATGAAAATGCTTTGTTATAATAAAACTGAAACCCCGTTTCCAAAAATCTAGCTTAAAACGTTTTCCAGCTAACAGAACAAGCTTTTTGCGAGGTTTGTTACGCGCGTTTGATTTTACGTGCAAAAAACAGGTTTTTTTCTGGGGGGATTTTAATGTGCTCCATCTCTATACTTCAGACAAATACCAGTCGGTTCAAACTCTGTATGAAAGTAGATTAAAGTCAAAATGGATTTCTTGTATCCAGTAATCTTTATCTGTTGCTGAGTATATGATGATTTCAATTCGAGCTATAACTAGAACGTAATATTCGTTCTCACGTGAAATGAATATGTGGAAAAGATTACGAGTGAATCGAATAAATAAAGAAAATTAAAAACTTACTTTCCAAATATATGCTTCATTCGAATTTTACGTGCAAAATACAAGTTTCTTGGGTTTTATTTACGCGCACCGAATTTTACTAGCAAGAAACATGTTTTGTAGGATGTTTTTGAAAAGCACCACTTCTATAAGTTAACCTTTTGCGAATCGGTCCATTGCTGTACGAAAGCAGATAAATGGATAAAGTCGAAAAAAATTTTTTTTCATCCGATTGTCTTTCTCAGTAGTCGAGATAAGATAGATTGAAGTCGAACAACATGCAACACGTAAAACTCGTTCTTACAGGAATTTGAATGCCCGGAAATGGTTTAAAGTGTATCAAATACATGAAAAATGCTTTCCCAAAACGGAATTGAAAACTCGCTTTCAAAAATCGTATCTACTTTCGGATTGTACGAACAAAAACCACTTTCTTATGAGTTTTTTTACGGCCCCCATTAATTTTTTACAGATTTGTGCGAATCGCTTCTAATTTACTACAGAGGTGAAAAAATATATGCAAGTAACGGTAGCCTTGTTGTTTTGTGATAGCTTTATCCACTCCTACAATATAAGCAACATGGTTTGAGGGACAATAAAAAAATCTATGTCGGAACAGTCGTCGCCCGAGTCAACCTTAATCTATATCTTTGCCAAGCTACGTCGATCTAATGTCAGAATTATGTTAAAGTAAAAGTGTGGAACAAGAAAGAAAAATTTTTCTTTCGTAGGATAAAAGAAGGCTAATATGTTCTTGGCACAGTAAAATAAGGGAACTAGCTTTTCCGCTTATCTGGCAGTTGCAAAGGTATCTAAATCAAAACATCTTGAAATACCCGCGCTTTTTTTAAGAATCAACCCTACGCAAAGCTCTGTTAGCAAGGTGTTGGCACAACTGCGTCTTGCAATTTAGAGCCTTAAGTCCTCGACCCTGTACCCAGAACCCAGAAGATCCGAATGCCTTGGTAAACAATACATAATATCATTTGACTGAAGAACATACACGTAATCGTTAAAATAGTTTTTGCGGGGACAAAATTTCCGGGTGTGGATTTGCTACTGGGCAACCCTAAAACATTTCTTTGATTTCTAATTGTGTGTGTGTGTGTGTGTGTGTGTGTATGTGTGTAGGTGGGTGTTTGAGGGCGACGTGGGTGTTGATTTTTTTTCTACGAGGGTGTTATTTCTCCACCTACAACCAGAGTTTGTAGAGGCATTGAAATTCATAGCTCTAGAACGCCGACTTACTTATGTCTCAAATTTAAAATGTTTGATGTAGTAAAATATAATGTACGTCAACTGAGAGACATTAATACTTACAGGCATACATACAGATTCAAGTAAACAGCCACAAGGACAGAGACAACACGGCTGTGTCCACTTAGCACAAAAGGCAATGTTAAGTTTGTTCATTTCACAGGAAATATATGAGAATTAATCCACTAAATCATATCCGAAATAGTATGTAGAAATAATGATTGCATAGCAGGGATAACTGATGAGTCCGACTAGCTCAAAAGAAATCATACCAAGGCACGCTCCGGAGAAAAGGGCATACTTATAGCACGGTGAACACGGAGTGAGTGGGATGGCTAATAGCTAGGAGATGGGCTGAAGTTTACTAGATTAATCAGGAAGAATCAATACGCAAAGAAGTGGGATACGGAAGTACTAAGGAATCACGAGATACCCTTTAAGTTCTCTTCGGCGATAGATACAGCAATAACGAATAGCTTAGTGGGCAGTACAATTGAAGAAGAATGGAATCTCTAGAAAGCGCAGTCACATAAGCTGGAAACAGAAACGCTGGTACAAAGAAGGTAACCGCAAAGAAATACTTCAGTTGATCGATGAAAGAAGGAAGTACAAAAACGTTCAGGGAAACTCAGGAATACAGAAATACAAGTAGCTGAAAAATGAAATAAAGAGGAAGTGCAGGGAAGCTGAGACGAAATGGTTGCAGGAAAAATATAAAGAAATGGAAAAAGAAATGGTTGTCGGAAGGACTGACTCAGCATATACACTCCTGGAAATTGAAATAAGAACACCGTGAATTCATTGTCCCAGGAAGGGGAAACTTTATTGACACATTCCTGGGCTCAGATACATCACATGATCACACTGACAGAACCACAGGCACATAGACACAGGCAACAGAGCATGCACAATGTCGGCACTAGTACAGTGTATATCCACCTTTCGCAGCAATGCAGGCTGCTATTCTCCCATGGAGACGATCGTAGAGATGCTGGATGTAGTCCCGTGGAACGGCTTGCCATGCCATTTCCACCTGGCGCCTCAGTTGGACCAGCGTTCGTGCTGGACGTGCAGACCGCGTGAGACGACGCTTCATCCAGTCCCAAACATGCTCAATGGGGGACAGATCCGGAGATCTTGCTGGCCAGGGTAGTTGACTTACACCTTCTAGAGCACGTTGGGTGGCACGGGATACATGCGGACGTGCATTGTTCTGTTGGAACAGCAAGTTCCCTTGCCGGTCTAGGAATGGTAGAACGATGGTTTCGATGACGGTTTGGATGTACCGTGCACTATTCAGTGTCCCCTCGACGATCACCAGTGGTGTACGGCCATTGTAGGAGATCGCTCCCCACACCATGATGCCGGGTGTTGGCCCTGTGTGCCTCGGTCGTATGCAGTCCTGATTGTGGCGCTCACCTGCACGGCGCCAAACACGCATACGACCATCATTGGCACCAAGGCAGAAGCGACTCTCATCGCTGAAGACGACACGTCTCCATTCGTCCCTCCATTCACGCCTGTCGCGACACCACTGGAGGCGGGCTGCACGATGTTGGGGCGTGAGCGGAAGACGGCCTAACGGTGTGCGGGACCGTAGCCCAGCTTCATGGAGACGGTTGCGAATGGTCCTCGCCGATACCCCAGGAGCAACAGTGTCCCTAATTTGCTGGGAAGTGGCGGTGCGGTCCCCTACGGCACTGCGTAGGATCCTACGGTCTTGGCGTGCATCCGTGCGTCGCTGCGGTCCGGTCCCAGGTCGACGGGCACGTGCACCTTCCGCCGACCACTGGCGACAACATCGATGTACTGTGGAGACCTCACGCCCCACGTGTTGAGCAATTCGGCGGTACGTCCACCCGGCCTCCCGCATGCCCACTATACGCCCTCGCTCAAAGTCCGTCAACTGCACATACGGTTTACGTCCACGCTGTCGCGGCATGCTACCAGTCTTAAAGACTGCGATGGAGCTCCGTATGCCACGGCAAACTGGCTGACACTGACGGCGGCGGTGCACAAATGCTGCGCAGCTAGCGCCATTCGACGGCCAACACCGCGGTTCCTGGTGTGTCCGCTGTGCCGTGCGTGTGATCATTGCTTGTACAGCCCTCTCGCAGTGTCCGGAGCAAGTATGGTGGGTCTGACACACCGGTGTCAATGTGTTCTTTTTTCCATTTCCAGGAGTGTAGGAAAGTCAAAACAACCTTCGATGACATTAAGAGAAAGGGTGATAATATTAAGAGTGCAACGGGAATAGCACTGTTAAATGAATGAAGTTGTTGGTTTTCTTATGTACAAACGCGGACTGACGAACTTGTCTACAAGGAATGTCGTAACAATCACAGCAGTCTGACAACGCGTAAGAACAGTATGTGAATTATTATAACAAAACCAGCGGCTGTATATTAATCCAATGTCGTTTATTCTCGTTAAAACATGCTACCGGTTTCGACACCACACGGTGCCATCTTCAGGCCCGGAACGCTACCTGCCATCAACATCCGTTCTCTCGTGTAATGGACAGAATCGTACGCAGCGCTCCAAAATCAGCTTGATTCCGTACATTCCGTGACACCATCAAGTCTACATGGTCGTCTGCATACGATTCTATTCTGTAATGAACAGAATCGTATGCAGCGGGCCAAAATGAACTTGATTCCGTACTTTCCGTGGCAACAAGCCCAGCATGGTTGTCTGCATTCGTTTCCGTTCACTGTACATAAAAACGATTGTGGATGGAAGGTTACGTTCGAGGTCTGGAGATGACACCATGTTGTGTGGAAACTGGTAGCATATTTTAAAGAGAATAAATTACATTACATTTAAATACAGCCGCTAGATTGGTCATCATTATTCAAGTATCACGTGTCCGGCTGCAGTCCCACATGGTGGATAACCAGAGACTTAAAAACAGAGGTCAGAAAGAGAATATAACTAACAGGAACCAGACAAGAGTGTCGCTCTTTGTTAATAGGGATCGATTGCACACCCAACAGGAATTTCTGCTTCCAGTGAATGCAGGTCCATCTTAACCAGCTTCCGAGTAAACACTGCATCTAAAAGCCATTAACATCGGACACCTCGGAGAAGGTAATTCTTCACACCGACACATAAAGCTGGACGTCTTCGACGGACCGAGCAACGCAGAAACACGACAGTGGCTGACTGGAAGCGTGTTCAGTGAGACGAGTGGCGGCGCTGGCTCTGTGTCCAACGACCTTTAACCTGCACTGTTCAGGCTGCAGGTGGTTCTGTGATGTTGTAGGGTATTTTTTGCATCACGTTTGGATCTACTCATTCAGGTTACCCTGAACGTGGAGCACAATATCTGTTCATGATGATTGAGCTGTGACTGGCTCGTGTTCCCGCCATCACGTATTTTACACCCTGTTGTCAACGTACTTCCATCTCACTACGTTAATGTAAGTTACTACTGTCACTGAGTTCCTGCTTTGCCTGACCGTGACCGGCGCTAGCAGCGCGTATCGATATACCCCCTTTAGTAATATCTTTGCTCGACTGGTATTACTTCCCGCTCGTTGTCTGTCGTAAGAGAGTTCCGGTTGGGAGTTCGGGTTAGCCAGTCAGTTGTAACACGTCTGGAGCGCAGTCCGGACCTGCCAGTCAAGGAGTTGTAATGCGGCACTAGTGCAGTTGGGTTGGAGCAGTGAGGTCTGCGTCGACCATTGTCGCCGCGCATCAGTCGAGGTGGGCCACCGTCTCGGTGGATCGTCGGTCGGTCGTCCTACCGGACGACGCGTTTTGGCTCGCCGATCGTTCCTGAGTCGGCTGTGTGTGTGTGTGTGTGTGTTTGTGTGTGTGTGTGTGTGTGTGTGTGTGTGCGTGTGCGTGTGCGCATCGACACCAGATTTGTCTTCGTGTGTGCTTAGTTACTGTTGGGTATCGTCTGGTCTTCGTGCAAATGTTTGTAAGGTTGTGTGTGCGTAGTGGCGTTATTTCCACTGACGATTATTTTAGTTGTTGTCAGCATTCTGAGGGGAGTCGGTCGGTTGTTGCGGACGAGGGAAGTTCTCCACGCGGTGCAGTCGGCTGGGGCCGCTGACAGTCCATGCGCAGTGTCAGAGCGTGTGTGGAGCTCTCCGATCGCTACGGGCTTCGTGGTTCGCCGACTCAGGACGTCAAAGTTCAGTAGTGGTTTCAATTACCCAAATCACGTCTACTCATGTTGTGGTGGTTCACTTCGGTGGTTTGCTGTGGGGGAGATTTTCCGGTGAGCAACACCGAGTGGTTCTACTGCTGAGATTTAGCCGACATGCCATGCAACTATTTTGGTCGACTACCATTTGAGTGTACCAGTGGAATTTTCAGTCTTGTGGCCGTTAGTGTTCCGGTTACTTGCCATGGCCACTAACGTAATTTCAGGCAGCGTCCTTTCCTCACCTGTTGTCGCTGTCCAACATGGCGAGTAATTTTGACAGCTAATACGTTTGTAACATTGCCGGTTGGGGTTCGCATGTACTCACTGATGGGAAGGAAATCGTTGTGTCGGTCGGTCGGTAGCTGCCCCCTGGTTGGGCTCCGACGGATCAAGTATAGTTGGGCTCACCACCTGTCTGTCTCACCTGAGTGAACGAGGGCCGACCGACCTCCCTGGAGGCTTTCTGAGTGCCACCGGTGTTTAATGATCTGTTATCTGCTATTTTAAATTTTAGGCTCATGGTTATTTGTTTGTTTCTTAGAATTTTGCAAAATCAATCTTTAAATTTATCTTTCAAGCTTAAACACTGCAGCATTCTGCCTTTAAAGATTATGGTAATATATTTTGAAATTTTGAACTTTAATTGTGGCTCTCAGCCATTGGTATTGCACCTTGCATATGTCGCTTCTTTAAATTATTTTATTGGATTTTTATCTTGTTGATTTTTAACATTTCTTGTTGTTAAACATAGTGGCCATTTGCCTTTAAAGGTCTATGGCAATATATTCTGATGTTTAGAAATTTAATTGTGGCCCTCATCCATTTGTGTTGTACCTTGCATATGTTGCCTTTGGGTTTTAAATAATTTTATTGCTATGCTAATTGAATTTGATTTTTAAAGATTTATTGTTGGCTTCCTGCCTTTAAAGATCTATGGTAATATGTTATAAAATTTTGGAAATTAATTCTGGCCCTTAGCCATTTGTATTGCACTTTTCGTATGTTGTTTTGAATTCTTCTATTGTTATGTTAATTGGATTTTTATCTTGTTAAGATTTCTTGTTGAAGGCCTTCAGCCGTGGAAGAGTTGCTAAATTACAATAAATGACAATTAGAAGCAGAAATTGACCTCAGCCCTTGGCCCTTTTACTTGTTTTGTCCAGCGGGTTTAGCGGGCGTCTCAATGAGTCCAGAATGAGATTTTCACTCTGCAGCTGAGTGTGCGCTGATATGAAACTACCTGGCAGATTAAAACTGCGTGCCGGACCGAGACTCGATCTCGGGACCTTTGCTTTTCACGAGCAAGTGCTCTACCAGGTTTGGAAGCTAGGAGACGAGGTACTGGCAGAACTAAAGCTGTGAGGACGGGGAGTGAGTCGTGCTTGGGTAGCTCAGTTGGTAGAGCACTTGCCCGCAAAAGGCAAAGGTCCCGAGTTCGAGTCTCGGTCCGGCACAACACAGTTTTAATCTGCCAGGTAGTTTAATATCTGTGATTATTTAGGGGAGCGGGTGACATGTAGCAACCATCATCCCTACGATTTGGTAGCGCTACACCATCTAATCATCAAGCAGTGGCTTCAGCTGAATATAGTCTATCTGAAGAAATTTCTGGACGCTCTTCCTCTTCGAAATGAGGACATTATCAAGACTGGAGTCGATGTTACACCACTGTCAAAAAAATGGTTCAAATGGCTCTGAGCACTATGGGACTTAACTTCTGTGGTCATCAGTTCCCTGGAACTTAGATCTACTTAAACCTAACTAACCCTAAGGACATCACACACATCCATGCCCGAGGCAGGATTCGAACCTGCGACAGTAGCCGTCGCGCGGTTCCCGACTGTAGCGCCTAGAACCGCTCGGCCAATCCGGCCGGCTACACCAATCTGACGTTGGGCTGGAGTTGATGTTACACGGTCTGACGATACCTGGAAGGGAGTGATTATAAGTAAGGTTAGCTTATTTCTATCACTGGAACGAGTGCTGTACCATATCTTATGAAATGGTTAGCACCGATTTTCGGGACTGTTTTTACTATTTTCTAGTTTCTAATTCCGTATTCTAATTTTCTAATATTATTATGTTTCCAATTCCGCATTCTTCCACCCATTTTTCGAGAAGTGTAGAACGGACTCTATTACAGTAGTAAACTCAAGCTCTGTTGATCTTTACCGGATAATCGACGAGTGACCTCGGCGAAGGGGGCAGTTATTAAAGCCGGAGCCGCTGTTAAGAGTATTAGTTTGATGTAACCTGCGGATGCTCAAAATTTTTTCGTTCTATGTTCACTAAGCCAGTGTTGCGACGAACACATACATGTAGGGTGCCGCAGATTTCCTTTGCGCGAGGTTTCGCCAGTGCGACCCAGTTCTTCCCTCTGAGCTTTCTAGCTCCTGGCAGTTTCTGTTCCTCGCCTCGTATGACGTGCTGCGCTTTTTAGTTGAGAAGCAGGGACTGCAAAGCCGGCGGCCGCCGGGCTGTGTGCGCGGCTTACGCGCCTCCGCGCTGCGCCTGACGGCCGGCAGGTAATCCTCCGCGGGAAGGGACCAGACAGGCAGCCAGCGGCTCAGGGCGGCGGCGGCTGCGAGGCAGCAGGCGAGCGAGGCCGCTGCGGTCTCTCCTCCCCCGTCTGGCCGCGGCTCCGCTCCCACTCCTGCCTCGCGGCGCAAACGTCTCCGTTTTGCGTGTACGGCTGATTGTCGTTTGACCGTAAAGCTGATTTCCTCCAGCTACAATAATGGTCAAAGTTGAAACTTGTCGATACAGTTCCGCACTGTCGCCTGATAAACAAAGTAAGAGCCTACGGAATATCAGACAAGCTGTGTGGCTGGATTGAAGAGTTTTTAGGAAACAGAACACAGCATGTTGTTCTCAATGGAGAGACATCTACAGACGTTAAAGTAACCTCTGGCGTGCCACAGGGGAGTGTTATGGGACCATTGCTTTTCACAATATATATAAATGACCTAGTAGATAGTGTCGGAAGTTCCATGCGGCTTTTCGCGGATGATGCTGTAGTATACAGAGAAGTTGCAGCATTAGAAAATTGTAGCGAAATGCAGGAAGATCTGCAGCGGATAGGCACTTGGTGCAGGGAGTGGCAACTGACCCTTAACATAGACAAATGTAATGTATTGCGAATACATAGAAAGAAGGATCCTTTATTGTATGATTATATGATAGCGGAACAAACACTGGTAGCAGTTACTTCTGTAAAATATCTGGGAGTATGCGTGCGGAACGATTTGAAGTGGAATGATCATATAAAATTAATTGTTGGTAAGGCGGGTACCAGGTTGAGATTCATTGGGAGAGTCCTCAGAAAATGTAGTCCATCAACAAAGGAGGTGGCTTACAAAACACTCGTTCGACCTATACTTGAGTATTGCTCATCAGTGTGGGATCCGTACCAGATCGGGTTGACGGAGGAGATAGAGAAGATCCAAAGAAGAGCGGCGCGTTTCGTCACAGGGTTATTTGGTAACCGTGATAGCGTTACGGAGATGTTTAACAAACTCAAGTGGCAGACTCTGCAAGAGAGGCGCTCTGCATCGCGGTGTAGCTTGCTCGCCAGGTTTCGAGAGGGTGCGTTTCTGGATGAGGTATCGAATATATTGCTTCCCCCTTCTTATACCTCCCGAGGAGATCACGAATGTAAAATTAGAGAGATTAGAGCGCGCACAGAGGCTTTCAGACAGTCGTTCTTCCCGCGAACCATACGCGACTGGAACAGGAAAGGGAGATAATGACAGTGGCACGTAAAGTGCCCTCCGCCACACACCGTTGGGTGGCTTGCGGAGTATAAATGTAGACGTAGATGTAGGAAGCCTATACAGCGTGAACTCAAACCTGTAACGAATCAGTTACATACATTTCTCCAATCCATCATAAAATATTAAATTAATATTCGTAAAGGAAGAACATAGATTTTAAATCTTTGCAATAAATGAGTTTTAAGTGCTAAATAAAAAAGATTTATTGAAAAAAGTGTACAGACATCGAACTCGTTTCATTCGATCACACATATATTTATGTCTGGGGAACAAGCACGGAACTCCACTAGCGTGCTAAAGGAGCTTTTCCACGCGAACAACACGATCAGCAAGGGAGTTATCATCCATGAAGATGAAATTGTCACCAAAATCTTGGCGGTACGGTCCTACTATGTGTTGCAGAATCTCGTCTCTGAATCATAGAGCAGTCAGACCGCCCTCACGACGGTCCCATGTAGTGCTACCGCAGAACGTCACTCCATCACCACATTGTTGCACATATTGGACACAGCATTGCAGGGGTTCGGGATTACCGGATTGCCTCCAAACACATTGTCTGCTGTCTGTTTTTTTTTTTTTTTTGTCATCAGTCTACTAACTGGTTTGATGCGGCCCGCCACGAATTCCTTTCCTCTGCTAACCTCTTCATCTCAGAGTAGCACTTGCAACCTACGTCCTCAGTTATTTGCTTGACGTATTCCAATCTCTGTTTTCCTCTACAGCTCCCTCTAGTACCATGGAAGTCATTCCCTCATGTCTTAGCAGATGTCCTATCATCCTGTCCCTTCTCCTTATCAGTGTTTTCCACATATTCCTTTCCTCTCCGATTCTGCGTAGAACCTCCTCATTCCTTACCTTATCAGACCACCTAATTTTCAACATTCGTCTATAGCACCACATCTCAAATGCTTCGATTCTCTTCTGTTCCGGTTTCCCCACAGTCCATGTTTCACTACCATACAATGCATCCTCAGAAAAATACTTCCTCAAATTAAGTCCGGTATTTGATATTAGTAGACTTCTCTTGGCCAGAAATGCCTTTTTTGCCATAGCGAGCCTGCTTTTGATGTCCTCCTTGCTTCGTCCGTCATTGGTTATTTTACTGCCTAGGTAGCAGAATTCCTTAACTTCATTGACTTCATGACCATCAATCCTGATGTTAAGTTTCTCGCTGTTCTCATTTCTACTACTTCTCATTACCTCCGTCTTTCTCCGATTTACTCTCAAACCATACTGTGTACTCATTACTGTTCATTCCGTTCAGCACATCATTTAATTCTTCTTCACTTTCACTCAGGATAACAATGTCATCAGCGAATCGTATCATTGATATCCTTTCACCTTGTATTTTAATTCCACTCCTGAACCTTTCTTTTATTTCCATCATTGCTTCCTCGATGTACAGATTGAAGAGTAGGGGCGAAAGGCTACAGCCTTGTCTTACACCCTTCTTAATACGAGCACTTCGTTCCTGATCTTCCACTCTTATTATTCCCTCTTAATTGTTGTACATATTGTATATGACCCGTCTCTCCCTATAGCTTATCCCTACTTTTTTCAGAATCTCGAACAACTTGCACCATTTTATATTGTCGAACGCTTTTTCCAGGTCGACAAATCCTATGAAAGTGTCTTGATTTTTCTTTAGCCTTGCTTCCATTATTAGCCGTAACGTCAGAATTGCCTCTCTCGTCCCTTTACTTTTCCTAAAGCCAAACTGATCGTCACCTAGCGCATTATCAATTTTCTTTTCCCTTCTTCTGTATATTATTATTGTAAGCAGCTTCGATGCATGAGCTGTTAAGCTGATTGTGCGATAATTCTCGCACTTGTCAGCTCTTGCCGTCTTCGGAATTGTGTGGATGATGCTTTTCCGAAAGTCAGATGGTATATCGCCAGACTAATATTCTACACACCAACGTGAATAGTCGTTTTGTTGCCACTTCCCCCAATGATTTTAGAAATTCTGATGGAATGTTATCTATCACTTCTGCCTTATTTGACCGTAAGTCCTCCAAAGCTCTTTTAAATTCCGATTCTCTGCTGTCATCACCGTAAAAAGAGATCTGAGTTTCGTCAACAAACACCCAGCGCCAATCGTGCGGCATCTATGTTGAAACGTCCCCTTAGAAAAATTTATGAATTACTGTGCTGATAAAACTCTTACCGTATTTGATTTTCCATCAGCTGAGCAAAACTGAACGTACTCAGAAATTTCGCTCTTTACCTATTCTGATCAACACTAAACTGACACACAATGTTTTTAGCGCAACGCAATATGACTTTCATTAATCCCTACAAAAGATTGGCCCTGACTAACATTAACCATACCTTTCACAAATCACTTACCTCACAAAAATCTTCGTTACTCAAAGTACTGCAATACAGCGAGCGCCACTACTGCCAGCTAAATAAAAGATTCAAACTACTGAAGGCACTAACTACTGATAGGCATAGTTAGCAAATGAAATATTTTGATAGAGAACAAACGATGTATTTACCTTAATAGTGTTCAAAAGTCATAATATATATAGCACTTCATGACATGCAGTCTTATAAATTTACTGTCTCTGATGGGGACAGACGTCCAGATCATCCGCTCTCAAAACTCCGCCATCTCTCTCCCCATATCCACCACTGCTGGCGGCTCACCTCCAACTGCGAAACGCTACGCGCTGTTAACAGCCAACTGCCGAACACTACAATAGCAAATATTACAACAATGCTAACCAGCCACAGACTGCACACAGCACAGCCAGTTATTTCCATACAGAGCGCTACGTGGCGTTATCAACATCAAACCTAAACAGCCTACTTACAATGTGTAACACAGTTCATTGGGTTCTTGCGTACTACGTAGCGCTCGCTGTGATCGTAACGGAAGGAAGGATGGAAAGGAGATTGGGTTTAACGTCAGGTCGACATCGCGGTCGTTGGAGCGCGAGCTCGTATTGTGTGAAGGGAGTGAAAGGAAATAGGCCGTGCCCTTTCAAATGTACTTTCCCGGCATTTGCCTAGAGCAATCTAGAGAAATAAGGGAAACCTGAATTTGGATGGCTAGACGCCGGTTTGAGCCGTTGTCCTCCCTAATGGTTATAAGGATGGAGATCCGCATCACAAAAATCGTTTCAGGCAAGTGCCGGTATGGTTCCTTTGAAAGGGCACAGCCGGTTTCCTTCCCCATCCTTGTGCTCTGTTTCTAACGACCTCGTTGTCGACGGGTCTCCTCCTCCTCCTCCTCCTCCTCCTCCTCCTATTGTGCAGAGCCTCGCACGTGCAGATGGGTCTTGCGGATAGTCTTATCAATCCTGACAACGGCTTTCGACTGAATAAAAATTGGAATCCTATGACTAAAAAATCCAGTCACAGCAGTATCGACGGGGTCATTCGATACTCTATGATGAGATCATCCCTCACTTCTGCAATGAGGGCAGTAAATCCAGCTTGGCTGCCATCACCTGAAGCCTGCGCCGAAAGAAGGCGGCACGTTCTGCACATCCTTTTTACAAAAGGATGGGTCGAAAAGACTGTAGGAGGTCGCATATCGGATACAGCTGTTAGGTGACGATCTGGTGACGCGAAGGAGCAAGAGGAGGAGGAGGAGAAGACCCGTCGACAACGAGGTCATTAGAAACAGAGCACAAGGATGGGGAAGGAAACCGGCTGTGCCCTTTCAAAGGAACCATACCGGCACTTGCCTGAAACGATTTTTGTGATGCGGATCTCCATCCTTATAACCATTAGGAAGGACAACGGCTCAAACCGGCGTCTAGCCATCCAAATTCAGGTTTCCCTTATTTCTCTAGATTGCTCTAGGCAAATGCCGGGAAAGTACATTTGAAAGGGCACGGCCTATTTCCTTTCACTCCCTTCACACGATACGAGCTCGCGCTCCAACGACCACGATGTCGACCTGACGTTAAACCCAATCTCCTTTCCATCCTTCCTTCCGTTACGATCACAGCGAGCGCTACGTAGTACGCAAGAACCCAATGAACTGTGTTACACATTGTAAGTAGGCTGTTTAGGTTTTATGTTGGTAACGCCACGTAGTGCTCTGTATGGAAATAACTGGCTGTGCTGTGTGCAGTCTGTGGCTGGTTAGCATTGTTGTAATATTTGCTATTGTAGTGTTCGGCAGTTGGCTGTTAACAGCGCGTAGCGTTTCGCAGTTGGAGGTGAGCCGCCAGCAGTGGCGGATATGGGGAGAGCGATGGCGGAGTTTTGAGAGCGGATGATCCGGACGTGTGTCCCCATCAGAGACAGTAAATTTATAAGACTACATGTCATATATTATGACTTTTGAACACTATTAAGGGGCTCCGGAACGCCCTATACTTGCAATGTTAAAATAACGCTTATAAATTACATCTTTCCTCACAAAGTATTTGAGGTAGGAAGTTGAACTTTTTACAGATTATTTATTGGAATATGGGCTACAACTTAACACAGGGATTTTACAAAATTTTAGTTCAGTTATTAAATTTTTTTCAATTGTAATGAAAATTCACAACATTTTTTTGCAATTTTTTATTTATATATTCAAAAATATACAGTTTTTTGGAAAAAGGCCGTGTTAAATTATGCAGAAGGTACTGTGTAACATTTACTGAAAGTTTGAAACAAATATGTTCCGAAGATCCTTAGAAAACATGTAATTATTATGAGAAAATAAAAGTTTTGGGAATCGAGCGACACAGTTTGGTTTAACTTTTTAGTGCATTCCAGGTCCATAGGATGGATTATCTTCATCCTCTGCAAACTCCTCCTCCTGCTCCTCTTGTTCCTCCTCCTGTTTACTTTGCTTGTATTTCTAGACTCTTTACAGCCCTGTCTGCAGCCTGAAGGCGTTCCTTGTCTAAAGCAAGCATCGCTCGTACCATGTTAGAACCTATCTTCATTCCCATATTTCTAAATACCTTGCAGCTTACAATGTTGCCATCATTGAAAGTCGCAACAGCAGCTTTACTTTTACTCATTATTATACTTCAGCAAAACAGAGACTCAAGAAACAGAATTAATTACGAATATTTTCGAGATAACGACAGAGTAAATAAACATGAAACAATCGACAATCACACCAGCGATATATATTGAACCACCACAGGTTAGCCACAACACATACTTTATCTCACATCACTAAAATGTACCTGATGAACACGGACGTTAATAATAACACCATTTGACAGCAGTTTAACAGCGCCACAGTGGGTCACGCCCATGTACAACACATTTCAAAAAAAATTTAAAAATAGTTGTAGTCTTCGGAATTGAATAAATTATATATCTATTAAAAGGTAATAGTCTGCAGATTCAGAAAACGCAAAAATGTAAAAATTGAACTTTTCATGATTTTGAGCCTTTTCGGAGCCCCTTAAGGTAAATACATCGTTTGTTCTCTATCAAAATATTTCATTTGCTAACTATGCCTATCAGTAGTTAGTGCCTTCAGTAGTTTGAATCTTTTATTTAGCTGGCAGTAGTGGCGCTCGCTGTATTGCAGTACTTTGAGTAACGAAGATTTTTGTGAGGTAAGTGATTTGTGAAAGGTATAGGTTAATGTTAGTCAGGGCCATTCTTTTGTAGGGATTATTGAAAGTCATATTGCGTTGCGCTAAAAATATTGTGTGTCAGTTTAGTGTTGATCAGAATAGGTAAAGAACGAAATTTCTCAGTACGTTCAGTTTTGCTCAGCTGATGGAAAATCAAATAACGTAGAGGTTTATAACGTAATTCATAATTTTTAAAAGGGGATGTTTCAATACAGGGAGACAGGATCTGTCGATGGCGTGCGTCGCTCAGGCTGCCCATGGGATACTACTGCAGTGGATGACTGCTACCTACGGATTATGGCTCGGAGGAACCCTGACAGCAACGCCATCATGTTGAATAATGCTTTTCGAGCAGCCACAGGACGTCGTGTTACTACGCAAACTGTGAACAATAGTCGCATGATGTGCAACTTTACTTCCGACGTCTATGGCGAGGTCCATCTTTGCAACCACGACGCCATGCAGCGCGGTACAGATAGGCGCAACAACATGCCGAATGGACCGCTCAGGATTGGCATCACGTTCTCTTCACCGATGAGAGTCGCATTTGCCTTCAACCAGACAATCTTCGGAGACGTGTTTGGAGGCAACCTGGTCAGGCTGAACGCCTTAGACATACTGTCCAGTGATTGTGGAAAGATGGAGGTTCCCTGCTGTTTTGGGGTGGCATTACGTGCGGCCGACGTACTCCGCTGCTGATCATGGAAGGCGCCGTAACGGCTGTACGATACTTGAATACCATCCTCCGACCGACAGTGGAACCATATCGGCAGCATATTGGCGACGCATTCGTATTCATGGACGACAATTCGCGCCCCCCATCGTGAAACTCTTGTGAATTACTTCCTTCAGGATAACGACATCGCTCGACCAGAGTGGCCAGCATGTTCCCTAGACATGAACCCTATCGAATGTGCCCGGAATAGATTAAAAGGGGCTGTGTTGGACGACATGACCCACCAACCACTCTACGGTATCTACCCCCTTGAGGAATGGGATAATCTGGACCAACAGTACCTTGATGAACATATGGATAGTATGCCACGACGAATACAGGCATGCATTAATGCAAGAGGACATGCTAGTGGGCATTAGAGGTACCGGTGTGTAGAGCCATCTGGACCACCACCTCTGAAGCTCTCGCTACGGTGGTAAAACAAGCAATGTGTGGTTTTCATGAGGAATAAAATGGGCGGAAATGATGTTTATGTTGATATCTACTCCAATTTTCTGTACAGGCTCCGGTACTCTCGGAACCGAGGTGGTGCAAAACCTTTTTATGTGATTTTAAAATTAAGCCCAAGAGACAAAGTGTTAGAGCTTTAAAAGAACACATTTGTTGCTTTAGAGTGATGTGTATGATGTAGAACTAATTTTCGTTATTTAAGACTGGTACAAGGTGGTCATGTGTACGTCCACCGCTAACCAAAGTTATGGAAGTGAAGTGACGTTGTGCGTACTTGGCAGTCGGTTGCAGGGAATCAGCGGTGTAGCATGGGGGGACTTCGAGCCGTGACAGAATGGTGAAAATGAGGTGTTGTATTTGCACGTTCCCATGAATGTTGTTGTAAACATGGACTATAGGAAAACCGGAACAGAAGAGAATCGAATCACTTGAAACACGTATGTATTCAGTAGCAGCGATGGCGAGGCATGACAGAATCTCTGACCAGAGAGTTATTTATCGTTGCTAGTCTGCGCTTGACCGCGCGTGAGTGCAGTAGTTGTACATAGCGAGTCGCGAGAGCATGTAGTTCAGTTGCGAGTTGTACTCAGTCGGAGTCGTGTGTGAGGAGTCGGCGGGCGTCGACATGGGTCGGCGGCGTGCTCTCCCTCCATCTCTGGTCACGGTTCTGGACGAGGTATTTTGTTATAGAAGTTAATGAAGCAGCATTGCGCTCAGCTAATAACGTATGTTGACTGTAATTAATTTGTTCAAGAATTCCCCCAACAATAAGTTTTTATAAAGTGGATCTTTTAAACAAAGTAATGTACAGGATGGCGGGTATGGGCAGGCGGTGGGCGTTATGGAATAGTAGTGTAATTTTTAGAGAAAGGCCATTTATTGGCTAAAGCATGATAAAAAGGGGCTACATCGGCCTAGGGAGGTGAGGGTGAGCCAGAGATTAATTTGGCGAACATTGTTCGCGAAGCTACCGAAAGTGGTTGTCTGCCAAAACTAAGTCCACAGTGCCGCAGCACCGGGAGAAGCGGGAGATGTTCAGTGCTACAGGGCGCGCATCCGACTCGCGGGTGAGCAAGAATACAAGAGAGCGAGCTCGGCGACGGGCGGCCGGGTATGTTCGACGCACCACGCGTCTTCCTCCGCCCTGATTGGTCAGGACCGAGCAAACCGTGCGGGCGGCATGGAACTTTCCAGAGCGTTGCCTGCTAAGCGACGCCTGGGGCGGCGTTACCTCGTCAGCACATGAGAGAGGCGCGTGAACAAGGTGCCCTTCATCGGTGCTGACTTCCTGTTACTATACCGTGGGACGAAAGAATTTACAGGCAGCTAACACTGCCGGCCGTGCCTTGGCCGCAATGGAACAATGAAGTTACCGGTTGGAGGCTCGTATAATAAAGTAAAATCCCTTATTGTCTGGCTCATCCTTTACAGTAATCATTTTAATTTAAAGAGTTTTTCCTATGCATTTCCTCCAAGAAAAAGAATTAAATATACGCCAGCGTGGCACGAAGCTGTGCCCAAAAATAAGATAGCCATACAGTTTTGCTGATGCGAGAGTTTTGGTTTTTGTGTTCAGGTATAACTGTTGCACAGGGCCAAGGGTCAGCGCAGCTGCCCTTATAAAATTTATCAGGTTCATTTTAGCGTTAGTTTTGTGGGGATTTAACATTTTTATTATGCAGTTTTGTGGGAAGTCAACATTTGGCACACGTTTTCATTAGCATTGTCTTTAGATAACATTCTTGCGAGGTTACACTTGGCTCTATTCCCATTAACATTTTTAAATATTTTCTTTTATGTTTGTGGGGAGGTTACACTTGGCGACATCCGGTCCAGGATCGTATTTCTTTGAGAATCTTCTGAAAAGCAGCCAGTTATCTGCTCTTATTTACTAAAATATAATTAGCATCTGCCGCAACGCTTTTACTAATTTTGTGACTTTCTTTCCACAGATCATCGGCAATTCGTTGCTCTCTGTTGTATTTGTGTTCGTTGCTTTATGCATTGTGCTTATTTCATTTGTGAATAATTGTGACTATTGTAAAAATGCCGCGAAAGACTATGAATAGTGCATCGCGAAGTATAATGAGTGAAATAACCGAATTAAACAACTTGACCGATAGTAATTGTGACACGCAGTGTAATGATGACAATCCTCCGTTTATTGACAATCAACATGTACCGACCACCAATGTTGATTTTGATCGTAGTGATGAACAGACGAATTCAATTGTGTCCTCTGTTGATTTGACGACAATTGATGACGCGGGGCGTTCTGTTGTAATGAGCGCTGCCCAGATTAACACACCCGGTTTGCAGGATTTACGTGACGAACAGATAAATTTTTGTAATGAAAATGAACAGGATACTCAAAACACGACAGATCTATTTAATTCCAAGGTAGTGACGCACAATGCACATCCGATAAGCAAACCTTTTTGTGAGTCACAGAATGACCAAATGGTCACACAACATGTGACAATTGCAGGTACACCACTAAACAGCACGGAGAATAGAAATGCTAATATTGACTTTGAACAAATTATGGTAAGGTTGCTACAACAACAATTTAGTGAAAATAACAAACAACTTAAGGAAGATCTCAAACAACTTTTTGATGAACATTTCAAACAACTTAGCGAAACGATTGATGAAAGTTTCAAATTGACGAACGAAAAACAAGACAACCTCAACGAACAGAACAAACAAGTTAGTGAACAGATTACAGCTGTTACCGTGCAACGTCACGACACGAAAGAACAATCATGTGAAGAAAGTAAGGCTTGTGCTAATAACAGTAATGAAGAAGTTGGAACTGTTGCACAAGAATTAAGTAGTACACGTGTAGGCAGAACAGAATCACATAGAGACGAAATTAATGCAGTCGCTGAACAATGTCCTAAAAACGCAACACAGATACTCGACGAGTTTAATTTAGTCACCAGAACTTTTACACATTGTGGATACGGAAGTCGACAAGAAATGTGAACAACAGATCAGCGAAATTGACGAACGTAATAAAGTAATAGAAATGAAAAATATTTCAGTTAATAACACAGCACAGCGTACGGCACATTCCGATCGTTTCTCACACGCGTACAGCCAGTGTAACTTGGGCACTTTACAGAGACTACGCGAGTTAAAATCCGAAAAGCTACGCGACTTAAAATCTGAAAAGCTACGCAACTTGAAATCCGAAATGACACAGACAAACAGATTCTCACACAAACCTGAACGTGTTCTCAAATTGAGAGACGATAACGTTGGTTATGAGCAGTTTTTATCTGTAAGAAAATCTAAGGAACTTAAGAATGACAAAGCACAGGTACACGCTTTGAACTGGACACGTCAATTTATTTTTGTATTTTTAACAGCATTGCCTGTAATACAGAAACTACAATTAGCATGGATACAGCAATTTGTTTGTGAATTTTTACCGGCATTGCCTGTAAGGCAAAAGCTAAAATTTATTTGCAGCGCATAATGGACCTCAGGGGATTCATTACGCTTTAATGAATTTGTGCCGTAGCGTGCATAGGGCCCCGAGCTGTAGTAGTGCTGTTTCATCTTTAGTTTTCTGCACTGCTGCCTTCTCTTCTACTATCCTTTATATCTATGAAAATAGCTCTTTAACTATTGCTCTACCTAGGATTAAGAAATAAGTCAAGAAAACACGATAAGACAAGTATTTACCGAAAGTGACAATTTTTCATTGGACGCTCAAGAAATGACAACCACGAGAACTTTAATAACAGATAAAATTTTAATCATCAGTATGTGTAAAATTAACAGCAAACGCATTTTTTGTAACAACAGAGGTTTTTCTCCGCAACAGCATAAAAGTCAGCCAGTTAGCATACCTAACCTACAATGTAGTCTACAAGGTCAACCAAGCTTTAATGTTTCGCCGCGTGCACGTATAGTCCCTGGTACAACAAATAGTAACAACAAATAGTAACAACAAATAGTAGCAAATAGTACAGAAAACACAATATTTCAATTCTTATCGCAAAGCGCCGTATAGAAATGACTATCACGACAGACGCAAAATTAATGAGCACAATTTTCAGCGTACATTCAATAACAGTCGATCTTTTCAGCAGCAAGAACATCAGCAACAACATATTATCATGAATGAACCAGACAATATATGTCATCCATAGCGTAACACGTCAGCAAGAAATAACAGAACAGTACAAATAGTTGGAATGCCACAGCATCCTCCCGAAAATAATAACACGTCAGATAGAATTTGATTAAATACAGTACAGGTTGCATATTCCAGTAACGCAAGCAATAATTATGACACGCAGAATCTTGTTCACGAAAATGTTATTTGAAACACGCTTTGTTGAATGTACCACTTTTATCGCACCCAGATCTTACCAGACATTTTTCCATTGCCACCGACAGTTCTAACACCGCTTTAGGCGTACATATTTTTCAGGAAATTGAAGAAGATGGCTCTATAGTAATTAAAAACATCGCATTTGCAAGTAGCATTTTATCACCTGCTGAACGTAATTATTCTGTCACAGAACTGGAAACGTTATGTGTTGTTTGGGCTTTCACGAGATTTCGGCACTTTCTTTATGGAAGACATACCACCGTCTACACAGACCACAGAGCGATACAATTTTTACTTTCAGCTAAATTCACTCACGACAGATTAAGCAGATAGAAGCTATATCTACAGGAATTTAATTTTACAATTGTTCACATTCCCGGAACACAAAATGTTATAGCAGACGCACTATCTCGTTCTCTCAGTAACAATCAGCAAGACGTCGCAACAAACTTCTGCAAAGCAAATTTCAGCGTCATGTACATTCAACAAGTTGCATTTGAAAATTTTATTTCGTCGTCATTACATGACATAGCAAAGGAGCAAAATAAAGACAATGTGTGGAAAGAAATTAAACACCTTTGGCAAGATAAGAATAATGTTACGATTAGAAACCATTACACTGCACGCAATGACATTCTGTTTCGCCGCTCTCATCCTGACAGCAACAATTGATTATTATGTATTCCTGTCGAACTGGTTAACAAATTATTCTGGTATACTCATTTAAGTTACGCACATTACGGAGCTAGAAAATGTTTTCTTATACTGAGACAGAACTGTTATTTTGCCAACATGGAGAAACGTATACGAAGAGTTTTAGCGTCATGTAAAATCTGCCAGAAAGCTAAGTCAGACACAACTTCACATATTCCTCCATTATATCCCATTGTACCTGTTAAATTAAGACATATGGCCCCTGTAGACATTTTTGATCCGATTCCCAGAACTAATAGAGGTTTTTGCTACATCTTTGTCGCTGTTGAACTCACTTCAAAATTTGTTACCTTCACTCCGTTACGCAAAGCTACTGCTAAAACCGTTTCGAAAGCATTTGTAAAGCATTTCTTATTTCATGTAGGGCATGTGTTGGAAAGTAATTTCTGACAATGGATCACAATTTCGTTCTACTGTATGGACACGTATGTTACGAGCTAGAAACATTTCTCCGATATATATATCCAAGTACCATGCTTCTTCGAACCCCTGTGAACGATTAATGAAAGAAATTGGTAAACTGTGTAGAATATACTGCCACAAAAGACATATTGATTGGGACATACACATATTCTCATTCCAAGATGTAATTATTTCCATTCCAAATGAATCCACTAAGCTATCTCCGTCTGTTATACTGAAAAATGTTGAACCACCTAACAAAATTTACAGAATTAGTAAACTTTCCTACATTTCGTCGACTACGACACCATGAAATAATTAACATTGCGCTGAACAACATCAAACGTGCCGCAGAGCGCCGGAGAAGACAGCAAAAACAAGTTTGTATACGCCGTGACTTTCACATTGGACAGAAGATATTAGTACGTACACACTATTTATCCAGCAGAATAAAAGGTAAGTGCAGTAAATTTGAACTTCTATACGCAGGTCCATATCGGATTCGCAGCAATCCTCACCCCAATGTAGTACACGTCGAAACTCTGAGAACCAGAAAAAGTAAAGGCAACCACCATGTCTCCAATATTAAACCTTTATTTAATGAAGACACTTTATGATTTAACATGCTATAATGCCATTTACTAATTTTTATGATCACTTATGCAATTATATTCACATGACTAATTACTTATGACTGTCGCATTTTTTCTTGGCAAGTGCCCGGCAAGGTAAGGTTAGCAGGTCGCTTTTCTTGTCGTTAAACATCAGACCATGCATATTTTTCCAGATGAATTTACACATTTTATGACCATTTATGCAATTATATTTATGTGATTACCTACTTATGACTGTCGTATTTTTTCTTGGCAAGTGCCCGGCAAGGTAAGGTTAGCAGGTCGCTTTACTTGTCGTTACACATCAGACCGTGCACATTTTCATTTTTTTTGTATGTATGATTGTTTTCCTGTTTTGTTTGTATGCATTATGAAATAGCTAAGACATAGCAAACACCAGTTGACTTTACATTTTTGCTTTAAGATATCTCAACATCGTTACTATTTTTACATTTTTTGCTGCTGCATTATGATATTCTGTGTACATTTTTGCCTCTGAACACTATCTATGTTTTTCACAAGTTAAGTTTTCTGTCATGTTATGCTGTATGCTTAATTATGTTACCATAAACCAGTTTTCATCTAATGGGTATATGAATTAAATGCAAGACATTAATCTTTGTTCATCATTTTCAGAAAGAAATAACGTGTAAAGGAAATAAATTAAACAGAAATGGGAATTGCACCTACGGAATAGACGAAAGAAGATGCAAAAACCTTATGAGGAAGAGTAAATGGATCAGAATTAACAAGCATTAACAAGAATATACTATACACATCGTAGAACAGCAGTCTTAACTAATTTTTTCTTTCAGAATACGAGGCGATTGATGCAGGCTGTCAGACAGAACTACACATTTTAGTTTTAGTGATGAAATATGATAGAAACAAGGAATAGTTGTATAATGAGTAATGAAGTGATTATTTTTTGCAGATGATAATGAATGAAGAATATGCTACTATGGATAATGAAGTTTTTCTTTACAGGTGATGATAATAATGGAGTTATGATAATGAAGTGATGAATAATGAAGTATTTTTCTTTACAGATGAGGATAATGTTGAAGTTTTGTATTTATGCTATGTAGTTATTTAAGTATTTGTTGCAGTTCGTTTTGACAGTAGGTATTTTATTGCATAGTAGGATGAATGAAGGTTTTGGAAGGGACAGCTATGGAACATCTTTTATACACATTTCACTAGCTGTTAATTCGAAGTTCACTACTGTTCAGCATAAAATGCGTTTCTTCATTCAGATTAATAATCCCTTTTTTGCATATTTTTTGCAGGAGAAATTATTTATGAAATTAATGTGCTATAAGCAGTTGTTCATTAAGTCTATGTCATCTATGAATGTGATCACATATACTCTACTTGTTTCATAACCTTGCTACAGCTGACTCATGACGAATGACGTTACACATCTTCATTTGCAGCAAAGCCCAAAAGCAATTTTTTTTTCTCTTTCCCCTGTAATTACCCAAAGCAATGCATTGCTAACAAAAAACTGTATTACCAGTCCCAAATAATGATACCAGTTTAAGAGAGTTTTGAGTAATGCTGATCAGCTATGAATAATATGTCACTTGAATAATGAATGCTACTGATTACAGTATTTAAATGACCAATGATTAATAATGCTTTGTAACTAGGAAATGAATGCTACTAATTATGCTTTGTAACTGGGAAAAGAATGCTACTGATTACTGTATTGAGATGATTACTGTATTTAAATGACCAATGATTAATAATGCTTTGTAACTAGGAAATGAATGCTACTAATTATGCTTTGTAACAAGGAAATGAATGCTACTAATTATGCTTTGTAACTGGAGAAAGAATGCTACTGATTACTGTATTGAGATGATTACTGTATTTAAATGACCAATGATTAATAATGCTTTGTAACTAGGAAATGAATGCTAATAATTATGCTTTGTAACAAGGAAATGAATGCTACTGATTATGCTTTGTAACTGGGAAATGAACGCTACTGATTACGGTATTGAAATGACCAATGACAATGTTGTCTGTAAATCAATTAATGAACATTTTTCTGTAATACTACATACATGGTACAGAAATGTTCAATAACTGGGCTATGAATGCCGCAAACTACTAATGTAATTCCAAATGAAGACTAGTATGTGACTTAATGTCCTTCACTTTCTGACCTAACTACCCTGAATTACTGTAATATCCATTTGTCCTGTATATCCTCTTGATCATGGAGCACTATATTTGGTTTTTGCACTAATTCTACGTTGGTGTGCCTTGTAAGAGCGTGGTGTTGACACGACATGCTACCACCACCGTGAGCGATGGAGACGTTATTATGGTCCCACTGTTTGGTGTACCTGATGTACTGCCAAAATGATAACATGGAATATCACTACGACATTTCAGTGTCTTGGCTACGCTGATAAACACTTCTGGGAAAAGAACTTCAGATTGTCTCACTTGGTGTTGTACTTCTGTGGAAAGATATGGACTTTCAGTGCAGCTGTGTGCAACCTAAAGTGCTACAACCATGATGCAATCCTTCCCTTTCCTATCCTAATTCTTGTAACATAGTGAAAATCATTTTTGCTAACATGATTTATACTCATGGACTATACATTTTTTTATTTGCTGAAATATTCTGAATTTCAGAGCGTGTGCACTTTTGTCATTTTTCTAACATGATTTCTACTTATTGTATATACATTTGTGATTTGCTGATATATTCTGAATTTCAGTGCGTGTGCACTTTTGTCATTTTTCTAACATGATTTCTACTTATTGTATATACATTTGTGATTTGCTGATTTTTCTAACATGATTTCTACTCATTGTATGTGCATTTTGATTTACTGATATGTTCTGAACTACAGTACATGTGCACTTATGTCATTTGTCAATGAGATTTGTACTCATTATGTCTATTTGTTGTGAAAACTTTGAAGAATTTTTCAGTGCATGTGCACTTATGTCATGTGTTAATATGTTTTCTACTGAACTTCAGTGCCTGTGCACTTTTCTCATTTTTCAATATGATTTGTACTCGTTGCTTATACATTTGTGATTTCCTGATATGTTCACTACCTCAGTGAGTGTGCACTTTTGTCATTTATCGATATGATTTGTATATACCTTTTTTGTGAGTTGCTCTGTACTCATTGTACACTCCTGGAAATTGAAATAAGAACACCGTGAATTCATTGTCCCAGGAAGGGGGAAACTTTATTGACACATTCCTGGGGTCAGATACATCACATGATCACACTAACAGAACCACAGGCACATAGAGACAGGCAACAGAGCATGCACAATGTCGGCACTAGTACAGTGTATATCCACCTTTCGCAGCAATGCAGGCTGCTATTCTTCCATGGAGACGATCGTAGAGATGCTGGATGTAGTCCTGTGGAACGGCTTGCCATGCCATTTACACCTGGCGCCTCAGTTGGACCAGCGTTCGTGCTGGACGTGCAGACCGCGTGAGACGACGCTTCATCCAGTCCCAAACATGCTCAATGGGGGACAGATCCGGAGATCTTGCTGGCCAGGGTAGTTGACTTACACCTTCTAGAGCACGTTGGGTGGCACGGGATACATGCGGACGTGCATTGTCCTGTTGGAACAGCAAGTTCCCTTGCCGGTCTAGGAATGGTAGAACGATGGGTTCGATGACGGTTTGGATGTACCGTGCACTATTCAGTGTCCCCTCGACGATCACCAGTGGTGTACGGCCAGTGTAGGAGATCGCTCCCCACACCATGATGCCGGGTGTTGGCCCTGTGTGCCTCGGTCGTATGCAGTCCTGATTGTGGCGCTCACCTGCACGGCGCCAAACACGCATACGACCATCATTGGCACCAAGGCAGAAGCGACTCTCATCGCTGAAGACGACACGTCTCCATTCGTCCCTCCATTCACGCCTGTCGCGACACCACTGGAGGCGGGCTGCACGATGTTGGGGCGTGAGCGGAAGCCGGCCTAACGGTGTGCGGGACCGTAGCCCAGCTTCATGGAGACGGTTGCGAATGGTCCTCGCCGATACCCCAGGAGCAACAGTGTCCCTAATTTGCTGGGAAGTGGCGGTGCGGTCCCCTACGGCACTGCGTAGGATCCTACGGTCTTGGCGTGCATCCGTGCGTCGCTGCGGTCCGGTCCCAGGTCGACGGGCACGTGCACCTTCCGCCGACCACTGGCGACAACATCGATGTACTGTGGAGACCTCACGCCCCACGTGTTGAGCAATTCGGCGGTACGTCCACCCGGCCTCCCGCATGCCCACTATATGCCCTCGCTCAAAGTCCGTCAACTGCACATACGGTTCACGTCCACGCTGTCGCGGCATGCTACCAGTGTTAAAGACTGCGATGGAGCTCCGTATGCCACGGCAAACTGGCTGACACTGACGGCGGCGGTGCACAAATGCTGCGCAGCTAGCGCCATTCGACGGCCAACACCGCGGTTCCTGGTGTGTCCGCTGTGCCGTGCATGTGATCATTGCTTGTACAGCCCTCTCGCAGTGTCCGGAGCAAGTATGGTGGGTCTGACACACTGGTGTCAATGTGTTCTTTTTTCCATTCCAGGAGTGTATATATTTTTGTCATTGTCTGATATGTTGTGTACTCGGTGCATGTGCACCATATTTACTTCATGTTCTGTATCTGTATTTTCTCTGTTTGTAAAGTCAATTAGTTAAAAAAAAATTTGTTGCTCATGGCAAGTCCAAATGACCCACCATAGCGGCCAAATTTTTGCCCTCCCAGTGGAGGGTTATGAAACACGTATGTATTCAGTAGCAGCGATGGCGAGGCATGACAGAATCTCTGACCAGAGAGTTATTTATCGTTGCTAGTCTGCGCCTGACCGCGCGTGAGTGCAGTAGTGGTACGTAGCGAGTCGCGAGAGCATGTAGTTCAGTTGCGAGTTGTACTCAGTCGGAGTCGAGTGTGAGGAGTCGGCGGGCGTCGACATGGGCCGGCGGCGTGCTCTCCCTCTATCTCTGGTCACGGTTCTGGACGAGGTATTTTATTATAGAAGTTAATGAAGCAGCATTGCGCTCAGCTAATAACGTATGTTGACTGTAATTAATTTGTTCAAGAATTCCCCCAATAATAAGTTTTTATAAAGTGGATCTTTTAAACAAAGTAATCATTTTAATTTTAAGAGTTTTTCCTATGCATTTCCTCCAAGAATCAGAATTAAATATACGCCAGCGTAGCACGAAGCTGTGCCCAAAAATAAGATAGTGATACAGTTTTGCTGATGTGAGAGTTTTGGTTTTTGTGTTCAGGTATAATTGTTGCACAGGGCCAAGGATCAGCGCAGCTGCCCTTACAAAATTTATCAGGTTCATTTTAGCGTTAATTTTGTGGGGACTTAACATTTTTTTTCACATTTTTATTATGCAGTTCTGTGGGAAGTCAACATTTGGCACACGTTTTCATTAGCATTGTCTTTAGATAACATTCTTGGGAGGTTACACTTGGCTCTATTCCCATTAACATTTTTAAATATTTTCTTTTATTTTTGTGGGGAGGTTACGCACTTGAGATGTGGTGCTACAGACGAATGTTGATAATTAGTTGGTCTGAGAAGGTAAGGATTGAAGACGTTCTGTGCAGAATCGGATAGGTGAGGAATATGTCGAAAACACTGAAAACCACTGATAAAGAGAAGGGGCAGGGTGACAGGACATCTGTTAAGCCACCAGGGAATGACTTCCATGGTACTAGAGGGAACTGTAGAGGGAAAAAACTGCAGAGGAAGACAGAGACTGGAATTCATCCAGCAAATATTTCGGGATGTAGTTTGCAACAGCTACTCTGAGATGAAGAGACTGAGAGGTACACGTGGCGGGCTGTACGAAACTATTTACCAAGACTGATGAGAAAAAAAAAGGCCATGACTATGTAAGATATCTTGCGACAGGTCCAAGATGGCCGCCGAGTAAGTGACGCCAGAAACCATTTCCAGAAAGTAAAGTGATTTAGACAGGAATATACTATAGTTTAACGCCGACAACAAATTAAATACATGCATTAGTGTATCATTTAGTCTTGCCGTTAAAGGTTTGACTTTTCTTTGCGTATTTTTCCAGAAAACACGAAAAGATCGTAACTTCGCGAAGTCGCGCTTAGGTTTAAATTTTGTAAACGTGTTTGTTTCTTGTTTCACGGTAACTTAACTAATTTCTCGGCAACAAATAAGTAAACTACCGTAAATAGCGTATAACTTCATTGTTTTAATACAGATTTCAGAAAAACAACGTAACTTTATATCAGAAACTTGCTTATATACATTTGTTTATAGGCCTAATTCTCGTAACGTTTTTAGAGAATCAAAGTTAATGTATCTCGTTTAATTGTCCTTTTTTCATTCCATCGAGTGAAATATAAAATAAATAGCGTATACCTTCATTGCTTTAATACAGATCCCAGATAAACAGCGGAATTTTAAATCAGAAAGTTGCTTATATACATTTGTGAGTAGGCTTAATTCTTGTAACGTCTTTTTTGATTTTTGGTAATTTAATTGATTTATTCTAGCTAAAGTATTATTTTTGCCATGAGTGAGAAGTGCCTGACTTGCCGTAGAATTGTTAGTTCCGGGGTTTGGTGTGATGGATGCAGAAGTTTTTTTCACTGGGGGGACTGAAGTGGCGTGGGTGTTGGGAAAGTGGATCAGGCTCATCAGCGGTTATGTAGGATTTGCAGCAGAGATAGGAAGGTAGTGGAACAGGAGGGGAAAATTGCTGCCCTTCAGGCTGAGATAGATCAGGCTAGGGAAGATCTGGACAGTTTGAGGAGGGAGAAGGGCAAAGAGAGGTGGGAAGTGGCAACAGGTAGCAGAAGGAACAGGCCTAGAACTAAGTCTGACAGTTTTGTGGTTACTGGTAAAATACCAGTGGTTACAGGTGTTGGAGCAGCACCTTTTTTAGGATAGGTAAGACAGAAAGATGTCAAGTTCTACGAGAGGTCAGGATTGAAACAAATCTTCAGTTTAGGAAAGAAATTAAACAGCACAATTCTAGCACATTGGATCACCAATCACAGATGTCAATTATAAATTTTCACCAATCACCAGAAATTTTATCTCCGCCAAGTTGTATCTCAGTCCTAGGTAATTGCATTGATGAATTAAAGTCACCCAACCCAGTTGACATAATCTGCCTCTCTGAACACAATGTGACCACTGGTATAGCAACTAGGCCTAAGCACAATGAGAAACTCAGACAGGAGAGTACTGCAAATGTTAGAATAAGGAAAGGTTCTCATAAAAGTATAATTAAAAATAATGTAAGTATATTTCATCAAAATATTGGAAGTTTAAAGAATAAAATAGATGAGCTTCTGGTTTGTTTAGAAGATTTAGAAGCTGAGGACGAAATAGATATACTATGCCTGTCTGAGCATCACATTGTTACTGATATGGATAAGGTAAATGTAAGTGGATATAAGCTCTCTGCACATGTAATGAGAGAAAATATGGAGAAAGGAGGAGTTGCCATATATGTCAAAAGTTATCATTGTGCAAAAAGTATAGAAACAAAAAAGTTTTGTGTAGAGAAACATATAGAAGCGTGTTCCTGTGAGCTTAAATTAAGTAAAGGCACATTTATAATTGCAACTGTATATAGGTCCCCATCAGGAAATTTTCATCTATTTCTGAAAAATTTGGACTCCTTGTTGTGCTATCTGTCAGACATGGGGAAGCAAATTATTATTTGTGGGGACTTCAATGTAGATTCTCTGAAAGAGGGTAATAGGAAAAATGACCTTGAAGTATTACTTGGTTCTTTCAATTTGACACCGTTATTTATTTTCCTACTCGGGTGGTAAAGGATAGCAGCTCACTGATAGATAACTTCTTTATAGACCAAGATAAGTTTAACCAGATAAATGCTCAGCCTGTTGAGAATGGTCTTTCTGATCATGGTGCACAGCTATTTACAGTATATGACATAGCTCCAGTCAGCAATACTAAACAGTCCTCCAAAGTAGTACGTTCAGTCAATGATTTAACAATTGCAAATTTCAGGGAAAGCCTAGAGCAGTTAGACTGGGATGAGGTGTACCATGAACCTGATGCCAATTTAAAATATAATGTATTTCATGACATTTTTGTAAATGCATTTGAAAACTTCTTCCCGAAGAAAATAGTTAAATATACTTGCAAGAAACCTTATAACAAACCATGGCTTACTAAGGGTATAAAAATATCTTGTAACCAGAAAAGGGAAATGTACCTGACAGCAAGAAAGAGTAGTGACCCAGAAACTATCAAACATTGTAAAAACTACTGTGTTATATTAAGAAAAGTTATTAAAAAATCCAGAAGTATGTGTATCATGTCTGAAATCAGCAACTCTGATAATAAAATTAAAACAATTTGGAATATTATTAAAAGAGAAACAGGTCAACCAAGAGCACAGGAAGACAGTATTACCATCAAATTGAATGAAAACTTTACGAACAAAAAGTCAGAAGTTGAAAATATTTTTAATAATCATTTTCTAAATGTTGTGGATATAGTAGGATCCAGGTGTTCATTAGAAGATGCTAGGCTGTTAATGGAAGAGGCCATACCTATGCAATTTGATACAATTGAAATCTCACCCACTACTCCCTCTGAAATTAGGAAAATAATAAACTTGCTTAAAAGCAAAAACTCACATGGAATTGATGGCATTTCCAGCAAAATACTGAAAGCCTGTTCTCAACAGATAAGTAAGATTCTCAGCCACCTGTGTAATAGCTCTCTGGAACAGGGCATTTTCCCTGATAGACTGAAATATGCTATTGTTATACCTTTGCATAAAAAGGGGGATAGATCTGATGTCAACAATTACCATCCAATCTCCCTTCTAACAGCTTTATCCAAAATTTTTGAGAAAGTAATGTATTCAAGAGTAGCTTCACATATCTGTAACAATGAAATACTAACAAAATGTCAGTTTGGTTTCCAGAAAGATTTTTCAACAGAAAATGCCATATATGCTTTCACCAATCAAATTTTGAATGATCTGAATAACCGAACACCACCCATTGGGATTTTTTGCGATCTCTCAAAGGCTTTTGATTGTGTAAATCATGAAATTCTGCTAGACAAGCTCAAGTATTGTGGCATGTATGGGACAGTGCACAAATGGTTTAATTCGTACCTAACTGGAAGAGTGCAGAAAGTTGACATAAGTAGTTCTCATAATATGCAAAGATCAGCACATTCCTCAAACTGGGGAACTATCAAGAATGGGGTTCCACAAGGGTCAGTCTTGGGTCCTTTGTTGTTCTTAATATATATTAATGACTTGCCATTCTATATACATGAAGAGGCAAAGTTAGTTCTCTTTGCTGATGATACAAGTATAGTAATCACACCTGACAAACAAGAATTAACTGATGAAATTGTTAATACTGTCTTTCAGAAAATTACTAAGTGGTTCCTTGTAAACGGACTCTCACTGAATTTTGATAAGACACAGTACATACAGTTCTGTACAGTGAATGGTATGACGCCATTAATAAATATAGACCTTAATCAGAAGCATATAGCTAAGGTAGAATATTCCAAATTTTTAGGTGTGTCCATTGATGAGAAATTAAATTGGAAGAAACACATTGATGATCTGCTGAAACGTTTGAGTTCAGCTACTTATGCAATAAGGGTCATTGCAAATTTTGGTGATAAACATCTTAGTAAATTAGCTTAC
Organism: Schistocerca cancellata; assembly: GCF_023864275.1. Lineage (NCBI taxonomy): Eukaryota > Metazoa > Arthropoda > Insecta > Orthoptera > Acrididae > Schistocerca > Schistocerca cancellata. The sequence goes on from NC_064631.1 coordinate 727,522,320, forward strand.
TACGCCTATTTTCACTCGTTGCTTTCATATGGCATCATATTTTGGGGTAATTCATCACTGAGGAATAAAGTATTTATTGCACAAAAGCGTGTAATCAGAATAATTGCTGGAGTCCACCCAAGATCATCCTGCAGACATTTATTTAAGGATCTAGGGATATTCACAGTAGCTTCTCAGTATATATACTCTCTTATGAAATTTGTTATTAACAACCAAACCCAATTCAAAAGTAATAGCAGTGTGCATAACTACAATACTAGGAGAAAGGATGATCTTCACTATTCAAGATTAAATCTAACTTTGGCACAGAAAGGGGTGAATTACACTGGCACTAAAGTCTTTGGTCACTTACCAAATAGTATCAAAAGTCTGACAGATAACCAACAAGTATTTAAGAAGAAATTAAAAGAATTTCTGAATGACAACTCCTTCTACTCCATAGAGGAATTTTTAGATATAAATTAAAAATAAGAAAAGAAAATATTAAAAAAAATAATAAAACACAAAGAAATGAAAAAGTTGTTATATTAACTTAAGTATGTTGTTAAATTAACTTAATTATGTCATGTATTGGAAAATTTTACTCGTTCCACATCATTACGAAATATCGTATTCATGATCCATGGAACTGGTATTAATCTAATCTAATCTAATCTAATCCCAATGGTGGGTGCGGGCCTCTAGGCAATTGTACGACGTACGGAAAGAGCGGGAAATCTCAGAAACGACAGACAAAAACTTCACGAGATAACTTTGGAATAACTCTAAAAACCTGACAACTCTAAACGATAGAAAAGAGACACTCTGACCCACCAACAGTATATTTGAAATCTCACTCACGAATATATTCACATTTACATATACAATTTAGGGACAAAAAAAATGTTCAAATGTGTTTGAAATCTTATGGGACTTAACTGCTAAGGTCATGAGTCCCTAAGCTTACACACTACTTAACCTAAATTATCCTAGGGACAAACACACACACCCATGCCCGAGGGTGGACCCGAACCTCCGCCGGGACCAGTCGCACAGGCCATGACTGCAGCGCCCTAGATCGCTCGGCTAATCCCGCGCGGCATTTAGGGACAGTAAGAGAGGTGGAACATGGACTACTTATCAAAATGAATAAAAGTATTTCAAGTCAACGTGGTCACCATTCACAGCAAGCACAGAAATATTTTGTAAATAAAAACCGCCTTTTTATTGCTGAAATGTAGCGTTTTGCTTTTTACTGTAAGTCATCTTTAGTGGGGTCGTTACTGGAGTTTTGGCCTACATCTGCGTTTCCAATCACATGGTCACAAGCTGGAGGTCACATTATACCTTCACTCACGAAACATAAGCACATTTTCGTGACGCTCCTTATTCACTGTAGGTCCGGAAGAAGTTAGGCGGTCCTATGAACGGTTTGGTACAAACAGCTGATCACGATTTATTAGAAGTGTGAGACTGCTTCTGACGGTGGTCCATAGAAAGGAAAACTGCCGAGTAAGCAAAGAATTTATTTATTTAATTTTTTGTTCATCAGTCTTCTGACTGGTGTGATGCAGCCCACCACGAATTCCTCTCCTGTGCCAACCTCTTCATCTCAGAGTAGCACTTGCAACCTGCGTCCTCAAATTATTTGCCGGATGAATTCCTGTCTCTGTCTTCCTCTACAGTTTTTACCTTCTACAGCTCCCTCTAGTACCATGGAAGTCATTCCCTCGTGTCTTAACAGATGTCCTATCATCCTGTCCCTTCTTATCAGTGTTTTCCGTATGCTACTTTCATATCGGATTCTGCGCAGAATGTCCTCATTCATTACCTTACCAGTCCACCTAATTTTCTACATTCGTCTGTAGCACCACATCTCAAATGCTTCTATTCTCATCTGTTCCGGTTTTCCCACAGTCCATGTTTCACTATCATACAACACTGTACTCCAGACGTACATTCTAAGAAATTTCTTCTTCAATTTTAGGCCGATATCTGATATTAGTAGACTCTCTAGGCCAGGAATGCCATTTTTGCCATTGCTAGTCTGCTTTTGATGTCCTATTTGCTCCGTCTGTCATTGGTTATTTTGCTGCCTAGGTAGCAGAATTCCTTAACTTCATCTACTTCGTGACCATCAAAACTGATGTTATGTTTCTTGCTGTTCTCAATTTCTGCTACTTCTCATCACCTTCGTCTTTCTTCGATTTACTCTAAATCCATACTCCGTACTCATTAGCCTGTTCATTCCGTTCAGCACATCTTGTAATTCTTCTTCACTTTGACTCAAGATAGCAATGTCATCAGCGAATCGTATCATTGATGTCCTTTCACCGTGAATTTTAATTCCACTCATGCGCCTTTCTTTTATTTCCCTCATTGCTTCCTCGATATACAGACTGAACAGTAGTGGCGAAAGGCTACATCCCTGTCTTACACACTTTTTAATACGAGTAGTTCGTTCTTGGTCGTCCACTCTCATTATTCCTTTTTAGCTGTAAAACATATTGTATAAGACCTGTCTTTCTCTATAGCTTGCCCCTAATTTTTTCAGAATTTCGAACATCTTGCAACATTTTACATTGTCGAACGCATTTTGCGAGTCTACAATTGCTATGAACGAGTCCTGATTTTTCTTTAGTCTTGTTTCCTTTATTAACTGCAAAGTCAGAATTGCCTCTCTGGTATCTTTTACTAAAGCCAAACTGATTGTCATGTAGCGCATCCTCCATTTTCTTTCCCAGTCTTCTGTATACTATTCTTGTAAGCAACTTGGATGCATGAGCTGTTAAGTGCGATAATTCCCGCACTTGCAAGCTCTTGCAGTCTTGGGAATTGTATGGATGATCCTTTTTTGAAAGTCAGATGGTATGACGTCAGACTCATACATTCTACACTCCAACGCGAACAGTCGTTTTGTTGCCACTTTCCCCAATGATTTTAGAAATTCTGATGGAATGTTATTTATCCCATCTGCCTTATTTGATTTTAAGTCCTCCAAAGCTCTTTTAAATTCTTATTCTAATACTGGATCCCCTATCTCTTCTAAATCGACGCCTCTTCCTTCTTCTATCACATCAGACAAATCTTCCTCCTCAAAGAGGCTTTCAATGTATTCTTTCCACCTATCCGCTCTCTCTTCTTGATTTAATTTCCCGTTGCACTCTTAATGTTATCACCCTTTCTTTTAATGTCATCAAAGGCTGTTTTGACTTTCCAGTAGGCAGAGTCTGTCCTTCCGACAATCCTTTCTTTTTTCGATGTCTTCACACTTTTCCTGCAGTCATTTCGTCTTGTCTTCCCTGCACTTCCTATTTATTTCATTCCTCCGCGACTTATATTTCTGTATTCCTGAGTTTCCTGGAACATTTTTGTACTTCCTCCTCCCACCAGTCAAGTGACGTATTTCTTCTGTTACCCATGGTTTCTTCGCAGTTACCTTCTTTGTACCTGCGTTTTCCTTCCCAACTTCTGTGATTGTTCATTTCAGAGATGTTTATTCCTCTTCAACTCTACTGCCTACTGAACCATTCCTTACTGCTCTATGTATAACCTTAGAGAACTACAACCGTACCTCGTCATTCCTTTTGTACTTCCGTATCCCACTTCTTTGCGTATTGATTCTTCCTGATTAATGTCTTAAACTTCAGCCTACTCTTCATCACTATAACTCAATTCTTTTATTTTGGCGGCTCTCGCATGCCCGCCCAGACGCGGGAGATTGCTGCGTTGCCAGTTGCAAACGACGCACGCGTCAAGAGAAGCAGCGCCATAGTATAGCATAGTTCGCAAACTTACGTTTAGGAGGCAGAGCGCAGTTTATGATGTAAAGCCACCACGGCCGCGTTAACCCTTTCGCTGCTACACGACGTGCAGCGAAAAGGCACACGTAATAGTTCCACTGTACACTTTAGATTTGTCGCTGAGATCATTCCAATCACGCACCACATGTGTACAGTGAGAACTATTACGTGTGCAACAACGAGGATGCAGTGGGAATGCATTTACATCGATTGGATGAACGTTATGGAAACAATCACTCGAAACCGACGTTTCACGTAAGTCACATGCAACGAAAATCTGCAACGCAACCATCTGTGTGTGGCGTGTTTGTAATTATGTTTTATTTATATTTTAGGACAATTAATCTATAAAAACACACCAAATGTCAGAAAGAAAGCATGTAAACCGTCTGATGATGAATCGCAACGATTCGAAACTGGTAACGGTTTCCTTTGAATAAAGGAACTCAAAGTCAATTTGTGGCTGATTGCTGTCCTAACACCATCAACATTTAACAAAACTGTGGACTTACAAAAACATTAAGACTTGAATGTACTGTGTATCAGTGAAGTGCTCTGAGCTATGTCAAATGTAATTTTTGTGTGTGGCACACACAAACTGAATTTATTTGCTAAAACACTGATTAGCCGACACAAACGTTGAATATTGTGTTACCGCAGCACAAAACTACGAAAGGTTACTTGGCAATGGAGGAGACAAAATACTGTCCACTGAAGATGCTTCAAAAGAGAAAAACACGTCTGGTCTAAATAATACGCTTATTACAGTTACAGAAGACGAATATATTTCAAATTCTGCTCTAAATAATAATTTTAATTCTGTCGCAAAAGAATATATCTCAATATGAATAGTAAAACAGCGACTGCGGAAGAGAAGATATACAGATAAAATGAAAATTTTATGTGTGCCTTTTCATTGTTTTTAATTGCTGTGAAAATAAATATTGGAGGACAAAATTAGAAAAATCGAAAACTTATTACGGTTACAATGAAGAGACAAAGCACTAGAAATTTCAAAAAATTACATTCAAAGGAATAAAATTCATGATATAAGACACTTAGATATTGTTTTTAAACAAAAAAGTATTAAGCACCGAATAAGGTTTGAAGTCAGAACATTTTGCTTCGCAGCTGAATACCTTAACCACTACGCTAACGCAGCTCGTCATTCAACAGAACTCCTGGAGGACTCTAAAATATGACGCAAAATACCGACAAAGATTGTTGGTGTGACTGTGAATTACTCACGTTTCGTCGAAGTACAATAGGAAATAAACAATTACCGCTTTTCTTTATTGTGAAAAAGCGGTTCGTGAGCATGATACAAACACCTTTCCTTGCTATCACCTGAATTAGGAGGCTTATTGCTTGTTTGCTTTAATTAATTAATAGAATATGAAACAACTGGTATAAAGAATGCTTTTTCCAAGCTTTCTATAAAAGAAAGTCTGCTATCAAGACATTGCTTTTGTTCTATTACTTTATTTATGACTGAACGTTTCTAAAACTAAAGGCACTCGTCCGTGCTCTGCACTGCAGTCGGGCTCTGGCAACGTCGATCTCTGTTCATTGGCTGACCGTATTTTGTGACGTCAGATGCGCAGAACGAACCTAAACTCGGCCGCCGTCGTAAATGACGCGCACTTTAATATATTGTTATCTGCGTCTACATGTTCTCCTGGCTGCACCTTACAATCCAGTATCTGATTTCGGAATCTCTGTCTGACCATGATGTAATCTGATGAAATCTTCCCGTATCACCCAGCCTTTCCGAAGTATACTCCTCATCTTGTGACTTCTGAGCAGAGTATTCGCTTTACTATCTGAAACATGTTACAGAACTCAATTAACCTTTCTCCTCTCTCATTCCTTGTCTCAAGCCCATATTCTCCTCTAACCTTTCCTTCTACTCCTGCCTCTACAACTGCATTCCATTCCCCCATGACTATTAGATTTTCATCCCCCTTTACATACTGTATTACCCTTTCAATATCCTCATACACTTTCTCTGTCTCTTCATCTTCAGCTTGCGACGTCGGCAAATATACCTGAACTACCGTTGTCGGTATGGTTTTCTTTCGATTCTGAGAAGAACAGCCCTGTCACTGAAATGTTCACAGTAACACACACACTGCCTTACCTTCCTGTTCAGAACCAATCGTACTGCCGTTATACCATTTTCTGCTGCTGTTGATGTTATGCTGTACTCAACTGACCAGAAATCCTTGTCTTCTTTACACTTCACTTCACTGACCTCTACTATATCTATGTATATTGAGCCTATGCATTTCCCTTTTCAGATTGTCTAGTTTCTCTACCATGATCAAGCTTCTTACATTCCAAGCCACGACTCGTAGAACGTTATCCTTTCGATCATTATTCAGTCTTTTTCTCGTGGTAACCTCTCACTTGGCAGTCCCCTCCCGGAGATCCGAATGGGGGACTATTCCCGAATCTTTTGCCAATGAAGAGATCATCACGCTTCTTCAGTTACAGGCCGCATGTCCTGTGGATACAAGTTACGTGTCCTTAATGCAGTGGTTTCCATTGCCTTCTGCATCCTCATGCCATTGATCATTGCTGATTCTTCCGCCTCAAGGGGCAGTTTCCTATCCCTAGGACAAGGGATTGCCCTGAACCTCTGTCCGCTTCTCCGCCCTCTTTAACGTGGCTGTTGGCAGAATGAGGGTGACTTCTTATGTCGGAAGGTTTCGGCCCCCAATGCTGATTATTAATCAAAATTTAAGGAGCGGTGGGATTCGAACCCCGGACCGAAGACGATGTGATTATGAATGAAAGACGCTATCCCCCCCTTTTTTGATCTTTTGCATTTTTGTTCGTTGTTGGTCGTTGGGTTTGGTCGTTGCGGTTGTCAACTTGAAACGTCCCCTTTGAAAAATTATACATGACTGTGCTTAAACTGACACACAATATTTTTTTAGCCCAACGCAATCTGACTTTCAGAAATCCCTACAAAGGAATGGCCCTGACTAACATTAACCTGTACCTTTCACAAATCACTTACCTCACAAAAATCTTCGTTACTCAAGCTACTGCAATACAGCGAGCGCCACTACTGCCAGCTAAATAAAAGATTCAAACTACAGAAGGCACTAACTACTGATAGGCATAGTTAGCAAATGAAAGATTTTAATAGAGAACAAACAATGTATTTACCTTAATAATCATAATATATATAGCAGTTCATGATATAAATTTTTACAAATTTCAAAACTGCGCCATTTCTCTCCCCACATCCACCACTGCTGGCGGCTCACCTCCAACTGTGCAACGCTACACGCTGTTCACATCCAGCTGCCCAATACTACAATAGCAGACAACAATGCAAACTAGCCACAGACTGCACACAGCACAGCCAGTAATTTTCATACAGAGCGCTACGTGGCGTTACCAATATAAAACATAAACAGCCTACTTACATAGCCCCCATGCTCCCCACAAAAAATTTTACAAATTGTTTTGGGCACTGGGCAATACATATTTGTTAAAATGTTTCATAATCGTATTTACAATAACAAAGAAATGAAATGCACCCACTTATTGATACCATGTTGGTCGAAAGCTAAAATTTTCTCACAGTCCATAAAGACAGTCCAGATTGTTCATCACTGTAAAATTGCAGTGTTTTTCTCAAAGTCTGAGCAGTAAAAGAAAATGCACACGGAAGTAGTGGATTTCCATGGAGTCTTCAAGAAGTAGTGTTGTCCTTCCGACGGAGAGACAGTGCTGACTCTTGACACGCTGATAGGTAATGGGCCACAACAGAGGAAACCCACAGCAGAGTCATTCGAACTTTTGAAGAATATTGGTAGGTAGGTCATCACAGAGTAGACCCACTGTAGTCCTGGTAGAGAGTATGGTATTGGTGGACCACCAGAGGGTCACACCCACTGCAGTCCTTGTAGACATAATGGTATTGGTGGGTCATCAAAGATGCAGACCCACTGTAGTCCTTGTAGAGACAGCCAGCAGCCATCTGTTGCGACTGTGCAGGTGCACATTCACCATCGAAGAGTCTTGCGGAGAATATAGCAAGTCCATAAACCACCACTTGTACACTCACAAAGTTTTTGGAATTGTCCTGAGAACCAGCAATGCTGTTATCCAGTCCTTTGCTGAATTATTAAAACACGTGCAAACACTAACAGTCCCTACTTCTCACATATTGTCCATATACTATGACCAACAGAAACGTGTGCAGTGAAATGTAACTTACAAGTTACTAATATGATGAACCGGTGTCAATTACGATTTTATAACATGAGAATACAATTACAAAGGTACAAAATACATCATTAAAGAACATAACAATACAGATAACATTCGTAGTACAAGCTTTACAAAAGAATCGAAATTACATATACATCAGTGTTACAGGAATTATGACATAAGTAAATACATAAAAGATCAGAATAACTTTTGAAACATCAACTTTACACATGAGCATTAAAACAAAACAGAATAAATAATGTCTAAGCATATTTACAAGGTAAATAACATATTATTAATGCCAATTATATTTGAGGATAACAGTATTCCTCATCACAGTGAATGTAGCTTACTATTAGAAGAAGAAAAAATTCTATGAAACTACACAGAGACAGGAAGAAAACAAATACACAAGGGTACACAAACACATAGTGGGATAACACAAAAGGAAAGGACAGGGTTCGTTTTCAGTGTAACATTTGGTACTGCAGTCCAACCCAAAACTTCATTCCATAGATCTTTCATCTTATTTCGATATTTGCTCCAGCCAAAAAAATCCTATCCAAGCATGCTTTTTGTATTTTTCTCGTATAACCTCTCAGTGCATTTCTTCAAATTCATCGCAACTCATTCTCTTATAGGCTACCCCCTCTTAAGCTAACTTAAATCTACTGAGCTCAGAGCCTAAACTAAGGGACGAGGCAATGCAGCACAAAACAATTAACACGAACAGCAATGACAAAAAAATTCAAATTGGCAAAGTAAGCAACAATATTACAACTAATACAAGGCAATGAGCAGCAAACAAGAAAAATAAATCAGTAATAAACTGGCTTAGCAGAGTAACACAAAGTCAAATTCAGTAACACTATGTCTGGCAAACAGCCACAGCAAATGAAATAACTTATATCTAAACATGACATAGCTCAAGCAGAAAAAATATTACAGTAAAAATGGCCATGTTTAATACCTATGTCACATCTTAACACTAGAGTGATGCATCACAAAAACTTACTCTACCAAAAAAATTACCAAGTAGTTGAAAAGAAAATTATGTATGCAGTTCCTGTGAAGGGAAATGTCTTTGTGCTCCCCCATTTTTGGGAAATGTATTACAAAATTAGTATTTACTGGATCTGTAGACAGAAAATATTTATATTAGTACATCTATAAAATTTTATTTTAACCAATACTGCAGTGCAGCTAGGAACTAGATATTAAAGAAAATGAACAAATATGTACAAAGGAAGGCATGAAACATCATTCATTAGCCATATGGCATTTCACAAGGTAGTAAAAAAATCTCGCAACTCTCGTAGAAAGATACTTGTCATAATCAGGTGTGCAGATGTAAGAATGTTTCCAAGTAATGAGCGTGTCGTATTTGCGATGCTTTCTACAAAGGAATGTCAATAGCGAGGATAATGGCCTCCCTTTTTTTTTCTACCTGTGCCTCTGAAAAGTCACACCCTAATAGCTTGTTCTCCAGGCGTCTGACACAGCTGGGTGCCCACGACGCACGTGCAGGTGGTCACTTAACTTTCTTACAGAAATATTTATGACAGCAATTTCCGCTACAGTGACAGTCTCATATACAAAATTTCACGGGTCGAGAATTTGCGTTGCAAATGTGTAGAAACAAAATCTTATGAATATAACAGTGTCCAAAAAACTTTCGCCGGCATTGTGATACACTCACGCATTTACACACATTTCATAACTCTTAAAGTATGATTCTTGGTTTCCAACATCCTTATTCACAAACCAGAGTCCCTAACCACTACTCATTATTCCTTACCTCTTGACATATATACATATTCGTCGACACTTCTTCAATATTTCATCATAACAGATATGTAGCATAATCCAATAACTCATATAGCATCAACTTATTAATCATAAATGTACCTCAGCAGCATAATACACATCGTCGTCGTAATAATATCATAACACCTCAGTCAACTCTCAACATCGTCGTAGCTTTCTCCAATAATTACAAAAAAATTCTCTGCTCATGTTAAAAGTGTCATCTGCCTCAAACGTACTTTAAAATCATGCTCCCTTACCAAATACATCATTCAAAGCTCTCATAGTATCACAATGGTTCCAAAAAAATATGAACAGTTCACAAAGTACAGGCAAAATACAATTTTGTAAGTGTTTTAGCAAATAAAAAAAATTATAATAATAATAATAATAATAATTTGTAATAATAATAATTGTTTGTTGTTTGTATGCAGCACTGAGTTTTGGTTGAGTAAGTAATTGAGAGATTAAAATTTACGCCGTGAATTTATCGAACTTCGCACGTCCGAAGATGTACGGAACGTAGCCAGGGCTCATTATATATTTTTTTTGTAGACAAAGTCTAATATCTGACCTGAGCTTCAATCATGAAAATGGAGTGACTAAAATTACTAAAACAAAGAAAAGCATACGATTAAATAAAACATATATTCATTTTAACATATATGTACATTATGATATGAATGACACTTATGTAAAATTATAGGTAACTGATTGCAGATAATTTACAAATGAGAGCGACTTATTGATTCTGCGCCTCTTTTCTGCAAATAAGTATGAAATGGCTAACTGTGGAGCCACACAAAATATTACGTCCTTCTAGGACAACGAATGACATAAGAGTGATGATGCCTACTGGCTGTGACAAGAGAGCGGTGTTAATTGCTTTATTTTGCATTATCTTGTCTTAAAAAATCGATACATATAATCTAAGTTAACTAAATTAAATATTGTCTGTGCCCGAGTGCAAATGGTTCCTTAAACTGCCCCCCAAATTGCGAAGGCAAAGGTGTACCACCTGCAGCTGAGCAATTTGTTGACGTATTTTCTTTATTTATCATGTTATGAATCATAAGTTGTTACGTATCATGTTTCACAGATTCAACATACATATAATATCATAAATGTCATACATCTATACAAATACATAAATAATATTTACATACAAGATAAATGAAAGTGAAAAGAGAAAATAAAAATATTTGATTCCGAGCGGTATTGAACCTGGCAACTCCAGTACCATAGTGCAGTGCACTGGCTCAGAGCTACCACTGCTCGCATTATTCTATTACAGTATTACATAGACTGTAACAAATTTCACAGTTCGTATTCACTTGTGCTGTTAGCTTGTAATAAATTGTTGGGCATATAGTCCGTTGTTCTCTTTCACTTCAAAATGTTATTACACATGTTCATTCAATAAATAAAATTAATTAATGGTTTTGTGCACTTTCAAAGATATGTGAACATATTCTCTTTAGAATGTCACTTGTTAGTAAAGGTTTATACTGTGTTAAAGTCTTTGCACTGTAAAATAAATGTCACGTGTCACACGTTTTGTTTACATTGAGACGAAAGTTCTTTAAGAAACAAGTTGGAGATCAAGAATCTCGTAATGAAGCGTGCTTTGGAAGACGCAGTTAAAATGTGGTTTCGTCTTGGTAGGAATACATGGTGTCAGTGGTTCCGTACTGACCAGTCCGTGTTACGTCTACTCAATAACCTCCAATTTCGTCTTCCAAAAGGCGTATGTCGTCTCCTGGATATTGTGTCGTCGTTTCGTCGAAAAGTGTGCCGTGGTTTTGCGACTCACGTCACCTATAGTGTCCCATCATGAGCGCAGTGAACCGTTTTTTTTAAATATTTGCACACAACTTGTTCATACATTGTTCGTTGCAAAACAAAATGTTCGTTCACAACAGAGAGCACAAAACATAACAAATATCACTTCACTTTGAGTACAGTTTTCTGTTACATGTTTACATAGATATAAAAAAAAATTTCTGTGAAACGTGTACATATACATTTACATTACATTGTTTGGTAATACATATACATATTTTACATTTTTCAGTTGCATTAAACTAGATATTTACAAGTACATATGGGTCAGACATAGAAAAAATTATCTTATAGGTTCAGTGTATTGTGATACATTCAGAAAATCCATTTTCTTTTATAGGTCTCTTCCCCTTTTTAATAAAGTTTTCCTTTTAAGTATATTTTCCTACACAATAAGTGTTCTTCCTCATTAAACGTTTCCTGCAACATAAACTTTCATAGTAGGTTAGAAAACATCTTGGAGATGATCTGTCCTGAAAAGTCATGATTACAATAAGACACGACACGTCACATCCACAATCATTTCCAAATTAGCACATGCACAAAGTATCATTTACAATTAAAATAATATATATATATATAGCCTTGCTCAATTAATCTCACATGTCATTTCCTGTAGAGTGTTTTATGTGCATGTTGTGTTCATGTGGATTGTGGTGTGAGTGTGAATAGCAAATCAAGTGTCTATCATGCCAATTAATATATCAGGTGCAGGGCAGGAATTGTCTCTGGTCATTTAGTCTGTCAGCTTGTCTGTAGGGTATTAATACATATAATCAGTAACTGTGCTTTGCATGAAAATTGTTAGTTCTTCCTGTGTCTTATCTTCTTGCTGCTGCTGTTATTGCTGGTGCTGTAAAATGTAGATACTTAAGATTATATATCTTCTTCTTCTTCCAGCTAGAAGTACCAGATGTGACTTACCTTGTTATTGTATCAGTATACTCTGCTAATGGCTAAAAGTTTTCAAATCCTTGTGAGGGTACAAACCTAAAATTCTCTTATTCTTGGGATTTTGTAGCAGATATGCTCCAGGGTGTGGTATATCAATGATTGTGTAAGGACCTTCATATAATGGACGCCACTTGACATTACGTTTTAGAGGTGATGACGATTTGTAGTGGGTCTTAAGTAAAACTTGCATGCCTATTGTAAAGTTTTGCCTTCTTTTCAGATTAGCACCATAGTTCTTATTTCTAATGTCAGCTTGTTCAGTAATTGCAATGAGTACTTCCCTTACCTTTTCCTCGTGTGAAGGTTTGGTGTCAGAAAATTTTGGTAGCGGGTTGCTCCATTCATTAGTTTCCTTTGTGTCAAACATGATTTCTCTGGGAGTATAGGGTGTGTTGTATATATTTAAATTGTTGTGTATTTCCTCAAAAAGTGCTAAGTAATGTATCCAGTTTGTGTGCTGTGTTGAGGTATAAGTTCTCATGAATCTATTTAATTCTCTAAAAATTCTCTCACAAGGGTTGGCTGATGCATGAAACTTTGAAATAAAGATACTCTTAATGTTATTGTCCTTTAGAAATTTTCTCCAGATGAATCCTGCATAATACGTGGCATTATCTGATAGAATGGCTTTAGGTTTTCCACAGTATGGCATGTATCATTTGTGAATCTTCTGATGATGGTGTTTGCTGTGGGTGACTTAATGGCAAAAAGTTTGATGTGCTTAGAAAATATGTCATAAAATGCTAGAATGTATTTACAACCACCGATGCTAGTTGGATGAGGTCCGCTAACATCTGTACAAAGTATCTCTCTAGGTCCAGTGGATAAGTTAGAGTGCAAATCTGTTTTGGTGGATTGATTTTGTGGCTTGGATTTTTGACATATGAGACATTTGCTGATAACATCATGTATTTTTCTTCTCATGTTTGGAAAATAGCAATACATTTGTAACTTGTTTAGACATTTCTTTGTTCCGTAGTGTCCCCAAACTGTGTGAGTGTGTGCAATGAGTTTGTGCACAGAATCTTGTGGTAATAGATTTGGTGAGGCTTGACTTCAATCGTATACATATATGTGTTGATCCTACCTGGATTACTAGTGAAAACATCCTTATTCTTAAGTAAAATATGTTTAAGCTGGGATCTGTCCTCTTCATTAATAGCATCACATTCTGATAACTTAGAATTAATTTGTGTAAGTACATCATTCACCATCTCACTGTGTGATACAGGTTGTTGTGTGGAATCTATGTCAGTCTCACGTATAATCTGTATCTTGTAGCCAGAACAGTGCTTGTTATGGTCTACTAGTCGGGTGTCCAAGTTCAAAACTATGTCTCTGCCTTCATACTTAAAATAACAAATGCCTTTGGAGAAGTCTATAGTACAGTCCTTCTCGCAAAGAAAATCAATACCCAATATACAATTGGCAGCAAGGCTTTGGACAACTAGGAAAGGCCATTGTACGATTCCATTTCCCATATTAACAGTCACAAATACCAGCTTATTAACTCTACTTGACTTATTACCTAATGCAGTTAATATTAAACAGTTTTGAACTGGGAACTCTGGTATCTTAGAAGTTTTCTTCATCATAGTATAAAAATTGTGGGAAATTACACTGACAGAAGCTCCTGTATCAATAATTATGTTAGTAGGTATACCTCCTACAATGCCTGAGGTGGAAGACAGTACAAATCTTTTCTTTACATTGTGACATTGTGTGTTGTCATTTATCAGATCATCAGCTAAGATTCCACTTTCATTACATCTTAAGAATAGTGTAGGCAACTCTTGTTGTGTAAATGTTAATTTTTCTTGTTTCACAGTTTCACTAGCAAGTGTGTATTCAAACATAGTTTCTAAATTGAAGTTGCCCCCCAAATGTTCCTCAGTCACAACCTGGGGCTCAGTAATGACTGGTTCTAGTTTACCTGATTTGTCTGGTCATTGGCAAGTGTAGTTGTAGTTTCATTAGCTACCTCAATAATATTTACATTAGGATATTGTCTTTGCCAATCGCCTGTCTGTTTTCGGTTGGCTGAAGTCACTTGTTGGTTTGTGTTGCTTGTTTGCGCAAAATTCCCTTGCGGCATCTGAATATGATTTTGTGGTGGCGGTTGCGGTGTTAGCCACTGTCTCACATAATACTGGTTGTCGTTCTGGTTAAAGTACCGTGTAGGTGTTCCATTTCTTGTGTAATCTGTGTTGTTGTTCCTTTGCCAGTGTTTCTGTTTGGCTTTGTGTCCGTTGTTGTTTCCATTATTCCTTCTTGAATTAAAATTGTCGTTTCTTCGTTTTTTGTACGGGTTATCTCCTTGTGTATAGTTACAGTTGTTGTTTGTATGCAGCTGTGAGTTGTGGTGATTGTTTTGCATGTTTACTGTGTGTTGTGAATTTTGCTGCGTGTTTGGTAATGTAGCAATGTAGACATGTTGATTCCTACTGCGTGAGTTGTGTGTTGGTTCTTGTTCTTCATATAGTAAATCAACAGCATCTAACTTTTCCAAAAAATATTCAGGATCGTCGTCCGGTAAGTACAGTAATTTCTCTTTAATATTAAAAGGAAGTCTTGCTTTCAGTGATCGGATCACATCTTTTGGTTTCACTGGTTCATTAAGGAAGTGTGTCATGTTCAGGTACTTCTCGAAATATCTGCGCAGGTTGCCGTTTTTAGGATTGAAGTGTTCGGGTTCAGTGACTTGTTTGCGGATACGTTCCTGCACAGTGCGTGACCAAAACTTATTCAAGAAGGCGCGTTCAAACTGCTCGTATGTTACACATCTGTCGCTTTCATGGTAAGACCAGACAGCAGCGTCCCCTTGAATGTAATCCACAACGTACGCAATGCGTTTGTGGTCGCTCCACGAACGTGGGAATGCGTTCCTAAAAGCTTTTAAGAAGATGACAGGGTGTACAGTGTTTTTGCCTGGTATAAAAGGTTGGAATTTACGGTGCTTGAATAGACTTTCTTCTTCTTTGTTACGTGTTCATCTGTTTCTTTCTGTGTAATCATTGAATTCTTCCCTGTGTGTACATGGTTCTTCATCAGAATAATTGTATTGTATTTCAGGTGATGGGTATCTGTTGCTATGCGTGTCAGTGTATTGTGTATTTGAGTGTTGAAATTCGTGTGTGTACATGTGTTCATTTCCGAAACGAGATTTTCTTTTGTGTGTGTAAAAATGTGTAGTGCGTGTACTATTCTGTTGTGCTTGGCATTGAGTTGTCTTTGTTTGCATATCGTCATCGATTACTTGTCTATTGTTGTTCATGTATTCCACTACAGAATCGTGCACAATATGTGGCAATTTGTTTTGTATACATTCTTCAAAAATTTCGTCTTTGTGTGCCGTCCATTCTTTAAATTGTGAATTAATTCGAGACAAATGGGGTTCAGCCTCTATCTGTATTGTTGTGTGAATCTGTTTGTGAATGTCAGCTACGTTTGTTTCTATTGTATTCATCTTTAAATTAATTTCGTCACATGCGTGCGTGTTTGATTCTAATTTGCAATTAATAATTTCACAGGTTTTTGTCAAGTCATGGATGTGATTGGCATTGTCGCTTTGTCGTAACTCTAAATTTTCGAATTTTTCCGTAAGATCGTCGACCTGTTTGGAAAGACGTGTATTAATTTCATCTACCTTTTGAGTCAGTGTGGCGAAGTCTGATTTTATCTCATTTCTGAAAGCTGCATTGTCTGTCATTAATTGTGTGAATTTTTCGTCATTATCTTGCTTAATATTGGATATGCCTTCCAAAATTGAATTCAGTATAGCGGCAAAATTTTGATTGCAAAATGAACTTGCCCCCGCCGCGTCATTAGACGTGATGTGGTCTCTCATGTTTGGTTCTGAATTGCTCCTTTCGGCGTTTGTGTGTATGTGTAGCGGATTATTTTGATGTGTTTGCGTGTCTGTATTAATTTCTGTGTCTGAATGTGTCTGTGTATCCATGTTTGCATTACTTGATTGTTGTTCCATTGTGTACTGGTGTCGAGTTTTTACCATATCGTGAATAAATTGTGTGGAAGAAAAAAAATTGTTTAAACGCGTAGTGTGAAAATGTGCTACCTATGTGTGTGTTTAAATGACTGAGAATGATTGAGAGATGACTTTAAAGATCAAAAGTAGCATACGTGTTAATGGTGACTAGCCATGTTGCTTGAATCTTGTACAATGTCGGCCATATTGTGCAATGTAACTTGCGTATTGTTGGATCGGAATTTAATCGTCTGAATAATGAGATTTCGCGGAATTTGGAAAAAATTACTGAATGGAAACTGAATATTGAATTTAATGCTGAGAAAAATAATTTTGAATGAAAAATGTGCTTGGAATCAATTGTGGATGCGCGAGTGCTGCGTCTTACCGTACATGTCTTGATGCGAAGATTGCATTTCCAGTCCAAATTGTCTCCAGATTTTATTCGCTTTCTTCCATATTCTCGTCACATGGGTTGTTTCCGGTCAGGATGTACATGAAAAAGAACAATTAGTTGTAGTACAGATACAATAATGAGTCCTGGCACATAGTCGCCAGTTTAGCAAATAAAATAATAATAATAATAATAATAATAATAATTTGTAATAATAATAATTGTTTGTTGTTTGTATGCAGCACTGAGTTTTGGTTGAGGAAGTAACTGAGAGATTAAAATTTACGCCGTGAATTTATCGAACTTCGCACGTCCGAAGATGTACGGAACGTAGCCAGGGCTCATTATATATTTTTTTGTAGACAAAGTCTAATATCTGACCTGAGCTTCAATCATGAAAATGGAGTGACTAAAATTACTAAAACAAAGAAAAGCATACGATTAAATAAAACATATATTCATTTTAACATATACATTACGATATGAATGACACTTACGTAAAATTATAGGTAACTGATTGCAGATAATTTACAAATGAGAGCGAATTATTGATTTTGCGCCTCTTTTCTGCAAATAAGTATGAAATGGCTAACTGTGGAGCCACACAAAATATTACGTCCTTCTAGGACAACGAATGACATAAGAGTGATGATGCCTACTGGCTGTGACAAGAGAGCGGTGTTAATTGCTTTATTTTGCATTCTCTTGTCTTAAAAAATCGATACATATAATCTAAGTTAACTAAATTAAATATTGTCTGTGCCCGAGTGCAAATGGTTCCTTAAAGTGTGAAGTTATACAACGGTGTAATTATGCAAACATCTGTCACTGATGTAGTAAAAAAGTTTGTCTCTCTCAGTTAAATGATGAGATAGCTGTGTAATTTGTGTTAGAGAAATATGGTACCGATGTGTAAAGTTGTATAAGCAAATACCATATTAGCTAGGGCTCCTTGTGCTTGCCAAACACATGATACACAAAGCAAGCATGTACCCCCCTGAGGATTAATGTAATTATACCCTCAGGTGTTACAGATTACAGCAATGGAATGAAATGTATCACGGAAAACTTTCTTTGTAATACAAAAATCTTTAAAAATAAATGTTTTAAGTACAAAATTAATCACTGAAATGCGTGTCCTGTAGAGCTAAATGTGCTTCTTGTTGTAAGATAATCTCTGTGGAAGTGTCGTAGTTATTTTCCTCCGAAAGCTAAGTTCTGCAGAAGCCAATGTACTTACCTCATGATAAACAAAAGTGAAATGCTTTGCGTAGAAATATCTTAGTTATTATGCTTATTGTTGTGACGATGAAAGTACTGTGCTGTAACGTATTGTTGTGCTACGGAAAAGGCTGTCTCCTTACAGCTATACCACAAAAGTTACTACTAAAACATGTTTTACTTTTCAGAATAATTCAGAAAAACTGTGCAGATACGAGTATAAAGCAGATACAACGCAAAAGCAACATTGTAAATTGTCACTCATTAGTAACGTCGTGATATAATCGTGTAGCTGTCACATAAACTAACCACTGTGTCATCTGGTATCTCTCAGAAAGTACTTTAATTCAGAATGCATTTTCAAGTACCCCAAAATGTTGCATTAGAATCTCATTAGCGGTACTGGTAAATGTTCTAAATATGTGAGCCTTATAGTCGTTACGTAATCGTGCAACTAACAAGCAAGAATGTACACACACAATAACACTGTGTCATCTGTTCACAATAACAATGCATTCGTAATTTCTGTTTAAATAAGTTCTCTCGGTTCTTGACTGGATATTTAACTTCAAACAATGTTGCATGTTAACAGATTCTAAGTCTAACAAAGCATACTAGCAATGTAAAGTGAAACGTTATATGGCAAAGACAAAGTTAAAAAGCAGATTATCTTTCAATAAAGGGTTTTACATGTGAAATGTGGTGTAAACCTTCACTCTTCCTAGTACGCAGAGTTTCAACTTCAACGCAATTATCATGCGGTATTCGTCCGTAAAGAATACTGGAATTTTGCTCAAGGTTAGCGTCAATGTTATTTTTTCCTGAGCCAGCAGGCGCAAGTGGCTGCCTGTGGTGCGAGTCATTGTATGTTTCTTTGTTGGATCGTGTCGTTATTGGGATTAGGAGACCTAACTTCTACAAATTCGCTTTGCCGAGAGAGCCCTGCTCTGTTTGAATCTCGCCAGTTCTGATGAAATTCACGTCTGTCGTTACGATCATATTGTCTGTCATCATGTCGGTAGTTCCTGTAGTTTCTTTCTTGTCAGTTAAGTGGTGGAGAATGTCTCCCTGAATCGTAACTGTGCGCTGGACCGTTGCATCTAAAGTTATTCTGTCTCCCGTAATAATAATTGTTTTGGTTCCCATATTGTCTGTTTCTCTGATTGTCTCTGTGATAGTCATTACCGCAGAGAGGTGATCTTTCCCTGTAATTATTACTGCTCTGCCAACGGTTGTCATACAGGTGGTGTCTGTTTTGGTCATGATTTACATTGAAAGAATAGCCTTGTCGTATATTATTTCTGTCATCGCGGAATTGTGACGGATGTGATCTGTAATTGTTGTGCTCCTGTTTTCGCGTTCCGCGATTGTCAGTGTCAATTTCCAGTTCTTGTAACAGTCCCTGAAAAGCTTCAATGTCGTCTTGGCAACGTCCTGCCAAAATAATATGTTCAGGTAATTTGATTAAGCAAATGCGTATGAGTTCTGAGGGGCTGTATGGGTTTGACAGGTACTGATTCTTGTGCAACATGTCTTCAAAATATTTCACAAGACTGGAAAATTCAGATTGTTCGAAATGTTTCATCATTATGATGCTATGTATTACTTGGTCTTGTGTAGCTTGAGACCAATATGCTGAGAGGAACGCATGGTAAAATTCTCCTTCACTGTGACAATTGTGAATGACCGATCGCATTCTTACAGCTGGTTCATTCTCCAAGTAGCCACACATAAATTCTAATCTGTGTTCTAATGACCAGTTGGGAGGGAAACAATTAGAGAATTGATGGAGCCACGCTTGTGGATGAATGGCGTTGGCAGAATTCTTAAACGTTTTGAATTTACGTGTAGTAATGAACAGCTTATAGTCAAAGTCATCATGTCGGCGAGTCTCATATCGGTCATTTTTACGTCGTGTCGGCGGGTCCATCTCAAAATTCTGTGCACCTTGCCAATTTCTTTCATAATTTCCGAAGTGCCCCGTTTTATTATTTTGTGGCTGTTCCGTATTTCTATGTCCCTCTTCCTGTATTGGAGCGCGAGTGTCCTCTGAAATACGTAATTCTTGTATTACCTGTGTCAGCTGATCTTGTACTTCCCGGATTTCTCTTTGGTGTTGCGTATTAATTTGATTCTGATTTTGTTTGAATTTCCTAATTTGTTCACACTCTTCTGTGTCAGTGATGGCTACAGGTCTTGTGTCATTCAGATCATCATCTACCTTTGCAGATAAGTTAGTGAACTGATCCGAAAGTTCGGCTACTTTCTCTAATAGTGTACTTATTTCCTCAGTGTGTTTTTCTGAACCAAGTTTCAGAGTGTCCATTTGTGTTGAAATCGTATCTACTGTGTCCTTTAAGTTTTCTTGAGTTTTTGCAAGTTGCATAACCGAATCGGCAGATGCAACTGAGTCAATTTTAGCTTGCAAGGTGTCGTGATTTTCATGAACAATAGTTTGGAGTTCTTTTATGGCTGCTTCGTGATTCTGTAATGCATTTTCATGGCGCGAAAAAATAGGTTGAAAATGCTCACAAATTTGTGTTTTTACATCATTACAGACTTTTTGACATTTCGATTCAATGTTATGTAACTCAGTAGTTAAATCTTCACATGTTTGTTCAAGCTTATGTTCCACTGAGTCTAACTTTTGAAGCTTTCGTTCTATTGTGTCTAACTTTTGAAGATTTTGTTCCATTGTGTCTAACTGTTGCTGTGTTTGTCACTGATTTTGTTCCATTGTGTCTAACTGTTGCTGTGTTTGTCTCTGATTTTGTTCCATTGTGTCTAACTTTTGAAGCTTTTGTCCAATTTGTTTGAATTAATTGTAATAACAATGCACTGGTGTCTGAAACATGTTCCTCAGTGCTTTTCGGCAGTGAATTTGCACCGGCAACATTCACATTTTGACAAGCGGAAAATGTGTCTTGACTCATTTGAGAAAACGGTGAGAACCCAAAACCTGAGTCTACAGTATTTGCAATATTGTGTTCTGTCATTCCCAATTCTTGAGGCAAGCTGTTGCCGACCGATCGATCGATAATGCTTCCCTGTTTACTACCTGTTTCACTGTCTACACCATTATTTGACACCCGCTCCATTTCCCTAAGCACAGTTACCAAATTACTACTTTGAATATTAGTTAATTCATTACATGGTGGCGTTAACACACTGCTTTCATCTTCACTGTCATTTCTCAGTTTACTTTGGAGCCTAGTGTTACGTTTTTCACACGCCATTATTGTGACAATATTTCACACGACAACACAGAAAAACACAATTTGAAGAGCAAAAATAGGGGAACACATTAACATAGCACTGAAAATAATATCTAGTTAATTGCAAGCGCAGCTGCGAAATACTTGGTGCAAATCTACATGCATGCCACAACTGTTTTACTGTACAACAATGAAAGACTGCAACTACAAAGGAAATTCTCTCTACAATTACGCAAAAGCAATAAACAAAATCTACACTAATTACACAAACTACAAGAAAAAATCAGAAGATTCCAGTGAGGTATCCTTGGCTAAGGGTCGACATATGAAACGTCCCCTTTGAAAAATTATACATGACTGTGCTTAAACTGACACACAATATTTTTTTAGCGAAACGCAATCTGACTTTCAGAAATCCCTACAAAGGAATGGCCCTGACTAACATTAACCTGTACCTTTCACAAATCACTTACCTCACAAAAATCTTCGTTACTCGAACTACTGCAATACAGCGAGCGCCACTACTGCCAGCGAAATAAAAGATTCAAACTACAGAAGGCACTAACTACTGATAGGCATAGTTAGCAAATGAAAGATTTTAATGGAGAACAAACAATGTATTTACCTCAATAATCATAATATATATAGCAGTTCATGACATCCATTTTTACAAATTTCAAAACTGCGCCATTTCTCTCCCCACATCCACCACTGCTGGCGGCTCACCTCCAACTGTGCAACGCTACACGCTGTTCACATCCAGCTGCCCAACACTACAATGGCAGGCAACAATGCAAACTAGCCACAGACTGCACACAGCACAGCCAGTAATTTTCATACAGAGCGCCACGTGGCGTTACCAATATAAAACATAAACAGCCTACTTACAAACTGACATCCGTTAAAGTTAGTTTGTTGATCCTTCCACTCAGTTTTTTTCCTACAGAGGCCAACCAGCTCTCTGACCGAACACGCTCAGCTACTTTGCCGGCTGCCTGGACCAGGTGTACACTATAGCGCAAATTTAAACATAGCTCAAACCTAGAGGACAGACAAAAACCAAACAAAGCCAAATTTTGCGTTGGTGAGAGCCATGCATGAAACGTTCAACGAATTACGGAGTAA
The DNA here is from genome assembly GCF_023864275.1 of Schistocerca cancellata. Taxonomy (NCBI): domain Eukaryota; kingdom Metazoa; phylum Arthropoda; class Insecta; order Orthoptera; family Acrididae; genus Schistocerca; species Schistocerca cancellata. The sequence goes on from NC_064631.1 coordinate 727,544,874, forward strand.
AATTCCATCAACTGATCCATGCGTGAAGCGTTCAACGAATTACGGAGTAAAATTCAATCAACCGATCCGGTTATGTGACAATGGTAACGCGACCGCTACGGTTGCAGGTTCGAATCCTGCCTCGGGCATGGATGAGTGTGATGTCCTTAGGTTAGTTAGGTTTCAGTAGTTCTAAGTTCTAGGGGACTGATGACCTCAGATGTTAAGTCCCATAGTGCTCAGAGCCATTTGAACCATTTTTGACATTGGTAAACAGATCCAAGCAACTTGGTCTCACTCAGTAACCATAGCGGCATTACACGGTTACCCAAGTGGTCTGTCGTATAAATTAATTTTCCTTTTAATTTCGCTACAGACACATGAAGTAATTTGTTAGTGTCATCATTATTATCGCGCTACTGTCCTGTGACACTTGTTAACATAAAATTTTTCCTTTTGCCTTATTGTGAGGTTGTAGTGCTAAGATTCTGTTTAATTTAGTCACAATGGCCCGACTTTAAATTACGTTTCATAGTCTCTGGAATTACCACGTTAAGAACTGCAACGGATGACACCCGACACACCTCCAAGCAACGAATTAATTTTGTAGACGTGGGTAACTGCTTGCTTGAAACGTAACCATAACCTAGCTGCCACTAAATAGAACTAGTGGAGTTACATTAATTATTTTATTTAATTTCATTTAATTTTGTTGCTGCTCTTTTCTCTTATGGAGCTTGTTTTTGATCTGCATTATTCAATTAATGGAGAGTGGGTTCCTAATTGTAATGAACAACATGTCATTAGTATGAATGAATTTATTTTATTGTATCAAACAATATTGTCTCTGAATCTGAACTACATGTACTTTAATCAACATTATTTCTGAATCGGAATAATGTAAACATTAGTTACTTGTAACTACAAGTAAATACACTTCTTCTAATCGGTACCTTACCCATGAAATACGTCTTGATCACACTATAAGGAAGGCAAGAGAGAGATGAAAGTTCTCAGAACACCAGAACATTTTCTGCAATTACACTGACAGATACGCACGCCGAAAGCAGACGCGCTAATGATAAAATTAACTGCGTTAGCGTACGTCATCCGAAAGCTCTGCGTCAAATGTGCCTCAGGTTCCATTGTTTATGTGAGCACCTGACGCGAGTGGGAAAGATTAAATTAATGAGCAAACACATGTTCAAAGGGGAGGCTTTGATTAGCATTAATAATAATTGTCAATAGAACTAATGACGTCAGCAGACAGGGGGCAGATGCACTTTTGGCGGGAGCACTCGGAACTACTATCACTCAAACTAAATCCACATGAATTTTACCATTTACGTGGCTGAAGACCAATATAATTCTGATGTCGAAATCGAAACACGGGAGGGGGAGAAAACTGAAAACTATGGGTGCAGGCACCACTTGGATCTTTGCCAAGCAAATAGCTATCCCCCGCTCACGAACAACAAAAAACAAAAATAAGCAACATTCACACAAAGCAAATATCATAATTTTCCAAAGTACTTGAAATATGCGTCAATACACTGTGTTATTATCTGGATGCCTTGTTCACGCACTGTCTACCACCTGCATACACGTGGGCAGCTCAATGCATCTACCACGAACCACAAAGAGAGTCAACCGAACAATCAACTTAATTAGGTAAAATACCGGTTCCGCAATTCGTGCTGCTTCTAAGAATTCGTGACCAAACTTAAACACCCACCGGTCATGATACTCTGATCGTTACTGCTGCCTTTCGGAAGGAAGTGTAGCGAATGCTTCTAAAAAGTAACTAAAATCAATCTAGCCCGTCTTCTAATATCTTTCAAAATTGTTAGCTACCGTTGACCGTTTCTGAAACTATGTATTTTCCGCAGTTAGTTTGCCATAGCAGAAATGTGGCCCAAACTGGTGGTCAAGACGCCGTTACAAAGAAAACTACTTCAAAATTTACCTCCATTCCACATAATTATATTAACAAAGAAGTATCTTCACACGCTTTCGTAAATACCTTCATTTAACACACTAGAGCTCGTCCAGTAAGGTGCAAGACTCATGGCGAGCACTAGTACAAAGGCGGTTGCAGCTACCATTCTCTCATAATCTTAATTCGCGCCAAAATAATAACAATTACATCGACAACTGACAGTCCAGTAACCAAACTAGAAATAACACATCGCGCGAGTCCTATCCACAATGATGTAACTCAAACTTCCTATCATATACCAACTCAGCTACAGCACGCCTCTTCATTTCGACCTGACTAGCAGTAGTAGTGCCGGAACATGACTGCTTTTCGGGGACAACTACCCCTTATTCAAACCACTGGTCTCCCACTGTCCGAAAGCCGACCTACGCTTTCTACTCCCGTCCGAATCGATCCCTCTATTACAAACTCCGAGTTTAGCTTTCTCATCCTATGCTTTGATAAACCAACTGCTTTCCAACTATCTTTGAGTTAGTCCTTCGCCTACCTACACACCTATTATATTCTAACTTCATGACTCTTACACATTAGGAAAGGTACAGATGGGACGAGGAAATGTGACACATAGGAGTTCTTATTGAAATAAAACACAGTGGTGCACATTTGCATGCCTATCGGTGTAGATTTATAAGTGAAGAAGCACCGATGCTGTGTCATTCATTGTTGTAAACATTGCCTTATTTGCATTCTGATATCATTTGCATATCGGCAACAGTAGTGAAGCGTACTAGCAGTACCGCTTCAGCATCAAGAACAGAAGATTAGAAAGAGAAGGCCGAAATATTAAACTACTTTTTGTGAAAGTATTTCACTGAGGAAGAGTCATGCTGCAGTCGTCACCCGAATGTCAAAATGGCAGATATGGAAATACGTAACCGCGGAGCAGAAATGTTCAAATGTTCAAATGTGTGTGAAATCTTATGGGACTTAACTGCTAAGGTCATCAGTCCCTAAGCTTACACACTGCTTAGCCTAAATCATCCTAAGGACAAACACACACACTCATGCCCGAGGGAGGACTCGAACCTCCGCCGGGACCACACGCACAGTCCCTGACTGCAGCGTCCTAGACCTCTCGGCTAATCCCGCGCGGCTAACAGCGGAGTAGAAAATCAACTAATATCATTCAAAGGAGGAAAGACTACTTGACCTAATGGGATACCTATACTATTTCACGTGTAATATGCAGTGAATTTACTCCTGTTCTAGCTGCAGTCATCGTAGGTCGTTGGAAGAACTAAGCTTCTCAAGCGATTGGAAAAAATGTGGAGTTCATTCAGAATTTTAAGAACAGATGCTGAATACACGTACGAATGTTGCTGAACTTAGACTTTAGAACTTTAGGTCACGTTTTGTGCACACATATTATAATCTTTGTGGAGACCGAAACTCTTCTCTCTATGAATCAATATGGATTTTGCAAACACTGATCGTATAAAATGAAGCTCGCTTTATTCGACCACGAGACCCAGAGATACTGGCGCCCAGACTGATGTTCCTTGACTTTCTCTAAAATGTTCGATACAGTTCAGTATTGTCGCTTACTCGACGAAATACGTGCATATGGACTAACAGACGAGCCTGGTTTTGAAGAGTTCATAGGAAATGAAACACGGAAAAGTCTTTTTTGACAATGAGGAATCTTCATAGGTGAAAGTGAGTTCAGGAGTACCCCGAGGCAGTATTATAGGACCGTTAGCACCACACAGCTTATGCTCGGATGGTCCATGTGGTTGTTCTTGAATGACGGTGTCGTATAGAGAGAAGTCGTAACGCTAGAAAATGGTAGTGAACTTCAGGAAGATTTGCGAAGGATCATCGTTTAGTGTATAGTTTATCAGTTGATCCTCAATATAAATCTAATACACTAAGCATAACCGATTGGGAAGGCCCTTTGTTGTTTGATTAAACAATTCCCGAACAAGCATTTGAAGCAGTCACACTCAGTAAATATCTGGTAGTATGCGTACAGAGAGATTTAAAGCAGAACGACGATACAGAACTAACTGCAAGTAAGGCAGATGCTACACACAATGAAAGAGTGCTCTCGAAGCAGAAAGCTCGATACCTGAATATTGCTGTGCAGTCTGAGGTCCGTACCTGAAGAGATTTGTAGAGGAATTTGAGAAGATTCGAAGAACATCACCGCATTTCGTCATACTTTCGTTTAATGAGCGTGAACTTGCCACGGAGATTGGCAGACGTTACAAGAGATGCGTTATGCATCACGGTGTGAATTACTACTCAAATTTCGTGAATGTACTTTCCTACAAGAGTCAATTACATATTACTTCTTTCTACATACATCTCGTGGAAAGAAAGTTTCGAGCCGACACAAAAGCTTCCAGCTAATCGTCCTATCTACGCACCATTCGCCAATGGGTAGGGAGAGGAGAAAGTGGCGGTGGTACATAAAATGCTCTCTACAGTGTGTCATGAGATGGACTGTGGAGTATATGTGTGGGCGAAATTGTACGAGATAAACAGCAATCAAAAATTTGTTCCAGGAGGTGGGTCAGTTCCGGATCTACCTCTTACCATGAGCTGTGAACTAAAGAATTAGTCTATCCAAATACACCCTCTGGACGGATGATCCAATCAAGAAAGGAATTTACCATCTGATCGAGTATTAGTGCATCAGAAGCCAAGCACAGGCCGTGTGGTACTAAAATGGGAAGGGAATTGGATCCTGGTTTCTCTCTAGAATCCTTCTGGAATTCGACAGAAGCGAGTTAAGGAAACCAAACATTACGTAAACCTTGATGACAAGACGGGTATTTAAAACTTACGCCAACTGAAAAGTAACTCCAGCATCTTGTAACTGCGCCGCCTCGCTCGATAAATTCTTCTAGATACAGTCACGGAATAGTGGCTTATTGTTTAGTGCTTGCCAGTGAATTCACCAAACGTTGTTCTAAATATGTCGACTCCTGCGAGTGAAGAGGATGTTCCATCAGTTCTTAATATGGTAATACCATAAGATACGGGTAAAAGGCTAACCAAATCTTAGATGTCACGTTTACAAATTGAGCGCCAGATTTATTTGTAAAAATCATATTTTAAAAAAAACTGTTGACACTCTTCGTCAATCCAGAATTTTGATTTTTAAGATATGTCTTAAATCTGTTAGGTGTCTTATTGCTTACAGACAAAATTTCAAAGAAAATTACACACTGTGGACATCATTCAGCGGTGATAATAATATAAGAAAAGAATAAAAAGTAAACAGTCTTCACAATACCGTCTCCTTTTCGCATTTTATTTTCAGCCACTAGCTGAAAGACAGTTACTCTTTTCACTGTCACCACTGAGGAGAAATTTGTTTGATGATAAATGCTCATAGATAGTTCACTATTCAAAAAAACAAATCCACAAAATTGATCCCAAAACGGACATAGCGGAGACAGTCCCCGCGTTCACTCTCAGGCCTCTGTTCTGCTACGATAGTTTAACCACCAATGCGTATCTTTAAAGGTGGTAAAATGAACGAAATAGAAATTTAAAATATCGGAGCATGCTTCAATAAACACTGTTCTTTAAAACTAGCACGTTCATTATTTTAACGTTTCTTTGAGATATTTCACACAATTTCACTCCCTATCGTAACAAATCCGGCAAGCAATGGCCTAAAAATTCAGTCTTTATGGCAGCTGTCGAATACACGCATTGCCTGTAGACAAAGAAAAAGAATTTCGTTTGAATTCTGAGATACTTACTTTTACAGCATCTCCGAATGTTAAAAACAACATAACCGCTATAAATATTCCCTTCTTAGAGCACGTTAAAATTTTAGTAACTACTTTAACCGAAATTGACGGTTGTTCATTCAAGATCCTATTGAGAAGAATTGCAATTGTGAATCATATAAACGCCTTCCATCTCTCTTAAGAAGAATTTTCCTGGAAGAACTTTTAAGACTTAGCATACATCTGTGAGCGCTACGTACACGGACATGGCCATGTGCACAAGGTTGCTCATTATAAATATTTTATTTCTTACAGTATTTGTTTAAGGATCTACATTTTAGCCACAATAATGATAACAAGGCATAATATTCTATTTCGCGATGAACGTGTTCTGTAACTAAACTTTTTTTGTAGACCGGAAGATGACAGTTATGTGTGTTAAAACCAGTTGTCAAACATAAAGAAGAATTTATGCCATCATAGCTATAGATTTCTTTTTTTTTATTATGCACACTCATATCTAGATATAAAGTACTGCCCTGGGACTTATTGCCTAAAGAGTTATATTCGACATGATGCTAAGTTTCTGAATTCTTCGTTGTTATCTCTCTTTGTCCCAATTATCATCTTATGCGACCTGAAGATACTGGCTAAGAGCACACATCAAAAGCAATTCAACCAGATAGTTCTAAGATAGTCTCCGATCTTTGGGGATTATTGTTAATGAATTGTTGAAAAATACGTGAGAACTGTGTGCTAGTTACGTTACATAAATCGGTATCACTATGAGCTAAGAAATGTTAAAGTTTGATGAAGGTCAGAAACAGAAAATATACTCATTGATTTTCATGCATATGTCGACGTATAGCAGATTGCGTCATTAAATGGTACAGAAACAGAAACCAGTTCTGTATCTAAGGTCGTCATGCTGATGTTCCACCACCAAAAACGTTTACCACTTCAGACTAACTAAAGTAAATGCTGGGTCTGCTTAAACACCAGAACATTTGAGAGAGACGAGCAAAGAACTTGGGGAATAACGTTCCTGAATATAAACGTTGACGGACGGTGACAGGAACTTTGCCGGCCGAGCGTCGTAATGAACTTCCACGCGAAAGCTTCCCCCAAGTTTGAAGAGTGTGTGTTTAATTAAAAAGTTATGGCCGCTACACAACAGAGGAGGGAGTGCTGATGAATTCTTTGTTAGTCTTTGTTGGCCCTGAAACTGGTAACGCACTGAATAAAGTTTGTGCGTCGTTATAAAGGGTGTGGAGGTTTTATAACTGTGTTTATAGGGGCGCTATCTATTAGAACACGGCCGCATTTGGTTTTTATAGCCGAGGAAGAAGTTAACGATCGGGATGGCTCACCGCCAGCCATGATGCAGCCCACATTAAACATTAATCATTCACACCGGCACAGCGCCCACTGCGCGGGCCGGATCTCAAAATTTGCGATGCGTCCACGCGGCAGAAATTCTGCCGTAAACTCAGTTTCTAGGTACAGGATAGCTAGTCCTCCTTCTGATAATGCTGAAGATATTTCTCTGAGGATCATGTGTAGAGTCTCACATACATGCATAATTGGAAAATTATTTAAAATTAGTTTCTCATGATATTGATTATCTAATGATAATGATCATACACAGAAGTGGATACAAAGAAAGTAGAAAATTTGTTCCTTAGGCACGACTTGTAAGTGCTGGTAAACGTTTAACTGTGTTTCTTTTTCCTAATTTAAAAGAACTTTGGAAATTTTATAAATATATATTGTAAACGGTTTGAGAGAAAAGTGGGACTGATTTTAAAAAAAAAAAAATTATCTCACTTCATTCACCTAGATTATCCTCTTAAAATAAATCTTCATAGATCAGGAGTCCACTACACGCAGGAGGCGGTTACACGGTTAGAAGAGGCTATGTGGCGATGATTGGATGGTTTCTTAGGTTAGAAAGTCTCAGAGAAACACGAAAAGGGCTTCAGTCAAAAATGGTGCAAGTCGAACTCAGGAAGAACGTAGGTCCAGGAGCCATCGTTATGACAGTTGTAAATTGTCCTAGCTGTGTTGGTGTGGAATCCTGCCCACTCGTGTCTTATAGGGTGCCTTGGAAACTGTTTTCTCGAATAACTAGACAACATAAAACGAAATCATATTAATGGAGTTTACTACTGTAATTGAATTGACATTACTCAACTTTCGTGTCTACATGATGGGTCGCAAGCAATGGGCGACATGCAAATAATCAATGTCCTTTGATAGATACAATTTCCATGCAAGATAATCACACAAGTTCATAGGTCACTGCTATCATTAATATCACTGCTGCTCTTATAGTCCGTCTTCTAGTGCATGTCTTCTACTGTCCGGCCGCAGCTAGGAGGCGCGTTGCTTTTATTCTCTTCGTGCAGATGCCTTTCCTCTCGTGGCGACGTCCTGGTCGGCGTGCTGTTGGCTAACGTCGTCTCACAGCCGTCTCTGCTGTATCATTCTTGATCTTCGTGCCGGCGCTTGTCGCTACGCCGGAACAGCTGGGAAAGTACCAGAGCCCCAAGCGCTAATAGAAAGCACTAATGCTCAGAACGTTATAGGAACTGAAAGCTTGCAAAAGCCGGAGCCAAGTTCAGACGAAATTTTTGCGAAGAGCCTAACGGTGTTCAGAAAGGAAAGGCTAAACACAGTCAGCGGTGGCGCGTTTGTTGCCATTAGAAGCAGTTTATCTTGTAGCGAAGTTGAAGTAGATAGATCCTGTGAGTTAATATGGGTAGAGGTCGTTTTTGGCAGGCTGTATAAAATAATAATTCGATCCTTATACTAATTTCCCAACTCGGATGATAGAACTGCTTCAAGGTTCAAAGAAAACTTGAGTTTGATTTCAAACATGTACTTGACTCATGAAATCGTGATTGGTGGTGACTTCAATTTACTCTCGATATGTTCGCGAAAATATGTGTTTAAATCCAGAGGTAAGCACGAAACACTGTCCGAAATTGTGCTAAACGCATTCCCTAAAAATTATTTCGAGGGCTTAGTGCGTGAGCCCATTCGAATAGTAAACTCTTCTGAAAACATGCTTGACTTCTTAGCAACAAACAATCCTTTGCTAATAACGAGCATCAAACCGAATACATGGATTTGCGAACACATCGCTGTAGCGAGACTGAATATTGTAACTCCCAAATCTTCCAAAAATAAACCAAAAATATGCTATTAAAAAAAGGTGATAAAAGTTCACTTGACGCCTTCCTGGGAGCCAATCTCTACTCCTTCCAAAATAACGTTGAACCGATCAGTGTGGACAAGATGCGGCATGAATTCAAAGAAATAGTTTTGACAGCAATTGAGAGATTTATACCGAATAAATTAACAAACGACGGAGCTGATCCCCTTTGGTACAGAAAACAGATCAGAACACTGTTGCACCAACAAAGAAAAAAAGCATGCCCAATTTCAACGAAAGCAAATTCACAGAGACTGGGAATTTTTCACAGACTTTCGGAGTTTACAGTGGACTTCGGTGCGAGATTCTTATAATAGTTTCTACAACGAAACTATATGTCGAAACCGGACAGAATATCCAAAGAGATTCTGGTCGTATGAGAAATATGCTACCAGAAAAACACAATCAAAGCCTTCTCTGCGCGACAGCAATGGTATACCATCGATGACAGTTCTGCTGAAGCAGATTTACTGAACACAGCCCTGCGAAATTCCTTCACCAAAGAAGACGAAGTAAATATTCCAGAATTCGAATCAAGGACAGCTGCCAACATGAGTACCTAAGAATTAGATATCCTCGGATTAGTGAAGTATCTTAAATTACCTAACAAAAGCAAGTCATCCTGTTCAGACCGTATACCAATTAGGTTCTTTTTCTGAGTACGCTGATGCAATAGCTCCATACTTAACAACCATATATAACCGTTCGCTTGACGAAAGATCGGTACCACAGACTGGAAAGTTGCACAGGTCACACCAATATTCAAAGAAGATAGTAGGAGTAATCCATTAAATTACAGGCCCATATCGTTGACATCGATATGCAGCAGCATTTTGGAACATATAGTGTGTTCAAACATTATGAATTACCTCGAAGAAAACCGTCTATTGACACACAGTCAAAATGGGTTTAGAAAACATCGTTCCTGTGAAACATAACTAGCTCTTTATTCACATGAAGTGTTGAGCGCTATTGGCAAGGGATTTCGAGTTGATCCGTATTTCTGGATTTCCAGAAGGTTTTTGAGACTGAATCTCAGAAGCAACTTGTGGTCAAATTGCGTGCTTATGGAAGATCGCCTCAGTTATGTGACTGGATTCGCGATTACCTCTCAAAGAGATCACAGGTCTTAGTAATTGGCGGAAAGTCATCGAGTGAAACGTAAGTGATTTCTGGCGTTACTAGGTGGATTTATAGGCCCTCTGCTGTTCCATATCTATGTAAACGATTTACGAGATAACATGAGCAGCTGTCTTAGGTTGTTTGTAGATGATTCTCTCGTTTATCGTCTAGTAAACTCAGAGAATCAAAGCAAATTGCAAAAGGATTTAGAAAAGATATCTGTATGGTGCGATAATCGATGATTGACCATAAATAATGAAAAGTGTGAAGTCATCCACGTGCGAGGTAATAGGAATCCGTTAAACTTCCGTTACACGATAAATCAGTCAAGGCTAAAGGCCGTAAATTCAACCAAAAACCTAGAAATTACAATTAAGAACAACATAAATATGAACGAACACGTAGAGCATGTTGTGGGATGGCGAATCGAAGACTGTGATTTGTTGGCAGAAGACATAGAGGCTGCAACAGATCTACTAAACAGACTGCCTACACTACGCTGGTCCGCCCTCTTTTGAAATACTGTTGAGCGATGTGGAATCCTTACAAGACAGGATTAACGAAGTACATCGAGAAAGTTCAAAGAAGAGCAGAACGTTTTGTATTACCGGGAAATAGGGGATAGAATGTCACTACATGGTTCAAGATTTGGGGTGGACGTCATTGAAGTAAAGTCGTTTTTCGTTGCGGCGGAATCTTCTTACAAAATTTCAGTCATTAACTTTGTCCTCCGAATGCGAAAATATTTAGTTGACGCTGACTTGCATAGAGAGAAACGATCATCGTAATAAAGTAAGGGAAATCAGAGCTCGCACGGAAAGATATAGGTGTTCGTTTTTTCAGCGACTTTTCGAGATTAGAATAATAGAGAATTATTGTGAAGGTGGTTCGAAGAACACTCTGCCAGGCACTTGAGTTTGGTGTAAAGAGTATCCGTGTGGATGTAGATGTAGATATATTGGCAGAAACGTTGTTTCTAGTTTTCGTAATTTCGAGTAGAGCCGCTAACAGTTATTCAGTTATTAACAGTACCAGGCTATCTTCCTCATTGTTCTTCATTTTTGGGGCCAAAGAGAAACAAATTTTTCCTTTATAAGAGAGGTTTACCTTTCGCGGTGTAATTTTTCCTCCTATCTACGTAATTCTGTAGCTCTCAATTCGTTCGAGCAATCAATCATTTACGATAGGAAAGACAGTCATAGCTCAGTCACTCAAAATGATTCTGAAATTTTACTTGTTAGAATGAAATCAGGCGATGATTCTTCTTCTCTGGAGGCTCGTGCTATGCGGCAGTCTGCTAATCTGTACAAGTAAAATGCCTCGTAATTTTTGGAGCGTAGTATAATCAGTCGGGAAACCTCATATCAAGCGGATATTTGGCTTTGATGAAGTTTAACCTTCCGAAGAAGTAATGGAGCTCTTGGATTATTAAATGCTGGTTCGTATCCAGTCTTTCGGAAGTTCCCTTCTGATTAACAACTACGCAATATATCGATGAATATCATTAATTCTCAAATGTTAAATACACACCTTTGTATGAAGGAGCAATCTATATATATTTCCTTTTTAATCGTACAGTTCGTATCAGTTATCTTCTGTCATAAATCTCAATAATGAGATTACAGTTCTTCAAAACAAAGCTCAGGCTAATCGGCACCAAGACAATCTCGGAAGCTTTTTTCTAACAACCACCAGAGAGAGTACTACAAAGAATAATTATGCGCTCATGGCATAGCTATTGTATGAACTACTTTTCGCATGGATTCTGCGAATATGAAGATAGAAAATTTGTAAACGTCATTCAAGGGTAGAATTGTACCAGAATAATTCATCGAATATAAAGAGATATTACAGCGGCTTTTCAAGCCTCCCAAAATGTGTTCTACCTCCGAAAAACATGTTCTTTTGATATGGAACGTTTCTTATGGGCTCGGTACAGCTTTTAACATATTTACCAGATTTCACTGTTCTTAATTTCCCTGTTTCATTTTTTGTAACCCAGCACTAGAAACTCAAGGTCACTTACAAAGTTCGTTAGTAAATAATCTATAAACCAGCATAGGTAATACCTGTACCTTTGGTTAACTTCTATTACATGTCAAAGAATGGTAACTTCAAGTGTCACAAACTCCACAGCGTATGAGAACATTCTTTATGGTAGGATTCTCAAAATTTGCAAACTCAACTCAAATGGTGATCGCAGACAAGTAGATTATACTGAAACCTTTGTTATATATCAAGGAGTTACTAGTTCCAAGCATGCTGTATCAACAGAATATCACAAGAGACTTTGCAACAGCACTCTCAGTATTTACTGATTCACCTCGCGTGCTGATCACATATAGAGTAAAATGAGGAGGTACCAGCTTTAAGTACACTGAAACCCACAGCGTATCTGATCAGTCTCTAAGACAGTAGTCACAATATTTTCACTCAACTCGTGTGTTGGTCACACACAAGTCTCAGTTCCGCATGAGACTGCAGATGGTGGAATCTACAGTATTTTTTGGAAATGTTTGAAGTCTAACGTAATATTTCTGTTTAATTTTATACGGTATCTCGTGATATTTTCAAGGGGGTGTGTTATGTCACCATGTTCCCACGACTGCAAGTAAAAGAATATAGACACAGATGGTGAACTAAAGGAGGATCATTTAGATGAAAATATGGATGAGGACGTGCGCTACCGGTTACGTTACATTCGCTGCATCACATGCCCGTATTAATAAATGATTAGTACCACAGAGAATGATGCCCAACAAAGAAGATAATTTAATTTTGACGCAGTGGACAACCCAAGTTTGAACATGAAAGACAGCGAAAGTAATATAGTAGAAACCAAACTAACAATCATCTTCTTGTATATCTTTCATTCTTCCCACTGCTTTCTTGAAATGCGTTCTACAACCGAATATGCATTGATCTTTCAGGTGTAGCGGCATGTGGGTGGATGGAATGTGGCATGAATGGTGGCAAAATTATTTGCAAAGGCGATGAATTTCTTTTTCGTTAATGGTAAAGATTTATTTAAGCAAAGATATCGGATTTCCTCCGACAACAATTTGAAATACATTTATCAAATAATAATTATAGTTCAAACTGGGGCACACGAACATAACTGACTACAGAATATTCGTCTCTTAACATGATATCATGGCGGAACTGTACAGACACACAGATCATTGGGATTGAATTCAGACTCTGATCAGAAACTTTTAAGTTACAAGCTGGGAAGTAAAAATCAGATAATTTACGCACATACCTAGAATGAAATGCTGGCAAAGATTAATTCAACCCTTTACTGTTAGCATGGCAATGGGAGAACGAACGGAGGGGACGGTGGGCATCGGTACATCGAAGTCACGTCGTCACAAGCATTCTATTAAAAAATCATAAAATAATTGTTATTGGATAGTAAAATCTCCATAGACACAGGTGTTCGGTGAGAACAGAATTTCACGTACTACAAAATCGATAGGAACGTTATTCTTAAGCTATGAAGTCACACACACATGGCGTTCTAACGAGCAGAGATACTAGAAACAACACCATCACCCATTAAAATAGTACTAAAAGTCACACAAAATTCTCCGCATAATGTGTGGCTTATTAAACACACAAATTTAACGAAAGGTCAACTCACAATGCTGAAAGCAACGAAGTCTGGACACACAACGTGATGGTTCTTGTTCGAAGAACGGAAGCTACACTCACACACAAAATTAACTAAAAGAGTCAACGTATGGGATTCTGAAACGACTCTCTAACGTAAACGATGCTGAAAATGACTCCTACGCCCAAATACATGAATCCACAACTGAACAAGACAGTCCAGGGTAGCGGGCGTGTTCACCTACCAGGACGCCGTCAGATGAGGAACATGGCACGCAGCCGAAAACGTCTCCTCTTTCCAGCAGTTGGAGGAGAACTCCCATAATGTCTGACCAACTATCAACCGACAACATTAAATGTATTTGCCATTGCAAATGCGGACAACCATCAACTGTAGAATGGAATAACGACAGTGAAAATTGGTGCCGGACCTAGCCTCGAACCCGGATTTGTCGCATATCGTAAGAGGTCGCCTTACACGTTGGCAATCCGTGCACGACACATGACCAGATTCAAACTCGCATACGTCGTCAACCGCGCGTCTACAACCTGTAATCGTGCGTCCACTATGTATACTCTCCTTACAAGTGAGACATTTTGCTCGAAAGTGGCTTGCCCGGTGTTGGTGCGAATGTGGACAACCATCAGCTGTAGAATGGAATAACGACAGTGCAAATTTGTGCCAGGCCCGGACTCACCCGGATGTCCCCCTTACCACAAGCGGTCACCTTACCACGTTTTCATAACAGCTGTAGTCGCTGCAGTACCCGTTTCTTTGGACATGTTAAATCTTCTCACAAAGATAGACCGGCAATTGCTATTGGGTCTATATACGCTAACTTTGGTTGCCGACAGAAACATTTGAATTTCGGATAAACATATATTCACTCACTCGATCACATATAAGACACATGGGAACTGAAAATGATTTATATAATAAAAACAAATGAGCGGCTAGGTTCATCTCTTCCCCGGAGGCTACTGGGAAATTGAATAGACTAACGTGCATTGTGGAAATCAGCACTACAATTACATGAGATGCATATGAATACAAGGTTTATGAAAGAATTCTGACCCATTTCAGGAGTTCAAAATCCCGTGGTGCAGTAACAGAACTTCTGCGAGTGCAAACCATGCTATGCTTAAGATCCGGAACTTGCGATTTGGAGGAGCAGGTTGAACGTAGAATCTAATAACCGAAATTTAGTTTTTCGATTACGTGAGTGAAGCAAGTATTAGGAAGCTTCCTCTTAAAAATAAATATCCTGTTACTCTCCTTGATCTTGCGCGACTTGGGCCGCTGTTCAATCTCTAATGGCCTTCTTCCATTGGAAGATGAGACACAATAATCCGTTCAGTGACTACAGTTTCATCTGTGTCTCCAGCCTCTTAATAATTAGTCGGCTCTGGTATTCGGAATTTTGACTACTGGGCGTAGAACAAACTCACTGCGAAGTGTCATTCACATGTTAAAATGTCTATCATCCTTGGTAAACTTCGTATGTTTCGACATACTGTCTGGTTTAATTCCCTGAAGCATGAATTCATTTGAAGACTTTTACAAGTACCCTGTGTGAGTCGTGGGAGGGATGTTGCACAGTTCTTGTGAGCACGCTTGCGATGTCGCCATTAATATCATTATGATCTCTACGAAAGTTCACACCCACTGTTCCCGTCACCATTTCATTATTGCGACAATTCCATAGTGTCTAATGAGAGTGTAACATTCTTTTTTCCATTGTGTTCTGTTTTTCTGTTTTTTTTTTTTTCATTATCCCACCCATTACGCCATTTTTAAGGTTGACACCATTACTAGTGTAATCAACTCCTCTTACCTACAACTTATACAAGACCAAAACAAAGTCAAAATAAAATATGAATTTTTAGTTTACGCATCATAAATTTCGTTCACCTATTCGCCGTCGGCGTCATCCTTATGCCGATGGTGATCACCATCACGAGATAAGGAATACACTACAATATCAAGCCCCCTACCAGACTTGCCATTTATGTTGTCCCTGCATGTTTATAAAGTCCTATCTTTAATTAGGTCGTCGTTTCGATCTTTGCATGTATCTAGAAAACTAAGAAGGAATGTCCTTGATACATCTCCATTCCTACACCTGGATGAATTTTCACATCTCTTAGAAACCATCGAAGTACTTCCATTATCCACTTGGCTATAAGTAATTCGAACATACATATCAATTACGTCTTCTGCCATAAATAGTTTAGACAAGAAGAGAACTGAAGCTTTTGAAATGTAGTGGTGCATAAGAATGCTTAGATAAGATGTGTAGATAGCGTAACTAATGAGGAGGTACTAAATGGAATTCGGGAGAAGAGAAAGTTACGATATAACCTGACCAAAAGATGGGATCGGTTGGTAGGACACATTCTGAGACATCAAGGGATCACCAATTTAGTACCGAAGGGTAGAAATCGTAGAGGAAAAGGAGAGATGAATACAGAAACAGTTTTAGAGGAACATAGGTTGCAGTAGTTACTCGGAGATGAAGAGGTTTGCACAGAATAGAGTAGCATCTTCGGACTGAAGACCACAACAGCAACAACAACCTTAGTCCGCTACACTCTCCATTTGTTTGTTTACTTCCCAAAGATTCTTAATATCCATATGTCCATTGCGCACTGAGCAACTTCTATTTCTATTTTTTTGACGGGTTTCTGCACGAGGGTTCATATCTTACTGCGGATAGTCAACACTGGTCATACGTACTGATTGTAAACATCCATACAGATCAGAGAGCTAGTTTCGATAATCGTGGCTACATAATTCCTTGCCAATGTGGTATGCCTTACGTAGGCCAGACCAAGAACACTTAGAATGCTGCACTGAACACTGAGGCTACACTGATCAGTTAAAATCAACCTATTCTGCTATTGCTAACATTATACACTGAAGCGCCAAAGAAACTGGTATAGGCATGCGTATTCAAATACAAAGATTTGTAAACAGGAAGAATACGGCGCTGCGGTCGGCAGTGCCTATATAAGACAAGTGTCTGGCGCAGTTGTTAGATCTGTTACTACTATTACAATGGCACGTTATCAAGATTTAAGTGAGTTTGAACGTGGTGTTATAGACGGCACACTAACGTGGGACACAGCGTTTTCTAGTTAGCGATGAAGTGGGGATTTTCCCTTACGACCATTCCTCGAGTGTACCGTGAATATGAGGGGTCGGGTAAAACATCGCTGCAGCGGGAAAAAGATCCTGCAAGAACGGGACCAATGACGACTGAAGAGAATCATTCGACGCGATAAAAGTGCAACCCTTCCGAAAATTGCTGCAGATTTCAGTGCTGGGCCATCAAGAAGTGTCAGCGTGGGAACCATTCAACGAAACATCATCGATAAGGGTTTTCGGAGCCGACGACCCACTCGTGTATCCTTGATGACTGCACGACACAAAGCTTTACTCCTCGCCTGGACCCGTCAACATGGACACTGGGCTGTTGATGATTGGAAAGATGTTGCCTGGTCGGACGAGTCTCATTTCAAATTGTATCGAGCGGACGGACATGTATGGAGACAACCTCATGAATCCATGGGTCCTGCACGTCAGCAGAGGACTGTTCAAGCTGGTGGAGGCTCTGTAATGGTGTGGGACATGTGCAGTTGGAGTGGTACTGAACCCCAGCTACATCTGCATCGATTCATATCCATTGTGCATTCCGACGGACTTGGGCAATTCCAGTAGGATAATGCGACACCCAACATGTCCCAAATTGTTGTAGTGTGGCACCACAAGAATATTATTGAGCATATCTGGGATGCCTGGCAAGGTGCTGTTCAGAAGAGGTCTCCACCCCTTTGTACTCTTACGGATTTAGGGACAGCCCTGCAGGATTAATGGTGTCATTTCTGTCCAGCACTACTTCAGGCGTTAGTCTAGTCCATGCCACGTCGTGTTGCGGCACTTGTGCGTGCCCGTAGGAGCCCTACACGATATTAGGCAGGTGTACCTGTTGCTTTGACTCTTGAGTGTATCTCCATTGGCAATTCAACGGAATGTGATAAAACAGTAATTTTATGCACAGCATCCTTTTCCTGGGACTTAAATGCCAAAGAACCAGTGGAAATACGCATGACAGAAAACTGTGATGCTGGGTACCAGTCTGGCAATGGTTGCAACCTCGACAGTTCTACGACTTTCCCGGAACGGCGACGGCCGCGGCCTGCGGCAGCCCAGAAGACGGCTGAGTTCCCGAATTCCACCAGCGGAGGCGCTGCTGGTCCAGTAGTGTGGTCAGTCTGTCACCACGAACGTATGTGCGGATGCAGCAGTCTGACAGATTGCAGGACGAGGGAAGTCTTCATCAGCACTCGATGACGCAGCTGAGGACGACTGGCGGCTGATAGTGTGGTCAGTTAGTAGCCACGAACGTGTGCGTGCAGTGCCCGCAGCGTGCTGATAAACCGCAGCACGGGGAACTCTTCATCAGTATTCGATGGAGCCATTGAGGATGACTTGCAGGTGCCCAGTCGAGATATCGTGAAGTGTAGTAAATGACGACTGGCTGCAAGCCAGAAATTCTTTTGAAAAGTCCTGTGTATTTCAACACTAACACTTCACGCAATTTTTATTCTTATGTCTGTTTTACTTGCCATCTACTAGTCGTCTTCAGATGCTTTAAAACCCCTTCAAATGGTCGTATGCCTTCGTCAATAATTTAATTTTACCTGTTATGAAGTACTTCGACCTCATTTTCGATCACACACTTCCTTGAAAATTTGGGATTCGAATCCCACTCACCCTTAAGAAAACAAGCTGAATATTTGGATATTCATCGGTTTGTAATAGGACAGAACAAGTAATAAGTGAACTATCTGCAACCTTGGTTGAAATTGAAGACAGCAACAATTTCCATAACAAATAAAATAAAGCTACATCTTTGTAGTGGCGTAGAGCTAGCTGTTATTATCAGATTGTATCATATAGTGCCCAGTGAAATGAATTCTTCGTACCGCAGAAGTTCGAGGTGGTATCGGAAATTTTCCAAGCTTGACTTTTGCTCGCAGATGGTTACAAATACTTTGAGATACCGCTAGAGGTCTTCCCATACGTCCTCCCTGATTCAGTGTGGCAAGTGGCTGCGAACTGAGTGCATTGCTCAGTTGTTGGCAAGCTGATTTGCACGTGTCTCTGTGAGTCGGTGGTTTCGCGATGCCTGTCCTGAAAGAGTAGCGTGTGTGCTTAAAGTTTTATTTTAAACTTGGCAAAACCATTACAGAAACGCACCAAACGTGAAACTAGCTCTTGGAGACAATGCTTTAGTGAAATATGTACTTGGCTGGTACAAACGTTTCAAAGAGGACTGAACAGCCTATGATGACAGTTCTGGTCTGCCGTCAACGGGGAACCCGCAAGAAAATGTTTGGAAAGTGACGGATCTGATTCTGCAAGTACATAACAGTCCATCCAAGACTTCGGCAACACTTTGCGTATAAATTACGGGAGACGTAAACGTATTCTGTCAGAAGAATTGAACATGAGGAACATTGCGGATGGTTTGTGCCTCAACTGCATCAAAACGATCAGAAAGAACATCGCGTGGAAGTCTGCAGAGAGGTTACACAGCTCGTTCAAGACGATCAAAACTTTACTTTTAAGAGTGTCACTCGTGTCGCAAGTTGTGCTTATAACTGTGACCCCAAAACTAAACAGCAATAATGGCAACAGAAGACTCAACCTTCAACTTTGCCAAAAAACGCCTGACAAATCAAGACGCAGATTCCTTGTAGATCTGCTTTCGTTAGTAAGAAGTTCATCTCTCCTGGTCAGACGGGCAATAATCATTTCTATCTCGATCTTCTAAGAGGACTGAGGCAGACATGAGGAGGAGGACATGCCAAACAGAAATGACGTACTCCGACATCGTAACTCGCGACCGCGTACGAAGTACATTACTCAGGAATTTTTGGCTAAAAGGATGACAGTTACTTCCCAGCCAACGTACTCAGCAGAAATGGCTCTGTGTGATTTTTTCCTCTTTTATAAGAGGAGAAGGTAGGATGATAGATTTGACGCAGTGGAGGAGATTCATGTGGAATCATATAGGGTACTAAATACTAATAAATGAAATCGCAGTAACGTTGGAATCGATGTTTCCAGTCCCATGGTGGCTACTTTGAATCTGAGATATTCTGGATGTTAATTCGCAAACGTACTACTCACACTTCCGAACTGAACATTTCGCAGCTCATTTCATGATGTAACCTGACAACAATAATCTAATACTGGGAGAAATAATTCTGCACAGCACTTGCTTTATTTAGTGGTGTCTAACTTACGGCACGCTATCCAGTTTGGTTGTCGACGTAACTTCGTTGAGTGCCGGCAGCAGTGATATCCCCTTTGAATTCCCAGCGCTGAATACTGCAGGATCAGTTCGGCCGGCAGAACACCGGTGAGTCCCACAAATCAGCCCTCCTGTGGCCACCGAGTCCCACGTTTATTAAATAAAGTGCTCGTAAAGCAGGGAAGCTAGCCGAGACCGCAGGGCTAACGGGGATTGCGCACCGGATTAGCTGACCTGAAAGAGAGGAGGGGAGTGGCTCCGCGCAGCCAGCATGTGGAGCTGGCAGTGGCAGCGGCTGAGGCAGTGGAGGCGGCGGTGGTTTGGACACATCGCCCCCCTCCCCCCCCCCCCACCAGGGAATACCAGTGGCGTCGTTTACGTAGTGCGCACCGTGGCACCGTGTGGCGTAGCTCACTGGTGCCCTGCCCACTTCTGCGAGCTGTGTGACATTGAACATTCGAATGCTACGATCGCCGTTTCATGTGCGTGCGTGTTTGTATGTGTGTGTGCGTGTAAGCATGTTTTAGAATAAATGTTACTAATACACTGAGTCAAAATAATGACTACTGCACACTGCAAAGTACAGAGCAGGAATTCCCCAACCTTGTTTTGACGACTGACTTGTCTTGACAACTGACCACAACAGACTATGTCGATATTGCCCAGTTTATGCAAGAAGTGGATATCCAGTTGTAAGTCAGACACAAAGATTCCTGAGTGAGGAGTTGTACTGTATTGACTGTGGTGTGTGTGTCTGCGTGTACGAAGTGTACCATGAAGTTTACCTGGAAACACTGTAAGTTGTGATGTTTATGCAGTATATACGATACTGTATACAAAATCTGTAGTCACTCGCTTTTCTGGTTAGATGGTTAATGCCAAAGGGCAAGAAATTAAAAAAAAATTAAAAATTCAGCTAGTGACACGTGAGTGGTAAGGAATGTAAATGACGAATCATTCTAGTAACGATACTGGGAGCAAACACGGTCATCCATCGACATAAACGACTGTTGACGACAGGTTGCTACAGGCAGGCATCTGGGAACGAGCATCCCGGAAACGGCGAAGCTGGCTGGCTGGTCGGCTGGTTGGCTGGTTGGTCGTTCAGGCGCTACTGTCGTGAGCCTGCTATGGAAGACGAGTGAAAGATAGCGAAACCACGAGGAAACGGCAAAGTGTTGGGCGATCACACCTCGACACAAAACACGCACGTATGACACTTGTCCGCTCTGTAGATCAGGATAGGTGGCCATCTCTGCCACATTTGACGGCAGAGTACAAAGCTGGTGCAGACACAAGTGTTTTTGAGCACACCGTTCAGCGTAATTGACTGGAAAAGAAGCTGTGCAGCAGACTCCGACGGGCCCACCAGCTTTCTTGGTATTGGACTTCGTTATTTATTTTTGGTTAGTTAAGCCAAGGATGCATCACTTCTTCCACTGAATCATTGCATTTTTTTCTCGAATCGTATTAGAACCTTCGGTGGCTTATTAACAAATATACTACCAGTTTCACTAGGCGATTTGTTTCTCTGCTCTGAATATACAACTCAAACTGCAGACATTTACGAGTCCGTTAGCATTCGCTACTGGCCACGCTGTCTATCGCTGGACCTTGCTTCTGCGTCCATCTCTACTGCACCAAAAGATGCTGCCCACAACCAGCTCTCGTTTCCTGTTGGGTGTCATCATATGGCGTTACTCTCTGCCATCGACAAGGATCATGACTCATACACTTGCATGTTTTGGTTCAAATGGCTCTGAGCACTATGGGACTTAACATCTGTGGTCATCAGTCCCCTAGAACTTAGAACTACTTATACCTAACTAACCTAAGGACATCACACACATCCATGCCCGAGGCAGGATTCGAACCTGCGACCGTAGCAGTCGCGCGGTTTCGGACTGAGCGCCTAGAACCGCTAGACCACCGCGGCCGGCTTTGCATGTTTCCCGTAATTATTTCGACTTCGAGCAGACGCACTTTCAAGCGCCAGCTTGCCTTCCCTTGTCACTCTGTCAAGGGTCGTAGGCCATACGAGAGAGCCGGCTACCCCACTGAGGGCCTGAAGTTGACCGGGTGAACGTTTCTCCTTTCTCACGGCGACAACACTACGCGGCTACTACTCTCTACATAATATTTTATGTACGCTACAGATACTTCCACCCTTTAAACCAAACTCGGTGCGTAATTGACAGAACAGCAACGCCGAATGATAAATTTCGACTTCTTAAAAGAAGTAAAGTACACATTACATAAAGACAAAAATTCATAATACGTTTTACAGCATTTACTTGAGATAAGAATACTGCTCAGAGTAATGGTTGCTCGAGCAACATGTCACACCAGAAATTTAACTGTTTAAGTGAACACCTATAACTACGGTCATAGATACTGATGTTATCTACTTATTGGATGTCACCAAGACGCAGCTCTTGAAGCAGTGATATCAGGATATGCTCTGCCTACTGCCCATTCCTCAGATTTCATTAAAAATACACTAATACTAACAGTTAATTAAGGGTTCTGTGAAAGGAAATTACTTCAAGAAAACAGTTTTTGTACAGTATTCCCACAAATCATCAAAAATATTTCTGAACTTGCACGGCATCGTTAATGGCCGCTATTAGATGGCAATCATCTGAGACTATGCAATTACTAACCATTCTCCAATATAGTAAGTATGTCGCATTAAACTGCAGACAGCTTTACGGTTGGTACTCTTCCCTATGCAGCCTTGATGTCACGAGTTCATATGTCTCGCTTTTGTGGCCGAACTCTTTCAATCTTCCGGCTGAAGTCCATGGCAGCTGCGGGTAGCGTGCTTGGCCACGGATGCTAAAACGACTTTTAGGCGCTTGCAGAAGAGTCTGCCGTCAAACCAGGAGGCTTGATTCATATCGTGCTACCGCATTGGGCAAGCTTCTGCCTACTCCTCCCCCTTACCTACTGCGAAATCGAACGTCAACGGTTTGAAAACGGACGTCTCAATAGTTCCAGAATGAGATTTTCACTCTGCAGCGGAGTGTGCGCTGATATGAAACTTCCTGGCAGATTAAAACTGTGTGCCCGACCGTGGGCAAGTGCTCTACCATCTGAGCTACCGAAGCACGACTCGCGCCCGATACTCACAGCTTTACTTCTGCCAGTATGCTTCGGGCACACGGTTTTATCCTGCCGGGTAGTTTTGTCTCAATAGTTGTTGGCACGTGAACCGCGGTAGGGTGCAGCAAGTGCCCCTGGCAGTGTGCAAGAAACCAGCCTTTGCTGAAAAGGTATCAAGGTAAATTCTACTAGCATTTTTTCTGTAGAAAATCAAGTGTCGCTGTAATGTTAAACTTAAAACCGTAAAACAAGAAAGTGTTAGATACTAATCAAAGATATTGCAATTAGTTTTAAGCAGTTTTCTGAACCGTGCAAGAGATAAATATATTAACCTAAGAAAGAGGCAGAAAACTGACCAATGCGACTGTCCGTTAGAGGGGGCAAAGACATATAAGAAGCGAAGCTAAAAATCTTAGCAAAATCTTGCATTATATTCAAATCCAGAAGCTAACAGCCATCTACAAGTTCAAGTAGAGGGTCCATTACAAAAGCCACATACATTATAACATGGAGCAGTTCCACTTAATATGGTAGATCCACAATATTTTTAAACGTTCTTGAAATGGTTTCCACTTCTTCCTTGCCAGTTTCTTCTATTATGCTTTTTCCGCTGCAGTATTGCTTCACTGTAGGAAAAATTGTAGTGTCATGTTGATATCATGTCTCCAGAATACATGGTCCTTCGTGTAATAAAGTATAGCTATTCAGTTGTCATCCCTTCCTTACATCTATTGCTCACAGCTTCTGCCACAAACCCTAACTGCTTCCAGTGGATAATGCTTTCCTCCAAGCGTATCGGTAAAATCGGTGTTATGTTACTGAATTAGGGGGTGGTATGACATATCGGCGTATGCTACGAATTACTATGTAACGGTGACTTAATATTACCCAGGGTATATAGCCTCAAGACAATGCTAGGTTAGGAGAATGCAGAAATTGCCTCTGGTGCGTGTAGTACAGAACTAGATGTCTTTAGAGTAGTACTCTATAAGAAACGATATTATGTTTTTATCACTATGGATAACTACCTATGCCAACATATGATGGTATTGTCTGCCAATCCTATATTATAGCACAATAATTATTGCTATCATATTATTGATTGATGTATCTAGAGATAATCTGTCTCTATATAGAATGTTCATGTGCTATACCCCACTTTAACAAAAACAGCTACATCCATCAGGAATATATAATTATAAAGCAGTTTTTGCTAAACCCACTGGAGAACCTACCACTATGTATCTCTAATGCATTATAAACCATACAGAATATCCTAAATATCTGCTCATCTTCCATGTCCCTAATGTCCAAATTAACATATTAAGTAATGTGCATGTAACAAATGGTCTCATACCTATCATGCCTCACAAGTACTGCAACGTGTCATCACTCTCAAATAGTGTAAGTAATTACAGTAAATGGTGTTATATCCCGTTTTCATATCCATATTTTTTCATATACTCTGTTCAAAGTAACTTTAAGCCTTTTCTACACATTGGCAATAATCTACTCTTTATCGAGTATCAGTTTACAGTTTTCCTTCAAGGCAAGGATTTCCACATTCACTGCTCTTAGAGTAGCAGTTTATTCAATAAGAACTGGCCTCAATCCAATCAATACAAAGTCTCATTTTCTTACGGTTTGTGGAGTAAAAATATTTGTTAGAAGTGTAGCAGTTTATCGCGTTTTTTCTTAAGACCAATGGAAAAACTAGATGCAAATAACAAGTCCACGATATGTTGATACAATAAAACAATTCGTTTTAAGCAGATCCAGTTTACAAACCGACATTTTTTATGTCCACTTGAAAGTATCTAGCCAAAATTGTATCCTTTTATTCTGTGAAAGTATCAGTGATAATATTGTTCTTAATTAATTATTCAGCAAACCTGCATCTGACTGCGCCTGTGAACTTGTTTCTTGCACTCCTCCATTTTGCCAGAAATGAAACATGTATTTGACTCAGCAATGAAGTTTCAGAGAATAATGCAATTTGTGCACTGGTATTAAGACGGTACTGGAAAATTAACTTTTGGCCCTGATGTTTACTTAGTTCTTTCGTTGGTGGGTAACTTTAGTTTACTACTCACTTTCATATTCAATACAAGCAAAGGATGTAGATTCAAGCTGTTAGATTTAAACACAATGTTGATCTCAATATATCTATTGTTAAATTTTTAAGTCCTACACAAAACCTGCTATTTCAAACATTTTCGTAGCACGAATCACTCTTACAAAAAATTTTACAAAACGCTTACTGCGTCAAACCTTGGACATACAAATCCTGACTCTGAACATTATCTAATAAAAAGCAATTTGAAATGGTTATATATCTTCTCTCATTTACGTGCTGAAGTTTGGTCAGGGGCAGCGACCTACCTTAAAGCTGTCACCACACGTCTGCTTCTTCCGCGCACCTAGCTTCGACTCCTCCCTTAAAGCTGTCTGCACACGTCTGCTTCCTCCAGGCACCTACTCCCCGGTTTTTTACCACGCGCGACCGGCTCTCTTAACCATCAAAGATCCTCCCACTCAAAGATATTATACTCATTCCACCTTGTGACTGGCAACTACCGACAATTTTCTGGAGCTACCCTGATCAGACCTTAGCACATATCTTTCACACCTTGTAACAAACTCCTTCAAGCCATCACTTTCAGGAAGTCCCCCAGTATGCGACAACTACCCATAAGTACTTGCAGTAAATTCCCCCCTTTTGTACCAGAATTTCTTGCATATTCTGTTTATAAATATACGTGCAATGATTAATGAAGACCTTTGTACAAGAATAAATGTGTTCCTAATCACTACCCTATCAGACACAGCTTTATTTCTTTAGCATCCAATCATAATGCAGATTCCCAAGGCAGCCATAGTATCTACCAAGTACTTGCATGAGCACTTCTTCTCCATCCTCCAAATCTCTGCCCAGAAGAGCTTCTGTTAGCTCTTAACCCTTACATACACTAAACGACATATCGCTAGTTGTGGTAGTAGAGTACTGAGTTTACCTACATTCAGTGTTATCCCTGCTAATTATCATACAATCTCCATCCAGGACCACCTAACCAAGTTTACAGTCATTCTCACCCACCCTGGACTCTGAATACGAATCAAATGCAGCTGTCTGAAGATCCAAGATGTACACAATCCACAATGTCTGAGGAACTGACCTTATCCAATTGTAACCATCTAACCTATTTGCGCTATTTTTTCGATGTGTTGGTTTGTCATAGGGCCCCCAGACACTTCCCAGACAAATAACAGCCGGAATAAACTCTGGACACTAACGTGGACTTGTTACCACCAGACACCACCCTCAATCAAACGCTGGTAGATCCACCACCATACTCCATTCCACACCTAGTCCTAGTGGATTCACCTCTGCATACTTTTCTAGATGTAATATGGGTGGATCACCCTCGAAATATCACCCCTGATGAAATGCAGGTGGGTCCGCCTCCAAAGCTATTCGAGACATAACACAGATGAATCTGACTCTCATAACCATACCCAGATGCATGGTGAGTGGATCGACCTTCAAACTGTACTCACCCATAGCATGGGTGGACACACAGCCTAACACCACCTGGATCCATCCTGGACGCTGGGGGACCTGTAACCTCCCCCTCACTTATCAACCTTAATGACAGTGAAAAATTAAACCGCGTGTACCTAATGGAAATTTGGGAATAGCAATCGTCACCGAAGTTAATCTGTCAGTAAAGAGGGAGGAAAGGGTTCCATCTAAATGAAAGGAAAAATGCTAATGAAACAGGTGGAAATTGATTTTGACAAGGGGTAAAGTTAATAAAGAAAGTAAATGTGCGGCCGTTACGTTAACAATTAACTAGCGGTAATTAGGTATTTGAGATTTGGGGGAAATTATGGTCGCCAGTCCTAAGGACAATTACTATAGTAACTGAAAAAGAAAGGTTATTACACATACAATTAGCACTAGAAGCGTGGCAACTGAAGGTTGACACGTGCAGTGTGAAAACTGAAAGTTTGTCAGAAGTAATAAATTTCGCTACACTCTGACTTAATTTAGCAATAGAATTAATAAAACCGGAAAATCGAAAGTTAATTTAGTGACTGAAGTTAATAGTGAGCTTTCTTTCTGAAGCACATCGAAATTCAGTAAAATACGGTTAGTCTTGGACTACCTCAACAATCATTTCAAAAGCTACTTGAATCTACGCAATTTAGAAATAAGAGATTTAACTTTGAACTTGAATTAAATGATTCTGAAGAATTAACAATAGTAAAATTTAGTATGTACCAAGCTGAGCTGCAGTCACAGGTAAGCTAAAATACTGTAACAAAACTCGCACTCTTAATTTGTGCTTGTGCAATCTAAATACTGTAGCCAGCTATGAATACCTTAACTGAACATTGAAATTAAAGCAGTGAAATAAAATGATGCTGGCGTTTGAATCTCAACGACACTCGGGTTCATTCCGGAAAAGGAAGGGACCCTGCTTTGTAATGCAATTGGGACAATGAGCAACAAATGTTCATGCTAAGTTGCTGTAATTTTGTGACTTGAACAGTTTTAAAAGCTGAGGTCTGCCATACAGTTCTAAACCTTTACGTGCGTCCAGTCTTCCTTGTCGGTTGATTGAAGGTTTGAAGCCGTCGATCGAGGAGCTGGCGACAGTCACTCATTGTCGGCCGTCGCTGTTGCAGAAGCTGGATGTTGGCGCGCCTTCTTCTCGACACGGTCACCAGACGAAACGGGCTCTTGATGTGCGCTAGCTAATGTTTCCCGTCCGCGACACCATGTCAGAAACTATCATCGCAAGTCGAGCGCAATTACATGCTGCCAAACCCTGAAAGCGCGGCAACTCGCGGGAGCTTCACACAACACACCTGCTCCACTCGCTACTCCAGCCAGACTCCCTCTGCTTAGCCCGCGCTCAACGCGACAGAGTTAACACTACCAAAGGTCCTACACACTTTGATTCTTCACACGACCTATCGATGTAATCGTTCGATAGCAGTTTTCCCTAGGCAAGACCCAGCGTAAAAATACAAATAATATTTACGAAACAAACCAATTATACTCGACATAAATGCATAAATATACAAATAGTAAAACAATTACAATATACAAAGACACAGAAATGTCATATATTCAGGTAAGAAAAATAAGGAAAACGAATTTAAAGTGCAATAGATGGAAAAAGGAGGATATGCATTTCCAGCGTTACAGACCGTTTGGCAAAACAACACTTATGCAATATAGCCCAATTCGGCTGAGTATTTGCAACTGGATAAAGTCAGTTCCTTGAACATTTTTCTCGTCTGTTGCACACATCTTGGATCTTTGAAGAATGTCCAAAGCTTTGACAGCTGCAATTGATCAATGTTCTGTGATATTAATGTATGATAAAGTAAGAATATGTGTACCCTTTTTAAGTGGCCATTGAGAGAGATTTTGTAAGACTCAGTGAGTGTAAAGCTGTATTTAAGATAGCTAAAGCCAACACTGCACCTGCACCAGAATCCATGTGTGTTTTAGTAAATATATTGGGTGGCAGTTAGCATCATGTGTTAACTGATGTTTTCTTTGACAGACTTTTAGAGGACGGGGAAGAAGTTCTCCTGCAAGTACCTGGTAAATATTCTGGGTAGGTTCGGAATCTGTATCACAGTTGGGTGCTGAAGAAACCAAGACATGAGAGACATAGAGGATAAGTAGCCATTTTAGATAGTCCGCATAGTTTACAATGCATTACAGGTACACAGTCACAAATATGACGGAGCAGTAAGCAGAAAATGTTGCCCAATTACATAAATCTAAAGGACATAGCTGTTTTTGAGACATCACACATAAACATTATATATTGAGACAGGTCACGCTTAGATAGATGAACAGTTAATATTATGACTGCAGTTAAACCATGATCGTAACACTTCTTTCGAAAAAACTGTCCTTTTCCACATAGTTCCTATCATACGTTAACAAGCGCTTTGCGATGTGGGAATAACATGAGACAGCTTGTACCCTCCGTTAAGCTAGTATTGTCTCGTTGCTATACTGATGTATATTGGTGTGCACTGCACGGGAAAATATTCGTTTATTGCCTACATCCATATGCCATATTACTTTAATAATATTACACTGATTTATAGGTAGGCTGTACTTACGTAAGGCAGTATACACAGGAAGTAATCGGAATTTGATGCAATAGGTGGGAAACCTTAATATTAATTCTAGATATAAGTGGGGGATGGTACCACATACGTGTACTTTAATGGAAGGAACACGAAGCATTCGAAGTTATACATCAAATTACATAGTGAATCTGCTGCCGCATAAGATAACGGGAGTGAAAATGTGGATCAGGTAGATTATGATAATGATGATGACAATGTTCGGTTTGTAAGGCGTTCAACTGCATGGTTATCAGCGTCTGTAGAAATTCTCAACCTTTGCTCAGTCCAATCTGGTTACTTCCGTGAATGGTGATGAAATGATTAGGACAACACAAACACCCAGGCATTTCGAGACAGGTGAAAATCCCTGACCCCACACGGAATCGAACCCGAGACCCCATAGGATTAGGTAGAGGAGTGCTTCTCTGAACAGCTGTCAGAACACACCACCAAACAGCCAATGATTGTGTGTGGCATCAGACTCATCATACATTTACTGATATATTGGGGTTTTTTAAGTATGTATCACTTTACTGTGCAAGGTCGTAGATGATACGGCTGTCCACGAGAAGTAGCAAGGCTGTAGTGCAATGCAGAGGACGAAGAATCGCTACAGGAACTGGACTCAGATAAATGTAACTGTCGCAGAAATGTAGGTGAAAAGGTCCATTTCGTTTGATTACTCTATTGCCGCAAATACTAACAACCACGTAATACCTATGAGTAACTATCCAGACCGGCCTAAAATTGAATGACTGCATGAGGAACTGCAATACATCTGTAAAAGAAGAAACTTCTTACAGAAGACTTATTGGAGTATTGATTGTCACCCTCAGACTCTTAAAGGCTGTGTTAATAGAAGATTCAGCGGCACACAGGCAGTGGTATAGTAGCAGAAAGATGCCAAATAGATTCCAGTGCTGGTTGCTGCAAGACAGGTGTTGCATATCACAGAACCGTGTGTTGTGGCAGTATATTACTTCCTCACACACATCTCGGAATTAGAGATAATGCAGGGTTTTTACTGACAATAATTCTTTCCACGTGAATGGAATATGGATGCGCGTTAAATGTCAGACGTACTCTCTACCACACATGATTCGGAGGCATGTGAGTATTACGCATCTGATTTTCTGTATAGACACTAGCATAGTCCGGATAAACTGTGAATGTTTGAACAACTCTCAGTTCGAACTTAATGTCATTAACAAATGGCTACAAATTTCTTATGTGTGTCACCTAGAGGTTGTAAACTGAAATTTGGTACTGTCTTTAGAAATAAGCGTAAACAATGGTTTTTTTCCTAAAGGAATTACTGCTATGCACATGTATAGCGCCTACGTTGGAAACGATACACGCTGTCGTAGCAGAAATCTGATATAAAAGTCATTCTACTCTTGAGTACGACGTGGGACAAAATGAACAATGCTTATATTAAGCTCCAAATCTTTCCATACTCTAATAGTATCTCTGCATTGTGTTTTACACCTCACAGAAAGATATTGATGCATGAAGCAATGCCGGCTTGTAGCTACACTAAGCAATGTATTATTAGATATGCACCAGGAAGCCCTATTAATTCATTGCTCTGGAGAACTGTTAATCCGACTATCACAATATTCTTGTCGTTAACTAATATAATTGAAAACCACAGTCTTCATGCACCTAGTTTATCACACCAGTTGTTTAAGTAACCGTACTGGGAAGGCCATTACTGCCTATGTCGAAGAATATGTGGTGGGCTGGACATTGTGCTCCTTGTTATTCCGTGGGTCATAAGAATAGCCATTATAAACTGTTACTGTTCCCAAGGGTACTATTACTCTGAGCGCCTTAGAAAATTAGGCAGTGTACTGAATAGAATTAAAGAGTACACTATTTCAGAAATTACTTCCAAGTTTCTGCGACAGAGGGATGAGGCATACGCTACGCTACCCTAAGTTTGATATGAGTGTTGTTCAACCCTAAAACAGGACGTGGGAAAACTGTGCAATGACTGTTTGAACCCCTAAACCTTTAACTTACTTGTTGGTTTTCTAATTAATTTGGTAGAAGCTACACACCTTTGGTGTGACGTCATAAGCGAGTGACTGCGTGTGACATCGCTCTCTAAGTTTTCATATATTTTTAGGTTTCAGATACATATTTTAACGGTTGTTGTGATAATATTTACTATATAAGTGACGTGTTAGTGGTTTCTTCATTCACCTCTGCCTTTCTTGTGTTGTGACCTGATATTTGTGAGAGTTTCGTATCGAGCTACTTAACCTCTTGCCTGTGTTTACATTCCGCGCCGACCAGTTGCAACTGTAGCGGCGCATCGAAAGCTAAGTACTAATTAATTGTTTGTGCATAGTGGTTTATTTAGGAACTTTAGTAGTCTTCAACCGGTGTTCTTGGTGTTTTCTGGTGAAATAATTTCAGAAGAACCTGAAACGTCCCCTTAGAACAATTTATACAAGACTGTGCTTAACCTGACACACAATAATTTTAGCGGAACGCAATCTGACTGTCAAAAATCCCTGCAAAAGAATGGCCCTGAGTAACATTAAACTATACCTTTCAGAAATCACTTACCTCACAAAAATCTTCGTTACTCGAACTACTGCAATACAGCGAGCGCCACTACTGCCAGCTAAATAAAAGATTCAAACTACTGAAGGCACTAACTACTGATAGGGATAGTTAGCAAATGAAAGATATTAATAGAGAACAAACAATGTATTTACCTTAATATTCATAATTGATATCCAGTATTACAAATTATCAAAACTCCGCCATCTCTCTCCCCACATCCACCACTGCTGGCGGCTCACCTCCAACTGCGCAACGCTACGCGCTGTTCACATCCAGCTGCCGCTGCCCAAACACTACAATGGCAGACAACAATGCAAACTAGCCACAGACTGCACACAGCACAGCCAGTGATTTTCATATAGAGCGCTACGTAACGTTGCCAATAAGAAAACATAAACAGCCTACTTACATAAAGAAAACATAAACAGCCTACTTACATAGCCCCCACACTCCCCACAAAAAATTTTACAAATTTTTTTGGGCAGTGGCCAATACAGATTTGAAAAATTTTTTCATAATTACAGTAAGAAAGATATCAAATGCACACACTTATTAATACAATGTTGGCCAAAAGCTAAAATTTTCTCACAGTCCATGAAGACAGTCCAGATCATTCATCATAATAGTAATTACAGTTTTTTTTCACAAAGTCTCATTAGTAAAAAAACTGCACACAGAAGTAGTGGATTTCCATGCAGTCTTGAAGAAGTAGTGGTGTCCTTCCAACGAAAGACAGTGCTGACTCTTGACATGCTGACAGGTAATGGGCCACAATGGAGCAAACCCACAGCAGAGTCTTTCGAAGTTCTGAAGAATATTGGTAGGTAGGTCATCACAGAGCAGACCCACTGTAGTCCTGGTAGAGAGTATGTTATTGGTGGGCCACCAGAGGTGCAGACCCACTGCAGTCCTTGTAGAAATAATGTTACTGGTGAGTCAGCAAAGGTGTAGACCCACTGTAGTCCTTGTAGAGACGGCCAGCAGCCATCTGTTGCGACTGTGCAGGTGCACATTCACCATCGAAGAGTCTTGCGGATAGCAAGTCCATAAACCACCACTTGTGCACTCACAAAGTTTTTGGAATTGTCCTTAGAACCAGCAATGCTGTTATCCAGTTCCTTGCTGAATTATTAACACACATGCAAACACAACAGTCCCAACTTCTCACATATTGTGTATTACTGTGACCAACAGAAATGTGTGCAGTGAAATGTAACTTACGAGTTACTTAATTTGATTAACTGGTGTCAATTACAATATTATAACACGAGAATACAATTACAAAGGTACAAAATACATCATTAAAAACATAACAATACAGATAACATTTGTAGTACAGGCTTTACAACAGAATAGAAATAAACATATACATCAGTGTTACAAAAATAATGACATAAGTACATACATAAAGATCAGAATAACTTTTGAAACATTACCTTCACATATGAGCAAAAAACAGAATAAATAATGTCTCAACATCTTTACAAAGTAAATAACATAGAAAAATTCTACAACATAGCTCTCATCAGCTAAACACATAAAGACAGGAAAAACACAAATACACAAGGGTACACAGACATATAGTGGGATGATACAAAAGGAAAGGACAGGGTTTGTTTTACTGCAGTATTTTGCATGGAGATCTTCCTTCGTTCATCATTATTCCCAAAAGTCCTATCAAAGCCTGCTTTCTGTATTCTGTTCACATCCTCTGTCAAAAATAGTTTTTCTCCACTGTACAGTATCCTTCTTTTTCGCCCAAACCATTTTCATATAGCTTCTCAATACATTTCTTCCAAGTCATCATAGTTAGTTTCTTATATAGTCTACCCCTCTTAAGCTAACTTAAATCTACTGAGTTCAGATATATACACCAAGGGACGAGGCAATGCAGCATCACATAAAACAGTTAATATAAACAGCAATGAAAAAAACGCAGATTTGCGAAGCAAGCAGCATTAAGAAATTAGCAAAGGTCAAATTCAATAACACTACGCCTGGAAAACAGCAGCAACTTATACCTAAACATGACATAGCTCAAGCAGAAAAAATATTACAGTAAAAACAACAATGCAGATAAGGGAAATGTATATTCACATCTTAATGTCTATGTAATTAAAGTGATGCACCACAACAACTTATTGTAAAAAAATATTACCATGTACTTGAAAAGAAAATTATGTGTTACTGTTACTATTTCCTTCTTATTGTTCTTTCCTTTCCAAGTGCTCCTTTTTTAAAGAATATGGATCATAAAATAATTATTTAATAGATCTGTTGACAGAAAGTGTTAACATTAGCAAATGCATTTTATTTTATAAAAGCAATGCTGCAACACAGCTGGAAACCAGATATCAAATGAAATAAGCAATTACGCAAACCAAAGCATAAAAATATCATTCAATAGTCATGTGGCATTTCGTAAGTCAGTAGCTCTCAACTCTCATAGAAAGACACTTGTCATAATCAGGTGTGCAGATGTACGAATATTTCCCATCAATTCATAAGCATTTCAGAAATTAGCACAAAGTACAAGTAATCATATGTTTTCAAGTAATGAGCATGTAATATTTGCGATGCTTTCTACAAAGGAATGTCAATAGCAAGGTTAATGGAAGTAATGAGGGTGTCGCATTTGCAATATTTTCTCTAAAGGAATGTCAGTGGCGAGGATAAAGGCCTGCCTTTTTTCTTTTTTTTCTACCTGTGCTTCCGGAAAGGCACACCCTAATGGCTTGTTCTCCAGGTGTTTGACACAGCTGTGTGCCCACAACGCATTACGTGCAGGTGGTCACTTAACTTTCTTACGGAAATATTTACGACACCAGTTTCCGCTACAGTGACAGTCTCATATGAAAATTTCACAGGTCGAAAATTTATGTCACAAATGTGTAGAAACAAAATCCTATGAATATAACAGTGTCCAAAAAAATTTTCGCCGGCATTGTGATACATTCACGCATTTACACTCACATTTCATAACTCTTAAAGTACGATTCTTTGTTTCCAACATCCTTTTTTCACAAGTCATGAGTCCCTGACTTCTATTCATTATTCATATACATATAAACACGTAATCACATTCCTCATATATGGTAGCATCATCTTATTGACATAAACATACCTCAACAGCATAATACACATCGTCGTCATAAAAATAACATCATAACACCTCAGTCAAATCTCAAAAAAGTCGTAGCTTTCTGCAATAATTTCAAACCATAAAAAATATTCCTGCTCATTTCAATAGTGTCATCTGCCTCAAATGTACTTTAAAAATCATGATCTCATACCAAATACATCATTCAAAGCTCTCATAGTATCACAATGGTTCCGAAAAAATATGAAGAGTTCACACAGTACAGACAAAATACAATTTCATAAGTGTGAAGTTACCCAACGGTGTAATTACGTAAACATGTGTCACTGACGTAGTAAAAACGTTTGTCTCTCTCAGTTAAATGATCAGATAGCTATGTAATTTATGTGTTAGAGGAATATGGTACCGATGTGTAAAGTTGTATAAGCAAATACCATATTAGCTAGGGCTCCTTGTGCTTGCCAAACACATGATACACGAAGTAGGCGTGTACCCCCCTGAGGATTATTGTAATTATACCCTCAGGTGTTACAGATTACAAGAATGGAATGAAATGTATTACGGAAAACCTTTGTATCATTGTATTTCAAATATCTTTGAAAATAAATGTTTTTAGTACAAAATTAATCACTCAAATACATGTCCTGTAGCGCTAAATGTGCGTCTTGCTGTAAGATAATCTCTGTGGGAGTGTCGTAGTTATCGTCCTCCAAAAGCTAAGTTCAGCAGAAGCCAATGTACTTACCTCATGACACACAAAAGTGAAAT
The DNA here is from genome assembly GCF_023864275.1 of Schistocerca cancellata. Lineage (NCBI taxonomy): Eukaryota > Metazoa > Arthropoda > Insecta > Orthoptera > Acrididae > Schistocerca > Schistocerca cancellata. The sequence continues at coordinate 727,580,527 of NC_064631.1, forward strand.
GCTTTGCATATAGATATCATACTTATTACGCTTATTGCCGTGATGAAGAAAGTACTGTGCTGTAACGTATTGTTGCGGTACAGAAAAGGCTGTCTCCTTGTAGCTATACCACAAAAGTTACTACTAAAACATGTTTTACTTTCCAGAATAATACAGAAAAACTGTGCAGATATAAAACAGAAACACCGCAAAAGCAACATTGTAAATTGTCGCTCATTAGTAGCGTCGTGATAAAATCGTGTAGCTGTCACATAAACTAACCACTGTCTCATCTGGTATCTCACTTAATGTACCTTAAATCCAGAATCCACTCTCAAGCAAACCAAAATGTTGCATGAAAATTTCATTACCAGTGCCGGTATATGTTCCAAGTATGTGAGCCTTATAGTCGTTACATAATCGTGCAACTAACAAGCAAGAATGCACACACACAATAACACTGTGTCGCCTGTTCACAATAACAATGCATTCGTAATTTCTGTTTAAATAAGTTCTCTTGGTTCTTGACTAGATATTTAACTTCAAACATTGTTGCATGTTAACAGTTTCTCAGTGTGACAAATTGTACAAGTAGCGTGAAGTGAAAATTGCAAAGACTAAGTTAAAAAGCAGATTATCTGTCAATAAATGGTTTTACATGAGAAATGTGGTGTAAACCTTTACTCTTCCTAGTACGCAGAGTTTCAACTTCAACGCAATTATCATGTAGTATACGTCGGATTCTGTAAGGTCCATTGTAAACTATAAAGAATTTGTGACTCAAGTGTTTCTTCTTATGTGACAATGAATGAGCTTTAATGAGAACTTTCTGACCAATATATAATTTCTTTGCATTTGCTTTACCGTGTAGTTTTCTCCTTTTGTCTGCTGCAGATTTTATATTTTTAAGAGCCAAATCAATTATGTCTTTGTGTCGAAGTTTACGTGTATTCGGGAAAGGTACAAGCTCTCTGATTCTGTTCGGAGGTTCTACATTATTCAGTACAAGAGTAGGTGGTAAAGCAGTGGAATCATGAGGCATTTCATTCAGCACATTTTATCAAAACTCCGCCATCTCTCTCCCCACATCCACCACTGCTGGCGGCTCACCTCCAAATGCGCAACGCTACGCGCTGTTCACATCCAGCTGGCGCTGCCCAAACACTACAATGGCAGACAACAATGCAAACTAGCCACAGACTGCACACAGCACAGCCAGTGATTTTCATATAGAGCGCTACGTAACGTTGCCAATAAGAAAACAAAAACAGCCTACTTACATAAAGAAAACATAAACAGCCTACTTACAAACCTTTTGGGAACTGTTTACAGCTTCGTTACTGTGTCATTAGACGTTTGATTCTCTTTCTGTATTAGTCTTTTGTTATATTCACATTTGTTGTTTATTAATACTGTTAATAATAGTAGTTACTTCCCTTGTAGAGTAAGTTTGTGATTATTGTAGTCAGGTTTTTAGCATCTTCTTATTGTACTAGCGGAATTTAGAAAGAGTAAAATTTTACCATGAGTGAGAAGTGTGGGCTTTGCCGTAGGTTCGTGAGTAGTGGATTGCGGTGTGAGACTTGTTCGAAGTATTTTCACTGGGGGGAATGCAGTGGGGAAGCCAGTGGGCATTCTGGTGAGACCCTCTCCTGGAACTGCAGATTATGTAGCAAGAGTAAATTGATAGACGAGCAGGAGCGTAAGATCTGTGCCCTTCAGGTGCAGTTGAAAAACGCACAGGAAGAGCTAGATAGGATGAGGAGGGAGAAGGGGGTTGGGGAAAGGGAGCTGGCTGTTGGCAAGAGATCTGCTAGGAGAAGAAGATTTTCAGATAGTTTTACTATTGGTGTTTACAATAGATATGACCAACTGTCAGAGTCTAGTGGAGAGGAATCTCTAGTAGCTGTAGATGTAGGAAGTATGCAGCAGACCTCAGTAGTTACTGTGCCTAGAACAGTTGCAAAGTCGAAGAGGTAGAAGAAGGTTCTGCTGTTAGGTAGTTCTCATGGCAGAGGTGTAGGCCAGCAGTTGCAGGAAGTGCTGGGAAGTGAGTACCAGGTCGCCAGCATTGTGAAGCCTAATGCAGGGTTGGCTCAGGTGACTGTTAACATAGGGGGGTTATGTAGGGATTTTACTAAAGAGGATCAGGTAGTGATTGTGAGTGGGGCTGGTAATAGTATTGATAGGGATGGGGAGTATAACATAGATGGTGACCTGGAAAAGATAGCCACTCAGACTGGCAACACGAATGTGCATTTCGTGGAACTGTTTCAGCGTCACGATCGGCCTCATCTTAATACAGCCGTCAGGCGTAATAACATGAGACTTGGGGGTGCGCTGATGACAGAAAGCATGGGTCACATTTCAGTGGTGTCGGTGGAGTCTATCAGCAGGACGGGTTTCACTAGACACGGCCTGCACCTCAACAGGTATGGGAAGGGGAGGTTGGCAAAGCTTATAGGTGACAGCATAGGTGGGGTTGGTGGGATCACTCATGGGAAAATTCCTGCAGTAGTGGGTGTTAGAGCTGCACCTTTTTTAGATTGAAGTCAGCTGATAGGTATTCCTGCTTAAGGGAAGTCTCTCTAACAAGGGAATCACTTTTGACAAAGCTTAGGTATCCGAGTAATGAGGGAATTAGTATATTTCATCAAAATATACAAGGTATTAGAGATAAAGTTAGTGAACTGCTTATAGATGTTGACTCTGAAATTATTGGTATATCTGAACACTTCTTAAATAAGGAGATAATTCAGAGGCTTCCTTTACCAGGATACAGGTTGGCTGGCTGCTTTTCTAGGAGCTCTTTGCGGTGTGGGGGAGTAGCCATGTATGTGAAAAACGGCATCGTATTTGAGTCAATTGATGTTTCAAAGTACTGCACTGAAAAGGTGTTTGAATGTTGTGCAGGTGTGGTTAAATTTAACGGAGCTAAACTTGTAACTGTTGTTATTTATAGATCCCCAGACTCCGATTTCACAGCATTTTTGCTAAAGCTAGAGGAGGTCCTTGGTTCACTTTATAGGAAATACAAAATGTTAGTTATATGTGGTGACTTCAATATTAATTGTATAAGTGATTGTGCAAGGAAGAGGATGCTGGTAGACCTCTTTAATTCATATAATCTTACGCAAACCGTATTCTTTCCAACGAGAGTGCAAGGGAACAGTAGAACAACCATAGACAACATTTTTGTTCATTCCTCATTACTAGAAGGGCATTCTGTTAGCAAAAAGGTGAATGGCCTTTCAGATCATGATGCACAAATTTTAACTCTAAAAGATTTTTATGCTGCAACACGTGTTAAATATAGTCATCAGCTGTTCAGGAAAGCTGATCCGGTTGCTGTAGAGACCTTTGTAAACCTTATAAAGGAGCAAGAGTGGCAAGATGTTTATAGCGCTGATACAATAGACGATAAATATAATGCTTTTATCAAGACTTTTCTCATGCTCTTTGAAAGTTGCTTTCCGTTACAACGTTTAAAACAGGGTACTAGCACAAACAGGCAGCCTGGAAGGCTGACTAGAGGGATAAGAATATCTTGTAGAACAAAGTGGCAATTATATCAAAACGTTAGAAACAGTCAAAATCTAAATGCAGCAGCCCATTACAAACAGTATTTTAAGGTGCTTAAAAATGTTATTAGGAAGGCAAAAAGTATGTGGTATGCAGATAGAATAGCTAAGTCTCAGGATAAAATTAAAACCATATGGTCAGACGTAAAGGAAGTTGCTGGTCTGCAGAGACAGGTCGAGGATATAGAATCAGTGCGTAGTGGGAATGTACGTGTCACTGATAAGTCGCATATATGTACAGTATTTAACAATCACTTTCTGAATATAGCAGGTGAACTAAATAGAAACCTAGTCCCAACAGGGAATCATATAGCGCTCTTAGAAAAAGTGTTCCGAGACTGTTACCTGAAATGCTCCTCCATGATACTGACAAGAGGGAGACTGAATTAATAATTAAATCACTAAAGACCAAGAACTCTCATGGATATGACGGGGTATCTAGCAGAATACTGAAGTATTGTTCTATGTATGTTAGCCCAGTACTTAGCCATATCTGTAACTTTTCCTTTAGGAGTGGTCAGTTTCCTGACCGATTAAAGTACTCGGTAGTGAAGCCACTTTATAGAAAGGGAGACATTGATAATGTTGACAATTTTAGACCTATTTCTATGCCATCGGTGTTTGCTGAAGTTATCGAGAAGGTTGTATATACAAGGTTACTGGAGCATTTAAATTCACATAAATTATTGTCAAATGTTCAGTTTGGTTTTAGAAATGGTTTAACAACTGAAAATGCTATATTCTCTTTTCTCTGTGAGGTTTTGGACGGATTAAATAAAAGGTTGCGAACGCTAGGTATTTTCTTTGATTTAACGAAGGCTTTTGACTGTGTTGACCACAAAATATTACTGCAGAAGTTGGACCATTATGGAGTAAGGGGAGTAGCTTACAATTGGTTCGCCTGTTACTTTAAGAACAGAAAGCAGAAGGTAATTCTCCGCAATATTGAGAGTGGTAGTGATGTTCAGTCGCAATGGGGCACTGTTAAGTGGGGCGTTCCCCAAGGGTCAGTGCTGGGGCCACTGCTGTTTCTTATATATATAAATGATATGCCTTCTAGTATTACAGGTGACTCAAAAATATTTCTGTTTGCTGATGACACCAGCTTGGTAGTGAAGGGTCTTGTGTGTAATATTGACACAGTAACAAATAATGTAGTTCATGAAATAAGTTTGTGGCTTGTGGAAAATAATTTGATGCTAAATCACAGTAAGACTCAGTTTTTACAGTTTCTAACTCACAATTCAACAAGAACCGATATTTTGATCAGACAGAATGGGCATATTATAAGCGAGACGGAACAGTTCAAGTTCCTAGGCGTTCGGATAGATAGTAAGCTGTTGTGGAAAGCCCATGTCCAGGATCTTGTTCAGAAGCTAAATACTGCTTTATTTACCATTAGAACTGTATCTGAAATAAGTGACACTTCAACACGAAAAGTAGTCTACTTCGCGTATTTTCATACGCTTATGTTGTATGGTATTATTTTTTGGGGTAATTCTTCTAATTCAAAAATGGTATTTTTGGCTCAAAAACGGGCTGTTCGAGCTATATGTGGTGTAAGTTCGAGAACCTGTTGTCGACCCCTATTCAAAAATCTGGGAATTCTGACATTGCCCTCACAGTGTATATTTTTTCTTTAATGTCGTTTGTTGTTAGCAATATTAGCCTATTCCCAAGAGTTAGCAGCTTTCACTCAGTTAATACTAGGCAGAAATCAAATCTGCATGTAGAATGCACTTCCTTGACTCTTGTGCAGAAAGGAGTGCAGTATTCTGCTGCATCCATTTTCAATAAGCTACCACAAGAACTCAAAAATCTTAGCAGTAGCCCAAATTCTTTTAAGTGTAAACTGAAGAGTTTCCTCATGGCTCACTCCTTCTATTCTGTCGAGGAGCTCCTGGAAGAGCTAAAAAATTAAGCAAATTCCAGTGTTACATTGTTGATTGTCTTCATTTAAACTTGCGACATGTCACCTGAATATGTTTTTTTATATTTCATTTTATCTGTTTCTAATATCGTGTTATAATTTCATGTATTGACTCGTTCCATGACCATGGAGACTTCTCCTTAATTTGGTCCCACGGAACAATAAATAAATAAATAAACCTTTACATATCTCTGTTATATGGTTGAGCGGTGCAGACCACGAAGTATTAAATCCACATTTCATCCCATCAAAATCTATACCTAGATTGGTAACATATACACTTCACATGGCGGAAGGTAAGTTTTAGAGATTTTTTTCTGCCCTATACGCTTAATGAGCTGTAGGGTAGTTGTTATACAGATGCCTGCGCTAATCTCTCTTGTCTTATTCCTGTGGCCCCTATCTGAGGTATAAATATCCCGCAGTCTACCTCGAAAACGTATTGCCTAAAATAATCTAACAGAGTTTAACAAGAACTGCGCTGTCGTTCTTCCATTTGCTCCCAGAGGCTGCACGTCCGAATAACTGTCAGGCTAACCTGAGAAACAAACCAACGGTCCCGAATTTGGCACATATATCTCAGCCTTGTCACTCACGATTTTTTTTTATTTAAATTCGATAGACGTTATTACTGGAAGACACATGCAATCGTAACGTCCACTGGCAGGTGCCTGTAAATATTTGATTAGATGGCGTATGCACAAGGTGGAGCACACAGCTTCAACTGAATTGGTGTAAGTACGGACATGTTCAGTGTCCGTATGAAATGAATTATACTCTGCCCCGGTCGAAAAGCAAAATCATGTAGATACAAGCACATTGTAATTATTACTTAGGTTCCTACATGATGGGAGGATATTCTTTTAATGAAATGACAGAATTCCAAGTTATGCCCCCGATCTCATTTGGTACTTAGTTGACAGAGATAGATTACTCGTGTGAGGTGTTGATATCCACTCTGCGGTAGCGTTCTCGCTTCCCACGCCCGGGTTCCCGGGTTCGATTCCCGGCGGGGTCAGGGATTTTCTCTGCCTCGTGATGGCTGGGTGTTGTGTGCTGTCCTTAGGTTAGTTATGTTTAAGTAGTTCTAAGTTCTAGGGGACTGATGACCATAGATGTTAAGTCCCATGGTGCTCAGAGCCATTTGAACCATTTGATATCCACCCTAAGATGATAAAAATAATGGGATAGCGATATGCGTGTGTACAGACGGCGATAGTAACGCGTACACAACGTATAAAGCGGCAGTTCATTGGCGGAGCTGTTATTCGTACTCAGGTGATTTATGCGAAAAGCTTTGCCGACGTGATTACGGCGGAACGACGGGAATTAACAGACTTTTAACGTGGAGTAGTAGTAGGTGTTAGACATAGGGGACATTCAGTTTTGGAAATCGTTGGGGAATTCAGTAATCTGAGATCCACAGTGCCAAGAGTGTACTGAAAATACTAAATTTCAGGTATTACCTCTCACCACAGACAACGCAGAGGCCGATAGCCCTCACTTAACGACCGAGAGCAGCGGCGTTTGCTTTGAATTGTCAGTGCTAACAGACAAGCAGTGATTTTGATGGGCTATGGGAGCAAATACGAATACACGAACCTCACGTCAACAAAAACAACTGCTTCTTCTAAACAACGTTAACTATCAAAAATTAAGTGACGTAGCTGAAGAATTTTCCCTCCATTCAATCAATGGTCGAACAGACTATGAAGCTCACATTCTGACGGATGTGCTTCAAAACGAACAGCAATTAGCTATCCCAAAGACCGACTGCGCAGTGGAACAGAAACTTCCCTGGTCCACTGAGTTAACAAAACTAAGGAAAGACGCTAGAGAAAAAGGAAATTTATCAAAACGCAAAAACAGCACAAGAGTGGGAGGTAAAGTTGGTTCTATAGTGTGTTTCAAACAACAGCATAAAAGCGAATTATACAAGAACGGACAGGATCCCTGGAATAATGTTCTCAAAGTTCAGCTACAAAACAGAGTATGGAGAATCATTTAAACTTCTAACAGATAAGGTAAAAACACCGACAGTACTGTCAATAGGTGGCACTGCTACAAAGGGGCTGGAGACGTTTACCAGATTACCTGCAGAACAAGCGCGACCTAGATGACGAAAAGGTGAATGTCCCGCAACGCCGGCCGGTGTGGCCGAGCGGCTCTAGGCGCTTCAGTCTGGAACCACGCCACCTCTACGGCCGCAGGTTCGAACCCTGCCTCGGGCATTGATGTGTGTGATGTCCTTAGGTTATTGCTGGTTCTAAGTTCCAGGGAAGTGATGACCTCAGATGTTAAGGCCCATAGTGCTCAGAGCCATTTGAGCCATTTGACCAGCAACATCACAAAAAATTACGAAGACAAATGGTTGACACCAAAACAAATGGCCTCGTTACTGACCCAGTTGCTCAAGAAGAGGTAGCGTTAACAATAAGACAAAGAATAATCCAGGTCTAGGTGCCATACACTCAGAAACACTAAAAAACACTGTTACACATGTCATCCCCTCTTTAACGGAGTTACTGAATGAAACACTGATGCAAGGTTGGTTGCATGCCTTGTCGAAAACAGCGAACGCACTAATCATCAGAAAATCAGAGGATCGGGACCCAAAGACTTACAGGACCACCTGCCTGTTGAACACTTTGGCTAAGGTGCAGAAGAAGCTCCTGTCTAATCGGCTACAGTCACACACGACGCTCTTCGGCGTTAGTCCACATAAGTATGGTTTTAGATCAGAAAGCTCAATGGACGGTGCAGTTAACTAAGCACTAGAAATAATGCAGGACACACAAGAAAAATACGCTGTAACAACAGCAATAGCAATAGATACAGCAGGCGTCCTTGACATTCTCTGGTGGCCTGGCTTTTTCGCAAGGCTATGAGAGGCGCAGACACCAACAGTCTTATACAACAGCTTACTCGACTCCTGCAAAGATAGGGCGGTGCAATGGCAGGCAGGAACACAAAAGGTTATCAAGGAAATAACAAAAGAATGCCCACAAGGCTCAATCTACGGGAAAATTTTCTGGAATATTGCCATAGAACAGCTCCTAAACAGCTAAAATCTAGACGAAGGGTGGAGTGAATAGCAGCGCATGCTTACAACTTTCTAGCTGTACTGACTGCGACCTCGTGAGTGCAACTCTAAAATAAGACTACACAATGGCTTATAGGAAGAAGTGACTAGTGCAGCCTTAAAAGCCTCACAACTGGGGTAAGCAAGGTAGTATATTTACTTATCAAAGGGACCTTGCAGAGAAAACGCACCATTAGGCTGATCAACACTAGCATACAGAGGAATATAACAAAAAGACACCAAGAGATACACCTCGACGAAAGACTGACATTCAACGAGCGCATAAGACTTACAAATGAAAAAGCGACGAGACTAATGCACAAATTCGCCACGCTATACTCAACTCACTACAGACTACCATTACATACACTGTGAATGTATCACACATCCCCCTTTGAATCTGTAGTGTGTTACACAGCATGTGCCTAGGCACATCGTCTGTCAGTCACGACCCGAAACACCATTGTGAGGGGTGGACAAAGAGGTGTAGTACTGACATTGTCAGGGGCATTTGGCACCACGTTCTTGGAAACCCTGTCCGTTGTACTTGCAACATACCCTATTGCCATAACCATCAGACAAGAGCAGCAGCATTTTGGCTCAAAACGGCAAGACTGGGTAAGGTGTATGAGATAACAGGGGAGCATATTGCAAAAACAAACGCCAATTAAATCTTTGGAAGATTGAGACATGGCAAATAGAATGGGAAACATCTGACAAGGGCCGTCGGGTTTTCTCCTCCTTCCCGAACATCCGGGAACGGTTAAGGCTCAGACATGTTGAGCCAAGTTTCGGTGTGGTGCGTTTGCTGAAACATCGTGGCCATTACCCTACACACCTACACCGCTTTGGCCTTAGTCAAAGTAATATGTGTGAATGTGGACAACGTGGATACCCAGAACACAAAAAGACTAAAATGTGGCGCAGACACACACACACACACGTGAGACCGACGTCAGAAATCCAAGACATGGAGCAAGCTTTGAGAGACTCAGATAACCGGAGCATGCTTAACCGCATAACTGATGAAATATCAAGAGCCCTACACAAGAATTACAAGTAGCAACGACCACATATAAGATCACGACCCGAAACACACCCTACATCACAACATGACGAATGGGGCAACAGAGATTCAAAGAAAGATGTGGAAAAAGATGAACATAGAGATGTTAACGTGAACACTCCAATATCACAAGATCCATATATTGCATAGTAGCAGATCAAACGACTGCAACAATCCTACCGGTAACACATATTTGGAATTTAGAAAGAACTTAGTAATTGCAATAAAACAACGAATTTTCCTGTTTCTACAAGTAAAACGAGTAATTATTTAGTTTGTTTTGAAGCATGTAGTTTTGTAATTTGCGAAATGTATAAGATGCAAACTGTAAAACATGGCAACTGCATAAAATTGTTCGTATAATAAGACGTAAATACACAAACACAAGCTGCCCACATATATAAAAAGCGGCCTTCGGGAAGAGGAGGCTTGACGTCACATCCTGAGCCTCCTCTCCCGCTTGCGGCACAGTTAAGTGGAGGAAGTAACAAACAGTGCTGTCGTACCTAGGAGTAATACACCAACCACGCGGAGTTGATATTACAACATACATCGAAATAGTAGTAGCTGTAGTAGAACAGAATATGATAATTCAGTGGGACAGGCTCAAAGAGTTTACCAAAGCTCTCCCACTTGAAACAGCAAGGTAAAGGGACCTATTTTGCTACCTAAATCATTCGTTTCGTGTATTATTTTCTTCTTAATAATAAAGAAAAATTTGTTGTCTTTTTTCCTTCCGTTCCCAAATTGTACTTTATGTATTTTGTGTTTGCTCATTTTTCTCTTTTAATTAACAAATTAATTAAATATAAAGCAAGAAAAATACTAAAATTGTCTAGTTTGTAGTTTCAAACAACCTATTATAGTTACCAAGGCGGTGGGTCACTCTGAAATTAAATAATATGTAAATAAATATGGCAGCAAAAGACCGATGCGAGTGCCTTTGCTAGCAGCACATTGTCTGCAGCGCCTCTTGTGGGTTCGTGAGTATATCGATTGGATTCAAAACGACTGGAAAACTGTGGTCTCGTGAGATGCGGCCTGATTTCAATTGGTAAGAGCTGATGATAGGGTTCGAGCGTGACACAGATCCTACTAAGCCATGGATCCGTGTTGTCAACAAGGCACTGTGCAATCTGCTGGAGGCTGCATAATGGTGTGGGCTGTGTTTACATGGAATGGACTGGGTCGTCTCGTCCAGCTGAACCGGTCATTGACTTTTCTCTGCAGTGTGAAGTGTTTTCTAAATTTTTCTCTGCTGTATCGAAAGACGACGTAATATTCTCCTTTAAAATGATTTTTTTTCATGTTGTTGTTCTTGTGGTCTTCAGTCCTGAGACTGATTTGATGCAGCTCTCTATGCTAATGTATCCTGTGCAACTGCCTCATCTCCCAATACATACTGCAGCCTACATCCATCTGAACCTGCTTAGTGTATTCATCTCTTGGTCTCCTTCTACGATTTTTACCCTCCACGCTGCCCTCCAGTACTAAATTGGTGATCCCTTGATGCCTCAGAACATGTCCTACCAACTGATGCCTTCTTCTAGTCAAGTTGTTCCACAAACTCCTCTTCTCCCCAATTCTGTTCAATACCTTTTCAGTACCTATGTGATCTACCCATTTAATTTTCAGCATTCTTTATAGCACCACATTTCGAAAGCTTTTATTCTCTTCTTCTCCAAACTATTTAACGTCCATGTTTCGCTTCCATACATGGCTACACTCCATACAAATACTTTCAGAAACGACTTCTGACACTTAAATCAATACTCGATGTCAACAAGTTTCTCTTCTTCAGAAACGCTTTCCTTGCCATTTCCAGTCTACATTTTATATCCTCTCTACTTCGACCATCATCACTTATTTTGCTCCCCAAACAGCAAAACTCCTTTACTACTTTAAGTGTCTCATTTCCTAATGTAATTCCCTCAGCATCACCCGACTTAATTCGACTACATTCCATTACCCTCGTTTTGCTTTTGTTGATGTTCATCTTATATCCTCCTTTCAAGACACTGTCCATTCCGTTCAACTGCTCTTTCGTAACGGGGAACAAAGCAGTGCTTTCTGCGGCAGTGAGCATCACATTAAAGGTGCGGTGAACAGTATTTGTTTGTGCCGACTCCAGCTACAAATTGCAAAAACCACTCGTAAATACATATTCAAACTCCAGAGAAAATGCACTGACGTCTAGAAAAAGATAAAAGCCGATGAAAGGGAATCAGTACAATGAAGCATATCGTCTCCTGAATGGCGTGCAGACGCACCTGGTAATATGTCACCCTGAGTCCTGCATCATATGACTGCTAACCGTCACCCATTTTACGACAGTACAAAAATGAACCACTCTTCTTTCAACTTTTGTACCGATATCATCCGTCGGTTCCATCTGATAATGATCTCATACCACGCAGGGATGGTCGAGAAGGGTGAACCAGCATGTTGTAGGCAGTCTCTTTCAGAACAGAGCTCTTACACCTTCAAAGTATTGTGACAGAAAACGCTATCTCTGTCTCACACGTGAAGTGAAACGTGCTGCTGTAGAGGATAATCACATTATTACACCTCTTTCCTCCGCGTGTAGAGATATCACCTAGAGAAGAAAAAAAAGGTAATCGATGTCGAAATGGTACTGTGGCATCGTGATCGGATTCCTAGCGAATATATGCTTCAATACCACGAAATAACACACTTAATAAGGAATCGCAAAACCCGCACTTGTCTCTCAACATTAGTGGTCACGATTTACTTTTGAATACATGTAGTTCTACTGGTAGACTCATCTTATTAATGGCCACTAGTAGGCGGCCGGATACTTTTGAGCGCTAACATGGAAGAAAATTTGCGCATGTGCACTTCTCGTATAAATTTTGAAATTAGATGCAGTTATTATTAAGCATTATCTACGGCTCTCAGAGTGTCAGTTCGTTTAAGAACACTGGCGCAGGCTGGCCCCACAGCGGCTGGTACGGAGAACTGGAACACAGGGTTGTCTGTTCCCTCTGTCGCTGGATGAAGTGGTTTATGCACGTCTCCAGTTGCAGCCCTTACCTGCCGCCCCACCCCCTTGCCAAACTATTAAAATCATTCCACACTTTTTCTACAAGTTGGTGACTGCTGGCTGCAACCTTCAGATGTGAAACACTCTCGTAATGACTGCGTGTACCTGAGAAGCAGCCTCCGATGCGATCTTAAACGACATCAGCTGGGCCGTTACTGTGGTGGCAGCAGGTTGGGTCCTCACAAGATGAGTGGCAGCGACCCCGGACGGACAGAGCGGAGGCATAGAAGCCGTCGGTTATAGCTATTCAACACGAAGTCATCCAGACGAACAGAATGGCCTTCCTGCATTTTCATTCTTTTAAATAACACACTGTTGCTAATTGTCAAATATGGAACCATGGGAAATCAGTATCATTTGTATGCAGCAAGAGAGTATTTGTTTAAGTAATACAGTGACGTAACTATTAAACTTGAACCTGTGGGTTATCAGTGCAATGTGTTTGATTATTTTTTCTTCAACTATCCGTTACCAGAATTCAACAGGTACGCTGCGGCAGGATACACGCCTCCTCATGAAGTACTTTTAACCCAGATATCACACGATCCACAATAGTCAATGAGATAAAAGTTCACGTGATTGTCTTCCACCACAATTAGGTACAATATTATTTCATCGCTTGGCAGCGCCAAACTCTGTTTCATTTACCACAAAAACATAGTGGAATAAACTTGAAGAGGCATTCCTGACATGACACGTGTTTCGGAATTGTAGGTACTACACCACCGCTGCTCCATGAGGAACTCTAAACTGTGGCTCTTACGTTATGGCCAGGAATAGTGATAATTAAAGGATAGATAGTTTTGTTCATCTGACAAGAATTGTCCTCTGAGTCGATTAAAAACTTTCACGTTTCTGTAGTGAAAATGTGTAGCTCTGCAGTTACTAGCAACAAATAAGTCAATGTGTATGTTTCGAATGAGTTCATAACACAACAGTCTGATGTTTAGCAATTGGAGGTTTTGTTTATATAAGGTTGTAACGCCGGAAATGCATATCCTCCTATTTCCATCTATTGTACTATAGATTTTTCCTTATTTTGTCACCTGAAGATATGACATTTTTGTCTCTTTATATATTGTAATTGTTTTACTGTTTGTATATATATATATATATATATATATATATATGCATTTATGTTGGTTTGTTTTGTGAATATTATTTGTATTTATACGCTGGGTCTGGCCTAGGGAAAACTATGCTACCAAACGAATACATCTATAGGTCGTGTGGAGAACCAAAGTGTTTAGGATCTTTGGTAGGGTTAACTCTGTCGCGTGGAGCGCGGGCAGAGGGGGAGTCTGGCTGGGGTGGTGCAGTGGAGCAGGTGTGTTGTGTGATGCTCCCGTGAGTTGCCGCGCTTTCGGGGTTGGGTAGCATGTAACTGCGCTCGACTTGCTATGATAGCTTCCGACACGGTGTCGCGGATGGGAAGCATTAGCTGGCGCACATCAAGAGCCCGTTTCGCCTGGTGACCGTATCGAGAAGAAGGCGCGCCAACATTCAGCTTCTGCAACAGCGATGGCCGACAATGAGTGACTGTCGCCACTTCCTCGATCGACGGTTTCAAACCTTCAATCAAGCAACGAGGATGACTGGAAGCACGTAAAGTTTTATAACTGTACGGTAGACCTCAGCTTTTCAAACTGTCCCATTTTCATAACTAAATTACAGCAACGTAGCATGAACCTTTGTTGCTCATTGTCCCAACTGCATTACCAAGCAGGGTCCCTTCCTTTTCCGGAATGAACCCGAGTGTCGTTGAAATTCAAACGCCAGCATCATTCGATTTCACTGCTTTAATTTCAAAGTTAAGTTAGGGTATTCATTGCTGGCTACAATATTTAGATTACACAAGCACAAATTAAGAGTGCGAGTTTTGTTACCGTATTTTAGCTTACCTGTGACTGCAGCTCAGCTTGGTACGTACTAAACTTTACTATTGTTAATTGTTCAGAATCATTTAATTTAAGTTCAAAGTTAAATCTCTTATTTCTAAATTGCGTAGATTCAAGTAGCTTTTGAAATGATTGTTGAGGTAGTCCAAGACTAACCTATTTTACTGAATTTCGATGTGCTTCAGAAAGAAAGCTCACTATTAACTTCAGTCACTAAATTAAGTTTCGATTTTCCGGTTTTATTAATTCTTTTGCTAAATTAAGTCAGAGTGTAGCGAAATTTATTACTTCTGACAAACTTTCAGATTTCACACTACACGTGTCAATCTTCAGTTGCCACACTTCTAGTGCTAATTATATGTGTAATTACCTTTCTTTTTCAGTTACTATAGTAATTGTCCTTAGGACTGGCGACCTTAATTTCCCCCAAATCTTAAATACCTAATTACCGCTAGTTAATTGTTAACGTAACGGCCGGATAGTTACTTTCTTTATAACTTTACCCTTTTCAAAATTAATTTCCACCAGTTTCATTTGCATTTTTCCTTTCATTTAGATGTAACCCTTTCCTCCCTCTTTACCGACAAATTAACTTCGGTGACGATTGCTTTTCCAAAATTTCCATTAGGTACACGCGGTTTAATGTTTCACTATCATTAAGGTCTATAAGAGAGGTGGAGGTTACACGTGGCGACCTGGTGACAGGACAATCTTCGGATTTGAGGTTGTTCTGGACACGAATTTTGCATTGTGCAAATCTCGTAACAAAGTTCTGGTTACGATAAGGTCGTTACATCAGCGAGATTAAGTTGTGGGAGGAATCATAATTAGATTTGAGATTTGTCATTTATATTGAAAATTATTAAAATGCGTGAAGGCAACAATTACCAAAATTTGGTAGACTTGGATACGGAACAATCGGTCGAACAGTGGGAAACGCGCACCGCGGTACCCATTGTTCAGGGGCAGGTGGCTAGCATGAAAGACGCAACCGCCGAAACGCAACAAAGAGCAGAAATGGAATTCCAAACTTTAGAAAATGTTTCGGAATCGGTAGTGAAAATCAAATCTGAATCCCTTGATGACGAATACGGGGGGACAATTAAAGAGGAAGCCGCTACGGAAGTAAAACCGGTAGTTTCCGGGAATTTAACTGATTTATTGAATGTTTTGATTAACGAAATCAAGAGTCAATAGGAAGAAATTAAAGCTCAGGCTGCTAAGCAAGAAGCTCAGTCTGAAAAAATTGAACGGAAGGTAGAAAATCGGAACAAACCTATCAATGTTGTTAACAACAATGTTGGAGTTGTTAACACAAAAGTTGATAAAATCAAAGAAGATATTATTGTGATTAATACCGAAATCGGTAATCTTAAACAGGAAATGATAGGCGTTCAGGCGGAAATTGCGAGCATAAATACTCGTTTTTATTCCGAAATTAGCAGAATCGAGAAAAGTGTAGGAGAAGCAGTTGCTCCGATCATCGAGAATAAGGTGACGGAACAAATTCAATTAGTGAAAAAAGAGGATCAAAAGAAGGTGGAAACTTTAAAGGCTTTAGTATCCGAAGTAGATACCAAAGAGACGAAGCAGGCTAATACCTGCGAAGAAAAAAAAAGGGAAGTAGAAACGCTTGCGACAACCACTTGCCAAGTAATTACGAGAGTGTCGGAATTAGAAAAGAAACTTGACGAAAAACAGAGCTACGTGCCAATCTGTGCACATAGTTCGGAATTGTTGACGAAATAGGAGCGGTTCGACTCCTTGAAAAAAGGCGGTATACACGCGACGGATTTCATTAAAAATTGTGAAAGAGTTTTACCCAGATCATGGACTAATGAGAGAAAAATTAATGCGGTTATTGATGTGTTGGTTGGTGATGCCAAGCGTTGGGGCTTAAACCTCAACATTACGAACCTGACTTTTGACGAGTTTGAAAATTTGTTTCTGGCTGAATACTGGTCTGAGCAAAAGCAGCAAAGTGTCTGGCGCGAATTTATCGTATCGATGCCTTTCGATGCGAATTCGCGCGGTTCGCTGAAGGAGTTTTGTGAGGGCTGGATCCGCAAGTTGGAATATTTGCGTGATCGCCGCACGGAATCCGAAATAGTCTGGGAACTCTACAAGAAGCTTCCAGATGATACAAAACACTACGTAGAAAGCAATTACAGGATAATCAATGATTTCCTGGAAAGAGTTGAGGACGAGGACAATTGGCGCAATAATTGCGACAGTCGTAGAGGCCGTGGTAACAACAACGGGTACCACAGCAACCACAACAACGACAACTATGGGAATAGTGCATACCGCAATCTTTACAGCAATAACAATAGTGGTTCGGGCCGTAATGACAATCGGTACAATGCAAATAATAACAGGAATGACGGAAACCAGTATCATACTAACGTGATATGGGCTTCACAGAATAGTAATAACGCCAGAGGGTGTGATCGGCCGCCTCAGCAGCATCCGGGGAGCGTATCTGCTGGGACGAAACAGGGAAACCATTAGCCGCGCTGGTGAGGGGCCGACCGGGCGTGGAGAAATTTTGGAGGCCCAATAACAGGAGAAAACCCAGGTGTCGTAGTTACGAAAATTCCGTATGGAATATTCAACGGTGGGAGAGTGTGCCAGTGTTAAGAGAAAGGACTTCGCCCACAAGTAGTAGATCAGCTGTAGACACGGCAGTAGAAAATACATTCACTGTCATTGAGAACAATTTAAGTAGTGTTCCAGAAAACGATTATAAAGTGGCAGCTGTAACACCCACAGCGGAAATGGAGATTGAGTTTAAGAATGATTCGCAATTGTTGAGAGAAGATCGGATGTCGGATAACACGTCCGTCATTGAGCGAGGGGATGTGGAGAGGGATGAGGTCTGGTTAAGGCAGTTCGGTTGCTTATACGACGAACTAAGAGATTATAGGGGCCTATACGGGAGAAGTGTTTATGGGGAGCGCGGGCAGGATTTGCCGCGTCTCGTCCCACAGGAAGATAGTATTTGTGAAGTGATAGAAAGTTCTGGCCCTAACCGGCAGACTTTACTAGAAATAGTTGATGTTAATGGGGAGCACGAGCAAGGTTCGTCGTGTTTCGTCCCGCAGGAGTTGGATGTTGAAGTAGTAACGGGAAGTTCTGGCCCTAACCGGCAGACTTTACCGAAAGTTATAGTGGCAGAAGTAGCCGACCCATCCGACGCAAACATCCAGTTTAAACATTGCGAGAGTATTAAGGAGAAAGATTACGAAAATTTTAGTGATAGCCGGACACGATTGGTAGAAAAGCACATAGATTACAGCGTGTATGAGGTTAGAGCTGACATTATACGGTCAGACGATAGCAGTGTGGGTTGCGCAGATCTAGAGGAAGTAATTGCAGATACTATTGGGCACATTCCTCTAGGTAGATTGGCAGATGAGGTCAATCTGACCAAAGAGGAATCAACGAAGGTGACAATTAATGAATTGATAGCAAAGCAACACTCACTAGTTGACGAGTTACAGGAAAAGGTTTCGGTATTGGAGACGAAGCTACAGACTAAGCCTCAGGACAAATGTGTTGAAATTAAAACTGTATGTGAACAGAGACTGAAAAAAGCCGCCAGAGAATTCGGATTTAGGATCAAAGCCGGATGGGTTTTTCTGGAATGACCTGGATATAGACGAGAATTTCCTGTGGGAAAATAAAGAAACAGTCGAGGACAAGTGTAGACAGATAGTAGTGTCTGTTAATATGTACGACCTACAACTGAACGTGTTGATTGACACCGGTGCAGAATTGAGTGCTGTATCTGGGAAAATATTTGAGTTACTGAAAGACAGACCTGGCATCGTAGTTACGCCAGTAACAGGAGTGAAAATTATCGGTGCTACTGCGAAGGCCAGTAAACCGGTCACAAAATAGATATTTGTCAACTTCGAGATATGTGGGACACGATTTGAACAAGAGTTTGTCGTCGTGCCAGACTTAACTACGGAAGCAATTATCGGGGTAGATTGCCTATTAGAGTACCGTGCAGTGATTAACTGCGAAAGCAAAACTTTGACATGTACATCCCAAGATAAAACAATAGTAGTTAGTTTTGACGAGGCAGGAGACGGTGTGCATAGGCAATACCAGTCTATACACATTGTTAACTGGCCGGATGCCATTGACGTAGGAATGAATTTGAACTACTGTAATGTGAGGATGCTCGGCATTGACAATAGTGTAGAAAGTGAATTGGGAAGTATTGTAGACAGTATGTCAAACGTAACACACGAACAAAGACGAGGCCTGTATGAAGTAATAATGAGGAATAAGAGTGTGTTTTCAGACAAACCGGGACTTGTGGAAGAGATAATCCAATTCCATCCACAGATTGACATTAATATTGGTGTGAAAAAAGATCGTTTGCGAGAAATAATGAAGGTAAAAGCCGATGCTCGGATACGTCGTCATGTCGCTAAAGCGCGTTTTGCTAAGTTTGCAATCGGAGACTTAGTACTTGTAAAAGCTCATGAGAAATCGAGCGAGATAGACAATGAAATCTCTAAATTTAAGTTTGTTTATAATGGACCATATAAAGTCATTGGTATACCTCACACAAATGCTTATTGCTTAGAATATCCAAGCTCTGGAAAACTATAAGGTATACGGAACATTGTAGACTTGAAATTGTACCAATCTAGGGTTGATTAATACCACAGAATGGGTAATTTGTACAGTATGTAAATATAGAGTGTACGATTTAAGGATCTGCTAGATTGCCATCCTTTGCCTGACCAAGCGATCATTAAAGAAGTTGCAATTAATGAGTAAGTAATTTTGATTAAATGTTTTAAGATTAACTGATTAATAATCAATTGAAAAATCCAAGCTGCTATTTTAAGTTTTCAGCTGAGTCACAGTAGATTAAGGAATGTAAATATGCTTTTGTAACCAGCTGTCAGGTTTCATGAATGTGTGTTTTACTAGTCATTGCCGATGTACTTAGACGCTGTTTTAAGTTTCAGGGTAGTACATGCGTGTGATGATGGACAGTGTTGAGTTATCCACTGTGATAGTATTGAGGGACTCCTTGAGATTACTCGGGAGTAAGTTTTTCCGAAAGAATTCAGTGAAACGGACGTTCTGGAAATGCCGTTACACTGGCGAGTGAGATCAAGCGTGCCGCACAGACTGGCGCAACAATAGTGGCGAGGCGGAGCCGCTGACGGCACATGTGCCGCTGTCGACATTCTTTGCGAGTACGGAAGGCGGTTTCTCTTCCCGGACAGCTGATGTGAAAGAATTCTGCTGTCAATATTTACGTTTTTGTCGATCTGCTGTATATTATTTTGTTGTTTAGCGATAAGTGGACTCTCATGACGAGAATATTAATTATGAAAAGGATATATAAAATGTGTTTTATATGTAATTAATTATTAATTTGCGTATTTTGATATACCTGTTTTTTATGACCATGTACTCTGATTAATTTTGTAAATAGTAGTACATTTCTTGATACTGTTAAGAATTTTGATTTTTTGAATAGCTAAACCATTTTCTATGTTTTCTATGAATTTTAATATGTTGTCAACCTGTTTTCTTTTGTATAAGATGACAGAGTCGAATAAGATTAGGAGTGTCTCCACTCAATTATTATGGTCTAAAAATTGGTTTTTGGTTAATTAGCCTAATGCTAAATTTTCTTGATGTTTTGAGCATATACATTTCCGCTGTTTTTTTTTTTTTTCCTTTTTGGGACTTTTTCTGAGTCTGTTCAGGTTACACCAACATCCTCAGTCAATGTGGGGCACGTGTAACGCCGGAAATGCATATCCTCCTATTTCCATCCATTGTACTATCAATTTTTCCTTATTTTGTCACATGAAGATATGACATTTCTCTCTCTTTATATATTGTAATTGTTTTACTGTTTGTGTATATATATATATATATATATATATATATATATATGCATTTATGTCGGTTTGTTTTGTGAATATTATTTGTATTTATACGCTGGGTCTGGCCTAGGGAAAACTATGCTACTGAACGAATAGATCTATAGGTCGTGTGGAGAACCAAAGTGTTTAGGATCTTTGGTAGGGTTAACTCTGTCGCGTGGAGCGCGGGCAGAGGGGGAGTCTGGCTGGGGTGGTGCAGTGGAGCAGGTGTGTTGTGTGATGCTCCCGTGAGTTGCCGCGCTTTCGGGGTTGGGTAGCATGTAACTGCGCTCGACTTGCTATGATAGCTTCCGACACGGTGTCGCGGATGGGAAGCATTAGCTGGCGCACATCAAGAGCCCGTTTCGCCTGGTGACCGTATCGAGAAGAAGGCGCGCCAACATTCAGCTTCTGCAACAGCGATGGCCGACAATGAGTGACTGTCGCCACTTCCTCGATCGACGGTTTCAAACCTTCAATCAAGCAACGAGGATGACTGGAAGCACGTAAAGTTTTATAACTGTACGGTAGACCTCAGCTTTTCAAACTGTCCCATTTTCATAACTAAATTACAGCAACGTAGCATGAACCTTTGTTGCTCATTGTCCCAACTGCATTACCAAGCAGGGTCCCTTCCTTTTCCGGAATGAACCCGAGTGTCGTTGAAATTCAAACATCAGCATCATTCGATTTCACTGCTTTAATTTCAAAGTTCAGTTAAGGTATTCATAGCTGGCTACAATATTTAGATTACGCAAGCACAAATTAAGAGTGTGAGTTTTGTTACCGTATTTTAGCTTACCTGTGACTGCAGCTCAGCTTGGTACGTACTAACCTTTACTATTGTTAATTGTTCAGAACCATTTAATTCAAGTTCAAAGTTAAATCCCTTATTTCTAAATTGCGTAGATTCAAGTAGCTTTTGAAATGATTGTTGAGGTAGTCCAAGACTAACCTATTTTACTGAATTTCGATGTGCTTCAGAAAGAAAGCTCACTATTAACTTCAGTCACTAAATTAAGTTTCGATTTTCCGGTTTTTTTAATTCTTTTGCTAAATTAAGTCAGAGTGTAGCGAAATTTATTACTTCTGACAAACTTTCAGTTTTCACACTACACGTGTCAACCTTCAGTTGCCACGCTTCTAGTGCTAATTATATGTGTAATAACCTTTCTTTTTCAGTTACTATAGTAATTGTTCTTAGGACTGGCGACCGTAATTTCCCCCAAATCTTAAATATCTAATTACCGCTAGTTAATTGTTAACGTAACGGCCGCACATTTACTTTCTTTATAACTTTACCCCTTTTCAAAATTAATTTCCACCAGTTTCATTTGCATTTTTCCTTTCATTTAGATGTAACCCTTTCCTCCCTCTTTACCGACAAATTAACTTCGGTGACGATTGCTTTTCCAAAATTTCCATTAGGTACACGCGGTTTAATTTTTTACTGTCATTAAGGTCGATAAGAGAGGGGGAGGTTACAAGGTCAATATCTGAAACCCTTAGCCCAACAAATTAACTAACGTTCAATTTCGTCCCATCGTTGTTGATGAAATAAAAATTATGTCAAACGATTCTACATGCAAGTGAAACCACCAACCATCAGTACCAGTTTCTCAGATGTCGACTGCCCTTTTTCCTGCTGTTGCGCAACCGGATGCAGATCGTCGCCTGGCTACTCAGACGCCGCTAAGTTACGTGAGATGACTGCAAAGACGGACCCTCCAACAGACTATAGCATATTTACTTCCATCTCAATATTGTGATGAGCTAGTGACTTGTCAGCGATGACATTTCTGCAGATTAATATTAACATCGTGTGGAACTATGGCCAAGTCTCTCAATTGTACATCACTTCAGCGACTTATGTGTCTCTAATCTAGGCCAGTTGTCCAGCCAGTGGAAGGGCACCTACAGTTTAATGAGGAACTTGAACCATATGTCAGTCCTGGTGATGGCTCACACCGTTGAGAAGTGAACGCTGGATTAAAGGAAACCCGAAAGTTTCCGTGGTCTGACTAAGATTCGATTCCTTGACCTCATTCTAGGTCCACCAGGACCGATTCTCCAGAACAAACGATAGATTCTGCCTCTCCAACTTGCGCTCCCCTCCTCGAACACATTCAACACTCTTAAGATATAAATCATGCGATTATAGAAAAAAGGGGTTCAGTTGCATTCTGGTACACTGCAGTGTAGCAATCTGTTGCCTACATACATTGTAATCGAACTGCATCTTGAGATTGTATGGTATCAGTTTAAGTATGTTAGCAAACGGTTAACCCAGGCCACGATCCCAGTAGCAGGCTTTCTATGTAACACGTTCTAGCGACAACAAGAATGTGACTTTCAGTATTCTATCGCCAGAATTAAAATAAATAAATGAACTGTTACCATAATCTGCTCATTAAGACCTATTGTGTTAACAGTTCAACACAACTAATCAAGTACGAGAATTACGAGGCGTATTCCGAAAGTAATATCCTATTGGTCCCGAACTGGAAACCACAGTGAAAATCCGATAAAGATTTGCATAGGTGTGTTGGACAGTGTCTCTAGTATGCCCGTCGATAGTGTCACATCTGTACTATCAGTTATCAGTGAGCACGTAAAGACGCCTAGGAAACAGTGTCTTCCGCCACATATGAGCGTTCGTGAGAGATGTCGCCTGATTTGATGCAGCCCACAGAACTGTCAGAACTGTCATGGACTTGCTTCTTCATGACTGTTCTCGGCCGCACTCTCAGGGGCAATGAGGATGTCCCTGCAGCATTTTTGATGGGAAGCGTTTGATCGTACTCCATACAGCCAGGACTCTGCACCCCCCCTGATTTTCATCTCTGCTGACATGAACTGCTGGCTATGAAGTCAACATTTTGGCACAGACAACGAACTGCAGATCAGCGTAGAGAATCGGCGAAAAGTGCAGGTGGCTGCCTTCTATGACGAAGGTATTGCAAAGTTGGTACAACGCCACGGCAAATGTCTCACACGGAGCCGCGACTATGTAGAGACTTTGCTGGAAGGTGTGGCTAACTATTGCAAATAAAACACCTTAGATTTTTTCTCACTATGGTATCCATTTCGCAACCGATCGGACCTTACTTTTGGATTAATACGCCTCGCAGAAATTGTGTATGTACGTTGAGACAGCGTAACTAATGGCACGCAAATTTTTGCTTACATGGACAAATCCAGAGTCGTAAATAAACATACTGAAATTACATTCTACAAACCATTTAGCTGTAGAGCAAATCACATACATCAAGCGTCAAAGACGCAAAACTCAGCCGTAGTTAAAGTGAGCGGTAGAATCGTATTCACAGAAATAGTTCTTAGATGGCATAGGGCATTTATGGAACAGTGTGCTTACAAAGCATTGATGTGACACTGTTATTAATATTGTTACAGTGCTTTGGAACAGTTCTATGTTGGGAGGAAGTTGGAGACATACCGAAATAAAAGCATGTTTGTGATCTACAAGAGGTTTTCACTAAGATAATCATTGTTAAAACGAAAGCGTAATAACAGTAATGGAATTCGATTCGAGAAGGTCGGTCTAAACTGGGAGAGCTGGTGTTGAAGGCAGAGTCTATAATCACTCTTTTGTTTTCTTCATGTCGTTTGAGTACAGGCCGTTTGGACAGGATAAAGCAGGTAACGAAAGTGAAAAGAATAAGACACTGAAATACGTAGTCCATCGTTCACCTTACGCTGGTTAAAGTTACAGGGATTGTTAACCCACCTAGTACATTGGAGTACACTGGAAATACCTCCATTACAATACTATTGTTTCAAAAATATCTGCCTTCCTCTGTCTGAGTTAATTGTATCCCTTTATGTCTTGCTCCGTTTTATATTCACAACAGATTTTTTTTCACCGAGTTTGTAACAACACTAACGTTATCCTACTATATATGTAATAAATTTTTGTCTTCTGAATTTCGATAAATTAGTATAATCCATATTCTGGTTTCATTTCTTTTTTGTTTCATGACATTATGTTGAAAAAGCTATAAACAATTTTCGATGTAAATTTTAATATTTATGTCAAATTTCAAGTAATGTTGTAATCGAAGGGAAGTGTACCTAGTGTTCAAATTATTGTAAGATGTGAAAGTTGTATTTGTATGCCTGGTCCATACGTAGGCAATGTATTAGAATATGTGGAATGTAAAACCTATGGTGAATACCCTGTCTGTAGGGGAGCGGTGAAAGGTGGAGGCAGGCGAGCGCGGGAAAATGCACACGGGCGCTGCACGGCATAACGGGCTCAGCAGAGTTAGTCGGAGTTGGGCATCGATCTGAGAAACACGTGCTGGATCGAGGAGGCTCTCCTGGAAAAAGTGGTTTCGTTGAGCCTCGGATGCGCTGTTTCCGACGCCTATACACCATGGCAATATTCCATAGGCACTAAATGGAAAAGCATTGCGACGCCATGAAGAAGTAAAGTGCCGATATTTCATGAGCCATTGCTGTAATTGCACGTGTGCTTTGTACCTCGCCATCTCGCCGCCTGCCGACCGCCTCATCGATACGAACAGGTTGAAACTTTCAGTACTGTATTCGTGTGGACCAGTGTCACTTTTGCTACATACTGTTCAATAATAACTTAAATTTTACCAGAACTGTCCTATCAATCAATTATCCTCACAACTAACCTAGACAGGGTCCTTTCCACATGTTGTGCAATCCGAGTATCCTAAGATGAAGATTTAAAGTTTATGTTAATAATAATTACCTGCTGACCTATCACTGTTAAAATGATATTTAATGAACTTTGTTGTTAATGAATACTGGACGAATAATATAGGTATGACAAAGTTGGAAGATAATGTTGAAATTGGTTTAGTGATGAAGTTTATTTAAATTGAAACAAAAATAACGGTAGTTAAATGAGCAGGAAATAAGACAAAAAGAGTGGTAAATCATATATTGGAAATCTAGAATGCTTAAGGCTCTCAATGATCAAACTTTCACTACAGTGATCATAACAGTTTCAGGGTTCCCCCCCCCCCCCCCCCCATTTCTTTCTTTTCTATTTATTTAAATCCTGAAGTGTACTGAACTGCTTTGACCAGCAAAGTTAAAGTCAATATAAAACCTAAATTAATCAGTGTTTTACCCTTCTTAAAATTGACATTGTATGTGTGTTTCAAAAGTGCTGTTTCTAGGGTAACCTATGCCCGATTTCAGTCGGATCAATAGACAAAACGCAGTTTGTAGTAATCATTATAGTGTAATGTTGTGTATTTATAGCTTGTCCAAATTAGTACAGAAAGTGAAAATATTAGTTCAGTAGATTTTTCTGGTTCTTAAGTTTACCATATAATGCAGTATTACTACGTGTTGTTATGCTTGTACGTACATCCACTTGTACAAGGAAAAAACTCATTTAATTCCTAATTAGGCTGGCGACCGTATTATTAACAATTGGTAGCATCTGCTGTGTATTTTTCTTGTCCATTCTAACGTGTAGTTACACTTTAGACTTGCTTGACGTATCCTTGTTGTTACTGAGTGGGTGTAAGTCTGATTTTGCCTCCATTCAGGTACACGCGGTCAACATATTTACTAAAATCCTTTCTTATAAGGTGAAGCCCGTCAACTTACCACAGTACAGGCTTTAAAGAGTTAACGGACGCGAGAGCAGAGACGTTACAAGTTCCACTATGGTCAATAAGTCCCACAATCTAAATTTCTTTTTTGTTTCTTGAGCGTCGTACTTACGACGATAGAATCATTACTGTTTCATTGAAGACCTGTAATGTATGTTTTTACGTTGGTTCACTAAAATGCTGTCAAAATATACGGTGTAAACTACTTGGGATGTATGTGATCCCAGGGGTACTCAGTGACACAAAAAATCCTGGTAGTAGCAGTGTTCATACGTAGATACGCTTTCGGGGAGAGTAGGGTGGGGGACCACGAGGAAAGCAGCTTGTTCCTGCCTCGGTATCACCCTCGTGTGGCGTAAATCATATCCGGGGGAATATTCCAGAAAATTTCTCTCAGGCCTCTGCGGGTGGCCCAGACGGTTCGGTCGGATTTTTGCCGCGGTCCAAATGCAGTCGGCCGGCGGTTCCCGCGCCGCTGCGCGCCCGCGGGCCCGGAAGCCTTCTGATGGATGGTCTAATCAGGAGGGGCCCTTTGTGGTCCTCCGGAAGGGTCAGATAGCGCGGCCACAATGCCGCCAGCCGATATTAATGCGCGGCTCCTGCCGGCGCCCGACGGCCTGAAAAATTCCACGCGCGCGCCCGCACCACGCTCTCACGGCGGGAATTTTCGATCCCCGGCGGCGGCGGCGGCCGTTTGCCGCTATTGATCACTCTGGAGTGCTTCGAGGAGATAGGGAGCCCTGTCACTGCCGATTTTTTCCTATTCAGATGAAGGCGAAAACGGCATTCGGAACTTTTCTTGGAAAAAAATCCACTTCTTTTTTCCGGTATTTCGTAGCTTTTTTCATAAGAAATTGTGAAATTAACTTCTGTTTATACGTTGATATATCCTTGTGTGTTGCTTGTTAACGACACATGGAACATATGATATGCGTGGCGAAATCTAACTAAATCGGTAAAGATGCGATACTTAGAACGGGTGGAGTACTCGATAGATGCGTATTTCCCAGGCAACAAGCTTGTTGTCTCGACAGTTTGGTGTTTCAACGTACTTTTGTGTAGTAGGACAACATTTTTGGAGATCTATGAGAGTTTAACACCGTTTTTTATTTGCTTTAGGTAAATACTGAAGTTAATAATTAAAGTACAAATACGAAGGACTTCATATGTCATTACTTCATTGTATGAAAGAAAAGACACAAATATTTAATGAAATAATGATTTGAAAGAAACAAGATTGTGCACTGTAAATTTTTTTTAAAAACTATCATTGAATCAATACAGGGAGAAACATAATCCCAAAATAAGTAATGTAAGACAAGTCTACTGAAAAATTCATTTGTTAATATAAAAGGTTATTACATTTACAAGGGATAACTATTGTAAAATTGCTTGTCTATAATAACATTAATTGTATCCGATGTTGTAACAGAAGAGTGAAATGAATTAAATGTTAGGATATAACAAAAAGATTTTCAGCATTTGTACGTGAGGGGAAAAAGTGTGAGTGAGTGTGCCTGTGTCTGTGTCTGCGTTTGTGATTTTGTTTTTGACTCTTTCTAGTTGTTAGTTTAATAATTGTAGACATTATGTCTATGGAGCTAAGAGCGACTGCTATTCTCGATAAAAAAAAAGGCCCAACCGCGGTTATTTGATGTTCACGTTACATTAGATTAGATTAGATTTACTTTCATTCCAATTGCTCTGTAGTGAGGAGGTCCTCCGGGCTGTAGAACATGTCAGAAAATCAATAATATATGACAAATATTTACAAGTGAAACAAATAAGCTAATGTACCTTCCATAGGTCCCAAGTGGAATGATCGTCATTTTTTTTTTGTGAACGCTATATGAAAGAGTCATTTTACAAACACTAATGCACTGAATTTGAAATAAAAAAGTTTTTATTTATTTATAACGTAATAAACATGTAATAGAACTACTATACTACTTACTTACAATGAATGCATTACTGCACTGAAATGGTGCAGAAGTTAGATTGTACCTAAACACACACACACACACACTTATTTACAATGAAAACATTACGGCACTGAAATTGTGCAGAAGTTACATTGTACTTACACCCACCTACCCACACACACACACACACACACACACACACACACACACACACACACATACACACACAAATCAGTTGGTTCTACTGAGAAATTCATCAATGAAGTAGATGGAGTTTGCCACCAATAAATCCATTAGGCTTCTCTTAAACTGAATTTCATTGGTTGTTAAGCTTTTTACGGCTGCTGGCAAGTTATTAAAAATGTGTGTTCCTGAATAATACACACCTTTTCGTACAAGAGTAAGTGACTTTAAATCCTCATGAAGATTATTCTTATTCTAGTATTGATTCCACGAATTCAGCTGTTGGTTTGAAAACTGATATGTTTTTAATGACAAATTTCATTAAGGAATAAATATATTGGGAAGCTGTAGTTAGTACTCCTAGTTCCCTAAACAGGCTTCTTCAGGATGTTCTTGAGCTCACACCACATATAACTCTTACTGCACGTTTTTGTGCCTGGAAAACTTTAGCTTGGCTTGATGAATTACCCCAAAAAATAATCCCATATGGCCTTATGCAATGAAAGTAACCATAGTATGCCAGCTTTTTCATTTTTATATCCTCTGTGTCTGACACAATTTGCATTGCAAATAGAGATTTGTTAAGATGCTTCAGCAGTTCTGTGGTGTGCTCCTCCCAGTTGAATTTATTATCAAGCTGTATCCCAAGTATTTAACACTGTCCACTTCTTCTATCTGCTTGCCATCTTATATTAGGCATATACTCGTGGGACACCCCTTACAAGTTCTGAACTGCATGTAGTGTGTTTTTTCAAAGTTTAGTGACAAAGAATTGGCTAGGAACCAGTGTCCACAAATATTTTATTAGCTGATCTTTCTAAGTTTACACTTGATTTGCTATTTATTGCAATGTCTGTATCATCGGCAAACAAAACGAACTTGGCATCTGGTAATGTTACTGATGAAAGGTCATTGATATACACAAGAAAAAGTAAAGGCGCTAAAATGGAATCTTGTGGGACCCCACATGTAATTAGTTCCCAGTTGGATGATGCCTGATAGCTTAATACATGTCTCTTTCCTAAGAACACCCTTTGTTTCCTGCCAGAGATATAAGATCTGAACAATTTTGAAGCATTTCCTGTTACACTATAATATTCTAATTTACTGAAAAGGATATTACGATTTACACAGTCAAATGCCTTTGACAGATCACAAAATATACAAGTTGCTTGCAATTTTTTGTCTAACGAACTAAGCACATTTTCACTGTAAGTGTCGACAGCCTTCTCAACATCAGAACCCTTTAGAAATCCGAACTGCGACTTTGACAGTATGTTATTTGAGATAATATGGTTATAAAACCGATTGTACACTACTTTTTCTAAAATTTTTGAGAATGCTGGCAAGAGTGAAATTGGACAGAAATTTGATGCTATTTCTTTATCTCCCTTCTTACACAGTGGCTTAACTTCAGCTTATTTCAACCATGCAGGAAATATTCCACTGATAAACGACTGGTTACACAGATAGCTTAATATGTTACTTAACTCAGA
Source organism: Schistocerca cancellata (assembly GCF_023864275.1). Lineage (NCBI taxonomy): Eukaryota > Metazoa > Arthropoda > Insecta > Orthoptera > Acrididae > Schistocerca > Schistocerca cancellata. The sequence continues at coordinate 727,610,258 of NC_064631.1, forward strand.
ATCACATTCTTTAATCAACTTTATTGATATTTCATTATATCCACTAGATGTTTTGATTTGAAAGATTTTATGATGGATATTCTTTCTGCTGGGGTAGTGAGGGTCAGATTCATGTTATGGAAGATACTTGAAATGTTTGACCTGAGGTATTCCATAGCAGCATCTACAGAAACCGACAACCCCATCTTTCCAGTAACAGTTATAAAATCTTTGTTAAAAAGTTCTGCAACACTATACACATCTGTCACCAATGTATCAGTTACTCTTAATGCTATTTGTCCGTCTTCATGTCCGGTTCTACTGGTCTCCTCCTTCACTATATCCCATATTGTCTTCATTTTGTTGTCTGATATGACTATCGTTTCCTTGTAATATATTTGCTTTGATGTTTGTATTACAGTCTTCAATATTTTTCAGTATATTTCGTAATGTGCTATAACATCAGCATTAGAACTGTTTCGGATTGACAGATACAGTTTTCTTTTTGTTTTACAAGATACCCCTATTCCTTGAGTAATCCATGGCTTCTTTGTAGACTTTGCTCTAACCTTGGTTAGTTTTGGGGGAAAACAGTGTTCAAATAAGGTAAGGACTTTATTTGTAAAAACGTTATATTTTTCATTCATGCCATGAGCACTGTAAACATCAGTCCAGTGAATGTCTCTGAGGAGTGTCCTAAAATAATAAATTTTTGGCTTATTGATTACCCTCTTGAACTCAGATTTAACAGATTTTATATCCTGTTCAGTATTAACATTTAGCAGAAGGAACTGGATGTCATGATCTGAGAGGCCATGACTGTTGGTTTTGTGACATAATTTTGTTCATTGGACTTTTCTATAAATATATTATCAATGGCTGTTTGTGAGCAATTGGCTACCCTAGTGGGGAATTTTACAGTGGGAATTAAGTTGAATGATAGTGTTTCTAACTCAAATAAGTTCTTATTAGGAGAGTCTTCAAGGAAATCTACATTGGAATCACCAGCAACCACTATTTCTTTATTTTTGGTTGTTAAATAGGCCAGTACAGCTTCACGGTGGTTTATGAACAGAATAAAGTTACCTGCAGGTGCTCCATATACACTTAATATTACGAAGGATTTTTTGTGAAATTCTACTTCTGTTGCACATGCTTCCATATGCTGTTCTAGGCAAAATTTATGAATGTTTATATTCTTAAATTTATGACAGTTTCTGATGAAGGTGGCAAGTTCTCCTATCTCCATTTCTGCTCTACAAAAGTGAGATGCTAACCTAAGCCCTGTAACACTTAAAAGTTCTGTCAATAGACCCTCATCAGATAACACTAGAGGCCATGATGACGTTTGTTCTGAAGTGATACCGTATGGTATCTGTTGGTATCAGTTATATGGTTAACAGAGCTCTGGTATCAGTCACGTGGTGGACAGAGCCGCGGTCTCAGTCACATGGTGAACAGAGGTCTTCGTTCGTCTGGGTTTCGACCTGATGGTCACTAATATGTTCAAACTGAATCCGTTAGTACGTAATATGTTTCTGGTCTCTGAAACCATTTTATGAAACATTTCAAACGTGTTCAGACAACTTAAATGGTTATCAGCCTGGAGAGTGAATCAATTGCTCGTATTAGTATGTGTATTCCAAACAGCCACTGAAACCAGTCACACCCATTATATATCTAGGGTTATATGTCAAATGGCCACAGAAAACTAATAGTCGGAAATGCAGATGTGTGTCAGTTTTATTGAAAGTATCCTCATGACATATTTTCCTTCCATGAAGGTTACAGCTTCGGCGAATACTGGAGTATTGCTCGACAGTCTAGGATGCTTAATCAGACAGGATTGATTAAACAGAGAAGATCCGAAGAAGAGTTGTGGGTTTCGTCACAGGTTCGTTTCGTAAGTGCAAATGATGCATGGGGATGTAAACGGGTTTAAGTTGTTATTGCCGTCGACTACAAGAATTAGGTCTTTTGACCCATTCCACGTCAGAGCAGTTCACGCCATTTTCTTAAACGACGACTGTGTTGCTCTATCCTAGTGGTTATACTGTATTGCAGCTTTAGTTGTCCTCTTACCAGAAATACGTAGGACATGCATTTCTAGTTTAGTCTGTATTATTCATTTATAGTTGCAATGGGTTCTAATCTAATATTAGCGTTTCCTTTGTGGTCCGTGGATGTCCTGCTACACAAAGTGGAGGAAATCCATGTCTAACGTTTCTGTTTGTTGAAATTGATCTTATGTTATGATCCAGTATTCACTGACATGCAGTAACGAAGACAAGATTGTTACATTGTAAAGTATGATTAATATTTCTTTCCGTACGCTACTGAGCCGCAGAAATATCGGAATTCGACCAATATTAACTTTACATCATCTGATTTGCGAAATCTAAAATTGCATCCTAAACTTTAAAATTTACTTACTTACTCAGTTATTTGCCCATCTAAACCAATATTGCGTCTTATGGGTACCATCCCATGGAATGACATCACTTTTGTTTAATCTGTCGATTTTTTAAACAGTACTGTGACATACACCAACACACCTCTGCGTATGTGGACTGCTGCCAGCGCCACCGTGCTACGACCGCAGGTCAAATGCACTGCATGGTCATACCCCGAGCTGATTTAAACCCGCAAACCGCCCACCAAAGTGTTGTTTCACCATGTATCAGCATTATCCTTGATTTCTGAGCATGATGGTAGTTCATGCAGCTTATATCACACGCAAGACAGCCAGAAATGTACTAAGTCCAACCCGAAATATTACGAGATTAATACAGTCAATACTCTGCTATGAAATGAGGGTCACACTCGGTCTTTTTCAGTGGATTCTTCAAACGAAGATGCTTGATAAAAAATGTTCTGTAAAAGCATACTGAACATGCCACGCAGAATTCTTCACAAAGGCCGATAGTTTCACACGCGATTTTCTCTATAACAAACACTCCAAAGTCTTCCAAACTTCACACAACTATCCGTAAATGCATCTGGTTACACGGCGATATAAGCCGAACGCGAAATAACCGTCACTTCTTCATTTTACAAATAACTTTTTCGGACACATCTAAGATGGCCTTCTCGTCCGACAGCTAGTCGATGACTGTCTGAATAACGTTGCTTTTCAGGGCATATAACTCATTCCATTGAGCGGGAAAGACTTTGATTGGCTGATCAAAACGAACAGCCAATCAGATCAATCTTTCAGGATCATATTCGCCCTCAAACTGTTTTACTCCAATCAACATTCGCAGACGCATTTCTGTCATTTCATGCTGCAAATATTACAAAATGTTGCACTAACCTAAACGCAACAAAAACTAAGAGAAATCTATGCTTGAAATATACTTTAGAACTGATTACCCTCTTATTACCTTTCTGATTGCCTTATTACAAAAGCAAACACTCGTAGACACTCGTCATAAGCCAGTTAGGTGGATTTACAGTTTACATGACAACCTGGTGGCATAACATTTGCTAGTTACGTAAGGTGTAACACAATATAGAATTGAAATTTGACGTATGTCCCATATACACAATCACATTCACTCTTATGTACTCTCACCCTAACTATAAATATGAACTTTTTAACTGATATTTTCATTACGAAAGAAAAATCATCGAAATTTAAAATCTTTATAAAATAAATCTGCACACTGAGAGTGCTATTACTGTTTTCAAATAACAAAAGTAATATAAACTGTCATTCTTCCTATCTGTATTTACTTTCCTAAGTGTCGGTTAAGTACATTTAATGCCATTTTTATATCTCCGAAACTATTATCTGAAGTGCTATCAAATTCTGACACAAAGTTTGTCTGAGTAACGAAGGGTCATGTACCAAATTTGTAATAAAACAGATAATATTTAACATAGTTATTTAATTTCTTATGTGAGGTGAATAAGTGATGTTAGTACTCACCACAGAGAGCATTCTCACCGTCCGCTTTAGCGACAGGTGTGGCTATGATGCATACGGCTGGCCACAAGTCGGCCGCCGCCGAGTGCTACTATACTGCAGGCTTCCAGAGCAGCTTGCCGTAACGTAACAAAACTTATTGCAAGAATCTGCAGTCGCGTAATAGCTGCGATGCTACATGGTGTCCATAAAATCCATTTACAGCTTCAAAATTTTATTACAACGGCAGTTGTTGTAATATTTTAACATTTCTTTTATTATAATAAGTGTTTATAAAAGGTTTTTTTGACAGTTCTTAATAGACCTATATATGGGTCTATTAAAGACGGTACTCAATTTCTTGCCATTTCACAGTAGCATAGCATTATCAATTGCGGCAACGTCATTACGAATCCTTTGCTTCAAGACAGCAATGTCCCGCATCTGTGTTTGATACCCGATATCATTTACACACTCCCATAAAAATAGTTGCGAGGGAGTGATATGTGGCGAATGCGGTGGCCAAGGAATTGGCCCATCCCTCCCAATCCATCTGCCTGGAAACGTTTCATTGAAGTGTGGGATTCGTACCAGATCGGGTTGACGGAGGAGATAGAGAAGATCCAAAGAAGAGCGGCGCGTTTCGTCACAGGGTTATTTGGTAACCGTAATAGCGTTACGGAGATGTTTAACAAACTCAAGTGGCAGACTCTGCAAGAGAGGCGCTCTGCATCGCGGTGTAGCTTGCTCACCAGGTTTCGAGAGGGTGCGTTTCTGGATGAGGTATCGAATATATTGCTTCCCCCTGCTTATACCTCCCGAGGAGATCACGAATGTAAAATTAGAGGGATTTGAGCGCGCACAGAGGCTTTCAGACAGTCGTTCTTCCCGCGAACCATACGCGACTGGAACAGGAAAGGGAGGTAATGACAGTGGCACGTAAAGTGCCCTCCGCCACACACCGTTGGGTGGCTTGCGGAGTATAAATGTAGATGTAGATGTAGAAGTACTGATGAACATGCAGTCCCCAATGTGGTGGTGCACGACCTTGCTGGAAAATGGTAGTGGGTGGAAAGTCAATCAATTGTGGTGCTACGTATTCGGTCAGAAGGTCGAGGTAAATAGCTGCAGTAATTGTTGACTCGTTGAAGAAAAATTGACCAATTATTCGGTTGCAAATGATTCCACACCACACATTTACTTTTGGACTATCCCGGTGAAGCTCCCTAGTCACATAGGGGTGTTCAGATCCCCAGATTCTCACATTGTGTCTGTTTAATGTCCCATAAACACGAGAAGTTGCCTAGTCGATGAAACAAACTCGCTTGAGGAATGCGTCAGTCTCCGAAAGGCGTTCCAGCATGTCGAGTTCAAACTCTGTCCATTTTGGTTCGTCATTTGGCTCAAGTGTCTGTAACAGTTGCACTTTGTAAGCGCACAACCACAAGTTCTTGTGGAGGACCTTATGCACAGTTGAACATGGTAGTTGCAACTGTCTGGCAGCAGTGCTGATCGACTTCATAGGTGAACGAGTGAAGACGTCTAAAACGCGATCGATGTTTTCCTCGGATGTTCTTGGTCGCCCGCTCCACCGCTTATGCAACACTATCCCTGTCTCCATAATTTTGTTGTACCAAGCCCGGATTGAAGGGTACGATGGTGGATCTCTTCCATACTCCGTTCTGAAGTTTCGTTGAGTCTTAACATCCGATTTTGTCTCAGTAAACCAGGACACACATTGTGCCTTCTCTTGAGGAGTTACCATTTCATAGAGGTTCAGTTACTTCCATTGACAGACTATCTGAACACACAAAATTTAGTAGATATAAAAACTTTAGTAAACAGTGATTACAATAAAAGAAAATTTGTTAAAATATTTCCACAACTGCCGTTGTAATACAATTTAGAAGTTGTAAAGGGACTTTATGGACACCCTGCCTTTTCTAGACCTGCCTTTTCTAGAAACGTGTTTCAGTCTTGTACGGGTTTGACATACATGATTCCCCTATTGGTTTTAAACTCTTATTTATTATTTTAGCACACCTTTTGTAACAGATATTTAGCAGATTTACTCCTTAGTTGTTTGCATATTGTGATCTATGTCCTCCCTTAGCAGTAGTGTACTCCAAAGTTTCAGTCCATTTGTGTGGTATGTACACACCCAGCCACAAAACATTAATAAAATTTAAAAGATTACACTTTAAATTATCGGACCCTTATGTAACAAATTCCATGTTTATGTTATTAGTGACGCCAACTTTTTGTTTCCAGGATCACCTTTTCAGATCTTCCATTGTTGTCAGATATAGTCATTCGCACTGGCGTTTATTACTGATTGTTTTTCATTATCAGTCCACAAACGTTTAACGTGGTTTAAAAATTCCTGTTGGGATATTATATTTACTTGTAAAGTTTTTAATTCTAATTCATTAAGATTCTTCATAATTTTTTATGCTCTTTGTTGTCTTCTATGATTACCATGTTCTGTTTTTATCACATATCGCTCCCAAAAGTAGAATTAATTTTATAATCCCCTCTGTAATTCATAGTAATCAAATTTATGAAAGAAGAAAGACACCATTCGTTGGGGCTCCGCATCGGTTCTTGCTGATTGTAGCTGGACATTTTTCTCTGAAACATTTGCAGAACAGACATTACACTCATGCAAAATGAGATTGCCATTCCTAGTACTTATGAGACAGGAAATCGGGGACAGACACTTGTCGCCACGAATATAATCGACTAGGTGCATCTCACAATTTTGCGACTGATTTTCCTTTACATATCACGATACTCAACTGTTGACTTCAGGCGCGCCCAACTAACAGCGTAATAGACCGCCTAGAAGGATATACATTTTCAAGCTATTGAAACCTAAGCTGTCAAATTGAAAATGACACCAGTCTTATTGCTAACACGAGCGAATACTGTTACCAAGTGTGGTACCTACGACAGGATACGCTGCTCTGTCAATGCAGCCGAGCTCGGGCGGCAAGTCGTGTCTAACCTTACCTTACCTAAATTATCTTTCGTGCTCTCGTTCTCCTGCGAGTTGTTGTACTGATGTCTTTGCGATGCAACACCCGCTCTCTCAGCTTCCCGTATGTAGTCGTCGTGATCTGTCAATTTGCGTGCCTCCAGATCACCCTTCTCAACGGAGAGCAGGTATATCTGTTGCAGCTATTTATGAATGGTCGAATCAGCACCCTACTGTTACATCGGCAGTCGGGAGGATGATGCTGTTTTAGGATCACGTTGAACTGCATTGAATGATATTTAAAGCACATTGCTGCTTGTAGTGCAGCATTTATAATGCTCAAGTGTACCTTTGTTTTGTTCCAAAGCAGACCAACACAAATTTGTAATTTCAGATTCAAACTCTGCAAAGATGAGACTGCCTCTTATGACTGGTAAAACGTTTGTGATTCATTATGCACTCATGTCGCTACTCTTGAACTCCTACTTTCTTCGAATTGGCTAAGTGTTTTGTGTCCTCAAACCGCCAGATAGAGATTTTAATGTGTGAGTTTCCGATGGTGTAAGTGGTGTGTAAGTGAGGAATTTCCTCAGGAAGAAGAAGTACTTCTCATCAAAATCCTGTCCGGTGACGGACAGATTCCGATGACGCACATAATTCTCTCGCAATGGCCCTACCTTGCATCGATGAAGGCGTTAAACCGCAAACTCTCGCAGGTTTGATGCTCACCATCAGCACTCAGAAGTCCCTGCTACGGACTTTAATAGCGCCACCATTTGCAGTTGCCAAATCTTTTCCTTAACTTCTCTAGATCTCGTTTGAGTGAGCCAAAGGCTTCAGTATCTAAGAAGTGAACCGCTTCTGTAACTTCAGAGACGGTTTGCTCTTCTAGAGCCTGCACTCTTTGAGATATTGAAATTTCAGTTTCCTCTACAGTCATCTTTCAGTCTTATTTTAGATCAGACTCAGCCCAGACCAGATTCGTAATGTTGCTTTTTATAGTTTTTGCAATCTCACCCAGACTTTGTTAAATACACTCCTGGAAATGGAAAAAAGAACACATTGACACTGGTGTGTCAGACCCACCATACTTGCTCCGGACACTGCGAGAGGGCTGTACAAGCAATGATCACACGCACGGCACAGCGGACACACCAGGAACCGCGGTGTTGACCGTCGAATGGCGCTAGCTGCGCAGCATTTGTGCACCGCCGCCGTCAGTGTCAGCCAGTTTGCCGTGGCATACGGAGCTCCACCGCAGTCTTTAACACTGCTAGCATGCCGCGACAGCGTGGACGTGAACCGTATGTGCAGTTGACGGACTTTGAGCGAGGGCGTATAGTGGGCATGCGGGAGGCCGGGTGGACGTACCGCCGAATTGCTCAACACGTGGGGCGTGAGGTCTCCACAGTACATCGATGTTGTCGCCAGTGGTCGGCGGAAGGTGCACGTGCCCGTCGACCTGGGACCGGACCGCAGCGACGCACGGATGCACGCCAAGACCGTAGGATCCTACGCAGTGCCGTAGGGGACAGCACCGCCACTTCCCAGCAAATTAGGGACACTGTTGCTCCTGGGGTATCGGCGAGGACCATTCGCAACCGTCTCCATGAAGCTGGGCTACGGTCCCGCACACCGTTAGGCCGTCTTCCGCTCACGCCCCAACATCGTGCAGCCCGCCTCCAGTGGTGTCGCGACAGGCGTGAATGGAGGGACGAATGGAGACGTGTCGTCTTCAGCAATGAGAGTCGCTTCTGCCTTGGTGCCAATGATGGTCGTATGCGTGTTTGGCGCCGTGCAGGTGAGCGCCACAATCAGGACTGCATACGACCGAGGCACACAGGGCCAACACCCGGCATCATGGTGTGGGGAGCGATCTCCTACACTGGCCGTACACCACTGGTGATCGTCGAGGGGACACTGAATAGTGCACGGTACATCCAAACCGTCATCGAACCCATCGTTCTACCATTCCTAGACTGGCAAGGGAACTTGCTGTTCCAACAGGACAATGCACGTCCGCATGTATCCCGTGCCACCCAACGTGCTCTAGAAGGTGTAAGTCAACAACCCTGGCCAGCAAGATCTCCGGATCTGTCCCCCATTGAGCATGTTTGGGACTGGATGAAGCGTCGTCTCACGCGGTCTGCACGTCCAGCACGAACGCTGGTCCAACTGAGGCGCCAGGTGGAAATGGCATGGCAAGCCGTTCCACAGGACTACATCCAGCATCTCTACGATCGTCTCCATGGGAGAATAGCAGCCTGCATTGCTGCGAAAGGTGGATATACACTGTACTAGTGCCGACATTGTGCATGCTCTGTTGCCTGTGTCTATGTGCCTGTGGTTCTGTCAGTGTGATCATGTGATGTATCTGAGCCCAGGAATGTGTCAATAAAGTTTCCCCTTCCTGGGACAATGAATTCACGGTGTTCTTATTTCAATTTCTAGGAGTGTATGTCTTCAATCAGTAAACGAATTTTCTGTCTAACACTGTCATGTCTTCCCTAAAAGCATTTCTGTCCTCCTGGGTTCTTTCCTTTCTTTTTTGACTTGTTTACTGTGTACTACAGATTTCCTATCTCCCTCGTGCACTTATTTACTGTTTGCGTCAACTTTTCTATTTCTTTCCTCGTTGCTTCGAGGCAAGGCAGCTGGTTGCTGAATTTACAAAACAACCAAAATAAAATACAAGAAAAAAAAAAAAAGAAACTTAAGGAAAACTTTCTGAAATGTTGACATTAAATCAAAGCCTTAATACAGACGTTTAATAAGATCAACAATGTGGCGTTAGCTTTAGGGACCCACAGAATTGATAAACAGGCAATTAACATCCGACATCCACTGACAAGTAACACAGATAGCATGTAATTAGGGGCAAATCCGAGTAAACAGACTAATGACAAGTTTACACAAAATACATTCAACTGTTCAGGTAAACAAGGTGCCAACGTAGCACTAAGACAACTTCTTCCTTTTGGTTATGAACAACACTTAACCCCTTTCGCTATCCGGGTTTTTAAGTGAGTGTTTAAAAGCCCTCACTTTAGTAAGTTAAAAGAGAGAGCAACCACAAATATTTGCATACCAAGATGGGTGTCATGGTGCCATCCTGACTGCAGGAGATAGGAAAAACCAAAGGTAAGATCCCGGATAAGTGTCAAATGAAACCTTTTGCTGTCTGTGGACTGCAAATAAATAGGGTACTGTATGTCCTTGTCCTGAGCGATGATACAACATTGCTGTAACTATATCGGAACAGTAAATGGTCGTTAACCAAACTTATCGTAAAAAGCACAGGATAAAGATTCAGGTTCAGGGAATATCGAAAATGTCTGTCACCATTTGACAAACAGATTTACTGTAATTCTAGAACAGTGAATACAATGCTCGTTACCTTCTTTTACATCCACATGTCTACATCTACATGGATACTCTACAAATCACAATTCAGTGCCTGGCAGAAGGTTCATTGAACCACCTTTAAAATAATTCTCTATTATTCCAGTCTCGAACACGGCACGGGAAAATCGAACACCTATGTTTTTACGTGCGATCTTTGATTTCCCTTATTTTATTATGATGATCGTTTCTTCCTACGCAGGTCGGATTGACACAATATTTTTGCATTAGGAGGAGAAAGTTTCTGACTGATATTTCGTGAGAAGATTCTGCGGCAACGAAAAACGCCTTTGCTTTAATTACGTCCACCTCAAAATATGCATCGTGTTCGTGTCACTGGCTCCCGTATTTGTCGATAATACAAAACGTGCTGCTGCTCTTTGTACTTTCTGGATGTACTCCGTTAATCCTATCTGGTAAGAGCACCCCACCGCGCAGAGGTACTCCGTAAGAGGACCGGCAAGCATAGTGTAGGCAGCCTCTTTAGTAAATCTGTTACATTTTCTACTAATAAAACGAAGTCTACGTTTGCCTTCCCAACAATATTTTCTATGTGTTCTTTTCAATTTAAGTTGTTTGTAATTGTAATTCCTAGGTGTTTAGAGAATTTACGGCTTTTAGATTTGACTGATTTATCGTGTAACCGAAGTTTAACGGATTCCTTTTAGCACTCGTGTGGATACCCTCACACTTTTCATTATTTAGGGTTAATTGCCAATTTTTGCCCAACATAGATATCTTTTCTAAATCGTTTTGCAATTCGTTTTCATCTTCTGATGACTTTACTAGTCGGTACACGACAGCGTCATCTACAAACAACCTACGACTACTTATCAGATTGTCTCTTAAATCATTTATATAGGTGAGGAACAGCTGAGGGACTATAAAGATACCTCGGGGAGCGCCAGAAATCACTTGTTTTACTCGATCACTTTCCGTCAATCACTACGAACAGTGAGCTTGCTGACAGTAAATCACGAATCCAGTCACATAACTGAGGCCATATACCATAACCACGCAATTTCACTACAAGTCACTTGTGTGGTATAGTGTCAAAAACCTTCTGGGAATCTAGAAATCGGAATCAATTTGAAATCCCTTGACAGTAGCACTCAAAACTTCGTGTGAGTAAAGAACTAGTTGTTTTTCACCAGAACACAGAGCGTTCTCTTCAAGGAAATTCATAATGTTCGAACTCAATTTACGTTCTAACATCCTAAAATCCTATTGCATATTGACGTCTGTAGTTTAGAGGATTACTCCTGCTACATTTTTTGAATATTGGTCCGATCTATCCAATGTTCTGGTCTTCGGGTACGGATATTTCGTCTAGTGAGCGAGTGTACATGATTGCTAAATACGGAGCTATTGTATCAGCGGACTCTGAAAGGAACCTTATTGGTATGCAGTCTGGACCGGAAGACTTTATTTTATTAAGTGCTTTAAGTTGCTTCACTACGCCGACGATATCTAAGTTACTGAAGGTAGCTGCTGTTCTCGATTCGAATTCTAGAATATTTACTTCGTCTTCTTTGGTGAATGAATTTCGTAAGATTGTGGTTAGTAACTCTGCTTTAGCAGCACTTTCGTCGGTAGTATTTGTATTGCTGTCACGCAGAGAACGCATCGATTGTGTCTTTGCACCAGCATACTTTATATACGACCAGAATCTCTTTGGATCCTGCCAGGTTTGGAGACAAAGTTTTGTTGTGCAAGCTATTATTAGCATTTCGCATTGAAGTCGGTGCTAAATTTCGAGCTTCTGTAAAAGATTTCCAATGTTGGATATTTTACTTTCGTTTATATTTGGGATGTTTCTTTCGTTGAATCTGCAACTGTGTTCTGACCCGTTTTGTGTACCAAGGGGGATCACCTTTGTCGTTTGTTAATTTATTCGGCATAGGTCTCTGAATAGCTGTCGATACAACTTTTTTAAATTCAAGCTGCATCTGGTCTGTTCTTACCAGCATATTCTTAATTTGGAAGGAGTGGAAATTTTCTTCCAGGAAAGCGTCAAGTGTATTTTTATCTGCTGTTTTGAATAGGTATACTTTTCGTTTGGTTTTGGAGGAATTGGAAGTTACAACATTCAGTCTAGCTACGAGAACTTTGTGTTCACTAATCCCTGTTTCCGTTTTTATTCTCGCTATTAGTTCCGGAGTATTTGTTGCTAAGAGGTCAAGTGTGTTTTCACAACCTTTTACTATTCGCATGGGCTCATGAATTAACTGCTAGATATAATCTTCATATAATGCGTTTAGCACAATTTCGGATGATGTACCTCCGGATTTAAACATGTATTTTCGTCAACATATCAAGGGAAAATTAAAGTTATCACCAACTATAGTTGTATGAGTCGGGAACATGTTTGAAATTAGACTCAAGTTTTCTTTGAACCTTACAGCAATTGTATCATCTGAGTTGGAAGGTCGGTAAAATGATGCAATTATTATTTTATTTCGGTTGCCAAGAACGACCTCTGCCCATACTAATTCACAGGAACTATCTGCTTCTATTTTGCTACAAACTAAACTATTTCTGATAGCAACAAACACGCAACTGTCAACTGTGTTTAACCTGTCCTTTCTGAACACTGTTAAGTCCTTCGCAAAAATTTCGGCTGAACTTATCTTGAGTTTTAGCCCGCTTTCAGATTTGAGAATCAGTGCTTCCATTATGGCTTGGAGCTTTGATGCTTCCGCAATACAGCGAAGACAATTTACAGCTATTACACCGATGGTTCCTGTATCTACTTTCTTGCTATTTTTGACCTGTACCCTTTGAGACTGAAGCCATTTTCGTATTTCGTGTTTCCCCGAGAAAAACCACCCAGCCCACGCCACACAGCTCTTGCTAACCGCGTAGCCGCCTCCTGCGTGTAGTGGACTCCTGACCTATGTAGCGGAACCGAAACCCAACCACCCTAAAGGGCAAGTCGAGGAATCAGCAGTCTACATGGTCACAGAACCGTCTGAGCCTCTGATTCAGACCTCCACTGGGGTCCGTATCAGAGGTCCGCAATCGGTCCAGTTGACTGTGCTGCAAATTGGTGAGCTCTGCTTTCATGTCATAAGCAAGACTGGCAGCCTTTACCACTTCTGTCAGCCGCTCGAAACTAGAGAGAATTTCTACCGAACCAAAGTGACACAAGTCATTGGTAACGACGTGAGCCACCACCTGCAGCTGGCTGCACCCTGTGCTCTTCACTGCATGCAGAAGGACCCGTTCCGTGTCTGGACTGACTCCTCCCAGTATGCATACGGAGTGCGCATTGACTTTGTTCTCCTCGTTGGCGCCCATGTCCCTTAGGCGGCCCCACGACGCGCCTAATACTGGAGCTCCCTACTACCAATAATTCTGTTCTACCCTCTGCCATTGCCCAGATCTTGCAGGCTGAGAGGTTTCCTCTGAAACAGGACAAGCGACTGCGTCTCTCTTAGGGACAGAGTCAGCCACGGACAGCACCAGGAACCTGTTCGTCAGACTAACAGGGGAGGCCACACGTGCGGCCCCCTGGAAAGTCTTTCGCCGCCTGCCACGACCCGAGGCGACCTCCCACTCTACCACGGGTGAAGAGTTAACCTGAGTGCGAGCAGTAAGTCGGCTGGCCTCCTGTGAGGACCGATCGGGAGACTCGGACGTGCTGGACGTCCGCTGGATCCCCTCCCCACGGCTGGCCCACAACAGCGGTGCCCATCCACTGCAGGTTCAAGCTGCGTGACCGAAGCCGTCACACCCTAGAGCTGATTGCGAAGTGTCACCAACTCGGCTGGCAACCACATTTACTATCCATACTAAAGACCGTGGAAAACTACATTACACTACACTACACAGATAAGCAGAGGACAATGGACACGCGGTACGCAACTCTACTGTAGACACAGAGGAAAACACGAGAACTGTTTCTAATAAATTAGATTAATACGCAGAGATTAAAAAACTGAACTACCAAAGCACTCTTGTGAGACTAAATAATGCGCTCCTGATTAGAAACTTGTAATATGTCACAAGATCGGTTTATTGTCCAGCACAAAAGAAAACTCAAGAACTGTGTCTATTAAATATTAACTCACAGAAACTCAAGAAATTAAACTACCAAGGCACACAGATGAAACTATACAATTGACTCCTCGTTAGGAACTCATAAAATCTCACAAAATCGATTACTTCCCCGTTTCTGCTAGTGTCTCGGCCCGCTGCTGCTGCCTTACTAGCCGACTAACTTCAACCAAACATAAAATAACAAATAGTTATGTTTGACTATTGTACACAAAGAACACACCATTACAATGAGAACAACTATTTAGGCAAGCAGCAGATTACTTTTATTATTTGCAAATCGCCTAATCAAGTGAAACTTGTAGGATATAGCCGGCCGCGGTGGTCTAGCGGTTCTGGCGCTGCAGTCCGGAACCGCGGGACTGCTACGGTCGCAGGTTCGAATCCTGCCTCGGGCATGGGTGTGTGTGATGTCCTTAGGTTAGTTAGGTTTAAGTATTTCTAAGTTCTAGGGGACTTATGACCTAAGATGTTGACTCCCATAGTGCTCAGAGCCATTTGAACCATTTGAACTTGTAGGATAACCAAGAGGTCTTGAAAGCTTAGTCAAGACTGAGTGTAATAAATTATTGTCTGTAGCGGAATTACAAAAGAATGGTGCTGTGACTTTGGGATGGGGATTCTAATTTACATAGACGGCTGCATGGAGAAAGAGGAACTAGGTTTCATCATATGAGCAGCTCGAAAATTCAAAGTTAACAGGACAAAGAGAATAAAAATTATAATCAGTCAAGTAGCAGAGCAGGATGGTAGAACAGATGAGTTACGATCTGGTCAGAAAACAGACTGTGCTGCTGCCTTCACAGACTGTTGTGCCGCCTTCGCGACAGTCCAGTTTTCCCCAGCATTAGGTTGTGTGCACTGATCAGCACCAGACAGCGGCCGGAAGACGAACGACCACAATCGTGGTTCACAATCCTCAGCTATCCAGCGTTCAAGGAGTCCACATGGAATAGGTGGCTCAATGTTTTTGTTAATGTGGTGACATCGCTTATTTCTTATAACAACCGAACACTGCAGAAACTTTCTACTCTAGGTGCGCAGAATTCAATATACAAGATGTCTGTACTGCCATCCAGCAGTGATCCACCTATCGGTCGGTATTTTTTCACCAAGTACAATGGTTGAGTGCAACTCAATCGATTTGACACGCTTTAATTTTGGACCAAAAGATACCAACTTTCTCACACTGGTTGAGCGGATCCGCGGCAGAGTGTAGTTCAATGTACGTATAGAAAAAGGACAATAGCCTTCTCTATTATTCTCTGAGGGCAGCAGTGACAGCTTGGCGGTCTCTGCCCCCAGTGAGGACAGGTACCATCTCTCGCGAACAAAAGCACCAATAGACCGCAGCTCCAACTCTGCAAACATTTCTCATCTTGCTGAGGATGCTCACCCCGCTGTGTTGAGACTGACTATCCGGCTGCTGCTGACAAGCAGGAACTTGAGACCACTAGGTAATGCACCTTCTCAGTGAGGAAATACGCTACACTCTCCAAGCAAACATGCCCTGTTCCCCTTAGTAAACCTCTTGACAATAAAGTTTGGTGAATAGTCCTGCAACATTAATGTATATGAACTATGAACTACAGTTACCTTACTGTCGTTCGAAATAGTCACCTGCCATAACTATACACCGCTGAGCTCTGCGATACATGTCGTGAATACTTTGCACGAAGTCTTCCTTAGGGATGGCGTTCTAAATCCGCGTCACGTTTCGTTGGATGTCAGGAATATCGTCAAATATCTTTCCTTTAAAAGCGAGTTTCAGTCGAGGGAGTAGGAAGAAGTCTGGATGATTGCGATCCGGCGAGTATGGTGGATGTTCAAGTTGCACCACCCCCTTTTTTGCCAGGAACTGTTCGAAGGTATTGGCTGTGTGTGGGCGAGCGTTGTCATGAACAAAAAACCGGGACCCTTGTTGTGCGTACTGTGGTCAAACCCTCCGTAGACATTGCACGAAACAGGTCAACATTTCAACGTACCGTGCAGCGTTCAACGTCGTTCCCTCAGGCAGAAATTCCTTGTGAATAATGCCCTGACTATCGAGAAAGGGGATGAGCATTGTCTTGTTGAGTGATTTTTCGGCTCTGACCTTTTTCCGACGAGGTGATGGAGAACGCCACTCCATGCTTTGCCGTTTCGTTTCAGGGTCGTACTGGAGATACCAGCTTCAAGAAATTGGGTGTCGCATCCACCATTCCGACAAAATCTTGTGAAGGCTGTATACGTGCCTGCTTCTGATCGTCAGTCAAGTAATGTGACACAAGACAACAACACGTTTTCCTCTTCCCTAACTCCGCTAAGAGGACTGTTAGAGACACTTTCTCGGCCTCCTCGAAAACGCTCGAACCACTACTGCACACACTTCATGGACAGTGCTTGATCCGCATAAACACGTACCAGCTGATCCTTTGCTCGTTCATTGTCCTGCTTTAAGTTCAGAACCAATGCACTAAACAAGCACTTCGTCCAA
This sequence comes from Schistocerca cancellata, assembly GCF_023864275.1. Lineage (NCBI taxonomy): Eukaryota > Metazoa > Arthropoda > Insecta > Orthoptera > Acrididae > Schistocerca > Schistocerca cancellata. Next base: position 727,627,058 of record NC_064631.1, read on the forward strand.
CACGGAACACATACGACGCTCAACTGAACTAAGGTGGGGGCAGGTTGTCAACAGCGACCGCTACGCAGGTGCAGCGTTGTGAGTCGCCAGTGTTGCCCGATCAACCGTTCTGACTTCATTCACCCAACTTTATTGTCAGAGGTTGTAAAATAACGATAAAATAGTGACAGAAAAGAAACATTCTCGTCAAGTGCTATGTGACGGTAGCGTTATATCATCCCTTCATCACTCTTTGAAAAAAGAGTAAAAAACTCTTTAAATTGTAAAATTCATTCGTCATCTCACTTAGGTATCTCATAAATCAACTAATGCAAACTGCCACCAGAATCAGAAAAGGAATCCTAATAGCCACACATTTGGTTATAGAAAATGGCAAGTTGCTATATTTCCTTCTTGTTTCAGAATAACATCATGATGTGAGGATAAATATGGTACCTTCAGATAATGCGTAAATTGTGTTAGCAATATCTAAACGAAAAGCTGGAAATCTCAGTTCCACATTGCAGGATTCTTACAATCGTTATGTATTACCCAGGGTTCACAGTGCGAGCTGGGCACTAGAAGTTTAGTTTCATGAATCAAATTTATGTGTTAAATAATACAAAACCTGTGTGTAATTGTTTGGTGCTGTAATTTACCACCAAATAATATCGTTGGAAGGGCTAATACAATTGCAAAATAATTAACACAAGGCGTCTGTATGGTACACAAAATGGAAACTGACTCTATATAATGAAAACCCTGAGGTAATCTACATGAGTACTACAACGAATTGTTAAAGAATGCAGGCTGTATGGGAAACAAACACCTCAATATCTCAAAGAGTTCAGGCTCTCGAGGAGCCAACAGTAGCTGAAGATACAGAAGTGGTACACTTCTTAGTAACTGAGGAACTTACTTCGTTCAGACGAGTTGTAGAGAAGCTACTGAAAGAGATTGGGAGGCTGTGAGTCGCGGTGTCATTAATCTCCTTAGCACAGAGTATTCTAAGCACCCATAGTGAGCTTCATATTTGCGAGAGTACGGAGCCTAATGGCGCACCTTCATCGAGGCGAGCCTTCATCGATACAAGGTAGGACTACAGCGAGGGAATCGTGTGCGTCATCGCAATCATCTCTCAGCGGACAGGATTCTGACACGAAGCACTTCTTCTCGCTGAGAAATCGCTGAGGAAATTTCTTACTTATATATATTAAAACTTGCATTGGCTATTTAATGACAGCCTGCAAAACTCCTGGCCAATTCGAGCAAACTTGGTGTACCTGGGAGCAGGAATGTACGAGTAATAGCGAAAGTTTTGCCTCTCTAAGAGACTGAACAACCTTCGAATCTGAAATTATGAAGTTGTGTTGGTCTGCTGTGGAACAAAATAAGGGTATGTCTGTGCATAATAACCCCGCTACAGGCAGTCTTAATCGATTTCGTCAAATTTGTGTGTTACATAATACAACACCTGTATGTTTGCACCCGATGGTGTAATTTACCACCCATTAAAGTCATGTGGAGACAAACGTAATTGAAAATTGATTTAGGTAAGATATCTGTACAGTACGAACTGGCAATTGACTCTAAACAATGAAAAGTGTGAGGTCATCCACGTGACTACTGCAAGGAATCTGTTAAGTTTCGGTTATATGATAAATCACACACATGTAGAGGCTGTCAATTCAACTAAATTCTTAGGGATTACAATTACAAATAACTTAAATTGGAATTATACCATAGATAACCTTAAAGGAATACGAATCAAAGGCAGCTTTTCATCGGCAGAACACTTAGAAGATGCAACAGTTCCACTGAAAGGACTGCCTACACTACCACTATCCGCTCTCTTCTAAAGCGCTGTTGTGCAGTATGGAGACTGTTTCACACGTGACTGACGGAGTGCATCGTAAAAGTTCAAAGAAGTGCAGTTAGTTTTGTATTATCACGAAATAGGGAATTGAGTGTCAGAGGTATGATTCGCGAGTTGGTGCGACAATCATTAAAGCCATAGCGTTTTCCATTGCTGTGATATATTTTCACATAATAATTAGTCATGAACTTCCTCCTCCAAATTCGAAAATATTTTGTTGGCGCTCGCCTACATACGGAGATATGATCACCGAAAAATGAAGAGAAATCACAGCTCGCATGGAAGATTTAAGTGTTAGTTCTGCCTGTGTGGTGATCGAGAGTAGAAAGGTCGGGAAACAGCCTGGAGGTGGTTTTCATTTACACAGTACCAGGCAGTTACATGTGATTTGCAGAGTAGTCCTGGAGATGTCAATGTAGAGGAGGACGTTATCTGCTAAATGCAGGTGTAACTGAAAGCTGTACTACTTTTTATTACAGAATGATCAGACGTTATTCAATAATATTCTCTCACATCGGGATCTCATAAGAACAGCAATATTATTGCTCTAAAAATTTGCATCAGAAGGATATGTGGTGAACACGATGGTGGATGAAAATCTTCTAAACTTCTAAGTAACATTATGTAATGCAATATTTAATATCCATTGTACAAGAAAAATTTATTAATTTGTTCTTACTACTGACAAATCATGTAATATACTAACCGGAGGACAAAAATTACACAAAAATATTTGAAGTGATGTCAGATCTAAAAAGGAAATAAGTACCGCGTCAGTAGTCAGATACAACAGCTTTCATGCAGCTACATCCTAGCGTATAGTAAGTGTGAGCTTGCGATGTATCACCAAATGTTGGCATTGTCACACGTTTACATTGCAAAATAATTAGTTGAGAAAAAATATTTACAGCTCTTGTGTTTCGTAGCTTATTAATGGGAATTACACATATTTGTTAGTAAACTGTAGTCTACAAAAATGGAGTTTTTCTATGCCTGTCTAAGGTCAAGATTAAGCGTAAAACACTTCCCTCTGTGTCTCAGCTCACTTTACTTAGTTGCTCCATGAAGAGGGTGGTCATGTCTGTGGCTTAAACTTCGCCGATGGGTGATATATATCAACACCTACAATCTGTTGGCCAACACTGCGATAATACGTGCGAGCGACTCCTTTGTGGCGTGGCGTGTGTGTCTGATAGTCGCGCCACGTACAGAATGGGCCTCTTCTCGGGTGCGCTGCGCAGCCCTACTGCCAACGCAACAATCGTGAAATTTAATTAACAAGCCTTGCTACAGTACATAGTATCACAACAGTACATGGTAATTCTGACATGAATCTTCCCCATGAGTGAACCTTACAATTAATTTGAAATAGTGCAGCCGTGAGAAAAGTAATAAAAGGACTTTAGCTTGATGTCATTTGTGATCTTATTACACTGGAAATGAAGATCAGTTTGCACAGCAGAAGTTAAGTGCAAAGCCTGATGCAGAGAATCTTGTTGACCGTATCTTAACAATTCTCGCTACCCCAAAAATCTTACGTATGACAATCTTCTGGTAGGCTACCATACGTCTGTCCAGGTGGTGATCTAAGTGAGATGTGTATTACGCCTAGCAAGTGCAGAAAGGTTGGTGTTATCCAAATTAAGCAACTGAGTCTAGAAAGAGAGGCTAGTGAACGTAGAAAAATGACAGAGAAGAAAACAATATTCTTGGCATAAGTAAGTCAGGATCGTTCAGCGCTCCATAGAAAACCTATCGATATGTATCCCGGACAATATGTAGCTGCCTGTAGGCTAGAAACCTCATAATATCATTTGGAATATATTCTATGACAATGCAGAACATGAAATCCACAAATCCACGTCATTCGATACATGTAATACATTCCGTGGGACCCTTAAAAACTCTATTAGAAGTGGGAGATGCTAATGTTTACCCCAAAGAAAATGTTGCCATCTCACAAAAAAAAGATGTTTCATACAACACAGGAGCAAAACGTCACAAAGAAGATAGGTGATTACGTTTCCAGAGTAAGGATGCATCACATTTTTCTACCTTACATGTTATTTGTTTGAAGCTTCTGAAAGGGAACAAAAAGAAATTTCGTCAGGATCCGTCAGTGGTTGTTGCTGACAGTAGCTGCTCATTATTGTCCGAAACATTTGATCAGGCGTTGCACTCTTGCCTGCCACGCGTCTGCGAGACTAGAGAACTTGGGCGTATAGACACTCAACTCCACGAAAATAGTCGGCAAGAAACTTGTAGCTCCAACATCCTCCACATAGGTTTACCACTGGCTTTACATATTACCATGCCGAACTGTTGACTGCATGACTTCCCAGCTAACAGCTGGCCCCCGAGGACGTTTTCGTACAAGTTATTGGAACCATAAGTGTCAAAATTAAAATCGCGCTAATTTTACTGGTAAGCACAAACGAAAACTGTTACCAATTTTAAGAGCTGTAATAGGAGATAAACCACCTTCTGCTTCTCACATCCCGGCCAAAAGGTCGTCTCTGATATCTCCTTATTTCAGTATAGAGTGCAGGCTTAGATCTTGCGTGCAGTCGTTCTCTGCTCATTCCTTAGTCTAGCTACTACTGTCGGGAGCTGGATTTTCAATTTCGACAACTTCCTTGCCTCCGATTTCCCACTGCCTCGGTCGACCTTGCACAGCATTTTCCGGACGGGATTTCTGATCGTAATGCACGGGATTCCAATTTTGCCAAACAGTACACTGATTTTTAAGATCAGCTGTCATTGTTACCTTCACCTACATTACCATTCGCGCACGCATTATCTGCGAGTTGTTGCCCTGATGCCTATCCACTGCAACACCCGCTCACCTACTTGCCCCATGTCCTCATCGAGATCTGTCGGAGTTCACCAGAATGCCTCCAGATCGCTCTTATCAACATAGGGCAGGTATCTCTTATGTTCTGTTTACATCAAGTTTATGAGCGGCTGAATCTGCTTGCAACTCTTGTCTGGCCTCTCAGGATACTAATCCTGTTTTAGAATCTTAACAAAATGAATTAAATGAGAATGAAAGCATGTTTTTGCGAGTGACGTGGCTTTTATAACGCTCAAACAAACGTTTTTATTCTTCCAAAGCAGACCTGAAAAATGTTTCATAATTTCAGATTCAAAGTCTGTGAACGCTTCACCGTGTCTTTTTGCTGCTAAAACTCACATAGTCACATTCTTGTTCCTCTGGCTACTCATGGACTCTTAACTTCCTTCGAACTTGGAAGGCCGTCCTTGTGCTGTCCAATTCATGTTTTAATATGTAAGCCTCTTCCTGTTGTGTAGGTGAGGAACTCCGTCAGCGAGAAGAAGTGCTTGTAGTTAAAATCCTTCCCACTGACGGACACAGATTTCGATGCCGCACACGATCCTGCCTTGCATCGACGCAGGCGCCCAAACTTTCACAAATATGTCTGTTACTATCAGTCCTTAAAATACTGTGCACTGCAGATGTTAATGACACCACGAATTACGTTCGCTCATTCTCTTTCCTTATATGTCGTGTGAGTGAGACAAACGCCTCTGTTACCAAGAAGTGAAGCGCTTCTGTAGTCTCAGATATAGTTCGCTCTTCCTTTGAGATAATGAGGCGGTACTTTTCTCTGGAATCTACATTCTTTGAGAAAGTGAAGTGTCTGTTTCCTTCACATACTTCAAATTCGTCTCAGCCTGGACCCGCCTTCTCACACCGTTTCCTACCGTTTTCTTAGCCTTGCCCAGATTCTCTGATTTTAATTGGTAATCGATTTTTCTGTGCAGCCATCATTTCCCTAAATTCTTATCTGTCTTCCTGAGCTCTTTGATCTCCACCTAGGCTGGTCTGCTATCTGCTTCAGCGTGTTTCCTATCTGCTTCACCTTTCCTGTCACTCTCCTGCGCTTCTTTCCTGTCTTCTTTGGCTTTTGTCCTATGTGCTTTGGCTCCCTCTGGTATCTGTTTGACCCAGACTGGAATACTCCCATGATTCCAAGATTCGAAATACTCTCCTCGGCGTTCCTCACTGGTTCGTGAGACACGCTAGTCCCACTGTTCTCGGTTGTTCGTGTGGTCTCCAGGGTTTCAGGTAATGCTGTTGTTACTGACACTTCTCCGTCAGAAAACTCCCACACGGCTCCCTCCGATCTCATTGAAAAGTCCAAGCTTAAACCTTCCTATCCTCTCGACATGACGCTCGACAAGCCCTAACTTTGTTTTAAAACGAGCACAAAAATTTACGATGTAGTGAACTCTCGTTATCACAAATTTAACCTAAACAAATGACCCTAAGAACAAAATAAATCTTCACACTTAAGAAAAAATATCTCCATGTGCAATATGAAGTGGTGCCAGTTAAATCTCCGAAAATACGGGCACACACAATAACAAGAAAAGCTAAACAAACAGAATTCGAGTTACCATCTTAGCATACCCTGCAGCTCAGTATTGATGTGCAAACACATCCAAAATGGAACAGAAGTCGTCACCACAACTTCGTGCATCGCAAGATGTGTCTCACTGGGCCGTCCTAACTAGAGAATCTATCCGCTCCCGGTAGCTGAGTGGTCAGCGCTACAGAATGTCAATCCTAGGGACCCGGGTTCAGTCCCCGGCTGGGTCGGAGATTTTCTTCGCTCAGGGATTGGGTGTTGTGTTGTCCTAATTATCATCATCATTTCATCCCCATATTCGCGCAAGGCGCCGAAGTGGCGTCAGATCGAAAGACTTGCACCAGGAGAACGGTGTACCCGACGGGAGGCCCTAGTCACACGACGTTATATTTTATTAGAGAACATCAGAAGGAACGAAAAGTAGGGTCATGTATAAGGAACCAGTGAAACAGTTTGCTTCCTGTGGAATATAAATCCAAGTCAACGGCGCACTCTGCTCTTGACTTGAGTTATGATCAAACATTGGTATGTAAGCATCGGAGCACTGCGTAGTCAGTGACCAAAATTATAATGAAACGTACAAAATAAAAATCGTATTAGAAGAGTGGATATAATGGTTGTTACCTTCTTGAAATCTCAAATAAATGATTACGTTTGTCCACTGCACACAACGAATACACCACCACGACGTGAACAACAATTAGGTAACCAGCATGTTACACTTATTATTTGCGGATTGCCTTACCCGTGAATGCTGTACGATAATTAAGGGATTTCGAAACTTAAGTGAAGACTGAGTGTAATAAATTATTATTTGCTCCACTAAACAGTCTTCAAAGAAAAATTAACTGAGAGCGATGTTCTCTAAAGTCTGAAGTGGATTGCAGAAAAATGACGCTAACACTAAGGGTGGGAGGGGGGTGTACCAAATTATTTGGAAGATTGCAGGGAGAAAGAACAAGAAAATTTAATTGTCTGGGCAGCATTCAAATTCAAAGTTAACAGGACAACAGGAACAAAAATTATAATCAGTTAGGTAGCAGAAGTTTTGTGGCAGAACAAATGAGTTGCGAGTTGGTCAGAATATGGGTCATGCTACTGTAACCGCGACTCTTATATTTTCCGAAAACCAGCTAGCTCGATCTGATCGGCACTGGATGGCGGCCGGAAAACGAGTGCCCAGAATCTTACTTCATTATCCTCAAGTGCCAAACTTTCAAAAGACTCCACATGCAAGCAGTGACTTCATGCTGTTGCCAATGTGATGAACTAGTTGAAAGACGCCAAGTCCCGAGGGCTTCTCTCCCTTTCATCTTTGTTATTATTATGACGTTTAATGAGATGGGTTCATAGCGACTGCGCACTGTGGGCAGCTCTTGCTTTCTGTTGATTAAGATTTTGTGTTCTGTCTGTGCTTTCGCTGTGTGAAGAGAAGCGTGTTGCCCAGGGTGCTACCAGAGGGCCGCCTTAATGAGTCGAATTCTGCGAAGGTGGAAGTGACTAAGACACAGGCAGAATGGCGGAGAGGACGTGTGGGCTCACTGCTGCTTTTACGTTACACGAGTTTCATCTACACCTACATTTATACTCCGCAAGCCACCCAACGGTATGTGGCGGAGGGCACTTTACTTGCTACTGTCATTACCTCCCTTTCCTATTCCAGTCGCGTATGATTCGCGGGAAGAACGACTGCCGGAAAGCCTCCGTGCGCGCTCGAATATCTCTAATTTTACATTCGTGATCCCCTCGTGAGTTATAAGTAGGGGGAAGCAATATATTCGATACCTCATCCAAATACGCACCCTCTCGAAACCTGGACAGCAAGCTACACCGCGATGCAGAGCGCCTCTCTTGCAGAGTCTGCCACTTGAGTTTGCTAAACATCTCCGTAAGGCTATCACGAGTTCCATCTAACCCTGTGACGAAACGTGCCGCTCTTCTTTGGATCTTCTCTATCTCCTCTGTCAACCCGACCTGGTACGGATCCCACACTGATGAGCAATACTCAAGTATAGGTCGAACGAGTGTTTTGTAAGCCACCTCCTTTGTTGATGGACTACATTTTCTAAGGACTCTCCCAATGAATCTCAACCTGGTACCCGCCTTACCAACAATTAATTTTATATGATCGTTCCACTTCAAATCGTTCCGCACGCATACTCCCAGATATTTTACATAACTAACTGCTACCAGTGTTTGTTCCGCTATCATATAATCATACAATAAAGGATCCTTCTTTCTATGTATTCGCAATACATTACATTTGTCTATGTTAAGGGTCAGTTGTCACTCCCTGCACAAAGTGCCTATCCGCTGCACATCTTCCTGCATTTCGCTGCAATTTTCTAATGCTGCAACTTTTCTGTATACTACAGCATCATCCGCGAAAAGCCGCATGGAACTTCCGACACTATCTACTAGGTCATTTATATATATTTTGAAAAGCAATGGTCCCATAACACTCCCCTGTGGCACGCCAGAGGTTACTTTAACGTCTGTAGACGTCTCTCCATTGAGAACAACATGCTGTGTTCTGTTTGCTAAAAACTCTTCAATCCAGCCACACGGCTGGTGTGATATTCCGTAGGCTCTTACTTTGTTTACCAGGCGACAGTGCCGAACTGTATCGAATGCCTTCCGGAAGTCAAGGAAAATGGCATCTACTTGGGAGCCTGTATCTAATATTTTCTGGGTCTCATGAACAAATAAAGCGAGTTGGGTCTCACAGGATCGCTGTTTCCGGAATCCATGTTGATTCCTACAGAGTAGATTCTGGGTTTCCAGAAATGACATGATATGCGAGCAGAAAACATGTTCTAAAATTCTACAACATATCGATGACAGAGAGATAGGTCTATAGTTTTTCGCATCTGCTCGACGACCTTTCTTGAAGATTGGGTTTACCTGTCCTCTTTTCTAATCATTTGGAACCTTCCATTCGTCTAAAGACTTGCGGTACACGGCTGTTAGGAGAGGGGGGGGGGGAAGTTCGTTCGCGTACTCTGTGTAGAATCGAATTGGTATCCCGTCAGGTCCAGTGGACTTTTCTCTGTCGAGTGATTTCAGTTGCTTTTCTATTCCTTGGATACTTGTTTCGATGTCAGCCATTTTTTCGTTTGTGCGAGGATTTAGAGAAGGTCTTCCTCTGTGAAACAGCTATGAAAAAAGGTGTTTAGTATTTCAGCTTTACGCGTGTCATCCTCTGTTTCAATGCCATCATCATCCCAGAGTGTCTGGATATGCTGTTTCGAGCCACTTACTGATTTAACGTAAGACCAGAATTTCCTAGGATTTTCTGTCAAGTCGGTACATAGAATTTTACTTTCGAATTCACTGAAGGTTATACGCATAGCCCTCCTCCAACAGCCCTCCTCGATACAGATACTAGCTGACCGCCTTTTGGCTTCAGTGAAACTTGAGACCACATCTGAATAGCACCGTTCCAGCGACCAAATACCCTAACTTTAGTCCCAAACAAACATAGCTGTCCTCTCAATAACATAGAAATAGGGGCAGTAAATGAAACAGTAGCACATGGCGATATACGACACTCACAGCACACAATATAGAAAAATAATCGTCAGTTGCTGACTTTTTCCTAGAGCAAAATAAATATTATTTGTTCCTTTTTTCTTTCTATACCCAAATAACTATGTTGTTAGCTTCCGAATTTAGTATGAATTGATTTCGATGTCACAAAGGCTCCATCTACAACCACACAATGGTTGCATTGTTACATTCGGTAGCGTATGAACTATTTGAATACAGAAAACAAAAAGGAAATAAATAATATTTATTTTACAGCAGGAAAATTTCAGCACTCAGTATCACTACCCCTTGCAACGCAATGGTGACGAAAAGTACATTTCGTGCATCCTGTAACTGACACTATGCGTATTACAATTCCTACGTCATGTCATCGTCGATAAGAGTCAACCCTGGGTCAGTTTACTCAGAGATGAATAGACACCAGAGCGAAACAGTATATTTATGGATGGCGAGACACTTAAGATAAGCAATAACTTTTACTAAGAAAACTCCCCAATTGAAAATTCCTTGCAACTGAGTTCGAACTGAGCTCCCTCGGATTAAGAGGTCAGGGCTTCACCATTGTGTCTTATCGTCATCCCAACATCAAAATCATCATCACAATCACACAGTTACCACTACCACCATAACGTCCTCCACCATCAGTTCCCTGATATGTTAGAAACTATTTTGCCTCTTCATTTCTCATAACCAGTAGCTTCCTTCTGAATGCTGCTCTAGAGGGTGGTCGGAAATTCCCGTTACAAACCTCTAGGACTTGTAGTTGGGAGTGAGTACATAATATTTTGAATGGGAACCCATGTTCAGAAACGTACTATTTCCGTGCTACAACCATTTGAAAACTTGTTGCTAATGCGACAATTTTTACAAGTAGTTGACTGGGCGTGATCCAGTAAATCACTTGTTTTACAGTTCCACTCATTAGTAGACAGTGAGACTGCTCGTGTACTTGTTGATGGGTTGCACTAACGCCTCTTCCAGTTCGGGCGTTTGCGGCCTCCCCGGAGCGCCGCAGTCACGCCTGCTGCTGGTGAAACCTCTGCCTAATTGTGGCGAAAAGGGTACGCGATGTAGTCTAAAGTTGTGGAGAACTACCTTGATAAAGGCGACGACCAGCTCTTCCATTGCCGTGCGCTCAGCCATTCAGGAAGATCATGTCGGTGTTTTCTGCAAACTTGTACGCAACAGTGACAGACGCGTGGATGAGGCTCAACCAGGTCAGTGAGGTAGGACAGGATGTCAAATGACGTCAGCCGATCTGACGTAAGCACCCATCACTATTACTATCCTGTTGTAAACCTACCTAGCAAACATGTTTTCAAACGGCTGTATCACGAAAACGGTACGTTTCCGGACGTGGGTTCCTATTCAAAATATTACGTGCTCACTCCCCACTACAAGTCCTAGAATTTTGTAACGGGAATTTCCGACCACCCTTTATACATTGCCGTTCAGCACATGGTCCAGCACCTGAAGTATTTCCGTCTCTTTTCACGGATCCTTCTACAACTTTTATTAGCCTCTGTTTCTCTCTTAATATATCTCCTATTAAAATATCCCTAACCACTTCCCCATACATGCTTCGGGAAAAGAGTTGCATGAAGCTCGAGATATTTTATTAATTTATTGCACAAGTGAGGAAAGTTACGGCGTTCTTTCATTTTTCTGTGTTCGTAATGAACTGATTTGAAACTCTGTTTTAAATTTGCTGGAGTTGCTGGAAAGCTTCTCTGAAGAAGTCTCAAAGTACTCTCGGCGATGGTTCTACAATTTCGTCCAGGAGCTCCAAACTAAAAGAACGCATAACTGGACGTTCATAGACTGCTTGGACGCCATGCGTCTGCTACTGCGGTATTTCAGATGGAAAGTTGATGATAGTCGTGCAATTGTCACGGATACTAACAGTTTTAAGAATAAAAATATTTCTCAAAGGGAATGTGACCGTGGCTACAGGTCCTGCATATATGTCCATTCTTCTTCGATCCACACAATCTATGAACCATGAGTTTGTGTCTTATTCAATTAAGACACCAACGTACCGTTCGCATATCCAGCAAATTATATTCTCTAACGAGCAGCACCCATTCTTGATATAAGTCCAACGCAATTTCTGTGATAATTAATTCGTCTCAATCATTCAAGATTAACCTTATGTGGTTTCCGCAATAGTGGCTGCCAACAATGCTTAGATCATACAAAAGAATCTAACCGCGATACATCGACCGACTCGTTCCAATTCTCCACAGGGAACCTGAATATCTCTTAAAAAATACACTAATGCTCTACGCATTGCTATTCTTTACGTATCTCTTTATTTTCTGTCCAAACAGTGTGATTTTTTTTTCTCTTTGCATCATGTCCACATCTCAAAAAAACCCTATTTTTTGTCTCGTTGTCCAAGTGTAAAAAACGCAATAGAGGAAGGGACTCCATCAAAAACACTGTGTCTATATCTTTCTTAATCAATAAACTCCGTGACATAAAGGAGACGACGACTGTGTGGCGGTCTTCCATGCAAGCCAACCACAGGGACTCAGTCGTCCTTTGTCGGCTCCGCATTGGCCACACCAGACTGACGCACAGTTATTTACTGTGTTGTGAGGACCCACTTCTTTGTCGTTGTCCGGCAGCCCTGACAGTGGTCCATATTCTGTTGGAGTGCGCCCTTTTAACTGTGCTCCGGCAGACACTTGCGCTGCCTGATACGCTCCCTGCCCTTTTAACTGACGACTCTGCCATAGCGGACTTAGTTTTGCGTTTTATTCAGGCAGGGGGCTTTTATCGCTTAATGTAAGTGTTTGTCTTTTTCTGTCGATTCTGGCCTCTGGCCTACGATTTTAGTATGTTTTTTATTTTTTAATGTGTTTCTAGGTGGTTGGCTTTTCCTTTTTTGTTTCTATGGTTGGCCAACCTCCATTACATTCTGTGTGATTTTAGTTCGTCTTGTGTGGTCTTTGTCTAAGTTTCTCTTGTTCTGTATCGTCTATCATCTATTCTGTTGTCCGTTTTTTTATTCTCTGTGGGTGTTTTAGTGTTTGGAAAAAGGGACCGATGACCATAGCAGTCTGGTCCCTTTAATCCCACAAACCAACCAATCAAGCCCACTGCTTGAATACTGCTCAGCAGTGTGGGATCCGTACCAGATAGGGTTGATAGAAGAGATAGAGAAGATCCAATGGAGAGCAGCGCGCTTCGTTACAGGATCATTTAGTAATCGCGAAAGCATTACGGAGATGATAGATAAACTCCAGTGCAAGACTCTGCAGGAGAGACCCTCAGTAGCTCGGTATGGGCTTTTGTTAAAGTTTCGAGAACATACCTTCATTGAAGAGTCAAGCAGTATATTGCTCCCCCCTACATATATCTCGCGAAGAGACCATGAGGATAAAATCGGAGAGATTAGAACCCACACAGAAGCATACCGACAATCCTTCTTTCCACGAACAATAAGAGACTGGAATAGAAGGGAGAACTGATAGAGGTACTCAGGGTACCCTCCGCCACACACCGTCAGGTGGCTTGCGGAGTATGGATGTAGATGTAATGCAGTAGAACGTTCTTCTTTTGTTAAAAATGCCGCTTTCGCCAGGGCCGAAATGGGTTTAATTTCTCTTTTGCAGCTCCAGCGACTTTCTATTTGCTTACTAGGTGTTTAAAACCTTGTATATGTTCAAGTTTCTCCACTAGGCATTATCTTTAGCATTTCATTTCCTCCTTGGTTTACATTGATTCTCTTCTAGTAACTATGACGTCAATGCCCGCCACTGTTTTCTGAAACTCAAATAATTCATGCTGAGAGTACTATATGACAAAAAGGTAAATGCACAGCACATGAGCTTTAACGAAATCTTAGGATAGCCACTCTTTTTTTTACATACCGTTTGGTAAGCACATGATATCCGATGCCTCGAGAGCTGAACAGAAACGAAAGCCAATCGCAGTGGAGGCCGTGGGCCAAATCGGAGCGTGAGAGGAGGTCGCTGAGAGCGGTTGCGAATGCAAATGTAGAAATAAACGCTGGAGGGGATGGCGACGCGTGGCCGACACCACAGAAGCCTTCCGCCCCTCCTTCCCCCCTCCCTCTCCACCAAGCCGGCCCCCACCCTCACGCCCTCCCCCTCCCCCTCCCCAGAGTCTGGCAGCCACCCGCGTCCACTAGGGCACGGCCATTCTCGCCGCATTCTGCATCCTACGTCCTTCCGCAAACCACGCGCTCCATTTGCATATTATTCTGTTGCGCGGTGCAGTAAAACAGACCCACCAAAATTAAAGCCATTTGTTCCCGCCGCTCAAGTGCCTGCAGCTCATTTTGCACACGGTATTTATGTCTGAAAATTTCGCTTTAAAAAAACAGAGCTCTAAAACCATTCGGTTCTTCTTGAAATACTAAACGTTAATTATGTATAATAACTGTATTCTGTATCTGAAAATGTTCAGTCATCGTCTAGACGCCTCACATCTTTATTTCAAGGCCAATTAAGTATGTAAAGTGGTATTATACATATATTTCTCGTAGAATCCCTGGATAGAGAGATCCATCATACCCAGTTTTCTGTAGCCGTAGGCAGTTTACTTAGCCTACATGATGAAATATTTTTTTCTGAGACTCACAAGTTATGAACAATCAGTATTCGACGATGTACAAAATCACAACAGACACCTCCGCACCTGTTGCCACATATGTAAGTACAACTTCATTATTCATACAGGAATCACTTCGGTCACAAAACAAGGGAATGTTTTAAAAAAAAAAGTGAATTTCCAGTGCGGTAAACGAAGGATCTCGAAGTTTGTGAAAAATAGTCATTAAAATTGTAAGATTCAGAGGATTTCGAGCCCCTGCTTCGACTACTGCTCTCAAACGTTTTCCGTATTGGATGCTTATTGAATCAATACTGACTATTTGAATGAAAAATAACTTTGAGGGAGGTCATGATAATTAAAGTGTTCGTTTTTGGCAGCCAGAGGAAAACGTATTCTTGAAGAAAAGATGACGAAGATTACAGTTTAATCACACAGTGGCTACGGTAAAAATGATACCTCAGTTGGACAAGGGTCGAAAAGCAAGTCACAGTGTAACGCCGGAAATGCATATCCTCCTATTTCTACCTATTGTACCATAAATATTTTTCCTTATTTTGCTACCTGAAGGTATGACATTTCTGTGCCTTTATATATTGTAATTGTTTTACTAATAGGTTTGTTTTGTAAATACTATTTGTATTTTTATGCTGAGTCTTGCCTAGGTAAAACTATGCTATCGAAAGATTACATCGATAGGTCGTGTGTAGAACCAAAGTGTTTAGGATCTTTGGTAGTGTGAACTCTGCCGCATGGAGCGCGGGCAGAGGGAGTCTGGCTGGAGTAGGGCGGTGGAGCAGGTGTGTTGGGTGACGCTCCCGCGAGTTGCCGCGCTTTCGGGGTTTGGCAGCATGTAATTGCGTTCGACTTGCTATGATAGTTTCTGACACGGTGTCGCGAACGGGAAGCATTAGCTGGCACACATCAAGAGCCCGTTTCGCCTGGTGACCATGTCGAGAAGAAGTCGCGCCAACATCCAGCTTCTGCAACAGCGACGGTCGACAATGAGTGACTGTCGCCACCTCCCCGATCGACGACTGCAAACCTTCAATCAACCAACAAGGAAGACTAAAAGCACGTAAAGTTTTAGAACTGTATGGTAGACCTCAGCGTTTCAAACTGTTGAATCAGCAAAATACAGCAACTTAGCATGAACCTTTGTTGTTCGTTATCCCAATTGCATTACCAAGCAGGGTCCCTTTCTTTTCCGAAATGAACCCGAGTGTCGATGAAATTCAAACGCCAGCATTAAAGTACTATCATTCCATTCCACTGCTTTAATTTCAAAGTTCAGTTAAAGTATTCATAGCTGGGTACACAAGCAGAAATTAAGAGTGCGAGTTTTGTTACCATATTTTAGCTTACCTGTGACTGCAGCTCAGCTAGGTACGTATTAAATTTTACTATTGTTAATTGATCAGAATCATTTAATTCAAGTTTAAGTTAAATCTCTTATTTCTAAATTGCGTAGATTCAAGTAGCTTTTGAAATGATTGTTGAGGTAGCCCAAGAATAACCTTATTTTATTGAATTTCGTAGTGCTTCAGAAACAAATTTCAGTCACAAAATTAACTTTCAATTTTCCGGTTTTATTAATTCTTTTGCTAAATTAAGTCAGAGTGTAGCGAAATTTATTACTTGTGACAAACATTGTTTTCACATAGCACGTGTCAACCTTCAGTTGCCACGCTTTTAGTGCTAATTATATGTGCATTAACCTTTCATTTTCAGTTATTATAGTAGTTGTCCATAGGACTGGCGACCGTAATTTTCCCCAAATCTCAAATATATAATTAACGCCAACTAATTGTTAACGTAACGACTGCACATTTACATTCTTTATTAATTTTACACTTTTCTCAAAATTAATTTTCACCAATTTCATTTGTATTTTTCCTTTGATTTAGATGTAACCCTTTCCTCCCTCTTTACCGACAAATTAACTTCGGTGACGATTGCTTTTCCTGAATTTGCTTTAGGTGCACGCGGTTTAATTTTTCACTGTCATTAAGATCGATAAGTGAGGGGGAGGTTACAAGAGGTGATCTATAAAGTGAAATTTATAGTGATTCGTGTGCTGTACTTTGTGGAAGATACGGTTAATTCTCAGTCAGGATGGGCAGACGAGGAATTACCAGCCGCCCGCACCCGCCACAGCACTTCTGACGCAGCCGCGCGCCTCCTAGCCGGCTCGAACCGCAGGAAACCGATGAGTGCGAGATTCATCGAAAACACCATCGATACTAGCAGCCGCGGCTCATTACGACTCCAGTTCGAACCATCCTACTGTGCTAGTTCCGTGCTACCGGCTAGTACATGTACACCACTTCCCTGTCACGAATTTCGTAAGAGGTGGTGATGGAGGTGGGACTGGGTGTACAATGTGGTACCATGTACAGCATTTCTGAGTGAAAAGTGGGATTTATTAGAGAGGTGAATAGTATTTTGTAATGATAAATTATGTCTTTTACTAACGACTGTGCTTTCGTGCTTCCCATTTTTTTTAAATCTGAAGATTACATGTGCAAAAGTAAAAAGCGGTTATCTGAATAAAATATAGTGACTGAGCCCCCATTTTCTTTTCCATTACACTAACAACAATGAAAGTTCGAAGAGACCTCACGTTTTGAATTGGAAATGCGGATTATCGAAGGAGGTTATGAGTCCCGATCCGAAAGCGAGTCTAGTCAGTTAAGATATTTCCCCACCTCCTTCGATCGAAACTAACAATGTCTCTAAATTTCTCTAAAATGGGTCACTTCGTGTAGAGCAGGGTGTAGTGCTAACAAATCGCCATTCAGCAGTTTTGAAAAGTATTAGATGTAAAATTTTGGACGTTAATAGTCCACTTATTATAAAAAAATTGTTGTTTCACTATAAATAAAGGACTGAAATTCTTCTTGAACTGTCGGGGACATACGGTAACGGTTCTCTGAGAGAAGCGTATAATATAACAACGGTCAACTGATTATACACAGAGATGTAGTATATTGATATTTTCATAGCCAATTTCGACAATGGTACACGAGGAACACCACACTTTAGGACATGCCATTTCACCAAGACGACGCTATAAAATAATTAAAGCGCATCTCACATCGCCTAAAGCACATCCGGCCATCAATACAAACTCTCCTGTTTAACTGACACATTCCATGGCAACACGGGTAACGTCTATCTATATCTGCCTCTATGAAAAGAGCTCATGATTGCTTTTCAGTTTCCCTTGTCTATTACTGCCGGGCACTAGGAAGCCGCTATTTCTTCTCGAATAATGAAAGAACTGGAGCACCAGCACGAAGGAAATTTTACATCCCAGGAATTGCACATTTAAGATTTAGCAACTGTTCGGCTGACATCTAAACATGCAACGAGTATGACATGCTGCCAGAGGCGCAGAACGTCTGCCTACCAAACAACAAACAGACGCTGGAGCTATGAATTACACATGGGACACAATACTCGAAAAGGACGCAACTGCTTTACTATTCCGACAATGAATAACGAAGCGGATCGTAGAAGCGGACAGGCTACGGAACAGTATTACTGGATCTTTAATATTTTGTCGTCCCGATAGCTGCTGTTTTTCGATTGGTCTGCAAACCGTCTCTCTTTCAAGAGTGACTGAAATGACGTTTTTTAAGTGTACTAGAGAATGTAAATGTGTGCTTGATATCTAATGGCCTCGAATAAAGCTATTTACTTAGTGAAGCACTTAAACACTGCTGCTAAATGCAGGAGTAGTGTAAAGTCCTCTGTGGCTTCAAGTACTCATCGGTTTTCAGAGTGTCAACAAAGAGAATCGACAGAGTCCTATATAAGTACTTTACAGTACAATTTACTTGCTTTCGACCAGATTAATAAATAAGTATTCATGTTAAAATAAGCGGACTTTTCCACTTATTTCGACATTTTGTTTTTACTGCGTTTCTAGTTAAGCAGTTTTGTTAGGGACGGAATATGATGCAACCGTTAATTTACTGTTCATACAGAAGTACCAGGAACCTGGAGAGTATATTCCTCGCCACGTATTTAAGTATTTGTATCACATTAAAACGTTTTGTGAAATTCGAAAGCGTCGTGGAACCACGGCGATTTGCACCTGATTGCAGAAAAAACTGAAGAAGTAGTGGTATTAGCAGCAACTTTTATTGGATGTAATCAAGTTATAAATGTAGAACGGTGAAATAAATAGGAAAAAGTGTTCGACGATGTTCCTTGCTTGTCAGTTGTTTTGCAGTACATCAGCATGGGAGGAATCGACATCTGCCATCAGATGATATAGGCCTACTTAAAATTTATAAAAACAAGGAAATAATATATCTCATAGACCTTGCATGACTAAAACTCCTATGCAGAATGCAAGAAAGTTTGTCAACCTACTGGAGTATCTGAAGGATATACCAGATACTCCTGGTTTTAGAACGGCTCTTGGAGAAGCACTTTTGTTCGCTGCTAAACGAGTAATTTTCAGAGATGACCCTGAGAATAGCATAGCGCAGATTCTTAACAGAAAATGCCAACCTGCTGCTCAGCCCCATTCGGAGAGAATACGCGATCAACACTCGCACTGGCCCACAGTTGATGAGTTGACTTCTGCAAGATGTTGCAGAAAAGTAGGTTATACAAAAGGAACAAGAACAAACTGCACCGTACGTCAAGCATATTTGTGCCTTACGAGAGATTCAAACTTTTCTGTAACGTATCACACATAGAAGTGAAAACTTTGTTACTTGTAGATATTTACTTACAGTGGATTTTTCAATATCTAATATATTTCTTTTAGATTGAAATGTTTCCTCAACATCAGGAAATGTATACCGATTCTACAAATTACTCCCAGTTTATGTTGTATCTTTATGATGATAACTGGATGAAATACACTTTTCTACATCTGAAGTTTGAGTTGTTTAATCTCCGATATATTAGTTCTGATTAAGCCTAGCGGGCATTTTTTGTAAGATCTCACATGCAGCAGATAATTGGAGGTGATATTCAGTGAAACAGAAGCCACTGAAGTCAACTTCTTCGCCTGAAAACTTGAAACAAAATGTGATGTTTTATTATGACTTTTGACCTAGTGGCGCCAAACAGGATTCCCATATTGTCTTTGTGGAGACTGTTGTCAGAAGTTGCTAGGAGCCAGCTGGAGGTGATTTGTGGATTAATTAATCAACTGTGTTAATGAACTGGCTGGCATATTTGGGTTGAGGGACACCATGTGATGTTACTTAAACAACCCTTAATTCCAAATGCCTTATTGCAGCACCCCCACAGTAGCTCCGTACTACAGAAAGCAACAGCTTCGGTGCGGCATTCAGTGGCAACGCGTGTGTTGTCGTCTGCAATGCTGACGGAGCACATGACGAAACTGCTCCCATCAGTGATGACTCCAGCTCCCTGCGACCACATGCGTTGAGCCACATCTTGGGAGGTCTGCTCTGTCGAGAAGGTGTTAGACTGGTGACATAATGGTAGTTTGGTACGGCTGTGCCAACTGTTTGAAAACTTTCTTCAAAAAATGAACACATCGCTATTTGTCTGTATTGTTGTTTATTTAATTACGACCCCAGTTTCAGCCTTTTATGCCATTTTCAAGTGACTCAGTTTATGTTAAACTCAGCCATAAACTCAGTCACTTGAAAATGGCGTGAAAGGCCGAAACCTTGGTCGTAATTAAATAAAAATTCGTTTAAAAATATTGTATGACTGTTGCTCAGTAACATAAAAAATTTTTTCAACGCCTCTCAAAATTTCTAAGGCCGTGTTATATTTTGCAAAACACAACACCCACTCTTGCCTGCAGCTGATACTGCTGCTATTTTTTTCCTTCTTCAACCATTTCTGACAATATACGGTCGGTGCACTACACGGTGTTGTAGTCTTGGAATTGCTCTGAAAGCATTTGCATTGCTACAGGGCTTCATTTATTATCTTTGAAGTAACATAGGTTTAATCCTATCTCAGAGAGTAGTGAAACCGGGATTCTTAATGACACTGATATATTAGCAGAGTATTGCAGAGGACTAATTTAGGTCCGCCAAAAATATTTAGAGATAAATCTCAGGAGTGATGTGTCACAAATTAGTGAGATCGAGTGGCTTGTGGCCAACAACACAAGCTGGTCTTTGTGCGATGCCACTCAAGCTGTGACGGACGAAAGGAACGTTTCATCTGATGAAGATGTTTCATGAAAGCAGCAGCAATAGAGCTGTTGCTATTCACGTGTATAAATTAGATATAGAAACGGAAAGGAGCTCTTTCCGGAATGAGAATGAAGAACATGATTCTGAAGTTTGAATTACTGGCGGTTTGGGAGCTGCTCCTGGGAGAGCTGGCAGAAACCGATAGACAATTGCGCAGCAAAGAAGAAGCTGCTACTGCCATGGCCGAGTAAGCTGGACGCAATGTGCAGTCTTCACCCACTGAACGATCTGTGTCACGACAGCTAAACATTTCATGAACAGCCATTGTTTTGGGCAGAAGTAGAGCAATCTCTAGTCCGGTTCCAGCCTATCTGGACCCATATCATCGTCACGCTCAGCAACCTTTGTATGTTCAAATGTTCAAATGTGTGTGAAATCTTATGGGACTTAACTGCTAAGGTCATCAGTCCCTAAGCTTACACACTACTTAACCCAAATTATCCTAAGGACAAACACACACACCCATGCCCGAGGGAGGACTCGAGCGTCCGCCGGGACTAGCCGCACAGCCCACGATTGCAGCGCCCTAGATCGCTTGGCTAATCCCGCGCGGCCAACCTTTGTAACCTCGAAAGTAAGCATGCAACGCAATTAACAATTGTTAATCTTTCACATGAAAATTAAAATGTTTCTTCCAATGGTTTGTTCGTTATTTATCTTCCGTATCTCCTTGATGAATATATTAGGTTTGTAGAGCGCTCAATTCTGTATGTCCTTAAAAAAGTTTTCACCAAGTTTTATAAACGTCCTCCACTATTTATTAACTGCTAAATAATGTTTTAATCTGTCAGACGCCACGACTGTCGTTAATATCAAGTCAGCTGAGCTGCAGCTTCACTGTTAGGATTTGAACATGAAACCCATTCCAATTTTCCTGCGCTCCTTTCTAAATTACAAAGCTTAGTGGTGACCTTTCTGTGCAGTAAATAAGTTGTTTGCAATATATTCCAGCATCACCCGTTGTAACCGGGCCGTATGAATTCACATGTGGACGAATGATGGAGCAGTACCCAATGGAAGTAAGGGAATTCTGAGAACACCTGTCAATAAACAACCCAAGGAAATCGGGAACCCCGCAATAGGTAGCGTATAGTTCCCGATCACGTGTCTGCACACCAATCTTCGGGATAAAACTCCAATGGATCTGCCGTGTCCCGAGGTGTTAGTTTGTGTAACGCTATTGATGGTAACCGTCTGTCAGAAGAAATTAAGCTTTATGAGCCGTCGCATCGAATGATGGAGCCGTGTTTCAAAACGCCACGCGCGCGCGCGCCCACAAATACACACACACACACACACACAACATATATAAAAATGTGAGGAAGACATCGGAAAAAATACACTACAATTACTCATTGCTATCAGATCTCTGAACAGACGCAATACAAATATTGGACTAACATTGCAAAGAAAAGGACCCAGTGAGCAATGTATAGCGAGTATTCTTCTTTCTACCGATAGAAGTGACATATTTGCAAGACGACAGTGAAAATGTGTGTTCGCATCTGATTAAATTTTAATGTAACTTTATAATATGAGCACGAAGGAGAAATTTCTGAACCCGAAATATAGTTTAATGAATATTTAAACACTCCGTCGTCAGGCCGCGAGTGGCCTACCGGGACCATCCGTTCGCCATGTCATCCTCAGTGGAGGATGCGGATAGGAGGGGCGTGGGGTCAGCAGACCGCTCTCCCGGTCGTTATGACGGTATTCTTGACCGAAGCCGCTACTATTCGGTCGAGTAGCTCCTCAATTGGCATCACGAGGCTGAGTGCACCCCGAAAACTGGCAACACCGCATGGCGGCCTGGATGGTCATCCATCCAAGTGCCGACCACGCTCGACAGCGCTTAACTTCGGTGATCTCATGGGAACCGGTATAGCCACTGCGGCAAGGCCGTTGCCACCAGTTTAATGAATTACTGATTTTATTTTAAATTAAAGAAACGATATTTTTCTTATATTTTTATTGTTTACAAACAGCACCAAAGGACTCTGCTTCAAACTGGCGAACTAGGAGTGTCCAGTTCTGAGTCGTGGTAGTGCTACGCTGGACGCACCCACCTGGTTTCCTGACGAGGCACTTGCGCTGGAGCTGCGCCCTACATTTGCCTGCAAAGATGGAGGATATCCTTAGAAAATATTGCTATTGAACGTTTATAACAAATACGATAAGCAACATGTTAATATTTTAGGGCCTGTGGCGTTCGCTGGGTTATTCAGTGGTTTGGTATTTAACTAATTTGTAAATGGAAATGATAATCTTATTTTATTACATTGAGTAATTACTAGATAATTTTTCTCCCAGCTAAAGATTTGATCAAGTTGCTAAAGAACTCCTAGTTAACGTGGTGTTAAAGTGTTGTCTGTAAGTTGTGTGTCACTAAATCACAGTTCATACTACGGATTCTATACAACTATGGATTATGATGGAAACTTATCTTCAGTAAAATGATAATTAAAAACACCGAATATCAGCCGCGCACAACACTGACGTATGTTTCCTGAAACAATGTTCTTCGCAACTCGTGCGTAATTAATTTCGGCTCCATACATCAGCTAGAAAAAATTGTTATAACGATCGTGCTGTGAGCACTGTTTTTAAAGAACCAATCTGATTCGAATCATTTTCATTAAAATGAGTTCAGAACCACCGGCGCACATTTAGTTTTACACATTTGCATTACGTTCGGCATTTATGTCTGCAGAGTTGCGTATTTGAATTTGCCACTAAGATAATTTTTAAGATGGCGGCAGACAATTGATAGAGACTTTCTATTGTTAGACCAAATAAGTAAGTATTTGAAATGATTATTAAATTCTATAAACTATTCTTTCATATTGTGCACTATTTAGACTTCATCAAGCAAACATTTGGTTTGTTTCTAAGGAAAACACAGACAAAAACGAGATACAAATCGCTATCATCAATGGCTGCGCTGGTTGCAGCGGAATGCAATAATTAACACAGATAATCCAGAATGAGATTTTCACTCTGCAGCGGAGTGTGCGCTGATATGAAACTTCCTGGCAGATTAAAACTGTGTGCCCGACCGAGACTCGAACTCGGGAAGACATCAGAAATTCGAGTCTCGGTCGGGCACACAGTTTTAATCTGCCAGGAAGTTTCATATCAGCGCACACTCCGCTGCAGAGTGAAAATCTCATTCTGGAAACATCCCCCAGGCTGTGGCTAAGCCATGTCTCCGCAATATCCTTTCTTTCAGGAGTGCTAGTTCTGCAAGTTTCGCAGGAGAGCTTCTGTAAAGTTTGGAAGGTAGGAGACGAGGTACTGGCAGAAGTAAAGCTGTGAGTACCGGACGTGAGTCGTGCTTCGGTAGCTCAGATGGTAGAGCACTTGCCCGCGAGTGGCAAAGGTCCCGAGTTCGAGTCTCGGTCGGGCACACAGTTTTAATCTGCCAGGAAGTTTCAACACAGATAATGCTTACTGAGAGAGGAATTAGAGTTACAAATAATTAATCACTCATATTTATAATAATAATAAACTCTATTTTCAAGAAATAATTAACAAATAATTACAATTTCTTAACACACCTCAGTTTGATATGCGTCCGCAACTTACAAAAGCCAACCAACAAAAGGTAAAAACAAAGGAAGACAAACGCAGATACATAAAAGGAATTTACAATTATCATTGTCTTTGTATGATACACATCGATATGTCTAATTACATCATAGAATATTATATAAATAATTAATATTTATAAGTTTTCATTGTTTTTTCATACGTCGAATACATAATGTTTATAACTGTTAGAGGCATAATTTCCTCTCGTCGCACTGTAGCCAAAAATTTATCTCGTGGATGTTACAGGCCGCGCGGGTTAGCCGAGCGGTCTAGGGTGCTGCAGTCATGGACTGTGCGACTGGTCCCGACGGAGGTTCGAGTCCTCCCTCGGGCATGGGTGCGTGTGTTTGTCCTTAGGATAATTTAGGTTAAGTAGTGTGTAAGCTTAGGGACTGATGACCTTAGCAGTTAAGTTGCATAAGTTTTCACACACATCTGTTTCCTTAATATTTTGGGTGAAAGTTCTTCAAATGGTCAAATGCCTCTGAGCACTATGCGAGTTAACTTCTGAGGTCATCAGTCGCCTAGAACTTAGAACTAATTAAACCTAAGGACATCACACACATCCATGCCCGAGGCAGGATTCGAATCTGCGACCGTAGCGGTCGCTCGGCTCCATACTGAAATGCCTAGAACCGCACGGCCGCTCCGGCCGGCGTGAAAGTTCTGTCACATTTTATATATTATCCCAGCAACTGTCAGCCCATTGTAATTCTTCGTGTACCTTTGCAAATTCCTGCCTCTTTCAGGCGCGTTGTTCGTTCTCTGATGAATAAATCCCGATAACAGCGTATGCTTTGCTCTCCTAGCGTCTTTCTCGCTTCCCCATGTCGCAACTGAACGGCTCCGCTTTCCAGCACCGATAGGTACGATACCCCTTTGCTTTCTTATCAACGCTAATTACTAAGGGTATGAAATTATCCGCGCCGGTAAGTTAATAGCCGAGATAATTCGATTGCGCCTCCGGGAAACTGGCGCTGTGATGTCAAAGGGTACTTAATTTTGTAGATTATGAACGGCAATGTTCGTCTTATAAATTACAAATTTTTCGCAGCGCCACTTTGCAGCTCGTTGCGGGCGGGTGGCTGAGATGGAGGGCGGCCTGATAATTTTGCTGCCTAATGAGTCGGGGTCCCAGTAGCTGAGGCAGCTGCTCGCCTCTCGCTCCTACCAGCCACGACTTTGCGAGCGTTTACCTTTAGCTGCCGGCCAACTTGGCCCAATACGCTAAGATGAGCGGTGAGTAACGGAAGAGTAGCGGATACGAATCTTGCTATACGCTTGTGTGGTCTTTCAGATTTCTGTCCATGTGTTTCGTTACTGCAGTACCCTGCGTTTCTCTTCTGGAACTTATCTGTTATGCATTGTCAAACATAAGCACACCGTACAAGAAGTTAACCACACACAAGAGACCTGATGCTAATACCGTGTAATGTCGCCTCTACCGGTGATAATGGCCTCAACTGAACATGGACAGGCTAATAGTTTATTCAGGTGATTCATATCAAACTGAAGCCGTTCATTGATTATTAGGTCCCTCAGAGATACCAGAATGAGGTAATATTAAACTGCCTGGTAGATTAAAACTGTGTGCCGGATCGAGACTCGAACTCGGGACCTTTGCCTTTGCGGGGAACTGCTCTATCAGGTTCGCAGGAGACCTTCGGTAAAGTTTGGAAGGTAGGAGACGAGGTACTGGCGGAAGTAAAGCTGTGAGGACGGGGCGTGAGTCGTGCTTGGGTAGCTCAGTTGGTAGAGCACTTGCCCGCGAAAGGCAAAGGTCCCGAGTTCGAGTCTGGGTCCGGCACACAGTTTTAATCTGCCAGGAAGTTTCATATCAGCGCACACTCCGCTGCAGAGTGAAAATCTCATTCTGCGGTAATATTGATTGCTACGTATCACCCACGCTTCCAGATAGTCACAGACAATTTCTGTGGACTAACGATCAGCCGATTTGGCGGGACGGTACTGAAGCGATGGGATCCCTGAGTGCTCAAACAACCGTGAACGTATGTGCGTAGCGCTGTGATTACGGCTGTTGATATCTTGGGAGTGTCCACAGCAAACTCATCATCAGGAAGTAGAAGAAAGGGTTTCACTCGATCCTCGAGAATACCGATTCTCGTTCACAATTATCTGAATTAGATCATCCACGCAACGGTATGAACGACACCCCAAAATGTCATAGAACCGCCTCTGACATACGCTATATCCGCCACACAAGACAAGTTGACCCTGGGGTGAGCGCACTGGTGTATTTTATATACCAGTCACCTTTTGTGTTGGACAGAGAGGAGAATGGTAAGTGTATTGCCTGCAAACACACACCTGAGAACTGTATATACCGTTGTTTGACATCAGAGTTCGCTACAGACTGCTGCTCGTCAAAACACCATGCAGCCCAGGTAATCAGTGCCAATATACGCTACACAACTGAAGGAAAAAAAGCAACACTGCTCTAATTACACATCGAAACTATCGTGAAAAACATGTGAACTCGTAATGAACAAGGCATAATGCAGCATATGTAACGGTAATTGGGAATAAAACGTCCAAATAACACAATTACCACAGGAACTTGCAGTTGTGTCCTCGTTGGTCTCTCATGAACTAACAAACTTGGAAGAACTCTTACCTATCACCCATTCAGCACCTCATCCCTCCCTCCATCCCTCTCCCCACTGTAGGTAGGGGTAGATGCCTATTCTATGTTGCCACTCATGGTGCACAAAGAGATCTCTCTGGGGCAATGATATACTGCCTCCAGTCTGCCAAAATCAGTCACAGATTGACAAAAGGCGAGAAGAGAACGCTTCCTGCAATCTGTTAGATGCATTTCTCAGAAAGACTGGACCACTCTGAAAGAACAACGTAATTGCGGAGAACGCTGCAGATCGCTTTTTCAAACGACCTTGATGGCCAATGGCAGCACCCTGCCTTTCGCCAGACACCTGAGGACGTTGACCCTCCTGAGGTGACGGTCCTTTGCCAACACAATAGCATGTATAGTCAACTAAACTATAGAAGATAAAAGGAAGGCAGCCCCAGGTGCAACTTGTTCATCTAAAATACAGCGACACAGCCCCACCCCCACGTACGTCAGCCACGGTTAGGGGTGAGCAGCTGCAGCGGCGACCTCACACATTCTAGGCGTGCCCGAATGCCTGAAATAGGCCCGTCGTTCTGAGCTGGAGAACACTTTTACTTAAGGCCAAAGCAACACTTTCTTGCAATCCGTTAGACGTATTTCTCGGAGAGATTGGACCCTTCTGGAACAACAACGAAATTCCGGAGAACACTCCAGATGGCTTTTACGAAAGTTGGCTGCTTGGAAAGCAGGAATCCTTCTGTCTAAAGCGACCGCAGACCCCAGGCCAGCCTCACACCGCAGTGTCTTTAGTAAAATGTGTCCCCGCAAGCATATGGCTGGGCAGTCTGTGTTATCGACGCCGACAAAAGCTACACACACAACAGAACAAAACCGTGATACATGTGGCCTGTCTTGACTGTGGGTTGTTTGTCTAAAGTGTCAGCAGCGACCTCCCACGGATCTCGGCCATCACATCTCTCGTAACCCAGGTGTTCTGAACACGGCACTGTAACATTTGTATATAACATCAGTGTGTCTTCCATAATCAAGTAGTAGTAGTAGTAGTAGTAGTAGTAGTAGTAGTAGTAGTGGTGGTAGTAGTAGGCTTCTAAGGGACTCGGAGCTCCCGTGGCGATCTCACATGTTTCCTCCAGATGATCCTCTCTTGAGCTGCCTCTTGCCAGTTATTTATTCCCAATCTTTCGTATATACAGTCAATTTCAGTGCGCCAAGTACTCCTTGATCTCCCCCTTGGTCTTTTTCCATATGGCTTCTCCCTGAATATTGTCAATAGTATTTGGTCTTCTTTCCTTCTCATCAGGTCCTGCCTGTTACAGTCTTCCGCCATTTTTCATATTTACTATCGTTGGTTGTTGTGACAGCTAGTGGTTTTCTATGTTGCGTCTTCTCTTCCAGCATTGTGATTCATTGTTATAATACGGAACAAAGATTTTTCTATAATCTTTATTCTCAAACACTTGCAAATGGTGGTGTTCTGTTGTCGTTAGGCTCCATGTTTCTGTTCCATAGGTTAGAACTGGTCTGAAGGGGTACCGCCATTCTTAATTTTCTGCCAATTCCAAGCGCCTCTTGTGGTATGATTGTGTTAGGGGGAGTGCACTTGGGATTTCTGTCCAGGAGAACCAGGGTTCGAGTCCAGGAAAAGTCACCAGCCTTTTTAATTTCTTGCCAGTTTCTGTGGGAGGGGGTGGGGGTGGGACGACAGCCAGCCCTCGGACAAATAAATTCCCACCAAAATTCGAAATTTCCGCCAAAATTCGGAATTGCCACCCAAATTCTAAATTCCCGTCAAAATTCGAAATTCCCGCCAATAAGGTACGTTGAGGGGGAAGGCAGTGGGAGGACTGCGTCGGAGGGGGGGGGGCTGGGACCCACATGCAGACTCAGAAAAACACATGACATCACAGGGGGGGGGGGGGTGGACATGGTTAGGGGGGTAAGTAATTGATCAGTTTAATTAATTTGTATATCACTTTGATATCATAATTGCACCCATGTTGCCATCTCCCTACCACTGGCGATACGTTACAGCTGGAACTGCAGTCTGATCATGTAAGTGCTTTTTCAAATAGTCAACATCATCTCTTGTACATTTACAAGAAACACAGTCCTAAAAGACGGTATATTTCAGAGATGTCCATTATTACACACTGAGGTGACAGAAGTGATTAGGATAGCGGTATTCACATATACAGATGGCTGTAGTGTTGCGTATACATGGTATAAAAGGGCACTGCATTGGTGGAGCTGTCATGTGTACTCAAGTGATTCATGTGAAAAGTTTTCGGATGTGATTATGACCGCACGACGGAAAGTAACAGACTCTGAACGCGGAACAGTAGTTAAGCTAGATGCATGGGACATTTCATTTCGGAAACCGTTAGGAAATTCAATATTCCGAGAGTCACAGTGTCAAGAATGTGCCGAGAATAATAAGTTTCAGAAATTACGTCTATCCCCAGACAATGCAGGGGCCGATGACGTTCACGTAACGACCGACAGCAGCGGCGTTTGTGTAGTCGTCAGAGCTAACAGACAAGCAAGGCTGCGTAAAGTAGACGCAGACATCAATGTCGGACTTACGTATCCGTTAGAACAGTGCAGCGAAATTTGGCGTTAGTGGACTATGGTAGGAGAAGATGTTGCGAGTGCCCATCGCCTGCAGCGCCTCTCTTGGGCTTTTGACCATATCGGTTGGACCCTAAACGAATGGAATACCGTGGCCTGGTCACATGAGTCCTTATTCCGGTTGGTAAGAGCTGCTGGTAGGGGTCGAGTTTGGCGCATACCTCACGAAGTCCTGGACCCAAGTTGTCAACAATGCACTGTGGAAGCTGGTGGTGGCTTTATGATGGTGTGACCTGCGTCTACATGGAATAGACTGGGTCCTCTGGTCCACTTGAACCCATAATTGATGAAAATACGATATTTCAGTGCCCGTATTATTCTGAATTACAATGCAGAGTTCCTTTGCCACATGAGCGCAATGATATTTTCAGCGATTGCGTTGGACATATCCAGGACAGGCGCCTATATTATGAAGTACTTCAATAATGGCCGTGATTGGTTGAAATAAAAGCTCCATTCGCACTGAACACATTGCTGGATTCATAGGATACGATCGCATACAAGGATGCTGCAGTCATGGCCACTAAGCACAAAACGCATGTTACTTGCTCTGACGTCACAGTCAACAGCTACCAGAGACTGCGTTCACTACAGTGTTTCAACTTAAAACATACCTCAGTATGTACGTGACTGTTTATCATATTTTAGTTGAGGCTGTGACTCGTACTGTCACAGCCTGACCGGGAAAAAACATCAGTTTGCAGTTAGTTGGTTGATATCATATAACACACAAGACAGTTAAATTGCTGACATACCAGTAAAGTGTTTTTTTTTACCATGATACGGAATAATACACACTAATACCACAGAGAGACGAAACCCACAAGATGAAGAGCGTAAACGATACCAGTCAGACTTCCACACTTTAGTTTCACTTACGAAGAGAAATCCCTACTCATTATGTATCGGTTGATGTTGAGTCACGATAGATTCAAACAAGTCCTTCTTTGCATCAATATTATTGCATCACTTTTCTACTGCTGCTCCGAAAAGAAAGACATGAACCACAATTTCTTTGGCATCATGAATTGGAATAATAGCTCAAGAATATTCGTTAGGAACTTTAACTTCCTCAAGAAGCACTATCAACCAATATCTGTGTAATGTAAGCATCAAGAAATATTGTAACATATACAACGGTATGGTCCTTCTTAGAAAATGTAGCTGCAGTAGAGAACTTTCTGGAATAGGAAGCTATGACTTTATTTAGGCTGATCGCATCCGAATTTGCTATATTTTCCATTATTAAGGTACAGAACTAGTACTCGTTTTATTACGAGAAATCTTTTTATCATGATTCCCTCAGGTTACTTACGCGGTTAAATGGGAACAACGTTTATTCACAAATGTTGTCAACTTGAAAATCATATAATCAGCACTCCTAAGAAAATGAATATTTATAACATACATTTAAAGATGTAAAGACGCGTTAGTAGTGTCTTCACCATGAAAATGTCTTTTGACATTCTCTAAGCAACATCCACGCACTTTCAGTAACGTTCACTTACAAGAAGGGTCGGAGGTCCATTTATGCCCTCCCTAAAAGAAAAAAAATTAAAAATGCATACTTCGTCAACTGCTATTGACTCTTACTCGCAACATACTTTTTAAACAGACATTGATGTGTGAGTTCGGTCCTGAACCTGAAGATACTGAATATGATACGCAGTGGGAAAGTGACATTCTCAAAGACCCACACGAAATGACAAGAAAAAAATTGGATGTACTCGAAATGTGTGAGGTGAGATGGGGTGGTTATGGAGAACTAGAAAGTGACGACTTCCGGTTGTGCTATTGAGGTAAAGATAGAAATGGAATGTATGGGGTTGCAATTTTGATAGGAAAAAGATTGGAGGCCAAGGTTATCAAGGTTGAATATGTTAGTGGAGGAATTATGGTGATGAGACTGAAAGGGAAAAAGAAAGAGTTATCATCCAGATCTATATGCCAACAAGTAATCATTCAGACGAAGAGGTAGAAGAATGTTATGAGATGATAGAAAACTTAGCAGAGAGAGAGAAAAGAAATGCATGTATTGTTAACATGGGTGATTGGAATGAGGTAGTTGGCGAAGGACTAGAAGGAAAAGCTCTGGGAAAATTTGGACTGGAAGAAAGAAATGAGAGAGGGCAAAGATTGTTGGAATACTGCAATGAAAATTTCATGGTAGTTGGAAATATTCTGTTTGATAACCACCGAAGATGACGGTAGGGAGAGGTGTAAGACAAGGTTGTTGTTTATCACCAACACTGTTCAATATATATCTGCAGGAAATTATTAGTGAAAGTTTTGATGGAAGGGGAGGAGTTTGTATACGGGGTCGGAGAGTGGAGTGTATAAGATTTGCAGACAACATGGTTGTGATGGCAGAGAGTGCAACAGCGATGGAACAAATGCTAGATGATCTAAACACAAAATTAGAAGAATACGGAATGAAGATTAACAGGAAGAAAACGAAAAGCATGGCAACTGGAGGAAAGGGGAGAAAATGCGATATGAAAATTAGGGGAGAGGAAATAGAGCAAGTGAATAACTTCAGTTACTTGGGAAATGTAATAATGGATGATACGTAATGCTCAACAGAAATTAGGAAAAGAATTGCAATGGCAAAAGAAGGATTCAAGAGGAAACAGAAATTACTTTGTGGACCACTAAACAAAGATC
Organism: Schistocerca cancellata; assembly: GCF_023864275.1. Classification (NCBI taxonomy): domain Eukaryota; kingdom Metazoa; phylum Arthropoda; class Insecta; order Orthoptera; family Acrididae; genus Schistocerca; species Schistocerca cancellata. Next base: position 727,659,137 of record NC_064631.1, read on the forward strand.
TGAGGAAAATACTTGCCAAATGTTACATCTGAAGCGTTGCACTATATGGTGCGGAGACCTGGACATTGACGAAGGAAGATGAAAGAAGATTGGAGGCACTAGAATGTGGATATGGAGAAGAATGGAAAAAATGAAATGGGAAGACCGAGTAAGGAATGAAGAACTATTAAGAAGAGTTGGAGAAGAAAGAAACATGCTGAAAGTCATCAGAAAGAGAAAACGAAACTGGACTGGACATTGTTTGAGGAGAGACTGTTTATTGAAGGAAGAAATAGCAGGAATGGTGGTGGGAAAAAGAGGAAGAGGAAAAAGAAGATATCAAATGCTGGACAATATCAGAGGAGGCAAATATTCAGAAATGAGAAGACTGGCTATGGACAGAGAAAAGTGGAAGAGGCTTAACCCATGACAAGACCTGCCGTAAGGCAGAGTACCATACTACTACATTTTTTGATTAAGTTTGACGCAAAACCTTAAAAATATTTATGGAATCTGGTAGAAGAATTCATTAAGGACAGTAAATATTTTCTTTTTCAAAATTTCAAAACTTAAAGTAACTGACCAGATTGCAATAATGTCAAAAGGTGGGCACAAAGGAAACTCCTCTCCCTGCATGGTACTGCAAGGGTTAATAGAGTGCATACAAAAAAGTAGTAGTTTCTATTTAGCGGAGAAAGGGGTTCTGGAAGAAGGGCTATATAGGGTGGCAAATTTGGAGAGCCCTATGTCCTACAACTGTATAACCATTGCTGGACAAAGCAGAACCCCAGAAATATGCCTAAACTGTGTTTACGCCAATTTATAGTGCATTATTCTGAAAGATACGATGAGTTCTGAGAAACACCAAGTCAAGGCTATTTTCCGCCCATCTGCTAAAACACGAGCGCTGTTTAGTCACATCGAGGATGACCTCGGACTACAAAAGTCCGGGGCCTGTCAGACCATCTGCCAGTGTGACATGACAAATATAAGGGAGACAGTGCAACTGTCGAACACCATTGCCACAAACACCAGTGGCGCTGCAATAGTCTACAAAGTTGGTAGTTGTGGAACACTGCCTAACGGAATTACACGGAGCGGATTATGAGTATATTAAGTTTCTGAGCAACAGAGAAGAAGTTCTGACGTTGCATTCGATAATGGAAGCAAGGCATAAGAAAAATCAAAATATGTTCATAGGATTTATCGTCCTGGAAAAAGTATTCGACAATATCAAATGATGCAAGATGTTCGAAATTCTGAAGAGAATAGGGGTAAGCTATATGGAGAGACGGGTACCAAATATGTACAAGACTCAAGAGTGAACAATAAGAGTGGAAGACCAAAAACGAAGGGCTCGGATTAGAAAGGGTGTAAGACAGGGATGTAATCTTTCGTCCTTACTGTTTGACCTCTACATCGAAGAAGCAGTTAGGGAAACAAAAAGTTCCAGATTGGTATTAAAACTTAAGGTGAAAGGATATCAGTGATAAGATTAACTGATGACATTGATATCCTGGGTGAAAGTGAAGCAGAATTAGAGGATCTGCCGAATGGTATGAACAGTCTAAAGAGTACAGAACATAGAATGAGAGTAAATCGAAGAAAGTCGAAAGTAATGAAAAGTAGCAGAAATATGAACAGCGAGAAACATAACATTAGGGTTGATGGTCAAGAAGTACCGTAGACGAAATTAAGGAATTGTGATATCTAGGCTTCAAAATAACCCATGATAGAGGGAGTAAATTTCTTATAATGTTCGTTTGGAACACTAGCTCTGCATGGGCTATGGGAAAAACGGAATAGAGGAGAATTGAAGGATAGATAGATAGATGAATTTTGAAAATTAAGACTCACAAGATAAGGAATGAGGAAATTCTGCGTAGAGTCGGAGTGGAAATGACTATCTGAAAACCGCTGAAAAGAACAAGGAACAGGAAGACAGACCATTTGTTAAGACATCAGGGAATAACTTCCACGATGCTACAGTGAGCTGTAGTGGGTAAAAACTCTAGAGGAAGACAGAAATTGGAATACATAGAGTACATAATTGAGGATGTGGGTTGCAAATACTACTACTGTGGGATGAAGAGGTTGGCACAGGTGAGAAATTCGTAACGGGCCGCATCAAACCAGTCAGAATAGTATAAGAGAGAGAGAGAGAGAGAGAGAGAGAGAGAGAGAGAGAGACGTAGGGAGCAGATGATCACTCATAATAAAGGCTACATCCTTAGAAAAGCATGGGAATCTGCCGAGAGACTGACTAAGAAAAGGAAAATGTATCCGATGCACTGAGTTTGCGGCCATGCAGAGCCAGCAGCAGACACGCCACCAACACAGGTTTCTGTGCTCGTATGTTAGTGGGCGCGAACCAGAGTGAGCATGGAGTCGTTGGGGGGGGGGGGGGGGAGTGGAGGAGAGGCGACAGTAGCTGCGCACCACTCCTGGATGTGCACCACAGCCGGAGGGGAATGGGGCAAGCGTCAGCTCCAAGGTAGGCAGTTCATCAGCACAGCTGGTGATGGCAACGTGGCGGCTTCCAGAAATACTATACCTGTTGCACACCAATATCCGTCTGCTCACCTACGAATTATTTCTTCACGAACAAAATAGCTTTGTTCTAAAATCATTACCGTTAATGCGAGTATGTCGGCATTATGCGAATGATTTGTTTACATGTAAGCAATATTAAATCAAATTACCTTTTCTGTGTAGTGATGTAACGCCGGAAACGCATATCCTCCTATTTCCATCTATTGTACTATAAATTTCTTTTCCTTATTTTGTTACCTGAAGATATAACATTTCTGTGTCTTCGTATGTTGTAATGGTTTTACTATTTGTATATATATATTTATGCATTTATGTCGATGTATAATTGGTTTGTTTCGTAAATATTATTTGTATTTTTACGCTGGGTCTTGCCTAGGGAAAACTGCTATCGAACGATTTCATCGATAGGTCGTGTGAAGAATCAAAGTGTGTAGGATCTTTGCTAGTGTTAACTCTGTCGCGTGGAGCGCGGGCTGAGTAGAGAGAGTCTGGCTGGAGTAGCGAGTGGAGCAGGTGTGGTGTGAAGCTCCCGCGAGTTGCCGCGCTTTCGGGGTTTGGCAGCATGTAATTGCGCTCGACTCGCGATGATAGTTTCTGACATGGTGTCGCGGACGGGAAGCATTAGCTGGCGCACATCAAGAGCCCGTTTCGCCTGGTGACCGTGTCGAGAAGAAGGCGCGCCAATATCCAGCTTCTGCAACAGCGACGGCCGACAATGAGTGACTTTCGCCACCTCCTCGATCGACGGCTTCAAACCTTCAATCAACCAACAAGGAAGACTGGAAGCACGTAAAGTTTTAGAACTGTATGGCAGACCTCAGCTTTTCAAACTGTACCATTTTCGTAACTCTAATTACAGCAACTTAGCATGAACCTTTGTTGCTCATTGTCCCAATTGCTTTGCCAAGCAGGGTCCCTTCCTTTTCCGAAATGAGCCCGAGTGTCATTGAAATTCAAACGCCAGCATCATTTTATTTCACTGCTTTAATTTAAAAGTTCAGTTAAGGTATTCATAGCTGGCTACAATATTTAGATTGCACAAGCACAAATTAAGAGTGCGAGTTTTGTTACCGTATTTTAGTTACCTGTGACTGCAGCTCAGCTTGGTACATACTAAATTTTACTATTGTTAATTGTTCAGAATCGTTTAATTCAAGTTCAAAGTTAAATCTCTTCTTACTAAATTGCGTACATTCAAGTAGCTTTAGAAATGATTGTTGAGGTAGTCCAAGACTAACTGTATTTTACTGAATTTCGATGTGCTTCAGAAAGAAAGCTCACTATTAACTTCAGTCACTAAATTAACTTTCAATTTTCCGGTTGTTTAAATTCTTTTGCTAAATTAAGTCAGAGTGTAACGAAATTTATTACTTCTGACAAACTTTCAGTTTTCACACTGCACGTGTCAACCTTCAATTGCCACGCTTCTAGTGCTAATTATATGTGTAATAACCTTTTTTTTCAGTTACTATAGTAATTGTCCTTAGGACTGGCGACCGTAATTTCCCCCAAATCTCAAATATCTAATTACCGCTAGTTGATTGGTAATGTAACGGCCGCACATTTACTTTACCCCTTTTCAAAATTAATTTCCACCAGTTTCATTTGCATTTTTCCTTTCATTTAGATGTAACTCTTTCCTCCCTCTTTACCGACAAATTAACTTCGGTGACGATTGCTTTTCCAAATTTCCCATTAGGTACACGCGGTTTCATTTTTCACTGTCATTAAGGTCGGTAAGTGAGGGGGAGGTTACAGTGAAACTTCCAGAATAATACTGATCAATTTCTCCATTTGTGTGCCCATGGCGTCGGTGGCGTCTAGTTAAGTACCGGGAGATCAAAAAGTCAGTATAAATTTGAAAACTGAATGAATCACGGAATAATGTAGATAGAGAGGTACAAATTGACACACATGCTTGGAATGACATGGAGTTTTTAGAATCAAAAAAGAAAAAAAAAAATACAATAGTTCAGAAAATGCCCGACAGATGGCGCTTCATCTGATCAGAATAGCAATAATTAGCATAAGAAAGTAAGACAAAGCAAAGATGATGTTCTTTACAGGAAATGCTCAATATGTCCACCACATTCCTCAACAATAGCTGTAGTCGAGGAATAATGTTGTGAACAGCACTGTAAAGCATGTCCGGAGTTATAGTGAGGCATTGGCGTCGGATGTTGTCTTTCAGTATCCCTAGAGATGTCGGTCGATCACGATACACTTGCGACTTCAGGTAACCCCAAAGCCAATATTCGCACGGACTGAGGTCAGGGGACCTGGGAGGTCAAAGCAAGACGAAAGAGGAGGCTGAGCACACGATCGTCACCAAGCGACGCGCGGAAGAGATCTTTCACGCGTCTAGCAATACTTTTTTTTTGGTTCTAATAAAATGCCATTTTATTCTAAGCATGTGTGGCAATTTTTACCTCTGTATCTACATTATTCCGTGGTTTATTAAGTTTTCAAATTTATACTGACTTTTTGATCACCTGGTACTTTATTTCATCTCATTCTGCGCAAGTGCCTCCTGAACTGCGTCACGACTCACACAGTTCCTCTCGTTCAGTTAAAACATTACAAACCGTAGTATTTTCTCATCTGTTTCTCGCGTGCACTGTGATTTGACGACTGCACCACAAACATTTTCACCTGTAGCTCTTGGGGTAGTAAATTTAAAAAAAAGGTGAGAAATAGAATGTGAACAGTAAAACTGTGTGAAATATGGAAGCTGGCATTACATACCCTCGTAAGCAATGAACAGAAGATATAACCCTGAAATGCTGCATGAGTTAACAAACTTTCACATTTTATTTAAGAACATGCAAGAATTTTCAGATTGCAATGAATGTAGAACATTCATAGAAAACTTAAGCCACCCACCAGAGTGACTAACAAAACCAAACATTTAGTAACACATCATACATTACTCAATCAGGGTAGACTGCAAAAGTGATTAAAATGAATACTCAAAATCCAAAGTGACACAACAAGCCCCGAAAAATAAAGAATAATAACCATGACGTTAAAAATGAGGCAATTAATTTGAAGCCTTGGAATAAAAAGTCTGAAACGAAAATAAAATATTCAAAGTAGCTCAAGGCAAATGGAACATAATGCCTAAATAAATACACATACAAGAGACATGAATATATATGAAAGTTGTCCAGTTAATCGTGCCCACATGCCTTGGTAAATTACAGAGAGACAAAGAAATCAGAGTTACCAATGAGCCCAATTTATACTAAATCAATTTTATTATCCGGACGCCAACAGTTCGAAATAATCATAGCACAGATTCTCAAAAGATGGCATGATCATTTACTCGCAAATCAGTTAATAAGAGTGCAAAAATCATACAGTCAACCTTTACAGCGAGTAACGGCCTAGAAATAGCACACACTACTAATGTCAACACTTCCCTGTGAATAAAATACCGGCTGCACAGAGGACAGACTTAACGACAAATTGCTCTGCGCCCAGGGAAGCGCTATATGTGACAGACACTCAGTTACCTCAAGATGCTACCCCAGTTCGTGTTCTGCAGGATCACCAAGGAACAGACTGTTGGACACCAAACCAGTGCACGACATTCCGTGATTCCAGCCTTCAGGATCGTACACTCGTGTTGCCCACCTCAAACGTGCCAGCAGCAGGAGTCTCTTTAAGTCTGTTCTACTCGGTTACTCCACAACATTCTGTCTTGCAGTTACACCGAAGCATCCTTATTGCCTGTGGATGCCATTGTCGCTGCACCATTGCCGATACCAGCACACACCCTTAAAGGGAGAGAGGACTGCAGCAGCAATGGCGCCACCATTTAATTTCGCGGCATTTTTAGTCACCTCGGACGCGCGACGTCTCGTGGCAGCACTCCTTCCCCGTAAGAAAACCTGAAGCCGATGGACGAGGAATCAGGATGAAACCTCGAAATAAAGTTTTCGTGAATCTTCATCCGTGTCTTCGAATTACCTAAGTGGCACTCTATGGATGTTTCTTGGTAGTATTTGTATGGACGTGAAACTGGTTCAGACAGTAGTGCCAACCTATCTCCCCGACATCCCTGAGCCAAGGAACACAAAATATTTCTCCTTAGAACACATCGTCTCATTTCTCGCTCTTTTCAACTGCTCTTTAATTGGATAAAGCTGCTGGTTCATACATTGTTGTTCCGATACATCCTTAAAAACAGTGGGAGCCCCTTCAAAACAGAGTACACCATCTTGCTCGATTCGGTGTTAAAAACTGTAGTTGTCCCTTTCCCACGAATTCCCACTATTCTCCTCATCAAACATAAGACTCGTCAGCCACTACATTCTCTATTCCACGAATATGTCTGACTTAAAATGAAATTCTGAGATCCTAACCGCCCACATGAATATCCACCCAATCTGCCTTGGTCTTGCGAGGACAAACTGTGAGCTTGGTTGCCAGTTTACAGTTGAAAATTATGGGGTTCTAAATAAATCTTGAACTCTTCTAAAGTGAACAACACTGCCATGGTCACATGTTCATGTGTGGAGTATTTAACATCCGCGCGCGGTGGTCCAAGAGACACTTGAGACACAGTCCACCTCCTGGTTTGATGTTGTTGACGAAAGACAGAAGCAGCACCAGACAAAGACGTGTCCGTTTGCGCTACAAATTCTTACCCAAAATCGAGTGCTGCCAGTAGAGGAACGCATGTCAGTGCCGCCTACAGAGCTCAGAACGCCACCTGCTGGTACAGACGTCACTCAAATTTTGTTTTTCCTTTGCTCCTTAAGTGCAGCTGCAATCAGACCGAAATTCACCATATCTATAAAGCCAGTAACTGCTTTCACATTTTTAGGTGTCGTACAGGTGAGAATTGCTTCTGTCCAGCTCTGATCAATGCTAACTCCCGCAGTTGAAATTATATGCCCTGGAATGCCGATCTCGGGCTGTGCAAATTTTACTTTATATCGTTTAATGGTAAATCCCAATTTTCACAAAGTTTAAGAACTCCATAATATGGCCTATATGCTCCTGAAAATTTTTACTAAATGTAACAAGATCATCTAAATAGTGACAAACACAGGTGAATTTCAGTCTGAAAAGCCACCATCTATAATACGGGAACACAAACCGCTCCAGTTGACTGACCGAAGGGAAACCAGTTGTGCTGGAAAAAGATTCCAGTCAGTTGCAAAAGTTGACAATAATTTTGACTCAGCCAAGGGCACTTAGAAACAAGCCTTATTACGCTCAAAGATAGTAAAAACATTTCAAATCTTTTTCGAGGCACGGTAGTGCACACAAGTTACACCCCATGCCAGTGGTTTGGGACCAGAAAAATAGGTGAAGAAAACGGAGACTTGGAGGGCCTTACAAGTCCCTCTTGCAGCATCTCATCCACTGCGTCCATTGTGATCTTACAATGCTTCATTTGCGGAGGAGACAGACGATAAGGAGTGTGCCTTGCCTTATTAGTGTCTGACAGTTTGATTTTATACTCCGTTCACCTTAGAAGACCGAATGATTAATGAGAACATCTCTAAACTATTCACGGAATTTCTCCAGTTGTTTGCGTAGTCCTGGCTTCAAATGACTCGGCTAATAAGGAGCTGCCACTCGAGTAACACTATCAGTAACCATAAAATGGGCACCTGAGTGACTGAATGTTAGCAGAATTCAAGAAAACTTTGGGGATCAAAACGAAAGAAAATACTTTCCTCGCATCAAGTTGGGTCCGACATGACGGACAAAATCTGCCCCCAGGGTTACCGGATCTGACAGCTCTTGAGTGACCCTGAACTTAAATGGCTATATGAAATTAAGTATGTGCAACCTAACCAGCGGGTCGTCCAACAAGTGTATTTTGCTTGAGTTGGCCGCCTTACACGATTCACCTCACCCAGATACTGCCACAGATTTATAAATACAAAAAATTAAAATCTGACTGATTAATGTAGGAGAACTGCCTGTATCGGGCAGTGCACATAATGTTCCTCCATTATCGTTAGCATATACAAAAGGAGCCTGAGAAATGGGTGTCGCAAGGGTTCCTGTAATCCTCGGCACGCATTGCAGCACTCGTTTACCCCACTGTCATCTTTTCACAGCTCTGCCTTTATTCAGTCAGTTCCTGGCTAAATGGCTGTTAGGGTGACGCTTGAAACATCTAATGTTATCCCACTGCGTTCCCTACGCGGCGTCTTTCGATCCTTCTGTTGCGCTAGTGCCGAGCCATTCCCTTCTTGCCACTTTCTATTAGATTCCTGTACGAACTCGTGAAATCACTTGCTTCATTTGTACAAAATTTCGTGAGTTAGCATTAAACGTTATTCATGTAATATCCACTGGACACATTCCCTACAGTATGTTAACAATTACCTCCTCCGAAGTGGAAAGAGAGACACATTGAGCGACTTCTTTAATTCGGTTAATATAGTCATCCAGTCGTTCTTCGTAACACTGAATCCGAAGTACAGTTTTCCCTTTTTTCATGTCGAGATCTATTAAACAGATGTTTGTTACAAATTGGATCACAAAATTGTGAAAAAGGCAATTTTATCTCCATAGCCTTAACAATCCATAACGAAAATTTTTTAGTCCGAACGCCCGTTCCTTATCGTGTAATTCTAGGATGAAAAGTAATCTCTCTTCATGTCCTAACCGGCGGGACACCTACATCACGTAAAAATCCCACCAAGTGCTTGGGCAGCTTAATAAGTGTTTCAGTCACACCCTCAATGGATCCAGAGACCACCGCTTCAGTACACCACATGATCTCCATGGCAGAGATTTTATCATCCATAACACGTACCAATACCTTATTCAAAACTACAGGATGACAGTTATGGAAATATATGAAACACAACGTAAATTAGTAACAAACTACAACATGTAAACGTTCAGAAATTATGACGATTTTATTTGAAATAGTTCGATAATTGTCACCCTGTGCCTGTGTAAGCTCTTGTAACCCCGTGACTTGATCTTGTAATAACGTGACAGGTTTCAAAAATGGTTCTCAGCACTATGGGACTCAACTTCTGAGGTCATTAGTCCCCTAGAACTTAGAACTAGTTAAACCTAACTAACCTAATGACATCACGAACATCCATACCCGAGGTAGGATTCGAACCTGCGACCGTAGCGGTCTTGCGGTTCCAGACTGCAGTGCCTTTAACCGCACGGCCACTTCGGCCGGCACGTGACAGGTTTACTAAATTCCTCTGTCCCCTTGATGCTGCGGAAATCCACAATTCTGTTAACATAATTGAGACTCGTGCGAAAGCTCTGACAATCTGTGAACGTGATGGATCACTAACTTCTAACACAGCAATGACAGTTTAGAACTCCGTCTATGCCACCCATATATGTCAGACAACTGCATTCACCTCTGCCAGCTGCAGGTCCGGTGGGGTGGTTGAGTACTCTGCACAGCCATTGCACCACCTGAGACGCTATTCCGATGCTGGCAGTATGAATTTCCAATTCATAGCATAATTCGTAGTTCCTGAGATCCATCAGTTCAGTGATCCCGTTCTGGTCGTACAGAAACGGAAATCTCAACATAGTAGTATTTTCCGAAAAAGACGGCAAGACCCAAATTCTTACAAATTACAAAAAAATTAAAAATTAGTCGTCTTATCACTCACACCTTATCACGCGCTACCAATTTTCTTCTTGCGTTGTGTAGTGGGAAGTGGTCTTGTTGGATTGAGCTGTGAGTGAGTGTAGATTTTAACATTTTAATTGACAACGAGCAAGGATTTTCAGTTTAGAATAAATTTAGAACCTTCATAATAAAATTTAAATCATCCACCTGTCTGGTTAGTACAGAGAAACATTTAGTAACATAACACAGCTTGCTCAGTCAACACAGAATACTAAACTGATTAAAAGAATAATTTTAATCCAGACGATAGAACAATTCCCAAAAGATAAAGTGGATAGTAAACATGAAGTTAAGAACGAGACAATTAGCTTGCACTAGGCAAGATTATTGAATAAAAATGGACTGAGAAAGGATGTGAAAGATTCGTAATTAGAGTAAAGCAAATTAAACCAGACGGCTAGATAAAATCACATTATCCAATGGATGCAAAATACACATGAACGTTGCTCTAGTTAATTGTGCCCACAGGCCTTGCCAAACTAAAGAGTGATAAAGAACCACAGCTATCGCCAAGCCTAATTTACCCATAATCAATTACATTATCCCTATTTACAAGCATCACTAATGACATATACAATTTGCTTCACTGCACGAACAGTCCGAAATAAATCTATTCCATTCACTCAGAGGCAGGCGTGGTCAATTACCAATAATCAGTTAACCATAATGTAATAATCATATAGCCAAACGTTAAAGAGAGTAACGGCCCATAGACGTCACACATAGCTAACGTCTGCTCCTTTCTGTAAATACAGTACCGGCCATGTAGTGGGCAGACGTTAGACAACTTTATCTGCGCCCAGGGAAGAGCCTTACGTCAAACACACTCTCCCGGCACAAGACGTTGTTCCAGTACGTGACCTCCAGAAACAGCAAAGAATAGACTGCTGGACAACAAAAAAGCGCCAGATGTCCCGTGGTTCCGCCCTACAGGACAATATACTCGCGTTGTTTGCCGCGAAAGTGCCAACGCCTTTGACTACCCAGGCGCCTATTAAAGTGCGTCCTATCCGGTTGCCACACAACATGCTGTCTTGCAGTCCCAGGGCCTTCCTCTTTGCCTCCACACGGCGCTTCGTACAGTGCGACACAACCACAGTCGCCTTGGTACCACCAAGTACTTTCACGGCACTTGAAATCGCCTCTGACATTTCACGTCTCGAGGCTACACAAACACCATAGTTAAGCGTAACAGAAAAATATTCAGTTATTGTTATTGGTTTTTCTGCCCACTGCAATACATGGCCATGGAATCAAACATATTAGTGGAAAATATAGCGCACCAATGTAACAAAACCGTAGAACTCGAACAGGAATATCAGAACACAAAACAGCAAAGAAGACAATGATTTTTACAGCAGTTGAGCCGGCGAAAGTTGATCCCTGACAACTGGCAGCCTTATTGCCAGTTTTCAGCTACGAAGCGCAGACGCCAGCAGGCGAAAACAATAGCAATCGATAGAGTTCCGAAAATACTGAGGCTTTGCATAACGTGATTGATTGTAGTAGGAGTACGGAGGTGCTGCGCTCAGGCCTTTGAAACTGTCACGTATTATGCTACAGCGACTCGATTAAAGTGGGGCAATATTTTTCGGATGTCCAATACAATTCACCATTGGCAGCCGATAGGAGGAAGAGGGCGAGGAAAGGGCTGTTTTTCCCGTAACCTTCCTCACCACACGTAGACATTCTTACACCTGTCCATTGTATACTGGTAGCAGAATGGGTGTCTTTTAAAGCGACTCTGCGATATCGTGAGGAGGGCACTTAGGTTAACACGAGAGCGCTAGTACAAATGCCATACATACGATAGAAAATGGCGGAGAACCGGAGTCACGTCGGTCCAACGTAGAAAAAACTGATTCTTTGACACAAGTGCCTGCAAGTAGTTTTTCCGAGGGTACGCTACGCAGTACATTTTTGGCTAAAGGTGCTCCTCTTCCGTGTAAGCTTTCCATTAACAGAGTGATTATTCAGGACTACTCTGCAAGATATTCCAGGCATTACAAGTAACAAATTGATTGACCTCCAATCGAAAGACTTTCTGATTAAGAGCTGTTTAATCAGTAAGGGACGACGTTGGACAAACCAAAGCCCTCGAAATGTAAAAATGTACTATGACGAAAAAAGCGAAGAATGCAGAAGGAGAGGGGAGACCAAATAAAATTTCGTAGGATGACTGGGTATGTGATGTTATTGCAGTGACTACAAAATCGAGACACATTTACAAAGAACTTGATACTTGTCAGTTTGACGTTGCACTCACTCTGGCCTGCATGGATGCACAGAGTCAGTTGGGTGGATTGTCACAGACCTTTTTCTCTCCTCCTGAGGCAAGATGGCGCACAACTGTTGCGGTTGGTCCTACACATCGGGGGTATTGGCACTGGGCCCGTGTTGACGTCTGCGGAGGTACCACACATGTACTATCAGGGACAGATCTAGGAACTTTCTGGCCACCAGAGTACTCCAACAAATCAGAGACAATTTATGGAGACATTGTCATCTGAGACGAACATCCTCCTTTTGAAATATGGCATCACAATACTATCACATGAGAGGTAACACATGAACACGCAGGATGCCTTTAGCTACAGTTGTGCCTCCAGAGTTCTCACAACCACTGCCAACTTTGATCTGAATTAATACCACTGTGTTTATCCAAAACATTGGAAAATTGGGGCGTCTACACACGCCGCTGCCTTACTCGTCGACTATGGTCAGCCGTAGTAACACAGAAATGCGACTCATTGCTGAACACATCGCTGTGCCATTCATCAAAAGTCCATCTTATTCGGACTCAGCACCACTCCAAAAACAGTATTTGCCTTTGTCGTGTTATCGGCAGTCAACGCATGTGGTGGTAGTTCCCTAGCAGGGTTGCTGAAAGTCTCCAATGATGTGAGATGACGCAGCCTGTTGCACGAAGCCCATTACATGTTCATAGATCAAAAACGCAAATACAAAGGGATTAACACGTGCTTGGTGCACAACATGGCGATTCTCTCTTGCTATGCTCAAACGAAGTCGACCAGAAGCTTGATGCCGAGAATGCTTGCCCTCTCGTTGCCATGCAGTCTAACAATGAGTCACTGTCACAACCGATTGCCCCACAAATTTGGATATTTCACAAACAGACCAGCTGCACAATCACAGACCCACGATGAGGCCCGTTTCAAACTCTGTCAGGTGCTGATAACGCTGTCTCACAGGATTACGAGGTACCTCCGTGTCCTACCAGAGTGATCACTCGAAATCTGACGCTGCTCACGCCTGTTACATGCACTAACACTCCTAGTAACAGCGCTAAAGACGAACAACACTGAACACGAGCAACAAGAATACACTCTGATACCATTCTACTTCTCACAGAGGATAGCAGCTCCAATCATTTAGATACCCACAGATGATGTACAGTGACACTGATTTCCAACCATTTCTTCTGGGTGCTTCTTTTATTGTCAGGTAGTGCAAATATCATTTACGTCTTTTAATACAGACTCAACGGTTTTATTTTTTCCTTTCAATGATAACAGATGGATATTTCTTCCATTCTGTTTCTCCTGTACCTTATCAACGTTCATCTGGCCAACGACATCTCAGAGAATCCTAATATTATTTTTCTAGTGAAAGTTTACGTTGAACTCTCTCTTAAATTTACTCATATACGCGTAATCTGCAGACACACATTCATGTTTGGTAGAGGGCTCATAGAACCAATTCCAGACTATATCTCTACCATCCAGTCTCAAAGTTCACATGGGAAAAATGAACACCTAAACCTTACAGTCCGAGCTCGATCATAACCAGATGCTGTTTGATCACACTATACACAATCAGACACAACTATTAATTCTAATGGGTAACAATCTAGATTGATTTAGTGCTCACATGTGAGCGTCAAAGTAAGTATATTATAGTGACTATGAACCTACAGAAGAACCCAGTGCATACTGGGTACATCACGAATGATCAGTCACAACTCTTCCGTCATTTACCTAAATCTCTCTAGGCAAATGCTGGGATGGCTCCTCTGAAAGGGTACGGCCGACTTCCTTCCCCGACCTTCCCTAATCCGATGATCCCGATGACCTCGCTGTTTGGTATCTTCTCCTAAACAACCCAACCCACCTCACATCTGCTAATTCGGGTAAGAATATGGGTTGATTCTAGGATTGCCAGGTAACGGTTTAGGTAAATATATTGCAACGATTCTGAACTGGCAGAAGAATCCAGCATTACTTGGTTGCACCACACGTGGTATGTCACAACTACTAATTATACGAGAGGAAATCAAAAAAATTCCGCTAGCTCGTTACTGCTGCGAATATGCAACGTAGTACAACTCCGATGTGGTATATACACTATGTGATCAAAAGTATCCGGACACCTCGAAAACTATATTCGAGATTAGGTGCATTGTCCTGCCACCTACTGCCAGGTGCTCCATTTTGCGACCTCAGTAATCATTAGACACCGTAAGAGAGCGGAATGGGTGCTCCGTGGAACTCACGGACTTCGAACGTGGTCAGGTGATTGGGTGTCACTTGTGTCATATGTCTGTATGCGAGAATTCCATAGGTCCGCTGTTCCCGATGTGATAGTGAAGTCGAAACGTGAAGGGACATTTACAGCACAAAAGCGTACAGGCCGACCTCGTCTGTTGAATGACAGAGACTGACGACAGTTGAAGAGGGACGTAATGTGTAATAGGCAGATATTTATCCAGACCATCATATAGGAATTTCAAACTGCATCAGGACCCACTGAAAGCCTTATGACAGTTAGGCAGCAGGTGAGAAAACTTGGATTTCATGGTCGAGCAGCTACTCATAAGCCACTCATCACGCTGGTAAATGCCAAACGAGGCCTCGCTTGGTGTAAGGAGCGTAAACATTGGACGACGGAACAGTGGGAGAACGTTGTGTGGAGTGACGAATCACGGTACACAATGTGGCGATTCGATGGCAGGGTGTGGGTAGGGTGAATGCCCGGTGAACGTCATCTGCTAGTGTGTGTAGTGCCGACAGCAAAATTCTGAGGCGGTGGTGTTGTGGTTTGGTCGGTTTTCCATGGAGGGGGCTTGCACCTCTGGTTGTTTTGCGTGCACTATCACAGTACAGGCCTACATTGATGTTTTAAGCACCTTCTCGCTTCCCACTATTGAAGAACAATTCGGGGATGGCGATTGCACCTTTCAACACGATCGAGCACCTGTTCATAATGGATGGCCTGTGGCGGAGTGGTTACACGACAATAACATCCCTGTACTGGATTGGCCTGCACAGAGTCCTGGCCTGAATCCTATAGAACACCTTTGGGATGTTTTGGAACGCCTACTTCGTGCCAGTCCTCACCGACCGACATCAATACCTCTCCTCAGTGCAGCACTATGTGAAGAAGTGAAGAATGGGTTGCCATTCCCCAAAAAAGCTTCCAGCACTTGATATAACGTTTGCCTGAGAGAGTGGAAGCTGTCATCACGGATAGGGGTGGGCCAACACCATATTGAATTCCAACATTACCGTTGGAGGGCGCCACGAACTTGTAAGTAATTTCCAGCCAGGTGTCCGGATACTATTGATCACATAGTGTCAGTACCGAAACGTAGGCAAGGAATTAGCGTTACATTCGTGTCATTCTGACGAACGTGCAGCTAAAGCGGAATTAATGAACTACGACGAAGTTATTATTACCAAATACGTCCAAACAGGATCAACGTTTTGTTATGAGGAGTTGAAGCTGCAATTACGAACGTCTTCACAAAGTAGGAAACAGTTTTTCATCAAAAGGGTGTTTTCAACTAGGTGCATTGGTGGTATGCTTGCCACGGTAGTATACATATGGTGAGCTCGATACACTTGGAATTTTTCTGTGTGGTTACCTGCATGGAAGGTCAGGGGCAGCGACATCATCGTCAGTGATATCATCCGTGTCAGTGCGAGGCAACGGCCTCTTCTTCTATCCGGCCAATTGTAGTGCAGTATTATTAATCCAAGATAGCGGAAAACAGTCCAACAGTGGAAGTTCAAAATTTGAAACCCCTCCCCTACCTCAATCTCCAGCCAGTCTTAGCACAGCATTACAAGGAAATAATTAGTGAGAAAATCCAAGAATGGAAAAGTAGCCCACTTGTATTAGCAGAAAATTTAAATCCTCCTACCGTATCTTCATCCAAATACGCCGTCGTATTTATCTCCACCCAACCTCAGCGCAATGGCGGAAATAGTTCAGTTGCATTAGTGGAAAATTTCAAACCGTGCCGTCTCCACACCCTACTCCAACAAATCACATAGTGCAGTACTCGTCATATCCAGCCAGTCACAGTACAGTATTAAAATACTCAAGATGGTGGATATAGCACTACTGCGTTAATAAAAGATTTAAAACCTTCCTGGTCCTCTCCTTTAATGCAAACAGGGACCTATTGCGTGTCCTTATTCTCTATACGATCCTCTGTCCCCAGCCAATCAGAGCTTAGTATTAAAATGATGTCAGATTATAACACTTCTCATGTAGGTATCACGTCATATCTCCCTCGACCTTGTCTCCACTCCTTCGTGTCTCCAGCAGATCACAGTGCAATGTTAAATATGCAAGATGCTGGAAACAGACCAGTTGTGTATTTCCCACCTCCCGTCTCTTCTGTGTCTGCAGCCAAATAGTTTGTAGTCTCGGATTACATTATTTCCGACGTACACTTTCATCTTTCCACCACTTATTTTTCTAACAAAACAGATCCAATCAAGACGATACAAACAGATAAATTTATTGTTTGCTGTATACTTCACGCTCTTCTCCGTTGTATCTCCATCCAGTCACACCGGAGTGTAAAAAAAAGGCGTCAAGTTACATAACTTAGTGCAGACCAATTGTATACCTTATAATTCCCCTTCTCTTTTTTTTTTCGAACCTGTCATATAGCACAATACTAAGAATGTAAAATGATGCGAACAGACCAGCTGAGTGCTCGTATCACTCCTCTTTCTCCAACTAATCAGAGTGTGGTATTTAAATGGTGTGCAAAAATTACGATAGATATGCAGAAAAAAAATTACGTAATCTCCACTTGAAAGTCAAATATATTCGTCATTTCCTTGAAAAAGTCAAGGATATTCAACTTGAATATCTCATTATTTCTTGCTTTCGTACATAAAATATCGTCACTGTATGGCAGATTCTGTGCACCTTACGAATACGTAATCTCAGCATTCTTTACATCAAACGTAATGTTTCTCTAACACCTCTCTCAATTAAAGTAGTTTCCTCTTTCTGTTTTATATACGAAAATACTGAGCACAACTGTGATCTCTCTTTTGCAAAGTAATCATTCTGCCTCTTTCACACAAATCTCCGTTTTTCATACGTCAAATATACTATAAAACCCCTCCTCACGCATGTGATTAACGACAATTTTCTCAGGAATTGTAACAAATTTGCCGTGAGGTTAATCCCTGTACTGTCTCGTTATTTAAATTCCTCTTTGACTGTCATCTTATACACGTGTTTGCTTCCCTATATCTCGTCATTAAATATATTCTGTTACAAATATTTACTTAAAATTACAAAAATTGCGATCCCTCAAGGTTTTTTCGTTACAGACGTGCATATATAGAACACACGTATAAGGAAGCATTAATGTACATCTGTGCGACGCAGGTAAAAGTCCAGTGCTGACAAAGTGGTCCAGTGCGGACGGAGTTGCCTCTGACTGTCTCACAGCTCAGATGAAGACACACTCACTGACGCTGCGTGAAGGAAACAAAGTTTGGAACTGGAAGACTCAAACACACAAACAGTACGCAGCATACAAAATTTATTATAAAACAAATGATTTCTTCATATATTTATAGAACGGAAATCCTCTCCAGTTGCCAGTAATTTCTTAATTTATTCCACGACCGATTTCGAAGCATAAATCTCTATCTTCAGGTGCCACCAAATAACTATGGGAACATAAATGTGTGGGGATCGGGCCAGTCGGCGCTGGACAGCACCAGGACTAGTGCAGAGGGCCCAGAAGCCAGCTGGCCGCGGCGGCGGAAGCGACTGGTATTTGGTGACACCTGAAGGTGAAGCTTTATGCTTCAAAACCGGTCGTGGAATAAATTATGAAATTACAGGTAATAAAAGCGAAATTTTTTGTCATAAATATGTTACTCAGCGGCGGATGTTCACTTGATCAAATATTTTTTCACCTAGTTCCGTTATTAACATTTTGAAAATAATATTTACATTACATTTTTAAACAAATTAAATTTACTTTAATCCATTTAAATTAATATTAAGAAGACCACTTACATAACCAGTAAACTATAAAAAATCAGTTTTACAAAGTATACTAAGACAATACGATACAATAAACTATTTATATTAATAATTAAATAAATGAAAATCAACTATTTACACTATGTGCGGTCATCATATCTGCATTATATACACATTTTAAGTATTTACATTTTTTACGATAAAGACCTTTAGTTTATTTATACTATATGCAATCATTTTTGTCTGATGTTCACAGTACTGCAATAAAAACCAGTAAAATATTTTAAATTTTATACAAACATTTTCTTTGAAGTATTTACAGTAAAAACGAATCAGTTATTTACAGTCGTCAGTTTTGATGTGATAATGTTCCCAGACCAGTGTATTTATGTTACCTGGAAGTCTGTACCATTTGTCAACCTGAGCAGATGAAGGGGGTTTAAGTTGCCTAATAGTCGCGGCAACACGCTTCGTCGAGTGAGTTACAAACCAGTCAACTGTTTTCAGTTAAGAATCCAGAACGCACTGGTTGTAATTGTCAGTTGTAGACCTATTTGCAGACGATTGTTTTACATCTTTTTTCGTTGCACATGTTACGACCATACCCAGTCTCAAGCGCATACATTTTTGCCCGCAGACACACAGATTCTACGATAATCTTCGACTTTCATCAAACAAACTACTTTCTCATTGATCAGGGCTTATTGGTTATTCGCTGGGAATCCTGAAGAATCACATCACTCCTGATATCCACATAGTTACAGATAGCCTTGATATGTTGTGCGAGGTTATCAGTGTCTGCGTAGCATAGTTTTACACTTTTTTTGTGGGAGGGGTGATTTGTACAGTACAAATACATATTAGGAATTGAAAAGACACGTTTTCGAAATATGTAAAATCGCCATTCCGACTACGATTGGTTTGTTGAAGACGACATTTAGTCGATGAAATTTTCTTTAAAAATGATGCAACTGTCAAAACCAGTTTTGGCAGTTAACGAATCTGTCCCGAACCTGCCCTCTCATGATGTCGCACGCCCAAAGTTCCGCATTTTCGGCATATTGTTCCGATTATAGCATTGTTCATGAGTTTGAAGAAATTCTTCTCAAACTAGTTCAGTGCACTCACTCGTTTTTTGTGCATTAATGTCTTTGTGTCGTTTCATCAAGGGAGTTTGTCTAAACGATAAGAATCGATTAACCTTCCTAAAAACAGAATTGTTTTCCAAACATTGCTAGAAATTTCTGTAATGAATGTCAATTTTCATGTCATTGAAGGACGAGACAGTTTCTTTGGTATTATTTGTCTGATGATGTTGCCACTTTTTACGGATGTAACGCTAAATTTAAATGTAAATCGTGAATACTTTCGCGATAGTCGAGGACAACTTCCAGTATGTACTGTGAGTTAACGAGCACTGCGCTCTCATCAAGTACATGGCCGAAAGAGACAGCCTACAGGAACTGTGAAACGAAACCCTGTCGTCCAAGACCGTGTGCCACAAAGGGCGCAGTTTCATCATGAGATGGGGAAACTCACAGGCGTCTACTGTCTATTGAGGCCTAAGCGCTGTAGTGTGCGAGTGAGACAGACGAGAACCTACGTCATAGGGAAACCCAGTACTAGGCGTTGTAGCCAGGGAGACGTAGCAGAAATATGGCGGACATAAGATCGGCCATAAAGGGAAACATTATTCTGTAGTAATTCAGGGTGATTTTAATCTACCAGCCACCATAAATTTTCATGGTGATCCAAATAAAACTCGATTATTGATCATATCTATAATAGTTTAGGATTTCCTGTTTAAGTGAAATTAACAAATTTTCTAACAAAGGCCTGAATGCTAAAAGCTGAACGCTTTGTCGACCTTAACGATCGACATTTCATATAGAAGCACATCATTAAGATGACAAACCTTGTAGATGTCAACCATGTAACTTTATTTGTTTAAAAGATGTAATAAATTTAAACTATCAGTATTTTCAGTTAGGCATCAGATCATCATTTCGTCCACAAAAACAGATTTAACGATGACAGAATGACACCTTATTGAATCATTAGGTAAGAGATTATTTGTTGTGTAGTTTAGTGCATAATAGTTACGTTTGTTCTGTATTTATTTATCAGAAAGCACATTGGTGCAAGGTACTGGCAGTGGCATTCAAAGCTAAGAAGGAAACCGTATTGGTTTTATGTAAAAGAATTAAACGTTTATTATGTAATGGATATTACTGTTACTTTATTTACAACGTGAAAGTGGTCAAGCTTTGATTATTTAAATGTGTTATAACGAAAAATAATGTAGTTTAAGCTATAGCCAATCTGATGGCTTCAGGAAAGGGAACTGCCATAGTCAGTTGAGCGAGGATAAGAGGCACGCGGAAAATGCGGCCGGGGACGGGCAGAGGGATAGTACAGTTCCCATTGAGACTCGAAAGTTGACAGTCGCTCTTTAGGCTACTAGGAAGTGAAACGACGTGGGAAACTTCGCGTCGTGTGGTATCGCCGGACTTAAGGCCGGTTCCCACTAGAGCGCGGCAGCGCGGCGTGCGGAAACGGCAGCGGCAAGCATTTTCCGCGTTGACGCGGCGGCTCGCGGAATTGGCGTTCCCATCTGGAAGCGGCAGACGTTAGCGGTAGCCAATGACGGACAGCCACTGAGGTACGGGGCAGGACCCACTGAAACGCGCGGTGCGTTTGAAAAACTATATCTAGTTGGGTAAAGACATACCAATTTTTCATTTTCTGTACAATGTACTCTTTCACATATTCCATTATGCATGTTTTCTCATTTCACCATAAACAGATTTCATGACTACCGTTCATCATTGTTCACTATCTAGCACATTGCTTAAGAATCATGAAAGAATAATACATATTTGAAACAAAGTTTTCGAAACCAGATTTGAAATTATAAGACGCAAACCTACAGCACTTTATTAGTTACGAGCTGCAGTTTACAACTAAAGAGACAGTAAACGGTAGCAAATTAAGGAAATGGAACTTGAATAAGTCAATACCCACAGTTTTTCGATAATCTTAAAGTTAGCGTAATGCAACGACTGACTGAAACAGAGGAAGGAATCCGCTAGAATACGAATGGATATCTTTGAGAGAAGAAGTGGTGAATGCAGCAGAGTATGAGAACGGGAAGAAGGTACAGTAGAAATCGTTAGATAAAACGTGGAATATTAAATCTGACAAGAGGGAAAAATATAAAAATGCAGCAAATAAAGTAGACCATTGGAAATAGAAATGTCTAAACATGACGTTGACAGAAAGTCCAAAATTGCAACGTGATTTTGCACTTGGAAAACGTAAGGGAATGAAAATGAGAAAGAACAAAGAAAACTTTGCTCAAAGGAGAAGCAACTGTCAAGAACTCATTTGGCAAGCCAGAACTAAGCAAATAAGAGAAGGCTACATAGTGGAAGGAATATGTAGACAGGAGAGGGGGAGGGGTTGTACAAACTAACATAAGTACAATGTTAGATTCCTGTGAGATGTCTGAACACGCAAGGCAATTCTGCTCCTACCACTTAACTAAGTAGACATACTGAAGAACAGCGAAACTGTGTTTATAGCATTTGCATGTTTAGAGAAAGGTTTTGACAATCTTAATTAAAACATTCTTTGAAGCTCTGGAGATGTCATCGATAAAACACAGGGACACAAGATTATCTACAACTTGTACAGAAACCAAACTGCATTTCTAAGACTTCAATGACTTGAAAGGGAAGCAGTAATTGAGAAGGCAGAAGTAGAGAGGATATAAAATGAAGACTGAATAACAAGAAAAGCGTTCTGAAAAAGAAAATTTGTTGACATCGAATATAAATTCTAATGGTTGGGTACTATTTTCCAAAGGTATTTGTGTGGAGTGCAGCCTTGTAAGTGAAACGTGGGCGATGAACAGTTCTGTCGAGAAGACAATGGACGCTTTCGAAACGTGGTGATCAATAAGAATGCTGAGGATTAGATATGAGGATCGTGTAACTAAAGAAGAGGTACGGAATTAAATAGAGTAGGAAGAGGAAATTACGGCACAACTTTGACTACAAGAGGGGTAAGTTGACAGGTCATATTATGAGGCGTCAAAGAGTGAGGACAAAGGGGTTGGGTGATAGTATTCTGATAATAATCATTTGTTCAAACGCTATTCTACTATTTTATCTGTTAATGTAAGCAGTGAATTTAGTCTTCCATGGACTCCTCCACAAAACATTTAAACCAAAACTGAAATCAGCTGAACACCAAACCTTTTAACCACTGTCTGACAACTACTGCATTCACTTTCAACTTTCTGTAACTATCACAGGCTAGCCCCACACATATAAGGAGAACAGAAATAAACAAACAATTTCAGCATATAATTCTTTAGGTTGGCAACATGTACATAAACAAACCAAACAGGAAGGGGCATGAGGTGAACACACTGTAGTTACGACTTCAAATCAGTGTTTTCGGTAAAATGTCTACAGCTAGTGACAGAAGAAAAAAGAGCGAACATGAAAATGTGCTTATGTTCCATAATATAAGTTTTAGTTCAACCTCCAGCATGTGACCAGGTGAGGGGAAACGTATATGTCCGCCAAAAACTCGATTCACTGTAAGTAATCAGTTATGCATTTAAAACAAAACTGAATCATTCTAGATTCCACCGAAAATGCCTTAAAGTAAAAGGCGAAACGCGTCTTGAACCAATAAAGTACACTCGATAAAGAAAAAAAAAAAAGTTTGTTACTTACCAAAGGAAATAATCAATAGCTGTAGATACTTAGCAAATTACATACCAGCAAATTAGTTTCTGTTTAACTTCTCATTCCACACGCTATTAAATGCTGTTTAAAATAAATCATCTATCCCTTCTGAAAAACTGTAGTTTCTTTCATATCTCGGTAGATAAACAGATTTTGGATATTTATCATGCGACGAAATACATGACTTTTTACAAGTTATCGTTTGCAAAAAACGCTTTTAGATTTCTTGAACCGTTTACGAAATTTGCAGTTGATACAACCACATGGTTTACAACGAGCAGGACGAAGTATCGGTCGCGTCGCGAGCGACCCACGCGCGGTCACCGCACAGCCCGTCCGCCGACATACCATTCAATATCTCGAAAACGGTGATAGCTATCGATCTGCTCTCAGCTTTAAAAACAATTTCGATATGTTGACTAAATTTCATACGCAATAATGTATTACCTAAAATGAACTGTACGCAAAGTCCACGCAATGCGTTTTTACCTCTGCACACTCATTAAAATTTCGTGTAAAGGTTTACGTAAATGCGATACAGCAAGTAACCACGACGAATATCGGAAAGAAATTCGGCCCTTTATCGAGAGAAGATATCAGGATGTAACATGCCCAAGAATCAAATTTTTCTACCGAATAGTTTCCTTGGAATCGGATGATAAGTATTTCATAGCTGCCGCCGCGTTCGCGCCAGCGGTTCGGCGAAAGTTCTTGTGGCCCGGGGTTGCGTACCTGACGTCACGCTCAGCGCGGTCTGTGATTGGCGGCGCGCACCTGGGGCGCGTCACGCGGCAGCGGAAGCGGTTCGACATGGTCAAACCGCGACGCAGAGCCCGCCGCGCCTTGCCGCTGACGCCGTTTCCATGGCAACCACGCCGCTGACGCGCGGTTTTGACGCGCGGCAGCCCTAGTGGGAACCGGCCTTTAGTCTCTGAGCGGTGAGCAGCCGCGCACCTGGTGGCAACTCTAACTTTTCGTGATGGGTTTTTCAACGAGTCTGTGAATGATCGAGCTGTGCTAAAGTGTAATAGTAATTCTAAATACCACCACTTTCACCATTATTTTTCTTTCTGAATAAACATGATTCTAACCAAATCACAACTGTGTGGACTACATCACTTATGGGTCGTTAATTTAGATCGCAATATTATTATTACTGTTATTATATGTTACATTAACTTCGTTTCGTAATTTTCGCAAATATGGCATCAGCCAGACAATTTAAGCAAAGGGTCACAGTTTATGGCATGTAATGCGACACGTGCTGTTCAACCCCTAGACGAGTTTGAGCCAACACATTTCGACGAAGAGTAACCACATGTGAGCCCGAACATCTTTGGGATGTTAGCTGGCAATTGGGGGCTCGTCCGGGATAGGAATTTGGAAAGTGTTATTTGAAGGATAAAAATCTTGCAAAGTGTTGGAGCAGGACTCGATTTTGGAAATTGTTAGTTGCGGAATATCAACTCTGGAAAGCTAAGAATTGGATTTGAATTCTGCAAAGTACACTCCTGGAAATGGAAAAAAAACACATTGACACCGGTGTGTCAGACCCACCATACTTGCTCCGGACACTGCGAGAGGGCTGTACAAGCAATGATCACACGCACGGCACAGGGGACACACCAGGAACCGCGGTGTTGGCCGTCGAATGGCGCTAGCTGCGCAGCATTTGTGCACCGCCGCCGTCAGTGTCAGCCAGTTTGCCGTGGCATACGGAGTTCCATCGCAGTCTTTAACACTGGTAGCACGCCGCGACAGCGTGGACGTGAACCGTATGTGCAGTTGACGGACTTTGAGCAAGGGCGTATAGTGGGCATGCGGGAGGCCGGGTGGACGTACCGCCGAATTGCTCAACACGTGGGGCGTGAGGTCTCCACAGTACATCGATGTTGTCGCCAGTGGTCGGCAGAAGGTGCACGTGCCCGTCGATCTGGGACCGGACCGCAGCGACGCACGGATGCACGCCAAGACCGTAGGATCCTACGCAGTGCCGTAGGGGACCGCACCGCCACTTCCCAGCAAATTAGGGACACTGTTGCTCCTGGGGTATCGACGAGGACCATTCGCAACCGTCTCCATGAAGCTGGGCTACGGTCCCGCACACGGTTAGGCCGTCTTCCGCTCACGCCCTAACATCGTGCAGCCCACCTCCAGTGGTGTCGCAACAGGCGTGAATGGAGGGACGAATGGAGACGTGTCGTCTTCAGCGATGAGAGTCGCTTCTGCCTTGGTGCCAATGATGGTCGTATGCGTGTTTGGCGCCGTGCAGGTGAGCGCCACAATCAGGGCCAACACCCGGCATCATGGTGTGGGGAGCGATCTCCTACACTGGCCGTACACCACTGGTGATCGTCGAGGGGACACTGAATAGTGCACGGTACATCCAAACCGTCATCGAACCCATCGTTCTACCATTCCTAGACCGGCAAGGGAACTTGCTGTTCCAACAGGACAATGCACGTCCGCATGTATCCCGTGCCACCCAACGTGCTCTAGAAGGTGTAAGTCAACTACCCTGGCCAGCAAGATCTCCGGATCTGTCCCCCATTGAGCATGTTTGGGACTGGATGAAGCGTCGTCTCACGCGGTCTGCACGTCCAGCACGAACGCTGCTCCAACTGAGGCGCCAGGTGGAAATGGCATGGCAAGCCGTTCCATAGGACTGCATCCAGCATCTCTACGATCGTCTCCATGGGAGAATAGCAGCCTGCATTGCTGCGAAAGGTGGATATACACTGTACTAGTGCCGACATTGTGCATGCTCTGTTGCCTGTGTCTATGTGCCTGTGGTTCTGTCAGTGTGATCATGTGATGTATCTGACCCCAGGAATGTGTCAATAAAGTTTCCCCTTCCGGGGACAACGAATTCACGGTGTTCTTATTTCAATTTCCAGGAGTGTATTTCCAAAAGTATTATCTGCACTTCGATTGGCAGGACCTCTCGCAAAAGTGAAATGTGAGATCGGTTCAGAAATGAATATTAGATTTCTTAAATAGTTGTGTAATTACATTTGTAATTGTCACAGTTATCGACAATCTGTGACCTAGGTCCCAAGTCTATGAGAGTTTAGACAGCTTGCGTGGGCGCTCTGAGCTACGAATTTTGCAACAGTTGTGTGCACCGAGTTTTAGCAGTGGTTACAAGTTATGAAAAAATAACGCAGAAGAAGAGGCGACGTGGAAAGCTCCTGGTTCCAGCCAGCAACGGCATCCTCATTGGCGATTCATCGCACAGCGGTGGTTGCAGTACCACACCGGAGGCTACGAGATCTTCAGCGTCGGCTTCAACTGCAACATTGGCAGCAATAACATGGCAGAAGGATCCAGCACGACAGAGCTAAGTACCTGAGCTGATAGTGAGATTATGTATGATTCTGTAGTTCATTCGCCAATAATAGACGTCGCTAATATTATGCAGTCGGACAGTTTGTGTGGTTCCGAAAATACTAGCGAGCTGCTTATTCCGAAGTCGAAGCGGGAGAGCGTGATCGGCGGTGAATTTATTAGGGCAAGTAGTCCGAAATCAGGCAAGGGAGATGAGTTTGGGGGAGACGTGATATCGCAATTAACGCTAATGATACGAGGATTGGGATCCAAAATTGATTCATTTAAAACCGATATTCATGACGTAAATTTAAAAATTGATTGTGTCAAAACCGATATGGGATCCAAAACTGATTCTGTTGAAACCGATGTGGTTGACGTAAATTTAAAAATTGATTTTGTTAAAACCGATATTAATGTCGAAAACTTAAAAATTAGTTCGGTTAAATGCGAAATGGCTTTGGTTGTGAAAGACGAAGTAGGTAAAATGACTAGTGGAATAAAGGAATAGATAGACGGAAAATTAAAAACCATTCGGAAAAAATTGGCAAAATTTCTGATGATGTTGAGATACTTCACACTAAGGTAGATCAAGCGGAGAAAAATTTCAGTGATAAGGAGGAGAAGTTGCTGGCAGATATGGGGGTCAACGTAAGAAATTGTATGAGTAGGCAAGATGCTCTAATAGCTGAGACGACAAAGGCTATTAGCGATTTACCCGTTAGAATAGGTAACGGGGAGAAAGAAGTAGATATAATAAAGGAAGAAGTGGAATCTGGCATTAAAATTGAAAGTAGTGAAGTTAAAAAGCAAATCAATGAAATAAAAAGTGAATTTAATTCTTTAGCTGCACATCACACCTCTTCAGTGACCAGTGTTCCGTGGATGAACTCAGGATCTGTCAAATGTTTTGTAGACGACGGGAAATATCACTAAGTAAATTTTGCGAAGCAGCGTGGAGGGATGGTTTTATATGGGGAATCTACGACGAGGTGAAGATAAAATTCGTGAAAATATATTTGGAAGGTGAGCCGCAATCGTGTGCAAATATACACAGTGATACGTTCACTACATACGAAATATTTGAAAGCAGTTTCCTGAACGAGTTCTGGAGTGAAGCGCAGCAAACGCGACTCCAAAATGAGTTTCTGAATGGGCCAACATTTAAATACCGGAACGGGTCGATGTGAGAATTTTGTAAACGTGAACTTGCGAGACTAATGCATGTGAAACGTCCATTGGGAGTGCTTACTGAAATTAAGACATTGAAAAGGCTGTGGCCGGAAAATCTGCAGTAGGATCTAGTGCGCAGTCCTAGCAACTCAGTACACGAATTTTTGGACTTTGGTGAAATATTAGAACGGGCGTGGAAATTTAAACCGCCGAGTAAGCAGAGAAATGGTTTCCAGTGTGGAAATTATAACTACA
Source organism: Schistocerca cancellata (assembly GCF_023864275.1). Taxonomy (NCBI): domain Eukaryota; kingdom Metazoa; phylum Arthropoda; class Insecta; order Orthoptera; family Acrididae; genus Schistocerca; species Schistocerca cancellata. The sequence goes on from NC_064631.1 coordinate 727,687,097, forward strand.
GTCAGAGTGATTACTATGAAAGACATCCGGGAAGTTATCAACGGAACGCAGGCAGCAGGTTTAATAAGGGAAACTGTAGCAAGAACACATCCAATGATAAATTTCAAAGGGGTAGTGGGAACGGTTACTTTCGTGACAGGTACCGACACCAAGAACGTAGATTTGAGAGACCGGCACCTGGCGAAATGAACCAGTGTAATGGGAGATCAAGAAACTAAGTTTCACCGCACCTCAAGTCTGGAGATGGCAAAATAAAGCGGCGATGAATAGGACGCGAGTTAACGGAAATGTGATAGGTATTAATAAATCGGCAGAAAGACGTCAGAATATTGAAATGAAATTAGTAAGACATGAGAATCAAATAGGTAAATTTTCTAATCAGATAGTACATGAAAGGTATAATCCTAAGATAATGAAAGATAATGATAAAGGCAATAACGCCGATATAGGGCTAAGTGATATGTTTTATCAATGTCAGACGAAACAGTGTGCGAATGTTGATATAATGAAAGATTCCATGTGCCAAAAGGAGGCTGAGTTGGAGCTTAATATGGAGGAGTTAGATGGTATAGAAAATTCTAAAGAGGTACTAACCAGCGGTAACGATTGTAGTGATGTCTAATCTAAGATTTATCGTTGTTTTCGTCATAACCACACACGAATCTGTTGGTGAGAAATGAATGTCTGCAGGAACAGTGAACAATTCCGCCTCTGATGCCTCGTTCCACAAGCTGCAGTTGTTCGATATTGGCTGTTAGCTGCTACTTACATTTGGTTATTTCAGGAGAGCGTCCCACACTAAACCGATTGGGATAATATAATGTGCAGAGCATTCTTCATACGGCTCAAGGCCAAGACTAAGAAAGTTTTCGAAGACTTTGGCAAGGAGCTGCTTATCAATTTTTAAATACAAATCGTAGTATTCTCTAAGTGTCTTACAACTGAATGTCTTCCGTGCAGTACAAGCTATTTGGTACACAGCTTGTGTTATCGTTTCACCTGTTAGAAAACTCTTAAACCTAACGACTGAGGGTAGACAATCTACTAAATTAAACTCATGTTCCTGGAGAAAATATGATATTATCTTGAATTCTTCATGTTTCAGAAAAGACGCACACTTCTAGAGGAAACACAACAGAAAATTTAGTTAGTCAAAAAATAGGAAATTTTTGTAGCCTCTCTTCTCGTGATCTATTACCAGCACACTCTTTGTGAGTGGTATTTTTTCCATATTAGAAAGTATAATGGAAACACGACTTGGATTTAGTCATTTCTCTGTCAGTGTCTACTGTATTTTTTTCATATTGGTTCGCGATCGAGAAATACTCATCGTAATTCCTCCGGTTGTGGAACACGATGGGCACAATATTACAGCATTACAGCAGCTACGTGCTGCTCCTCGGTACATACCTGTAAAATGGCAATGATTCCAAGGCTTCACATGTTCCGCGAGGGGTTTCTCGCAAATGCGACAGACATTTGCTGAGCAAAACGCTGACTCATGTACGGGGCTTAATGTCATCGTTTTGTTTTGTAACTAGCTGACAAACTCGGCGCTACCCGAGTATTCATTTTGCCAGTTTCCTATTAGAAATGTAAAGAAAAAAGATGAACTGTTTGTAGTGAAGTATCAAAAAACTTTAATTTCTGTGTATTCGTGGAAACACTTTTCAAGTTACGAAACAATTCTCTCATTGTTTATGACGTCATTTCTCTTGAACTATTTCTGGTACCACGATATGCTTTTTCAGGTGCACTTGTCGGCATATGTTGATACTAGCTGCAAGCTTTTTTGCGATTACAGTTAATAGCACAGAAGTATTACATTTTCGCGTATCTCATGGTTAATAATGTTATATCTCCGAACTATGATAGGCAGGTGGTTCTTACACCTACAGCTATTGTTGCCTGACAGCAAGAAATATGCGTACAAAGTTCGTTTGAATTCGGACCAATGGTTTAGGAGGAGAAGTGGAAAACACACATATGCACAAACATATTTTTATATTATGTACTGGTTTCATGTTTGATGCGAGGTCAAGCGATGGATATTAAATGACAAGTGATGTATACCTTATCTTCCCTGTTCTTGCGGATCGATATTTCATTTCATTAAGAGATTAGTAATTTTCGTCAAGGTGGCGTTTTCCATGCTACTTGAGCCCATCGATACACCAGAGAAGTGGTACCCGCAATTATGAGGTGTCAGTAACTGGCGACCTAATATTTCTGAGCAGCCGCCCAAAAGTTATAAAAATTATATAGTTAAGTAGGCTATAGAAAGTAGCAACTTTCTGGACATCAGATGGATTTCTTTCAGTGCCGCGGTGGCTCCCAACTTGCTGGTTAGATGGTCTACAGGCAACTCACATCTTCCAGGGTCCCTGAGACCACGTAGGCGCAACGTTGTAGTTGCCTCCGTGTTATGTCGAGAAGAACAGTTTACAATGTTGTTATTCGCTAGTCACGTCCAGGAATAAGATGGTATCACACAATTTCGACCACGTCTGGACAGCAGACGCCTCTAGGATGCTGCTAAGGAAATCTTAAACTTTCAGCTGCTACGTACCATCGCTATAGAGGATCTCTATCGTTCGCCCTCAGGTTTTCATGTTTGAATTCTATGTTCGTATATGTTGCATGTGTGTCTGCGGTTTTTGAATTTTGACCATGTGTTGTCTCCCAGTCGTTCAACAATTAATTTTCTGTAGTAACCAAATTTGTCACTCATTTCAGTGTTTCTAATTTATTTAATGCGTGAACTTTCTTGTAAATGAATTTATGGGTCTCTACGAAAGAACATATGAGTTCGAGTCTTTAATTTACACTAACCTAACTAGCGTTGTGTCGCCCCCTCCTGTCCTTAGCTTTAACCACGCTTGGCTAGCATCACTAAGATCTTTACTGAGCGTAAGGCGTATAATTGTTAAGCCTACTGTTGATGAAGAATCTAATGTTTTAGGCTACAGTGAGGAGAGCAAGCTGTGGCTCAAAAAATGGCTCTGAGCTCTATGGGACTTAACATCTGAGGTGATCAGTCCCCTAGAACTTAGAACTACTTAAACCTAACTAACCTAAGGACATCAAACACATCCATGCCCGAGGCAGGATTCGAACCTGCGACCGTAGCATAGCGCGCTTCCGGACTGAAGCGCCTAGAACCGCTCGGCCACCGCGGCCGGCAGCGAGCTGTGGTAATGGGCTACTAGTTTCAGAGAGAGTCCTGAGTTGCTTCATATTGTACAAGTAAATAAAAATCTATGTACGAAGTACCTTACAAAGCAGATTTCTTACAACATTTTCTCATGCTGTTAACACAATGAAAGTAAATTAGGCCGTTAGTGCAGGAAATCCAACATACTCACTAAGCAAACGTTCCAGTACGTGTGTTAAACTGTTTGAAATACAGCGATACTGCAGGAGAATCAACATGACCATAGATTCAAGGAAGGCGCGCAACACAACGGAATACTGTGCATTTCATTTGATGACATAAGACTGACGCAGTTCCGTGCCATTTTGAATGGCAGGGCTATTCTACACGACGATCCTCAGACCTGCTCATGTCCAAGAGGCTGGACTTCCCACTCCCGGAAACACAGAAATTACTTATACAGAATGAATAATGATGCGTTTCAGAGCTGAACCGGGTGTGAAAAGCGTATCTATTTCAGTTGCAATTAAGAGATGATTTTGATCGTTGTAGAATCTTAACAGTCTCGTCTGTAAGAGGTCTTACAGTTCAAGCTGTCCTACTACTGTCACTATAGACTGATGACCATAGATGTTAAGTCCCATAGTGCTCAGAGCCATTTGAACTGCTGTCGCCAAATCTGAAAATAGCATCTATGCTCTTCACACATTACTTACCTGGATAACAGTTTCTGATGTGTAATGCGTAACTGAGCCAGTTAGAGGGACTCTACATTTTCAACTTTATGGTGCAAGTCTAAGAAGTCACAGCCTAAGTTGTCACAAAACGTCTAAATCCTATTCGCCGTTTGGTGGAACAAGCGCCGTACCATTTGAGAGATACAGAGGCGAGAGTGTGCCGGGGCTTATCCCGGTTCACTGATATTAGCGCCACTACATCATAACGCTCTGTGCGTAGCGTCAAGTATTGCGCCATAATTTAAGAATGAAATTAAAAATTAAAGTAGCTTTGCCAATAATTGTCAACATATGCTTCAGGAGATTAATGTTTAAACTGTCGCCTCTCAGACTGATCAGATGAATACAGCATCTTCCCCTAAATAAATCGTTTTAATAAAAAAGTATGTGGCACTAAATAATAAAGCTAGAAAAGCAAAAATTGTCCAGAACGTGCAAATGTATGTCAGACTCGATTTTTGCAAGCTTCAACTTGGTCAGAACAATATATTGGTCAGTGTCGGAGTTTTTAAGAAAAATCGAAGCCGCTGAATATCAGACTTAGAAAGATGAAAATTGGTATGAAGGTTCAGTTCGATATAAAAACCTTAACTATGTGATCCCATTAAGGCACCTCTAATAATTTTCAAGTAATTTACTGAAACTAAATTTGGAACGAAAAGTCCTTATTTGTAATAGATTAAGTATCATTTACATTAATGGTAGAAAGTTTTGATTACAGTACCGGATGAAACCCATCAAATAAGACAGCTATAACAACTTACAAGACTTTGATGTAAATAACAATCAATACAAGGTCTCTTATTAAAATTGTAGTTCTATTGTCAGTTCCGTTCAAAAAATTCTACACGGTAAAGTTTAAATGCAGGCGATCTAAATCTTTCTCTGTGATTAGAGCCAACATAATTCCATTCGTACAAAAATAAGGATAGTTATAAATTAATACACAACAGTGTATAAAAATATTATGTCTCCGAAAAAGCGGCAATTTAGAGGCTACTACCCGGGTGTAGGGCGGATGACGACAGGTATGCCCTTCTGCCGTCCACTGCGCCCGCGTATAAATACAGCCCGAGAGGCAACGACTGGACTTCACTTCGCACTGAGCTACCAAACGGTCCACGTCAGTCAAACACCGGCTTCTGCGCTGCCGCGAGTGACGTCACAGCCAGACTGCAACGAACTGTACACCATCCTGGATCGTTTAAATTTCACGACTTCACACAAAGCTAACAATCGGCCCACGTCAGTCAAACGCCGGCTTACGCACTGCCTTCGGTGACGTCACAGCTAGGCTACAACTAAACGCAGGTTTTTGGCACAAATAGGAAGTGAATTCGCGAGGACTGTACACCGTCTGGATCGCTTAGATTTTACAGAAGTAATTGTTTATGTGCCGCCCATAATGTTAAAAAAAACACGTAGCAAGTAGTGCCATTATTTTTCACTTTTGTGACGTATAGATAACTAACATTATTAGAATTCAAGGCGGAAGACTGTTTATTGGGAACTTACCGTAGAGGTCGCCTATGAACTGCTCATAGTGCTGCTTATGATACAAACATCATTACTATTGTTATTATAAGGAATATTAGTGTGTTGTACGTGTGATGTTTTCTTAAATGTAACTGAATCAGTTAGAACTCAAAACGCTTATTATAACTGTAGCTCCTCGTACCGCTGAGTAAACAGAGAGTTGAAACATTTCTTTCAAAGAACAAAAGAAGAATATGAACTTGCAGACTTTAAACCAAGGTCAGTATGTTCTGCATCGCTTTCTGGCTAGCCACAAAAATAATTTCAGGACCTCGTAAAAGACTGCAAACAATATTCCTTCTTTCATATTATTAATCCGCCAACCCACAGCCCTACCAAATACCGTTTAACGGACGCCTATTCTTCTGTGCCTGCATACATCTAATATGGGAGACAGCGAGCTTCCCAACAACAGAAATGTGTCTTTATGGCTCAGTTCTACTTCCAGTGGGAGACTGCATCCTAAAGATATTGATCACGTGCTAGGAGTAGGACTCTCAGCTCACCCTAATGAGTAGTGATATGTGGTTCATATCCTGGAGAGGAGACAGTATCCATGACAAAGTATATTATTTGAAGCATCTTTGTTATCTTCACTGTGTGAGTCTTAGTAGTATTTGCAACACCTTCCAGTCGCTCTACAGCAGTCATCCAGATGGTCACAAATAGCAACCAGTTTATGCTATTCCTTAGAAACGTATCCACAGTGGGACTGTGTTGGGGCTCATGCAATGACATCCTAAACAGCAAACTAATAACTTTTAATCTCAGGGCTACAATTTCCCTGTAAGACCTGAAGCTAAACCGCCCAACCTTTGATAATCTGTCATTTAACTCTTGCGCTACTTCCTTTCTCCTCCTGTTAATCTCAATTTGACCCTTTTTTAATCTAAACTATGATCTCACTTCCTCTGTCTGTCCATCACCAACGGAAACAGTACTACTAGAATTATACTCAGAATTTACTACTATTGTTGAGCAACTGAGGAACCCAGCTAATTAGTCATCTTTAGTGTTTGTCTTATCTCTTCTCTACCCTTTGACACCGCTATGTTACTACTAAGCTTTAGTTCCAAAATGTTCCTTTCCTAACTTCGTAATAAGGTAGCATGGCTTGAAATCTCTTCCTGGATTTTGGTGACATCTTCCTGACAATATAAACTCTCAAGCTTCTTCGACAAATATTTATTACATCTTTCACATGCTTCCCTTAGATTCCGAAAATCAGTTTGCAACAACTTAGTTTGTTCATTAGCACCCAACTAAAACTGACCCTGACCTTCTCCAGTAGCAGCTGGGTTACTTTGACATTAGAAATTCTACCATTACACTCCACTTCCGACGCTTCCATTAATTGTGTGCCCATTTCACTAAGATCCCCTGTTAGCTTTTCACTGATCGACTGGCATTCTTATTGTAGGCGCTGTATTTGCACCTGTATTCTGATAAAATTGGCTTGTCGTTCTTTCGAAATACTTTAAATCTGTTCTCTAAACCTATTTGTACCCTCTTCATATTGTCTAGCAAGGGTTTCTATTTTCTCTGATGACTCCTTTCTTAATTCGTCTATGTACTTACTATGACTAATTTCTAATTCTTCTTTAAGGTTTTTATTACAATGAAGGAAAAAAGAATCGCAACACCAAGAAGGATTTATGCGAGATAAACGGAAGTTGGAAGGCGAGTTCCTACATCTGGAAAAAAAATAGAAATTGACATGACCGTGTGGCATTGTTGGCCAGGAGACCCCATCCGGAGGAGGTCGGCCACCGAAGTCTTACTTCAGTCGATGCCGTATTGGGTGATTACTGCGCCGGTGATGACAATGAAATGATGATAAGGAGACCACAACGCCCAGTCCATGAGCGAAGAAAATCTCCAACCTGACCGGGAATCAAACTTGTGTCCGTTGCATGGAAGGCGAGCACGTTACCACTCAGCTAAGCAGGAGGACACCACTTCTGAAAGAAGATGTCTATTCAAATTTCGCTTCCGTCCCATATGAGCGGCGTTAGTAGCGCCACTATGAAGATGCAAATCAGGTTTGCTTAAAATACACGCTGTAATGATTGTGAGCGTTAGTTACTTTTGAGATAGGACGAGGTGAGTCGCTGTTAGTCAAGAATGCCTTTAAGGAGACAAAGACGCAATTATCAACACCTCAGTGAGTTTGAACGAAGTTCAATAATAGGGCTACGAGAAGCTGGATGTTCCTTATGCGATGCTGCAGAAAGACTTGGCAAGTACGTAGCCACTGTATATACACTCCTGGAAATTGAAATAAGAACACCGTGAATTCATTGTCCCAGGAAGGGGAAACTTTATTGACACATTCCTGGGGTCAGATACATCACATGATCACACTGACAGAATCACAGGCACATAGACACAGGCAACAGAGCATGCACAATGTCGGCACTAGTACAGTGTATATCCACCTTTCGCAGCAATGCAGGCTGCTATTCTCCCATGGAGACGATCGTAGAGATGCTGGATGTAGTCCTGTGGAACGGCTTGCCATGCCATTTCCACCTGGCGCCTCAGTTGGACCAGCGTTCGTGCTGGACGTGCAGACCGCGTGAGACGACGCTTCATCCAGTCCCAAACATGCTCAATGGGGGACAGATCCGGAGATCTTGCTGGCCAGGGTAGTTGACTTACACCTTCTAGAGCACGTTGGGTGGCACGGGATACATGCGGACGTGCATTGTCCTGTTGGAACAGCAAGTTCCCTTGCCGGTCTAGGAATGGTAGAACGATGGGTTCGATGACGGTTTGGATGTACCGTGCACTAATCAGTGTCCCCTCGACGATCACCAGTGGTGTACAGCCAGTGTAGGAGATCGCTCCCCACACCATGATGCCGGGTGTTGGCCCTGTGTGCCTCGGTCGTATGCAGTCCTGATTGTGGCGCTCACCTGCACGGCGCCAAACACGCATACGACCATCATTGGCACCAAGGCAGAAGCGACTCTCATCGCTGAAGACGACACGTCTCTATTCGTCCCTCCATTCACGCCTGTCGCGACACCACTGGAGGCGGGCTGCACGATGTTGGGGCGTGAGCGGAAGACGGCCTAACGGTGTGCGGGACCGTAGCCCAGCTTCATGAAGACGGTTGCGAATGGTCCTCGCCGATACCCCAGGAGCAACAGTGTCCCTAATTTGCTGGGAAGTGGCGGTGCGGTCCCCTACGGCACTGCGTAGGATCCTACGGTCTTGGCGTGCATCCGTGCGTCGCTGCGGTCCGGTCCCAGGTCGACGGGCACGTGCACCTTCCGCCGACCACTGGCGACAACGTCGATGTACTGTGGAGACCTCACGCCCCACGTGTTGAGCAATTCGGCGGTACGTCCACCCGGCCTCCCGCATGCCCACTATACGCCCTCGCTCAAAGTCCGTCAACTGCACATACGGTTCACGTCCACGCTGTCGCGGCATGCTACCAGTGTTAAAGACTGCGATGGAGCTCCGTATGCCACGGCAAACTGGCTGACACTGACGGCGGCGGTGCACAAATGCTGCGCAGCTAGCGCCATTCGACGGCCAACACCGCGGTTCCTGGTGTGTCCGCTGTGCCGTGCGTGTGATCATTGCTTGTACAGCCCTCTCGCAGTGTCCGGAGCAAGTATGGTGGGTCTGACACACCGGTGTCAATGTGTTCTTTTTTCCATTTCCAGGAGTGTATGACTGATGGCAGCGGTACTCGCGAGAATGTATGGTCGCAAGAAGACCGGGCTCCTCTCGGCGACGTGGCATTACCGGGAGGGGAAACCATCGTATTCAACGTATGCCTGCATCTGTAGCAGCAATCTGAGCAGCGGTTGCCACCACAGTGACACAAGGAACAGTTACGAATCGGTTACCTTAAGGACAGCTATGAGCCAGACGCACTGTAGCTTGCTATCCAACGACCCCAAACTACCGCCAATTGCGACTTCAGTGGCCGCAAGCAAGAGTGCATTAGAGGGCACCGTGGACATCTCTTGTGTTTCCTGGTGAAAGCTGGTTCTGCCTCGGTGCCAGTGATGGCCGTGTGTTTGTTACGAGGACACCAGTTGAGTGTCTGCTACCAACCTGTCTGTGAGCTAGACACACTGGATCTACACCTATGGTCTGAGGCGCGATTTCATATGACAGAAAGAACACTCTCATGTTTATCCCACGAACCATCGCATCAAATTTGTACGCTAATCTGGTGATTAGACCTGTTGTACTGCCATTTACGGACAGTAACCTACGGGGTGTTTTCCAACAGGATAACGCTCGCCTATGTTGTAACCAAACATGCTCTAAAGAGCATAATTTAGAGGCAACGAGGCGTGCTGTGTGGGCAATTTTTTTCCACACACTATCCACTGACCGAACACCAGTGCACAATCTGTGTCCGAAAGACGGGAATGAGGTGTATTCACATAAACAGTCATTATCAGAACCTGTTACGAATGCAGTTAAGCCCACATTCAGGTATCTTGCAAACCCTGATTTACTGAGGAAGTGTCTTCACGGAGAGACACAAAATGCAAATGAAAGCCTCAATAATTTAATTTGGATTAGATTCCCAAAAAGGACATTCTGTGGTCTTGAAGTACTCTAAATAGGTGTCTATGATGCAGTTTTATGTTAAAATAATGAAAATAATGGTATAATTGAAGTGCTAAAGAGATCTGGTATACATCGTGGTGTGTTTACAACAAAAGCATTTTCCACCATCGACGAGAGCAGGGGTCAAGAAAGCTAACAGATCAGTGTCTTACCTGCAAATACTGGCCAGGCAGATTCGAAGAGGAGAGAAGGGAAACCTGGAGGATTAGAACTATCAGTACGGAGGATTTTAAAATCGAGGCAAGCTTATTACATGTAGAAGTGTGAGAAGAAAATCTTTGAACCTGATTTTCTCTGTTTTACATTTTTTACTCTATTAGAAGCCTTTTCTCAAAAAGTGTATGTGCTAATGCTATGAAATTTTCAGAAACTGTTCGCAACGTTTTGTTGTCTTCCTGGAACTAAGAAATACGAGATCTTGCAATTATATTCTGATTTATAGATGACTGTATGCAGAAAAGAAAGTTAATTTTGAATGTGCACAATTAAAAACTCTTTTAATGATACAGTTTGTACAATAAATTAATAACTGTAGTTCAGTGCTCTTATAACCTTCTCAAGGCACTGCAATAAAATTTTCAGATTAAATGCGTGATTAGAATTTGAGTTATGGCTTTTTATGAGAAAGACAATAAAAAATTAAAAATTCAGATTTCTGGCAAAATATTAATCCTGCATATTTTATTCTATTTTTACGTTAAAACACAGCTCTTTTGCCTTACACATGCAACATTTTAGAACTGTGCATTAATAATGATGGCTGTAATGATTTTTTAAATAAATGTGTACATTTTCCGTTAAACCCCCCTTAATACACTCCTGGAAAGTGAAATAAGAACACCGTGAATTCATTGTCCCAGGAAGGGGAAACTTTATTGACACATTCCTGGGGTCAGATACATCACATGACCACACTGACAGAACCACAGGCACATAGACACAGGCAACAGAGCATGCACAATGTCGGCACTAGTACAGTGTATATCCACCTTTCGCAGCAATGCAGGCTGCTATTCTCCCATGGAGACGATCGTAGAGATGCTGGATGTAGTCCTGTGGAACGGCTTGCCATGCCATTTCCACCTGGCGCCTCAGTTGGACCAGCGTTCGTGCTGGACGTGCAGACCACGTGAGACGACGCTTCATCCAGTCCCAAAATGCTCAATGGGGGACAGATCCGGAGATCTTGCTGGCCAGGGTAGTTGACTTACACCTTCTAGAGCACGTTGGGTGGCACGGGATACATGCGGACGTGCATTGTCCTGTTGGAACAGCAAGTTCCCTTGCCGGTCTAGGAATGGTAGAACGATGGGTTCGATGACGGTTTGGATGTACCGTGCACTAATCAGTGTCCCCTCGACGATCACCAGTGGTGTACGGCCAGTGTAGGAGATCGCTCCCCACACCATGATGCCGGGTGTTGGCCCTGTGTGCCTCGGTCGTATGCAGTCCTGATTGTGGCGCTCACCTGCACGGCGCCAAACACGCATACGACCATCATTGTCACCAAGGCAGAAGCGACTCTCATCGCTGAAGACGACACGTCTCCATTCGTCCCTCCATTCACGCCTGTCGCGACACCACTGGAGGCGGGCTGCACGATGTTGGGGCGTGAGCGGAAGACGGCCTAACGGTGTGCGGGACCGTAGCCCAGCTTCATGGAGACGGTTGCGAATGGTCCTCGCCGATACCCCAGGAGCAACAGTGTCCCTAATTTGCTGGGAAGTGGCGGTGTGCTCCCCTACGGCACTGCGTAGGATCCTACGGTCTTGGCGTGCATCCGTGCGTCGCTGCGGTCCGGTCCCAGGTCGACGGGCACGTGCACCTTCCGCCGACCACTGGCGACAACATCGATGTACTGTGGAGACCTCACGCCCCACGTGTTGAGCAATTCGGCGGTACGTCCACCCGGCCTCCCGCATGCCCACTATACGCCCTCGCTCAAAGTCCGTCAACTGCACATACGGTTCACGTCCACGCTGTCGCGGCATGCTACCAGTGTTAAAGACTGCGATGGAGCTCCGTATGCCACGGCAAACTGGCTGACACTGACGGCGGCGGTGCACAAATGCTGCGCAGCTAGCGCCATTCGACGGCCAACACCGCGGTTCCTGGTGTGTCCGCTGTGCCGTGCGTGTGATCATTGCTTGTACAGCCCTCTCGCAGTGTCCGGAGCAAGTATGGTGGGTCTGACACACCGGTGTCAATGTGTTCTTTTTTCCATTTCCAGGAGTGTATTTTTGTAATCACAATTGGAAATGACAGTGGTCTTCAAACAATATCTAATAAAAATTAAAAGGCAATCGTAATTGAACAAAATATACCATGTATCACAAAAATGCTCCACCCAGCAGACAGAGGTCCTTTAAACCGAAAGCTAATTCCTGAAGAATAAATCACACAGAATGACATACATGAATTAAAAAGTACAAATTATCACTAGAAAGTCAAGTTTTCGAACCACGAAATAAATATTGCGACTCCTCACAAGAACATCTACATTAGATTTTCTAAAAAATCACACTATTCTATTTTATAGAAATAATTCCACAGCTATCTTTCTTTACCTTCTTGCTAATAGTTCAATTTATTAAGAATATAGAATTTTCACTGTCATTTATATTTAAATGAGAAAATGCTTGCTGTACTTTGATTTCCAAAACCTTCAGTTCTCAACACCTTCCCGTTCTCATTCACAGATATCTTTCAATAAATGATCTGAAATACCTTAACACATAAACAGCAAATGAAAACTACCTTTAAGCCTTATCCCTACCTGTCAAGGTAAATAGCATACTACAACAAAAGAAGTTATTCTTGAAGGTACCTTTCTTTTCCTCAATTATCTACAGTTAAATCGGAAAATGCTTTTCTCTCTGTTTTCATGTGGTTTACGTTTCTAGTTTAGTATCACTGCCTAAATCAAAGCTGAATAGTTAAAAGTTTCATCATCCAGAATATTTTACTCATAGAGTGAAGTACAGACCTTCCACCTATTATCACAAATCACACATAATCACACATTACGGCAATTCCTTAAACGAGAAGGAAATGACTGTCTTGTAAATTTTAATACGTGGTACGAGTATTCCGTCTTATTAACACAAAAATCTATACTCTGTAATAAACTGTAATTTAGGTGATAACTTTATTTTCATTGACGCATTTAATAACAGACAAATCAGAGGTTCAATAGACATTTATAAATAACTTTATTAAAATAAGGAAAGTGTATTTGATAAGAAAATTAGAAAAATCAAAACCCCTTTTCATTTTATTCAGAGAGGATCGCCATATACATCTGACTGTGAAAGTCTCTTCTTGTCGCAGTGAATGCTAAATTTCTACTAGGAATTGTCCTGATTAAATATGCTCTATTTATAAAGTGAATAAATCTCCCATAAGAAGTAATCTTATTACGGAATTGGACTGCCTCAAAGTATAAATCGTCACAGATAGACATACTTCGCAAAACACATAATCCTTGTCGTCTAAAATGACTGGCTATTGATGAATGATTAATTTTCACATTACTGAACCTGAATCTGGATCCCATGAGCAACCTTTAGATTTCGCCAAATCAACAGCATAGTAATATAAAGCTGTGTATTCTGTTATAAGTCTACAGTACTTCATTGTTGTAACATTCTCTCAAACGATATTACCAGGATGATGAAGTAGATGCTGACCTGAAGTTCTTGAGGAAAATTTACCTTTCGTGACCTGAAAATAATTTGCTAAAGTGAAAGGATTTTCTGCTGTTTGAATAATTCATATGAAAGAAGAAGTGGTTCTGATTGAACTGTTGACTGAGTTAAATGGACAGGAACATTTCTTTCATTACTTACGCTCGAAGCATCGGTGTTAGGCGTCGTGGATGGTAAGTGCCACCATCATAACAAAATACATTTCATTTAACTGCATTGGTGAGGGAATGAAAAATTACATGAAATTATATTTTACCTTGCGATTATTTTTGGGTCTCAAGAATAAAAATATTTTACACAGAATAAGAATATTAATGGTCTGCGACCCACGTGGTGCCCTCGGCGCGTCATACAAAGACCTGACACAACGAACATTTGGAAAATATGTTAGATACGTAATCCGTTTGGTGAACGAAATACCGGTTTGCTAAACCCGAGCACGAAAAGGAATTCGTACCAAAGAGAATGAAATCTGCCGCACATTAATCGTAACCTTGAATATCACTTCGCTGTTCCATCTATGCCAGTGCCAAAGAATTTGTCCTGTTGCCATATGGCTCGTCAAGCATGTAGTTGTAGAAAAAAATATTACCTTTAGTTGCAGAGTGAATACCTGGGGAAGAGCTGTATACAATTCTGATTTAACTTCAACAGTACAAATCCATAGCTTCGTTGATACACACATCTCTTCCTCTTTCTCAGCATTATTCAGTGCAGCTGCATTCATGACACACAAAGGCAACAGCAGGCGTTCACTCAAGAACTGTCACGAATAGAACAGAAATGAAAAACAACGCTTTGCTCATGTTCAAATTTCGTAAGTCATGTGGATCATCCATCTCAGCAATCTCACTTCTCGTTGTCCAAGGCTTCTCTCGCCTGAAAGGCCTTAGGCACGCAAATTAGAATAGCGGATGCAGCATTCATTACACGGAAGTCAATCAGCGGGCGTAGATACGATTACTAGTGAAAAGTAGAAATTTAATAAACGTAGTAATTATATGTAAGTTAGGAAATATAACAGGCTACTCTCAATATCTACCAGTTTAGGACAAGTTGTTATGGAGTAAACCTGTGTTGTGTAACCTTTTGACAATCTTCGTTTGGACGAACGTCAGTCTTTCACAAGATGGGCACATTGTCGTGAAACGGAGAAGGCAGCACGAAGAGTTAATCGGAAATGAAATAGCGCTGTGTGAAGAGCGTATATAACGGTACGATCGCATGCTCCGCAGTATGGCAATTAGAGACCGTCTCCTACAGTTCGACATTCATACAAAAGCCTCTGCGTTAATTAGCGCAGCCCCACAGTACAATGAAAGTTCAGGCGATGCAGGAACCAATCGCGCCACATAAAACGGGCTCCCCGCTCACAGCACAGTTAATTAACAGATCAGATGAGAGATGCACTTGCTGAGTTTCGAGCGATAGGAAGTGGCAGTGTGCGTCGGTGGATAGGGAGTCTCACACAACTGTTACGGCGTATTTGTTACTGCTTGTGAGAGACATGCCATATTCAAAATACTGGAATGAAGGGTCTACAATGGCTGTGCTTTGTCTACAGTGCTGCGGTAAAGAGCAATTCATATTGCTGATGTGAACTCTACCGAAGAGATTCAAGATATTGCTCGGAATGTTAGCTGGCTGTTTTGATATGTAGAATATAGATCTTAGATTGAACTTTATAGAACAGTTTCATACTGAAGTGTTACATACATCATGTTTCTAGAATCGTAGCATGCCAGGTTCCATTAAAAACCTTAATGAGACGTTCATTATCTTCTTCTGTGTATACTAATTTAACATTAAAACTGAAGTAACAGATTACGTGGGGAATGCTGCGATTGAACTTGAAAAGTAAATCCCACGATAACCATTACACACGTTAGACTCTTCTCCATGCATCCTCAACTGTGCAGATCATAGAACGGACCTCTATTCTTTCAAAGTTTTACCACTGTCTCCAAATCCTTAAACGAAATGTTCCCCACCATGATTTAGTCTTAGGAATATCTTATCACAACTGTATACTGTACCTCCAACAAAGCCGAAAAATCTAACACGGGTAAGCCCCCTACCTGTCGCTCGCCTTTTGGAGACTTACGTTTCACACGGCACTGGAGTCCGCATCCTCTAGAGACGGCGCCTGCTCCCGCACCTGCAGCCGCTCACAGCTCCTTCGTTTCTACTCAACATTCTCTCGCAAACGAATTTTAATCACCAGACTCAACGAGACAGTGCCATAATTGTTTGTATTTTTGTTGGGCGTCCAGACGGGTACAGTCGTTTTCTTAACACGACGTTTCGACAGCGTACATTTCCGTCATCTTCAGCTGATACCTTTCCTGCATCCAACATCCCGTCTCCTTTACACTCTGATCGCCCCTCCCCCTCCCCCCGCCCCTTCCTCGCTGTGACAGGCAGAGTGCTGGTGGGAGGAGGGGGGAGGGGGATGGTGGTGCCAGTGGATGCTGCACCAACACTCGTCCTTGACTACTCTTGTGGCCAGCATTGGACGCGGAAATCACTCTCGGTCAACACTGATTTTAGTTGTCTGAGGGCTGGATCCCAAGCTCTGCTAAGGTGAAGCCATCATCTGTTGATCAGCCAGCCAGCCATTCGTATTTCAATAACCAACAACCTCCTTCGGAACACAGTCCCAAAACGACGAGGTCCGTCTTAGCGCTTCCCTTTCTTCATTCTTCATAGAGTTCCCTGCAGCCATGCCATGTTTATCAGGCACAGATTTTGTTGGCTGCTGAAGTTCGCTGTGTCTTCTGTGGTCCTTGTATCTTAAGGAGCCCCAAGTTATCGTTGTCCGTACCTCATAGAGCACGCTTTTTAAGAGGTGGATGGAAAACGTATTTAATGTAACGTCGAGCCAGTATTCTGTTCTATTTGTTCGATACTTTGCAGCGCACTTCAGATATGTCATTCTCTTTTCCTCTTCGTCTTTTATGTCTGCTTGGCGTATACTTTCTGGCTGAAAAAAACGTCGGATTTGTCTCTCGTCGTATCAGTTCGCCTTGTAAAACGTGCTGAAGCTCCCTTGGTAGGCTTTCTTCGCCTGATATTGTGCGGTTCCTGTGTACCAGTGTACGAAGCACCTCTGACGCGACAAGGATGCTAGCAGGTGGTAGCGAGGAGATACAAATCATTGTAGGTGGCTTTCCTGCACACACTGTTTCCTATTGTGTCGTCCGTTCTGCGCTTGATTAAGACGTCCAGAAAGGTGAATTTGCCATTTTCTTACACCTTCATGCTGAATTTGATATTAGGGTACAGATGGTTCATATGTTGGAGGAGCTCTGTAGTCTTTCACTCCCGCGTTACCACACCACAAAAGTGTCATTCACGTATCTGAGAAAGCATGTAGGCTTCAGTGAAGCTGTTTCCAGAGCATTCTCTTCGAAGTCCTCGATATACAAGTTTGCGACAACTGGTGACAGAGAAAGAACTTTATCCGTTTGTTCATAATAGTTGCCATCGAAGAGAAAGAATCTTGATGTGAGGACAAGTCCGAAGTCATTGTCTGGTTAAATTTCTCCCATATCAACGTGATAGAATCAGCAGGCGGCACTCTGGTGAAAAGGGATATCACATCAAAGCTCACCGTAAGGCCCTGGTCACGAGGGGTGGTTCTTGCACCTGTCGAATGAAATGGTAGGGATCACGATGTGGTGATGACATTAAGTGACGCAGAGCCTTAATGCTGTCATTAGATGTTTGGCCAGGTGGTACGTTGGTATGACAATGTTGCTTACATTGTGATATAGGGGAACATATCTCTTGTTAATTTTTGATAAGCCACAGAGCCTTGGCGGTTCATCAGCTCGCGATCGAAACTTCTTGACGATTTCCCTCGGCACGGACTGACGTAGAAGTTCAACAGTCTTCTTCTTCACTCTGTCGGTCGGGTCTCTCTCCAATTTTCTGCATGCTGGGTCCTCAAGTAGGTCATGCGCTTTGCGATTGTATTCTGACCGCAGTAGTAGTGAAGTGGCGTTTCCTTTGTCGTCTGTGGGCCGGCTCTAGTGAGCACGGGGCAGGTTTCCCAGCGTATCTCTTCCGCGTCGTCGTTAGGGAGGATGGAAATCACTTGTTGTATACCAATGATGAAATCTGCGACAGGTGTAGCAGTCGGTGTTGATGAGAAGTTGAATCCCTTTTCACAACTGATTTCACCACGTTGTCAGTGTTTCCCTGTGACTTCGATTATGGTTCGACGTTGTTCTTCCAGCGGCTGCTGTCTTTCTGCGATAAGTTCGAACTTGGATACTTGTTTGGTAGCATCACTATGTCGAGATCGGTCCGAAAGAGTCCAAGAAAAGGCTTCATACCCCGTTCAAGAATCAGGAGAGTAAACAAGCCTTCTATAAGTGGAGTGCGACTAATTCCTAAGATGATTATCCAGTAGCCGAAGCGCGTACCGAATCTTTTTCCTTGCAAGAGCCAGATTAGTTCTCCTTGTAATCCGATGGGCGGCCGCGGTTTTGATATGAAGGGCGACCCTCGCGAGTGCTCGTATTATGCTGTGGTCACGGCACCTCATCAGTAAGGCGAGAGAGCTGAGCAGAGTGCTAACACAGACCTCGTCCTTTTGGGACTGTATTGTGAAGGAGGCTATTGAAATACGATTGACTGACGGGTTGTTCGACAGACACTGGCTTTACTGTCAGCAAAGCTTGGAATCCAGCACTCAGCCAACTAGAGTCACAGCTTCGGCCGAGAGCGACTTCCGCGCACGACGCAGGCCACAGGAGTGCTGAGGGACCAGGGTGCGCCTCCAGCGTCCAGACGCGCCGTCCCCGCCCTCTCTGCAGCGCTCCACTTGTCGCGGAGTACGACCGGCAGTGGAGGAAGGAGTGCGGGGCGATCAGAGTAAAATCGACCCGGAACGTAACGAAGACACTCATTCTACAGGTACCATCTGAGAATGACGTCCAGATACGCCGTAGAAATATCGTGTTACAAAAATGACTGCACCCGGCTGGACACCAGACAATAATTCAAACAGTTGATTTGCAGAAAGAGCCTAAGATCATACGCGCGCTAATGACTGGCATCTTCTTATCCTGCCAATTGTAATAGTCCCTACGTGTCCCACCCCAAAGGAATATTTCAGTCCATACAAGCCGTCAGTAAGTGGAAACCTGCCATTTCCTCGTTTCTACATCACCACTATTAGTTTCTTCCAGCGTACCCTTATTTCACATAGCATTCTCTCTCACACTTTACCCACAGTTACCTGGAGCCTAGAAACAACCACAGCCGCAGAGCAGAGGAACTGACATCATCATCAAGTCATAAATTCATCATTGTTTCGTCATAATATAATTTATTTTGATATTACCTTTAAGAGTAATATATATAACTGATAAATAAAACAAAAGTGAGAAATGAGTTTTCTTCAGGTGTATTTTGTGTGTATTAAACTGGGGACCTAGAAACGACGGAGAGGCTTCGTCTCCGCCGTAGCCCTCAGTGGTTCACAACCCCACAAAAGGCCACAGCAGTCCACCCGCCCCACACCCACAACGTCTCATACCACGCGAGCATAACCCCCAATGTTTGCGTGGCCGTGTAATTTTTTTGTGCACGCGTATGTGGGGACAGTGTTTGTGCAGCAATCGCCGACATAGTGTAATTGAGGCGGAATAAGGGGAACCAGCCCGCATTCGTCGAGGCAGATGGAAAACCGCCTTAAAAATCATCCACAGGCTGGCCGGCACACCGGACCTCGACACTAACCCGCCGGACCGGCTCGCCATCCCGCTCGGGAAGCAGTCCGTTAGACCGGGCGGGCTTTCTTCAGGTAAACATCATACACTTCTGCTGTCATAAAGTAGAAATCCGTTATGTCACTGTACAAAGTAGTTTCGTTAGGCAGCGCATCTTGAAGTGTCACACTTGGTCTAGCTCCCGCAATGGCTTGTATGTTCGACAGTCCTATTGCTCTGCAACCAGTAAACAGTCTGACACTGCACTTTTTCGTCATGCATAAACGAATAACTGACACGATGGACGGGACTACATGACATCTCTCAGGTTTTCTTGGGATGATTGATTAATGCCTTTTTTTCAGGAGTTCTCACGACTATTTTTTTAAAAAAATTGTGTAAAATATTTTCACGGCTGACACAGGTGTCTTCTTCGGGCGCTCCATGTCTTGCTGTTACGTGAAATAGCTGCCTGGACTCCAATAAGACTCAGACTATCAGCTACTGTTGGTATCACGCTGCTATAGATGACTAACTTCGTTTCCTGATGCCCACTATACTCTTTCACTGCTATTTACTCTATTCGTGTACCAGGCTTTTACGGGTAACCTTGCCAATAATAGTGGACAGTATCATACGGTATGACGTGACAGTTCACCTTAAGTCATTTACAGATGAGCACTGGTGCAGTCAGGAGTTGATCCAATATGGCAACTAGTAGAAGAAAAAAAGAGGAATTTCAGCATCGGGTCTAGTGTTTAGACTACGTCATTGATTTAATCCATCAAGTAAAGACAGTAAACAACTTGTTTGTCTACGAGAAGGGCCGAGCACCTCTAGAATTTTAATTCTGAGGGCATCCTGTTGATGTAATCTCCTACAGAGACACCTGGAATTGATTTCTGAAGCACACTTAATGTAACAGATACAAAACAGAACGCTGAGATGCTTTTTGTTCTTTCGGATAGCAACAAGTACTCTATAGGATTAACGGGTCACAGTTTCTCGTTATAAATGAAGCAACTGTGTTCCTGCGTCCACCATATGCTGGCACGAATTTTGATTTTAAAGTTCCATCCACTTTTCATCATTATAAATGGACCAATTCCCTGAAGGAGCAGGACGGGTAACAAATGTACCACTGTTCTTTACATCAACATACATACTAGGCAAGCCACTATACCCGATAATTGTTTCCGTAAACTTACTCAACAGGCTCTTGAAAGATAAACATAGCTTTAAGTTCTAAATGTTTAAATGTGTGTGAATTCCTAAGGGACCAAACTGCTTAGTTCATCGGTTCCTATACTTACATAGTACTTTAACTTAAACTAACTTATGCTAAGAACACCACACACACACACACACACACACACACACACACACACACACACACACACACCCATGCCAGAGGGAGGTGCCGTGCAGTCCGTGACATGACGCCTCAAACCGCGCGGCCACTCCGCGTGGCCTTCAAGTTCTAAGACATCCATTTAAGTTTATTGGTATCTTCGTTATACTATTGTATGGGCTACATAAATCTGTTACGAACATAGCAAGGTGTTTCCCCATGGTTTGTTATGCTGTCAGGCCTGACTATTAAGAACACGAGACAACGGGTGAGTATTGTAGAATAACAAACAGCAAAGTCTCATGTTCACCTTTCTTAAAATATGCATTCCCAGAAATCTACCACCACACCTGACTGTTCCAATCGTCTACGATATTAATGTTATCAAGTGTTTCTCCCGTTTGGTAATAGTCTTATGTAATTGTGGATAGGCAGAGTCGATAATGTCATCACCAATACTGTAATTGGATACCAAAAGGTACTAATTTATCGTTAATGGCGTTGCCGTAAGTTCACTTTAATTTTAAGAAAGCTGCTATTCCGTGCATCAGTTACTGGGTAAATCGTTCTGGATTTCCCTAATCGTTCAGGACGATACATTTTATCGTTAACATCACGGTCAAAGAAGAATAGGAGAGTGCTGGTCAGTATATGATAAATCGTGTATCTGCAGCGATAATATTAGATGTACTTTCGTACATCCTTTTGCTACATGCTGCTGCATCACCAGCAAGTATAGGCATGGATTTGGAAAATTCCTTGAAAATTTTTGCTCAGCTAAGGCTGGCAGGTAGAAGTTCAAAAGCAGTTCAAATGGCTCTGAGCACTATGGGACTTAACATCTGAAGTCATCAGTCCCCTAGCACGTAGAACTGTTTAAACCTAACTAAACTAAGAACATCACACACATCCATGCCCGCATTCGGAAGGACGACGGTTCAATCTCGCGTCCGGCCATCCTGATTACGTTTTCCGTGATTTCCCTAAATCACTCCAGGCAAATGCCGGGATGGTTCCTTTCAAAGGGCACGGCCGACTTCCTTCCCCGTCCTCCCCTAATCCGATGAGACCGATGACCACGCTGTCTGGTCTCCTTCCCCAAACAACCCAACATCCATGCCCGAGACAGTATTCGAACCTGCGACCCTAGCAGTCGCGCGGTTCCACACTGAAGCGCCTAGAACAGCTCGGCCACTGCGGGCGGCGGCAGGTAGAAGTTAGGGGAGTGGTGGTAACGTGAGGTAGTGGGCACTGATCATGTTGTTATTAATCAAACGGTTCTTCGAGGTAGGTTGACGACACTGCTCGCCGGGAAGGAAGAACGGACTTGTGGCGCTATAAACAAATGTGGAGGAATGTCATGAGTAATCTGTCGCAACACAGGGCACTGATGTGTTATGAAAGACCTGTGCATTGCAGTTACAACGGCGCCTAGCAACCCGTATGTGGAGGCCAAAGCAGGCAGAAATAGCAGGCTTGATAATTATTACGGAACACACGTCTCGTCCTATCCAGAGGCACTACGTGAGAGGTCTGGAAAAGGATTGTAAATAAGAGAGCGCAGAAGCCAGTGAAAGCAGGCGTGTCGTCCTTCTGCGTGCGTGTGGCACTGGAGAGTATGTGTAACACCTGTTTTGGACCATTACGTATCTGTGTCATTTTTTAGTGTTTCTTAAATAAAATGTTGTATCTACAGTGGAAATTCTTGGACTACGTATACATATTTCAGTTACGTGAACTTTTGGACTATGTTGTTTAAACTGTGGTTGTGAATTTAAATAACTACTGGAGTAATTGTTATAGGCTATAATGTACTGTTAATAACTTGGTCCATAGTTAGGGAACATAAGGTCGAATGTAAAAGATGAAGGGAAGCCCCGCAGCTACGGAAGTAGCCTGGAGGAGTGGAAAAGGTGTGGTCGAAGCGCGAGTCGCTACTCGTCCTTTGTAACGAGTAAGGAGTCTGTGCTGAGCAGTGCTGCAGTTAACGTCTCGTTAGCAGTAGCGGATAATTGTGGCTCATATTCCTGGAGTATGGAGGCCAGAAGAGCTTAAGGGCGGTATTTATGGGCCTCGGATGCCGTATTTGGTGGTACCATTATCATACCACGGTTTTTGTCCTCATAAAAGTATAAATTCTACCCCAAGAAGATATGTAAAAAAACCGGGCGACACCGACAGTATTGCTATGATTGCATCGCTGCCACGTTAATAGCCACTGCAAATTGCGCCACCAATGCCACCAGCCTTCCACTAAATTGTTAATACTTGACACTCCGTAAATCGACCAGGTACTAATTTAGTTGAACTTGAATTTAATGTTGTGTTGTCATTTGCACAATTATATTTTTGAGTAGGTAAAAAGACTGCTTATGAAAGCACACTTGTTATTTAAAGAGTTAGAGTTTGTTGTGCCTCACTTAATTAATAATTAATGATAACAATACCTACCATTTCTCATACATACTGGTGTAGTTTTGTTCATGAACACGGTTCTTCAAACCAAGCAAATTTAAGGGTCCTCATGTACTAGGCTAGTTAGTTAACGAAGCAATGCAAGGTCTCCTTAAGAGCCAGTTTAGTTAGATTTTTCATTGTGTTTAGTTGCTTCAAATCCAGTTTAAGAATGAACTATTTACTGTGTTATCTATTCGAATGTAAGTTGGTTTATGCACAGGCATAGAGACACTGTACTAAGCAGTGAAGTTATAGATTATGAACATTAGCAGACCCCCTGGTTTAAATTCGGAATCACTTCAAGAATTTCACTGCTCAGTATTACTACTAGCTTCATGTGTGTCGGTAATAGCTTTTATTAACTATTACACCTACTTCGTTTAAGGTACGTGTTGTTCAGAGGCATGTGCTCTGTTTATTATCTCATTGGCCATATGTTCGTTGGTAGCACATTTATCTGCAAGGCTAAGTTACTGTGTAAGGAAAGAGATTAGTATGTGCGTCAAGGAAGGTTAGGCTAGTCTTAGCACTCCTCCTGCTTTATCATTTTGCTTGACAAAAAATTGCCTAATTAGGCTGACGACCGGTTTTAATATGTAATGTTATAGCTTACTTTTGTGCTGGGAGAACGTCCTGCCCCCACCGTTTACTGTTGGTTGTAATTTGCTGGAGTGTTTCGGAACCGTAGCCCAGTTTCATTTTTGTGTTTCTATAAGGTTATGTCAGGTCACAACAACTCAAAAATTCCTCGCAGAGGTATAAAGTTAGCATCGATTGCCGTTTAAGGTGGTCGGTGGTAACACTGAAAATGACGCATGTTTATGTTTCAGGCCGACCGCGAAGACCATCTGGTGATTGATTTCAGTGGCCAACCAGCCTGCTTAATCAATCGCCAAGCTCTACGGTACTGATGTTGTAAGTAGGCTGTTTATGTTTTCTTTATGTAAGTTTGCTGTTTATGTTTTCTTATTGGCAACGTTATGTAGCGCTCTCTGTATGAAAATCACTGGCTGTGCTGTGTGCAGTATGTGGCTAGTTTGCATTGTTGCCTGCCATTGTTGTCATGAACTGCTATAGCTGGATGTGAACAGCAGATAGCGTTGGGCAGTTGGAGGTGAGCCGCCAGCAGTGGTGGACGTGGGGAGAGAGATGGCGGAGTTTTGATAATCTGTAAGACTGAATGTCAATTATGAATATTAAGGTAAATACATTGTTTGTTCTCTATTAATATCTTTCATTTGCTAACTATCCCTATCAGTAGTTAGTACCTTCAGTGGTTTGAATCTTTTATTTAGCTGGCAGTAGTGGCGCTCGCTGTTTTGCAGTAGCTTGAGTAGCGAAGATTTTTGTGAGGTAAGTGATTTGTAAAAGGTATAGGTTAAAGTTAGTCAGGGCCATTGTTTTGTAGGGGTTATTGAAAGTCAGATTGCGTTGCGCTAAATAATATTGTGTGTCAGGTTAAGCACAGGCTTGTATAATTGTTCTAAGTGGACGTTTCACATGTAAAATTGTTCAAAGGGGACGTTTCATATGTCGACCCTTAGCCTAGGATACCTCACTGGAATCTTCTGATTTTTTTCTTGTAGTTTGTGTATTTAGTGTAGCTTTTGTTTATTGCTAGCGCGTAATTGTAGAGAGAATCTCCTTTGTAGTTGCAGTCTTTCATTGTTGTACAGTAAAACAGTTGTGGCATGCATGTAGCTTTGCGCCAAGTATTTCGCTGCTGCAATTAACTAGATATTATTTTCAGTGCTATGTTAATGTGTTCTCTTGTTTTTGCTATTCAAGTTGTGCTTTTCTGTGTTGTCGTGTGAAATATTGTGACAATAATGGCGTGTGAAAAACGTAACACTAGGCTCCAAACTAAATTGAGAAATAATAGTGACGACGAGCGTAGCTTATCAGCACCACTGGGTAGTGAATTAACTAATATTCAAAGTAGTAATTTGGTAACTGTGCATAGGGAAATGGAGCGGGCGTCAGACAATGGCGTAGGCAGTGAAACAGGTAGTGAAAAGGGAAGCATTGTCGATCGATCGGTCGGCAACAGCTCGCCTCAGGAATCCGAAATGATAGGACACAATTTTGCAAATACTGTAGATTCAGGTTTTGCGTCCTCACCGTTTTCTCAAATGAGTCAAGACACATTTTCCGCTTGTCAAAATGTGAATGTTGCCGGTGCAAATTCACTGCCGAAAAGCACTGAGGAACATGTTTCAGACACCAGTGCATTGTTATTACAGTTAATGCAACAAATGGGACAAAGGCTACAAAAGTTAGACACAACGCTTGAACAAAATCAGAAACAAATGGGACAGAATCTTCAAAAGTTAGACACAATGGAACAAAATCAGAGACAAACACAGCAAAAGCTTCAAAAGTTAGACACAATGGACCAAAATCAGAGACAAACACAGCAAAAGCTTCAAAAGTTAGACACAATGGAACAAAAGCTTCAAAAGTTAGACTCAGTGGAACATATGCTTGAACAAACACGTGAAGATTTAACTACTGAGTTACATAAAATAGAATCGAAATGTCAGAAAGTCTGTAATGACGTAAAAACACAAATTTGTGAGCATTTCCAACCTATTTTTTCGCGTCATGAGAATGTATTACAGAATCACGAAGCAGCCATAAAAGAACTGCAAACCATTGTTCATGAAAATCATGAGACCTTGTGGGCTAAAATTGACTCAGTTGCATCTACCGATTCGGTTACGCAACTGGCAAAAACTCAGGAAAACTTAAAGAACACAGTGGATTCGATTTCAACACAAATGGACACTCTGAAACTTGGTTCAGAAAAACACACTGAGGAAATGTGTTCACTATCGGAGAAAGTAGCTGAACTTTCGGATCAGGTCACTAACTTATCTACAAAGGTAGATGATGATCTGAATGACACAAGACCCGTAGCCTTCACTGACACAGAAGACTATGAACAAATAAGAAAATTCAAACAAAATCAAAATCAAATTAATACACAGTATAAAAGAGAAATCCGGGAAGTACAAGATCAGTTGACGCAGGTGATACAAGAATTACGTATTTCAGAGGACACTCGCGCCCCAATACTGGAAGAGGGACATAGAAATACGGAAAAGCCACAACATAATAACACAGAGCATTTCGGTAATTATGAAAGAAATTGGCAAGGTGCACCGAATTTTGAGATGGAACCGCCGACACGACGTAACAATGACCGATATGTGACTCGCCGACATGATGATTTTGACTATAAGCTGTTCATTACTACACGTAAATTCAAAACATTTAAGAATTCTGGCAACGACATTCATCCACAAGCGTGGCTCCATCAATTCTCTCATTGTTTTCCTCCCAACTGGTCATTAGAACACAGATTAGAATTTATGTGTGGCTACTTGGAGAATGAACCAGCTGTAAGAATGCGATCGGTCATTCACGATTGCCACAGTGAAGGAGAATTTTACCATGCCTTCCTCTCAGCATATTGGTCTCAAGCTACACAAGACCGCGTAAAACATAGCATCATGATGATGAAACACTTTGAACAATCTGAATTTTCCAGTCTTGTCAAATATTTTGAAGACATGTTGCACAAGAATCAGTACCTATCAAACCCATACAGCCCTTCAGAACTCATCCGCATTTGCTTAATCAAACTGCCTGAACATTTACGACACATTATTTTGGCAGGACGTTGCAAAGACGACATTGAAGCTTTTCAGGGACTGTTACAAGAACTGGAAATTGACACAGACAGTCGTGGGATGCGAAAACAGGAAATCAATCACTACAGGTCACATCCGTCACAATTCCGTGACGACAGAAATAATAACTGGACACGACAAGTCTATTCTTACAACGCAAATCGTGACCAAAACAGACACCACCCGTATGACAACCGTTGGCAGAGTAGTAATAATTACAGGGAAAGATCACCTCTCCGCAGTAATGACTATCACAGAGACAATCAGAGAAACAGACAATATGGGAACCAAAATAACTATTATCAAGGGAGACAGAATAACTTTAGACGCAACGGTCCAGCGCGTAGTTACGATTCAAGGAGAAATTCTCCACCACGTGACCGACAAGAAAGAAACTATGGAATCTACCGACATGACGACAGACGATATGATCGTAACGACAGACCTGAATTGCATCAGAACTGGCGAGATTTAAACACAGCAGAGCACTCTCGTCACGATGAATTTGTAGAAGTTAGGTCTCCAAATCCCAATAACGACGCGCGCCAACAAAGAGACAATAGGCGATGACTCACACCACTGGCAGCCACAAGACGTACTTATGAAACTGACGACGCAGCTGCCGTAGCTAGTAATTACGTAAAAATGGAAGACATTAGGGACATCTTACTCCAGGAACACGACGTAAAACGTAACAACATTGCATATCCTGTGATTCATATTACTGTAAATGACGTAAAATTTACGGCAGTACTTGACTCTGGCAGTCCCATTTCAGTAATTAGCGAAACAGCTTTTAGCAAATGCAACAAAGCGAACGATTGCCCCACACTTCCGTTACGTAAGATTAAATTACAAGGTGCAATCTTTGGAAAAAGTGTAGATGTACGCCAACAAACCAACTTAGAATTCTTTTGTCAAAGCCACAGCTTCTCTATGAACTTCCTTATTGTTCCATTATTGTCGACGGAAATTATACTGGGAGTAGACTTTTTGAATGAATATAAAGCAATCTTAAGCTTTCACGATGCTGAAATAAGTTTAGAGAAAGAAGGTAAGTCAATAGCTTTGAAATTTGAAGACTGGCTCTCAAACAATGATGAGGAAATTAATCGGCTTTACCTTCTGTTAGATAACAGTTCGGAATTTTCTACGGAACTAGACACTAACAATCACTCTGCAAGTACTGACAGGGATGACATCGACGGCATATTTGAAATTAATGAGTTAATTCAGAATAAAATTCAAACAATTGAGAATTGTAATGACACTGATAGGCAGGACCTTTTTGAGATTTTACAAGCACATTCCACAGTTTTTACTCACAAAACAGGAACAATCAAGGGATTTCAATACCAATTTCGTGTTCGTGAGCATACTAAATTTTGTGTAAGACCATACGTAATTCCAGCACATTATAGGGACCGTGTTAGAACAGAAATACAATCTATGCTTGACGAGGGCATTATTGAGCCTGCAGTAAGCTCATACACAATCCGTTACATGTTGTTGAGAAGAAAAATGGATCGATCAGACTTGTCTTAGATTCGAGACAAATCAATACTATCATTATTCCTGAAACAGACAGGCCGCAGACGATGGAAGAACTTCTTCAAAATTTTAATGGTGTAAAAGTGTTGTCTTCCATTGATCTCAGATCCAGCTTTTATCAGATCGAACTACATCCAGAATGTAGAAAATACACAGCTTTCCTTTGTTTCGGCGTTTGTTATCAGTTTCGGAAACTTCCTTTTGGTTTGAACATTTCTTCAGCAGCATTCATTCGCGGGTTAAATTCCATATTACCTGAGTTCTTAAAACGTCACATCACCTTATATGTGGACGATATTCTAATAGCAGAAGCCTCATGGGAACAACATAACCGCATCCTCAACAGTTTGTTACGTACTTTTGCAGAATCTGGAATTACAGTTAACTTGGAAAAGTCTGAATTCGGTAGGTCAAAGGTGAAGTTTTTAGGACATATTATTTCTTCTGAAGGCATTCAGCCGGATCCTGAAAAGTTAGAAGCAATCAGAGCCATTCCAGTTCCATCCACAAAAAGACAAGTCCGCAGTTTTCTAGGTCTCGTAAATTTTTACCGTCGTTTTCTGAATATGCAAATTCTAGTTACACCAAAACTTTGTTCTCTCACTGGAAAAAATACTATTTGGAACTGGGACGAACAAGCACAGTTGGAATTCAATTCTTTGAAAGAAGCGTTACTTCACGCGCCAATACTAGCTCATCCAGATCTGTCACAAGATTTCTGCCTTAGCACTGATTCTTCCAAAGTTGGTCTTGGTGCCCATTTATTTCAAGAAGCCATAGAAGATGACATTACTGTTCAGAAAACCATTGCTTTTGCTAGCCGAGTGCTAACAAAATCTGAAAAAAATTATTCCGTTACTGAATTAGAAGCTTTAGCTATCGTTTGGGCATTTAACAAATTCCGTTTCTTTCTTTCTGGTAAGCACGTAAAAGTATACAGTGATCATCGTGCATTACAATTTCTTATGTCTTCAAAATTAAATCATGATAGGTTAAAACGTTGGGCATTGTTTCTGCAAGAATTCCGCTTCACAATAGTCTACATTCCCGGCAAGGAGAACATTGTTGCGGACGCGCTGTCACGCGCACCGGCTGGGCTTGAGAAAAGTAACACAGAAGGCAACCTCGAGAAAAATTTCAGTATTCTTTACATTCAGAAAGTCGCCTTTGAAAACTTCATCACCACATCTTTAAAGGACATTGCTCATGAACAAGATAAAGATCCGATTTGGAAAGATATCAAAAGTAAATGGCATGAAAAGACACAGACTTAGATTCGGCATTATTACCTGGTTAGAAACAACATACTCTTCAAACGCTGCACTGTTGATGACAAGCTATGGGTACTTTGCATTCCAGACGATTTTGTTAATAAGCTCATTTGGTACATTCATTTCAGCTATGCACATTTTGGCCCACGAAAATGTTTTCATATTCTTCGAACGACTTGTTATTTTAACAATATGGAAAAGCGAATTCGAAGAGTCTTGTCTATTTGTAAACTTTGTCAAAAGGCGAAACCGTCTACTATCTCACATCGTGCTCCGCTGTTTCCTATAATTCCTTCTAAATTAAAAGAATTTGCTGCTGTTGATCTCTTGGGACCGCTTGTCAGAACATCTAATGGATTTGCATACGTTCTAGTCGCTGTTGAACTTACTTCAAAATTTGTTTCTTTCACTCCGTTACGTAAAGCCACTGGACGGTCTGTATCCAACGCCTTTGTTAAAAATTTCTTACGTGAAGTTGGACACGTTAGTAAAGTCATTTCAGATAACGGACCGCAATTCAGATCTGCTGTTTGGTCACGCATGCTTCGGAATCATAAAATCAAACCTGTTTTTATTTCATTGTATTCACCACATTGCAACCCGTCTGAACGGATTATGAAAGAAATCAATAAGCTTTGCAGACTTTATTGTCACAGAAAGCATCAGCATTGGGACAGATATTTACACTTATTTCAAAATGTGCTGAATGAAATGCCTCATGATTCCACTGCTTTACCTCCTACTCTTGTACTGAAGAATGTAGAACCACCGAACAGAATCAGAGAGCTTGTACCTTTCCCGAATACACGTAAACTGCGACACAAAGACATAATTGATTTGGCTCTTAAAAATATAAAATCTGCAGCAGAGAAAAGGAGAAAACTACACGGTAAAGCAAATGCAAAGAAATTATATATTGGTCAGAAAGTTCTCATTAAAGCTCATTCATTGTCACATAAGAAGAAACACTTGAGTCACAAATTCTTTCTAGTTTACAATGGACCTTACAGAATCCGACGTATACCACATGATAATTGCGTTGAAGTTGAAACTCTGCGTACTAGGAAGAGTAAAGGTTTACACCACATTTCTCATGTCAAACCATTTATTGACAGATAATTTGCTTTTTAACTTAGTCTTTGCAATTTTCACTTCACGCTACTTGTACAATTTGTCAGAGTTAAGAAACTGTTAACATGCAACATTTTGGTTTGCTTACGAGTGGATTCTGGATTTGAGGTGCTTTCTGTGAAATGCCAGATGACACAGTGGATGGTTTGTGTGACAGCTACACGATTATATCACGACGTTACTAATGAGTGACAATTTACAATGTTGCTTTTGCGGTGTATCTGTTTGATATCTGCACAGTTTTTTCTGAATTCTTCTATAAAGTGAGACATGTTTTAGTGGTGACTTTTGTGCTATTGCTACAAGGAGACAGCCTTTTCCGTAGGACAACAATACGTTACAGCACAGTACTTTCCTCATCACAGCAATAAGCGTAATAACTAAGTTATCTATACGCAAAGCATTTCACTTTGTTTATCATGAGGTAAGTACATTGACTTCTGCAGAACTTAGCTTTCGGAGGACAATGACTACGACACTTCCCAGAGATTATCTTACAGCAAGACGCACATTTAGCGCTACAGGACACGTATTTAAGTGATTAATTTTGTACTTAAAACATTTATTTTTAGAGATTTTTGAATTACAAAGAAAGTTTTTCGTGACACATTTCATTTCATTGCTGTAAGCTGTAATACCTGAGGGTGTAATTACAATAAACCTCAGGGGGGTACACGCCTACTTTGTGTACCATGTGTTTGGCAAGCACAAGGAGCCCTAGCTAATATGGTATTTGCTTATACAACTTTACACATCGGTACCATATTTCTCTAACACATAAATTACACACCTATCTGATCATTTAACAGAGAAACAAACATCCTTTTACTACGTCAGTGACACATGTTTACGCAATTACAGAGTTGGATTACTTCACACTTAAGAAATTGTACTTTGTCTGTACTTTGTGCACTGTTCATATTTTTTTGGAACCATTGTGATACTATGAGAACTTTGAATGATGTATTTGGTAAGGGAGTATAATTTTTAAAGTACGTTTGAGGTAGATGACACTACTGAAATGAGCAGAGA
The DNA here is from genome assembly GCF_023864275.1 of Schistocerca cancellata. Lineage (NCBI taxonomy): Eukaryota > Metazoa > Arthropoda > Insecta > Orthoptera > Acrididae > Schistocerca > Schistocerca cancellata. The sequence goes on from NC_064631.1 coordinate 727,719,044, forward strand.
ATTTTCTTTAGGTTTTGAAATCATTGGAGGAAGCTACGACGTTTTTGACATTTGACTGAGGTGTTATGATGTTATTTTTACGACGACGATGTGTATTATGCTGTTGAGGTATGTTTATGTCAATAAAATTCTTGACCTATGAAATGTTTTTATATGAGACTGTCACTGTAGCGGAAACTGCTGTCGTAAATATTTCCGTAAGAAAGTTAAGTGACCACCTGCACATAATGCGACGTGGGCACCCAGGTGTGTCAGACACCTGGAGAACAAGCCTTTTCAGACGCTCAGGTAGAAAAGAAAGCCATTAGGATGTGCCTTTCATCGCTAATGCGACACGCTCGTTACTTGAAAACATATGATTTTTGTAATGCGTTGTGGGCACACAGCTGTGTCAAACACCTGGAGAATAAACCATTAGGATGTGCCTTTCATCGCTAATGCGACACCCTCGTTACTTAAAAATTTATGATATTTACTGAAATGCCTAACAAAATGACAAGAAATATTTTTACATCTGCACACCTGATTATGACAAGAGTCTTTGTACGAGAGTTGAGAGCAATTAACTTATGAAATGAAATGTCACATGACTACTGAATGACATTTTTATGCTTTGGTTTGTGTAATTGCTTATTTCATTTGATGTCTGGTTTCCAGCTGTGTTGCAGCATTGCTTTTATAAAATGAGATGCATTTGCTAATGTGAACTCTTTCTGTCAACAGATCTATTAAATGATAATTTTGTAATCCACATTCTTTAAAAAAAGGAGCACTTGGAAAGGAAAGAATAATAAGAAGTAACTCGTAACAGTAACACTTAATTTTCTTTTCAGGTACATGGTAATATTTTTTTTACAATAAGTTGTTATGGTGCACCACTTTAATTACATAGACATTAAGATGACCACTTTAATTACATAGACATTAAGATGTGAATATGCATTTCCCTTGTCTGCATTGTTGTTTTTACTGTAATATTTTTTCTGCTTGCGCTATGTCATGTTTAGGTATAAGTTGCTGCTGTTTGCAAGGCATAGTGTTATTGAATTTGACTTTTGCTAATTTATGCTGCTAGCTTTGCCAATTTGCATTTCTTTGTCATTTCTGTTTGTGTTGATTTGTTGTGATGCTGCATTGCCTCGTCCTTTGGTATATATATCTGAGCTCAGTAGATTTAAGTTAGCTTAAGAGGGGGTAGACTATATAAGAAACTGACTATGGAGAATAGGTAAAGAATGCATTGCGAAGAAAGATTTGGGCCCCAATGAGTATTGTACAATCAGAAATAATTATTTTGAAAGAAATATGGATAGAATACAGGAACGAGGTATAGGTAGGATTTTCTTGGAAATAAATGACGAGGTAAGCAATGTGTGAACATATAAATACAGAAAGCATGCTTGGATAGGATTTTTTTGGTGGAAACAAATGTTGAAATAAGACGAAAGATCTATCGAATGAAGTTGTGGGGTGGACTGCAGTACCAAATGTTACACTGAAAACAAACCCTGTCCTTTCCTTTTGTGTTATCCCACTATGTGTTTGGGTACCCTTGTGTATTTGTGTTTTTCCTGTCTTTATGTGTTTAGCTGATGAGAGCTCTGTTGTAGACTTTTTCTAATAATATGTTATTTACTTTGCAAAGATGCTTAGACATTATTTATTCTGTGTTGTTTTAATGCTCATGTGTGAAGTTGAATTTTTAAAAGTGATTCTGATCTTTTATGTATGTACTCATGTCATCATTCCTGTAACACTGATGTATATGTTTATTTCTATTCTTTTGTAAAGCCTGTACTACAAATGTTATCTGTATTGTTATGTTTTTAATGATGTATTTTGTATCTTTGTAATTTTATTCTTATGTTATAAAATTGTAATTGTCACCAGTTCATGATATTAGTAACTTGTAAGTTACATTTCACTGCACACGTTTCTGTTGGTCATAGTATATGGACAATAAGTGAGAAGTTGGGACTGTTAGTGTTTGCACGTGTGTTGATAATTCAGCAAGGGTCTGGATAACAGCATTGCTGGTTCTAAGGACAATTCCAAAAACTTTGTGAGTGCACAAGTGGTGGTTATGAACTTGCTATATTATCTGCAAGACTCTTCACTGGTGATTGTGCACCTGCACAGTCACAACAGATGGCTGTTGGTCATCTCTACCAGGACTACAGTGGGCCTGTCCACACTTTCTACAAGGACTGCAGTGGGTCTGCACCTCTGGTGGCCCGCCAATACCGTCACCTCTACCAGGACTACAGTGGGCCTGTCTACAATTTCTACAAGGACTGCAGTGGGTCTACACCTTTGATGACTCACCAATACAATACTCTCTACCAGGACTACAGTGGGTCTGCTCTGTGATGACCTACCTACCAATATTCGTCAGAACTTCGAATGACTCTGCTGTGGGTTTGCTCCATTGTGGCCCATTACCTGTCAGCATGTCAAGAGTCAGCACTGTCTTTCCGTTGGAAGGACACCACTACTTCTTCAAGACTGCATGGAAATCCACTACTTCTGTGTGCAATTTTTTTACTAATGAGACTTTGTAAAAAGACTGTAATTACTATTATGATGAACGATCAGGACTGTCTTTATGGACTGTGAGAAAATTTTAGCTGTTGACCAACATTGTATCAATAAGTGTGTGCATTGGATATCTTTGTTAGTGTAATTATGAAAAATTTTATCAAATCATTATTGGCCACTGGCCAAAAACATTTGTAAAATTTTTTGTGGGGAGCATGGGGGCTATGTAAGTAGGCTGTTTATGTTTTCTTTATGTAAGTTTGCTGTTTATGTTTTCTTATTGGCAACGTTATGTAGCGCTCTCTGTATGAAAATCACTGGCTGTGCTGTGTGCAGTATGTGGCTAGTTTGCATTGTTGCCTGCCATTGTTGTCATGAACTGCTATAGCTGGATGTGAACAGCAGATAGCGTTGGGCAGTTGGAGGTGAGCCGCCAGCAGTGGTGGACGTGGGGAGAGAGATGGCGGAGTTTTGATAATCTGTAAGACTGAATGTCAATTATGAATATTAAGGTAAATACATTGTTTGTTCTCTATTAATATCTTTCATTTGCTAACTATCCCTATCAGTAGTTAGTACCTTCAGTGGTTTGAATCTTTTATTTAGCTGGCAGTAGTGGCGCTCGCTGTTTTGCAGTAGCTTGAGTAGCGAAGATTTTTGTGAGGTAAGTGATTTGTAAAAGGTATAGGTTAAAGTTAGTCAGGGCCATTGTTTTGTAGGGGTTATTGAAAGTCAGATTGCGTTGCGCTAAATAATATTGTGTGTCAGGTTAAGCACAGGCTTGTATAATTGTTCTAAGTGGACGTTTCACATGTAAAATTGTTCAAAGGGGACGTTTCAATGTGCCACAGCTTTGGCGAGCGGGTCTGAAACTTAGTGCTGCACGGGTGCAGGGCGCAAGGCAGCGATCAGCTCCCAGTCTCTGAGTGACGTCATCAGATGGACTGCAGGCTGCCGTCCGCAAGGGTGGAGCCGGGGTGCGATCTCGCGGCCTCCCGAGTCCGAGGCCGTCCTCATTCAGCGACTGATAAGCCACCTGGGTGGGCGACTGGAGCTACTGGTGGTCCACTACAACGACGGCTGCTGGCTGTTACCCTTCGGCGTCCTACTTGGTGACCGTGAGTAGTGCTCGGGAGAATAAGCGGTGGCGCTGCGGAGAGCAGGGGGGCGAGGCTGCCGGCTCGGCCAACGCACGCTGCCGGCCACGCTGGTCGGACGAGGACGGGATCCGCCACGTCACGGCCTGGTGCGGCAGCTGCAGATCCCAGTGCTGGCGTCTGCGCTGACACGAGCAGGCACGCCGCGCCGCTGTCTTCTGGCTCAGCAGAGGTACTGTGTATTTTTCGGCGGAATAGAAGTCAGTGCCAAACTTGTCTGTGTGTCTCCCAAATCATGTCCAGCCATCCTGGCTCATTACACGGGGCTGAGGCTATGGGGCCGAAACGATGTATGAAAAAAGAGCTATATTTGGGATGCGTTGCGTATATAGAACTGATTATCACTTTGAACTGATGTAAGGAAATCATTAGAAACCAGTAAAGATTTCAACCAAAGAAAAATTGCCAAACAGCTATATACACTCCTGGAAATGGAAAAAAGAACACATTGACACCGGTGTGTCAGACCGACCATACTTGCTCCGGACACTGCGAGAGGGCTGTACAAGCAATGATCACACGCACGGCACAGCGGACACACCAGGAACCGCGGTGTTGGCCGTCGAATGGTGCTAGCTGCGCAGCATTTGTGCACCGCCGCCGTCAGTGTCAGCCAGTTTGCCGCGGCATACGGAGCTCCATCGCAGTCTTTAACACTGGTAGCATGCCGCGACAGCGTGGACGTGAACCGTATGTGCAGTTGACGGACTTTGAGCGAGGGCGTATAGTGGGCATGCGGGAGGCCGGGTGGACGTACCGCCGAATTGCTCAACACGTGGGGCGTGAGGTCTCCACAGTACATCGATTTTGTCGCCAGTGGTCGGCGGAAGGTGCACGTGCCCGTCGACCTGGGACCGGACCGCAGCGACGCACGGATGCACGCCAAGACCGTAGGATCCTACGCAGTGCCGTAGGGGACCGCACCGCCACTTCCCAGCAAATTAGGGACACTGTTGCTCCTGGGGTATCGGCGAGGACCATTCGCAACCGTCTCCATGAAGCTGGGCTACGGTCCCGCACACCGTTAGGCCGTCTTCCGCTCACGCCCCAACATCGTGCAGCCCGCCTCCAGTGGTGTCGCGACAGGCGTGAATGGAGGGACGAATGGAGACGTGTCGTCTTCAGCGATGAGAGTCGCTTCTGCCTTGGTGCCAATGATGGTCGTATGCGTGTTTGGCGCCGTGCAGGTGAGCGCCACAATCAGGACTGCATACGACCGAGGCACACAGGGCCAACACCCGGCATCATGGTGTGGGGAGCGATCTCCTACACTGGCCGTACACCACTGGTGATCGTCGAGGGGACACTGAATAGTGCACGGTACATCCAAACCGTCATCGAACCCATCGTTCTACCATTCCTAGACCGGCAAGGGAACTTGCTGTTCCAACAGGACAATGCACGTCCGCATGTATCCCGTGCCACCCAACGTGCTGTAGAAGGTGTAAGTCAACTACCCTGGCCAGCAAGATCTCCGGATCTGTCCCCCATTGAGCATGTTTGGGACTGGATGAAGCGTCGTCTCATGCGGTCTGCACGTCCAGCACGAACGCTGGTCCAACTGAGGCGCCAGGTGGAAATGGCATGGCAAGCCGTTCCACAGGACTACATCCAGCATCTCTACGATCGTCTACATGGGAGAATAGCAGCCCGCATTGCTGCGAAAGGTGGATATACACTGTACTAGTGGCGACATTGTGCATGCTCTGTTGCCTGTGTCTATGTGCCTGTGGTTTTGTCAGTGTGATCATGTGATGTATCTGACCCCAGGAATGTGTCAATAAAGTTTCCCCTTCCTGGGACAATGAATTCACGGTGTTCTTATTTCAATTTCCAGGAGTGTATCTTCGCAGGTTATTTTAGAGGACCGCCGGCCGCTGTCGTCGAGCAGTTCTAGGCGCTACAGTCTGGAACCGCGCGACCGTTCTAGGGGACTGATGACCTCAGCAGTTAAGTCCCATAGTGCTCAGAGCCATTTTTTAGACGACCAGTTTCCCCATCTCACTAATGCCATCTTCAGGTCCTATGCATTCAAGTTATGCCAAATCAGATACATCGATGCTTGCATAAATGAAGCCTTTAGTATCTGGATTCTGTGAATTTTTTGTGGGGAATGGTGTACTTGGTGAGTTGTTATCAAGTCTTCTAACTACACTCTCTAACAAAAATTCACAGAAGCGAGATAATGAACTTTTCACTTATGCATGAATCGATGTATCTGATTCTGAATACATGGAGTGAGAGGACCTGAAGACGGCATTAATAAGATGCCGAAACTGGTCGTCTAAATAAAATAACTTGTGAAAATCACTGTCGTTTTGCGATTTTTCTTTGATAACTGTCTGACTGGCCGCTCACCCGTATCAATGACATATCAACAGAGACAATTAAGAATGGTTTGTGACAATGAGAGAGAAGGAAAGAGGGGTGGGTGAATAAATGTGAATTCCAAACCTCCAGGATTTGAGTCCCGTTAACTGTCGTTTCTATCCCTGATCTAGATAAATAATACGGATTTACAGTAGTGTGTTGTACCTTCTTTAGAAAGAAAAAGTGAGAATTTTACGTTTCGCCTTTTCCTTCACTCGTTAAAGTTGCCCTCACTTCATTCTTTTATGCGAAAAATAAATATACAGGTAAGGGAAGAACACTCTGAAAACAAGGAAACGAAGGAGGAAGGTACTCGTTGTAGTTCTCAGCATTTTTACCTCGCTGTACAGATACGACATTTGCTGGCGATTTCGCGTCTACAAGGACTTGACAGCAGACAGTGCCCTTCCAGAAAGTGTGTTTCCGTCGGGAGGATCCCTGAAAGGCTCCTCGAGGAACAGGAGGGCATCTGAGAGGAAGCCAGCGAGGGCGCGGGGCGGGGCGGGGCGGGAACGAAGTGGCCCCCCTCGGCGCATTGCCGCCGCTACGGCGCCGCGGTTTACAGAGACACGTAATCAAAGGGATGCGCCCATGAACAATTCATGAGCCCCGGCGCCCGGCTCTCGGATTAAGTGCGAGCAGCTACAAAACGGCGCGTTATCGCCGCGCATCTGCCGGCCCGCAGCCGCTGCCTGCCTTCACGAGGCACCCACTCAGGAGAGAGGGGCGCCCAGCGTCAGCGCCGCCGCCGTAGGCCGTCCGTCTGCTCTGCTCTGCTCTGCTCTCTGGCGCGAGCTGCGTCCACTGTTCCCCTCTGAGTGAGTTTGGTCACGGATTGTATGTAACTGGTACTGCCCCCCCCCCTCTCTCTCTCTCTCTTTTTCCCCCGCCCCCCTCCCTGTCCCCCCCCCCCTTAACCTCCTCCCATACACACACCAAACAGCACTTAATATCCTACAAATGTCCAAGTTTCTTCGATAATAATAACAGCAAAAATATAAAATATCTTAAAATAGTAATAATTTGGTATTTCGGCACATTATTACGACGCTGGGCGGAATAATAGCTTACCCCTAAAATTGTTAAAAAGTATTCTGGTTTTGAAAAGAATAAACAATACATGACTTCAATTTTTTCATCAAAATTTCCTCGAAGGGAACAATAAGCTAAAAAGTAAACTAGTACATTACTGGAAGTAGGCTAGTGACAGATTCTTGCTACACTACTGGCCATTAAAATTGTTACATCAAGAACAAATGCAGATGATAAACGGGTATTTATTGGACCAATACATTATACTAGAACTGACATCTACATCTACATGATTACTCTGCAATTCACATTTAAGTACTTGGCAGAGAGTTCGTCGAACCACAATCATACTATCTCTCTACCATTCCACTCCCGAACAGCGCGCGGGAAAAACGAACACCTAAACCTTTCTGTTCGAGCTGTGATTCCTCTTATTTTATTTTGATGATCATTCTTACCTATGTAGGTTGGGCTCAACAAAATATTTTGGCATTCGGAAGAGAAATTTCGTAAATAGATCTCGCCGCGACGAAAAACGTCTTTCCTTTAATGACTTCCATCCCAACTCGCGTATCATATCTGCCACACTCTCTCCCCAATTACATGATAACACAAAACGAGCTGCCCTTTCTTGCATCCTTTCGATGTCCTATGTCAATCCCACCTGGTAAGGATCCCACGCCGCGCAGCAATATTCTAACAGAGGACGAACGAGTGTAGTGTAAGCTGTCTCTTTAGTGGACTTGTTGCATCTTCTAAGTGTCCTGCCAATGAAACGCAACCTTTGGCTCGCCTTCCCCACAGTATTATCTATGTGGTCTTTCCAACTGAACTCGTTCGTTATTTTTACACCCAGATACTTAGTTGAATTGACAGGCTTGAGAATTGTACTATTTATCACGTAATCGAATTCCAACGAATTTCTTTTGGAACTCATGTGGATCACCTCACACTTTTCGTTATTTAGCGTCAACTGCCACCTGCCACACCATACAGCAATCTTACTAAATCGCTTTGCAACTGATACTGGTCTTCGGATGACCTTACTAGACGGTAAATTACAGCATAATCTGCGAACAACCTAAGAGAACTGCTCAGATTATCACCCAGATCGTTTATATAGATCAGGAACACCAGAGGTCCCAGGACGCTTCCCTGGGGAACACCTGATATCACTTCAGTTTTACTCGACGATTTGCCGTCTATTACTACGAACTGCGACCTTCCTGACAGGACATGTGGTTGTATTTTTACATAATTTGGGTGCATACATCCTGAGAAATCAGCACCCACAACATCTGGCCGTAATAACGGCCTTGATACGCCTGGGCATTGAGTCAAACAGAGCTTGGATGGTGTGTACAGGTACAGCTGCCCATGCACCTTCAACACTATAGCACAGTTCATCAAGAGTAGTGACTGGCGTATTGTGACTAGCCACTTGCTCGGCCCCCATTGACCAGATGTTTTCAATCGGTGACAGATCTGGAGAATGTGCTGGCCAGGGCAGCAGTCGAACATTTTCTGTATCCAGGAAGGCCCGTACAGGACCTGCAACATGCGGTCGTGCATTATCCTGCTGAAATGTAGGGTTTCGCAGGGATCAAATGAACGGTAGAGCCATGGTTCGTAACACATCTGAAATGTAACGTCCACTGCTCAGAGTGCCGTCAATGCGAACAAGAGGTGACCGAGACGTGTAACCAATGACGCCAAACACGGATGCAACCATCATGATGCTGTAAACAGAACCTAGATTCATCCGAAAAAATGACGTTTTGCCACACGTGGACCCAGGTTCGTTCTTGAGTACACCATCACAGGCGCTCCTGTCTGTGATGCAGCGTCAAGGGTAACCGCAGCCATGGTCTCCGAGCTGAAAGTCCATGCTGCTGCAAACGTCGTCGAACTATTCGTGCAGATGGTTGTTGTCTTGCAAAGGTCCCCATCTGTTGACTCAGGGATCGAGACGGGGCTGCACGATCCGTTACAGCCAATCGGATAAGATGCTTGTCATCTCGACTGGTAGTGATACGAGGCCGCTGGAATCCAGCACGGCGTTCCGTATTACCCTCCTGAACCCACCGATTCCATATTCTGCTAACAGTCATTGGATCTCGACCAACGCGAGGAGCAATGTCGCGATACGATAAACCGCAATTGCGATAGGCTACAATCCGACCATTATGAAAGTCGGAAGCATGTTGGTACGCATTTCTCCTCTTTACACGAGACATCACAACAACGTTTCACCAGGCAACGCCGGTCAACTGCTGTTTGTGTATGAGAAATCGGTTGGAAACTTTCCTCATGTCAGCACGTTGTAGGTGTCACAACCGGCGCCAACCTTGCGTGAATGCTCTGAAAAGCTATTCATTAGCATATCACAGCAGCTTCTTCCTGTCGGTTAAATTTCGCGTCTGTTGCACGTCATTTTCGTGGTGTAGCAATTTTAATGGATAGTAGTGTATATGATGGCACAGTAGGGGAGACTGAGTGGGTACCTACATTATCCAATCCTTCCATAAAAATATGAAATTCGCAGTGTGACATGAAGACAACAAATGCATAAACTTCCTGGATCTGGGAGTCACCAGATTCAACCACTTTGAAACATCAGTTATTGCATAGCTTATGCTAGGAGCAAAACACACTATCATCAGCAGAGAAAACAATATGGTACTACTACACAATGAAGCCAATGGTAGGGCCCTAAATATGTTACTACAAATCGAAATACAGAAATATAAAATCAAAAAGCCTGAATCTGTGTTAAATAAACAGGTACATTTCACTAGGAGGCGTTGTTTGACTAATTTTAGAAACTGGTTTTGTCTTAATACTCACATCCCTGACATTAAGTGATGAACTTGATCTTTAATGAAATCACGTTAAACTGCGTCTGTGAAGTCTTTTCAAAATGTGTGAACAAATGTGCCTTGAGGGCAGTCATTAGCGATGAGCCGCGCGGGGCAGCCGCGTGGTCTCGGCCACCTTGTCAAGATCTGCGCGGCTTCCCCCGTCGGAGGTTCGAGTCCCCTCTCAGGCGTGGATATGCCGTAGCGTAAGTTAGTTTAAGTTAGATTAAGTAGTGCGTAAGCTTAGGGACCGATGACCCCAACGGTTTGGTCCCATAAGACTGAACCGTGACGAGATGCCATGGTTGGTTCTTTGTGCTCCCTCCTTGTGTGTAGCGCTCTGCTGCTTCCTCACTCCAGCCAGCGGGCGCTGCGGCCGGCTGCCTGCCGCGTTTGCGGGGGGGCGTCGGTCGGGAGGAGGAACTCCGATTGAGGACGCCTGGGAGCGTACAGGAGGCCGCGCCGTCTTGTTGATGGTTTGGCGTGACTCGTGTCAGGTGTGATGCATCGTTAAATCCCTGACAGCAGGCAATGTTACTGTCTTGGTCGCAGGTGGATCCAAGGGCATGAGGCCTGGTTGGCCATTGAAACTCCTATCCTACGGATGTCATCGGACTTTGAGTAAGACGTTTTGACCATTGTTCGAGTGATTTGCAAGCAACTGCGGATTCCGGCGTCTGCAGTAATTCGGCGAAGATTATTTGTTTCGTCGGTGTGTAAATGATTGAACAAGGAGCAGTTTATTTAATGCTCACCTTATGATCGCATTCCGCGTGTGCTGCTTACGAGTCTAAACTTGACTCTCACTTTTGTCTGTTGATTTTAAGCGCATCGTCAAATACTGAATCCAAGTAGTGACTTCCAATTAATTAGCTGGATTCTTTCTTTCCTCGTCACGACGCATGTTAAATGGCAAGGTAGAATTGTAGACCTTAACTTGCTACCTCATTTGCGTGGCATCAATAACAGAGCCTAACCTGTTAACTAATTATGGCTTGTGGTAAACAAAACTATTTAAGTATGTTGTTTTAAAATATTATCAGAAATATGTCAATGATTTATGTTGCGCTAGTTGATTCTGGGGTATGAATGGAAGTGTTGGCACGCCTGCCGTGTAAGAGAATCCTGCTACTTTTGATTCTTCTGGAAATTTTGCGAGAGAAACTAGTATACTTTACTCCTGCCTTAGGTTAAGGCTATATTCGGTCTCTGACATTTGTACTGCAAACTGCAATACCATCCTTTTGTTTCAAGATTGTTTTGTTCTCAAACTAGGTGTTTGCTCTAAACATGCTTTGGGCTGGGCGTTTCGCCCCTCAGCATTATACTTGGGTTTCAGTTGAGTGTTCATTCTATTGACTGTCCATCGTACGCCACATCGGTAATGGTCAACGTGTCGTTAGTTGATTTCAATGCTGTAGTTAGTTGTAAATTAATACTGGTTCCATTACCTTCTAACCAGGGTTCTTGCTCGACGATTGTCTTTAAATGTGCCACTAACCTGATTAGCGTATGTTGTGGCTGGCTTAAGTTAATCACTGCTCAACAGCCCAACACACTTTGTCGGCCGTCAGGAGCCGTGTATGTGTTATGTATTGCTTTATTCTAGTCAATCTATACTCATGCTATTCTTAATTTTATTACTCTAGGTAGCCATTAAATTGCCATTTTTAGGGTGTTTAGATGGAGTGTGTCTCCTGTGAGTATAGATTTGTCAATTTCCAATTTAGTGCTTTTCCACCAGTTTTTAATCGTACTTATGCGTATATGCAGAGATAGGAAATCACGGGAACTGAAATAGCGCATCACTTTACAGCAATTTGCATTTATTGTACCACTTGATAACAGACCAAGAAATATATCGGTGGAAGCTAAATGTGTTTTTTCATTATTATTGATCTGTACTTGACGTATTACTGTAAAGAAAGGAACTTATTGTAGGTTAACTGTCGCCGTAAGGTGTTGTGCACTTTAATGTTCAGTCAATGTGTAAACTGGCTAATTATTTTCCCTTTAAATGGAATGTGCTTGACTTGATGTTATAAGTGACTTTTCATAACCAGTTCTTTAATGCGCCTGCGCTCATATTTATATTTATGGGAGAACATAAATTGTGTTCACCTGTTGAACTTCAACTAAAGTGAACAAAACTGAATCAGGCGTTTATTAGTGTTCTAGTGATATTATCGGTCAAGCGTAAAACGCGACATTTTCTTGGTCTGTTATCAAGTGTTACAATAAATGCAAATTGCTGTAAAGTGATGCGCTATTTCAGTTCCCGTGATTTCCTATCACTGAATATAATATTCAAATGTTTGAAATATGACTGTTTAAGCCTTTTTTGAAATACTGGAGGGAGGTGTGTGTGTATAAAAGATCTTACCACAAATTTCCAAATTTTTTCATTAGTGATGATAGAATGAACAAGGGGGAACCTTCTCACGACAGGAATATGCATTTCACCTCACTCAAGAGAAAAAATGGACAATTTGCACCTGTCGATGCACTCACAGGATCAGAAATGCATCGTGTACTTTAAGAATTCATGAGAAAAATGTGGCAGGAGGTGTTTATATTCAAACTTACTGAGAAACGATCGTGTTCAGAGCAGATTATCAACTTAGTCAATAATAATGTGTCTGAAAAAAACATCTAAGAAGCTGGTAATCACTTTTGTTCACTTCAGAAAAGTCGGTAGAAAATCACTTTTTGAAGTTCTCAACAAACGGGCTTTAAATAAACCACAGCTCTAATGAAGCTAACATTTCTAGAACTTTTGAGATCAAATCTGTAGTCAGTGAGACTGACTTTCTCCACTGCTGTTTAACTCTCTTCTAGAAACACTCATGAAGAAATGGAGAGTAGCATTAGGAGAAAGTGAAGTCAGTGAGGGAGTCAGTTTATCTTACAACGGTAGAAAAGTAGACTAATTTCCGTCGGAGACAACCCAAATATATTTTCAGACGCAGTGGAAACAGCCATTAGATGGGTGAAATTTCTGAATGATCAAGCTGAAAAAGCAGCCTTATAAATCTCTTTTCGGAAAAGCAAAATAATGACAAACGTTAAGCATCTCCCAAGATGATGAAACATTAAGACAGATGAACTGAGGTAACTAACTTGTTCAAGTATGTAGGAGAAGTAATCGAACGATACATATCTGAGAAAGTAGCAACTAAAGAAAGAAGTAACGCTATGGAAATAGCGTACTACCTGTTTGAAAGTCTCTCGGGCATTCAGCCGAAATGACTGATCGTCTTAGAACAAATTTTCGACGACGTAACGTGCCATCATCATTAGGTTATTCCTGCTGACTAACATCCTGGACATTGCATGCGATACATACGAGGTCTGTTAAAAAAATTCCGGAATATTCTTAACTGTGTTGAATATGTAACTACCTCTTGTTTTTTTGTTGTAGGTCTGTTAGTTATTGTTCAGTGTCGTGTTGAGTAGAACATTGTGTTGAACTGTTTGCTAATTTCTAAATGGCAGCCAAGAGGAGAAATGCGTCTGTATTAAATTTTATCTGAAACTCAAGAAAACCTTTAAAGAGCTCACGAAATGATGCAGGACGCCTACGTTGATGAGTGCTCATGTGGTACTCGGTGTTACGAATGCTTCACAGGATTTAAAAATGGCCGGAAGGAAGTTAAAAAGGACCTCAATTCAGGACGCCGTTCGACGTCTACCGACGACGCGCGTGTCAGCAGGGTCAACGAAATTGTGCGTGCCAGTCGAAGACAGACTGTCCGAGAGGCTGCAGAAGAGTGTAACATTTCCGATGGATCACGTCATGAAATCCTGACACAGCCTATCGAAATGGGTAGTGTCACCGCCAAGTTCGTCCCATGACTCACGAGTCAAGAACAGGAAGACCTTCTTATTGCAATCTGTTAAGATGGCTCTGAGCACTATGGGACTTAACAGCTATGGTCATCAGTCCCCTAGAACTTAGAACTACTTAAACCTAACTAACCTAAGGACATCTCACAACACTCAGTCATCACGAGGCAGAGAAAATCCCTGACCCCGCCTGGATTCGAACCCGGGAACCCGGGCCCGGGAAGCGAGAACGCTACCGCACGACCACGAGCTGCGGACAATCTGTTAAGAGATTTTGGATCACGCAAATGAGGAGGAAATGTTATTTAAGAAAATCATAGCTGTTGATAAGACGTGGGTCTACGTTTATGATGTCGAGACTGAGCCGTGGGGCCATTGATTTAGTAGACTGTTCTGTTTGGCGCCAATGGCACAGGCGTAGTATCGACTATCCCTCTTGTGACCCCATTGCCAATATCTAAGGGGAAGAGTTGGTATCTCTAGGTGGTGTCCTTAGAAGGTCTTTGCTTGCGGATGTATATACGGGGTTCGCTGGCCCGAGACGGAGGCACGAAGTTTGGGGATTGGCGGTAGCGTCGCGACAAGAGGCGGTCACGAGGCCGGAGCGGCCGAAGCCAGGAGGGCCTGCGCAGAGCGAAGGTGCCGCAGTACTTCACCGGCGTCAGCGTCGGCTACAAGCAGCAGGCCGACATCCCGTCGGCTGGTTGGCAACACTCGTGTCGGATGACAGCTCGTGGCCTGGCTGCCCCCTCCTACCTGGCTCTCATCGGCACCACTCAGTAACCGCCGCGGCGTACCGTGGGTCCGTGGAACTGCTTGCTGATAAAGGGAAGTAACATTCTGTAATCCCCGTGGCGATTTGTGTCATTGTCTACCAGACCTAATTATTGTCTGGTTTGTACGCGACCCTCCTCAGAGTTTTACTCGGTCGGCTCTTTGGTCTAGTATTGTACTAGACACTTGTTGTCTTTTGAGAATCTGTTCCGATATTATATTTCCTTTCCTTTCTGGTATGTATCCGATCCTTAATGTTCAAATGAAACAGTTCGTGGTCGTAAATACATTCGGAACAATAATATTAAGGCACAGGTTGCCGTTAAACAAACAGGGCTCCTTTGGTTAGATTTGGATGTTAACAGGTTCAATTATTTGATTGTTATTACACTAGTTATAAATTGAAAAACCTGTTGTACTAAGCTGTGCGTTGCTGTCTTTCAAAGGCCGGGTCATTATGGGTGTGTTTTTAACTAGATAAGGTGAGTTCTCTTGTAATCAGTGTTTGTAAGAAATGTCTTAAAACGTTCCTTCAGAGCGGTCTTCATAACTGGCAGTCAGTTTAACTTTGCAAATATTAACAGCTAACTGTCACCTGGGATTTAGTCAGAGTATGATTGTCAAAAGAGACTGATTGGAATCCAGTCGCACCTTCGATCCCGATTGAAATCTAGATGCTGCTTGCTTTAAAGTAAGCCACGCTGATGTTGTGGTCTTCAGTCCTGAGACTGGTTTGATGCAGCTCTCCATGCTAATCTATCCTGTGCAAGGTTCTTCATCTCCCAGTACCTACTGCAACCTACATCATCTGAATCTGCTTAGTGTATTCATCTCTTGGTCTCCCTCTACGATTTTTACCCTCCACGCTTCCCTCCAAGCTAAATTGTTGATCGTATGATGCCTGAGAACATGTCCTACCAACCGATCCCTTCTTCTAGTCAAGTTGTGCCACAAGCACCCTTTCTCCCCAATTCTATTCAGTACCTCCTCATTAGTTACGTGATCTACCTATATAACCTTCAGCATTATTCTGTAGCACCACATTTCGAAAGCTTCTATTCTGTTCTTGTCTAAACTATTTATCGTCCATGTGTCACTTCCATACTCCATACAAATACTTTCAGAAACGACTTCCTGACGTTTTAATCTATACTCGATGTTAACAAATTTCTCTTCTTCAGAAACGCTTTCCTTGCCATTGCCAGTCTACATTTTATATCCTCTCTACTTCGACCATCATCAGTTATTTCGCTCCCCAAATAGCAAAACTCCTTTACTACTTTAAGTGTCTCATTTCCTAATCTAATTCCCTCAGCATCACCCGATTTGATTCGACGACATTCCATTAACCTCGTTTTGCTTTTGTTGATGTTCATCTTATATAATCCTTTCAAGACTCTGTCCATTCCGTTCAACTGCTCTTCCAAGTCCTTTGCTGTCTCTGACAGTATCATCAACGAACCTCAAACGATAAGTCGTAGGGTCAGTATTGCCTCATGTGCTCCAACATTTCTACGGAATCTAAACTGATCTTCCCCGAAGTCTGCTTCTACCAGTTTTTCCATTCGTCTGTAAAGAACTTGCGTTAGTATTTTGCGGCTGTGACTTATTAAACTGATAGTTTGGTAATTTTCACATCTGTCAACACCTGCTTTCTTTGGGATTGGAATTATTATATTCTTCTTGAAGTCTGAGGGTATTTCGCCTGTCTCATACATCTTGTTCACCAGATGGTAGAGTTTTGTCAGGGCTGGCACTCCCAAGGCTGTCAGTAGTTCTAATGGACTGTTGTCTACTCCCGAGGCCTTTTTTCCGACTCAGGTCTTTCAGTGCTCTGTCAAATTCTTCACGCAGTATCGTATCTCCCAATTCATCTTCATCTACATCCTCTTCCATTTCCATAATATTGTCCTCAAGTACATCACCCTTGTACAGACCCTCTATATACTCCTTCCACCTTTCTGCTTTCTCTTCTTTCTTAGAACTGGGTTTCCGTCTGAGCTCTTGATATTCATATAAGTGGTTCTCTTTTCTCCAAAGGTCTCTTTAATTTTCCTGTAGGCAGTATCTATCTTACCCCTAGTGAGATAAGCCTCTACGTCCTTTCATTTCTCCTCTAGCCACCCTGCTTAGCCATTTTGCACTTCCTGTCGATCTCATTTTTGAGACATTTGTATTCCTTTTTGCCTGCTTCATTTACTGCATTTTTATATTTTCTCCTTTTATCAGTTAGATTCAACATCTTCTGTTACTCAAGGATTTCTACTAGCCCTCGTTTTTTACCTACTTGATCCTCTGCTGCCTTCACTATTTCATCCCTCAGAACTACCCATTCTTCTTCTACTGCATTTCTTTCCCACATTCCTCTCAATCGTTCCCTAATGCTCTCCCTGAAACTCTGTAAAACCTCTGGTTCTGTCAGTTTATCCAGGTCCCATCTCCTTAAATTCCCACCTTTTTGCAGTTTCTTCAGTTTTAATCTACAGCTGATAACCAATAGATTGTGGTCAGAGTCCACATCTGCACCTTGAAATGTCTTACAATTTAAAACCTGATTCCTAAATCTCTGTCTTACCATTATATAATCTATGTGATACCTTCTAGTATCTCCGGGATTCTTCCATGTATACAACCTTCTTTTATGATTCTTGAACCAAGTGTTAGCTATGATTAAGTTATGCTCTGTACAAAATTCTACCAGCCGGCTTCCTGTTTCATTTCCTACCCCCATTCCATATTCACCTACTACATTTCCTTCTCTCCCTTTTCCTACTACCGAATTCCAGTCACCCATGACTATTAAATTTTCGTCTCCCTTCACTATCTGAATAATTTGTTTTATCTCATCATACATTTCATCAATCTCTACGGCATATAAACTTACACCACTGTTGTAGGCGTGGGCTTCGTGTCTATCTTGGCCACAATAATGCGTTCACTATGCTGTTTATAGTAGCTTACCCACTCTCCTATTCCTTTATTCGGTACTATACCTACTCCTGCATTACCCCTATTTGATTTTGTATTTATAGCCCTGTATTCACCTGACCAGAAGTCTTGTTCCTCCTGCCACCGAATTTCACTAATTCCCACGATATCTAACTTTAATGTATCCATTTCCCTTTTTAAATTTTCTAACCTACCTGCCCGATTAAGGGATCTGACATTCCATGCTCCGATCCGTAGAACGCCAGTTTTCTTTCTCTTGATAACGATGTCCTCCTGATGAGTCCCCGCCCGGAGACCCGAATGGGGGACTATATTACCTCGGGAATAATTTACCCGAGAGAGCGCCATCATCATTTAACCATACAGTAACCGTATCAAACCAGTCAGTAGACTGATGACAAAAAAAAAGAGCTGCATGCCGTTTTGTTTAGTGTTACAAGGCCAGATAAGTCAATCATCCAGACTGTTGCCCCTGCAACTAATGGAAAGGCTGCTGCCCCTCTTCAGGAACCACACACGTTTGTCTGGCCTCTCAACAGATATCCCTCCGTTGTGGTTGCACCTATGGTACGGCTATCTATATCGCTGAGGCACGGAAGCCGCCCCCCCCCCCCACGAACCGCATGGCCCATGGTTCATGGGAGGTGGGGATGGGGGGGCGGGAAAGCGAGCCATATAATTGTCACAATTGTTTCTTAACCTGTTTAGCCTTTAAGCACCGGTGCTCATCTTAATCCCGAACCTTTCGACATATAGCTTTTAAATTAAAAATTACGCCATTTGTTTGAGTAATTGAAACACTCTTGTCATCAATGTTGCTTATATAGTTTCATGTGTGTCAGAAGGACATTTATTAGTGAAACTGTGTCCAGCGAGGTAGTAAACACAGCTGTTTCACCCTATAACTGGCGGCTTGCAGGTCCGGTCGTCGTGTAATTATTGTCATGTTGTTTGTTGCTTGATATCTCTTGCAAAAGCTTATTCATTTCACAAATTTGTTCATCCTGTAAAAAGGCGAAATTTATTATTATATATATTGTTAACAAAACAGGTTATGTGAACAGAAATTTATTTTGGTGGGTCCTCCCTTCCACGTTTTCCTTAATTCCTGTGAGTTCCTCGTCTCAGAGACCAAGGTTCAATCTTCACAATGGGTCGGGGAAGGTTCTCGAATATCAAAAAGGCTCTTAAAGTCAGATCAAATGTCAAAGCCATGCTGATAGGTTTATTCGATGGTACGTGTTGCGACGCCTGCGAGAAAATGGGAGAAGGAAACGGCCTGAAATGTGGCGAGACAATTCATTGCTCTTGCATCGGATTCATCCTTGTTGGTGCATGACTATTGGACAATATACGAAATTACAGAGTTTCCTCATCCTCCTTACTCTCTAGACATGGTCCGTCAGACTTTTCTTATTACCAGTGCTGAAAACCCCGTTGAGCGGACACAGATTTGCAATGATAGACGAGATAAAGAAAAATTCGCAGACGGCGCTTCGAGTGATCCAGCAAGAGGAGAACCAAGATTACTTCCAGAAGTGGAAACGGCGTTAGTAGCTGTGGAGGAGAGTATTTCTAAAGAGACTATCCGCAATAAGTAGAAGGTAAGCTCAGAAAAATTTTGTGGACGAAGTTCCGTATTTTTTTAACAGACCTCGTGTACCGGTAGTCTCCCCATTGCACTTACTCAGTGTATGGACCGCGCGGTATGCCGGCCACGATGGCGGGGCTAGCTCGTCCTCGGAATTCGCGTGGTGGTCCTCAGTCTGCGCTCCGCCTTCACTGTGCACGGTGTTCCATTTATGCTGTGTTTGCAGAATTTTCATTGCCAGAGCCCATGCTTGACTACATTCATTTTCCTTTCTATGAGCTACTCGTGTAGCCGGATTTCAACAGCCTCCTCGTATACACAGTTCCAGTTGTGGGATGTGTTTTGCAGAATTTTTGTGTCTTCGTATTTCATTTTGGTTTTGGTTTCATGGCAATGATCAGCAATTGCTGATTTTGTGGGCTGCTGGAGGTCGGTGTGCCGTTTGTGTTCCGTGCACCTTTCTTGAATTATGAGAATGGTTTTTCCGACATATGTTTTCCCACACTCACATGGTATGTAACACACGCCAGATTTCCGGAGTCCCATATCGTCTTTCACTGTCCCTTACAGGTATTTGGTATTTGCCGGCGGGATGTACACACATTTCATACTCCGTCGTCGTAAAATTCTACCGATTTTTCCAGACGCATTGCCCGAGTGTGGAATGTAGGCTATCTTTTCTGGTTGGTCTTCATTGGGAGTTGCCTGTGATGCAGTATTTTGCTTAAAGTCACGTTTAATTTGGCGATAGCGATAGCCGTTTTTCTGGAACACGTCCCTGAGGTGGACCAGTTCAGGCTTTAGGCTTTCTTAGTCGGATATCAGACGAGCTTTGTGGACCAGCTTGTTTAGCACTCCTCCTCTTTGTGGCGGGTGATCACTGCTAGAGGGGTGAAGGTACTGCTCCGTGTACGTTTTCTTCCGACAGATGCTTTGTCCCAATGTTCCGTCCTTTTTTCTCCGTACCACAACACCCAAGAATGGCAGCTCCGTCTCCATGTTGAACTCAATTAGGCTGTGGATAAAGTCCACCCGTTGGAAGACAAGGCTCATCTTTCCTGTAAGGCCAAATTATGAACGTATCGTCAACATATCTGTAAAAGACGGTCGGTTTTAGTGTTGCCTTGTCCTCGAAGTCTGCCAGCGGAAACGGAACAACGAGCACCACACGACTGGCACGTCGATCAGTCCATACACGGGGTCAGTGGACGGGGAGACAACCCCCACATACACATCGCAGCCACTGGTCCAGGATGTCAGTCAGCAGGAGCAACCTAATGATAATAGCACGCTACGCGATCAATCAATCCGGCCGCCTGCCCGAAAGACTTTGGTTAGTTTACTCATTCAGGGGGAGCGGACCAAACTCTGAGGTCATTTGTCCCATAGAATAAGGGAGATTGGGAAGGAAATCGGCCCTTTCAAAGAAGCCATCCTGCCTTTGCTTCAAGCGATTTAGGAAAATCACGGAAAACATAATCATGATTGTCGGACACGGGTTTGAACCATCGTCCTCCCAAATGCGAGTCCAGTGTACTAACCAATGCGCCACCTCGCTCTGTCCGAAATACTTTCAGACACTATATTCTCCAGGAAAACTACGACTATACCCGCGTAGTACCTTTTCAACGACGTATTTAACAGCAAATCAACATCCCTCAATGCTAAATATGGGCTCTTCTCTAGAGTAGAAGTCCTGTATGCAGAACAATGTATAACTCTAAACAAAAAGGTGATGATGGAAACACTGGGAATCACAGAAAGAAAAGTACAAAGGAAAATTTTGCGAGCAGTTTACGAGGAAACAAAAGACGGAACATCATAATAGTTAACTTTATACACATACTAATAAAATTACAGACAGCTTTCTACAGTGATATCCAAAGATTTATTCCAACTGCGAATTACTCCACAATATAATGAGGAACGATTGCTACCGAGATACATTAGAATGTTCCAAAAGTTACCATAGAAAACCGAAGAAAAAGACGAGTCACTTGGACAGAAAAAAGAAGAGAGTAACGCCAGGAAACGGTGAGACAAATGAGGAAAAGTTCAAGTACCAGTAGATCGTAGTGACACAAGAAGAAGAATTTGTTATTTTAGTGCTTAGTATTTCGCTCTAGATAGCATCAAGAAGAGAACAGTGCCGGGTGATGATGAGCTCAGCGTTGACATCCTCAAACTGGCAGGAGAGGTAACAATAAATCACTTGGCAAAAGTATTTACTTCCTGCCTGCACTATGCTTCAATCCCACTATCGTGGAACAAGGCTAAGAATATTTTGATACACAAGAAAGGAAGTATTCACAATATTAAAAACTACCGTCCTATCAGCTTGCTCTCAATTTTGTACAAAATTTTTACAAAGATCTTGTTAAATCGAATTAGTTCCACCCTAGACTTAGCCCAACCTATAGAACAAGCTGGATTCCGAAGCAATTTAGCACTATTGACCACATTCTGACCATTAGTGAAGTGATAAGCAGAGCGAATGAATACCAACTGCCTCTCTGCATTGCCTTTGTTGACTTTGAAAAGGCATTTGACTCCGTTAGCCATGTAGCTGTCCTCCAAGCTTTGAGTGAGCAAGGAGTGGGAGCAGCATACATTGAAGTGCTCAGGAAAATCTACGAGAATTCTTCAGCTTATGTTAACATCGGCGAATCAACTCAAGAATTCCGCATCATGAGGGGTGTCAAGCAAGGCGATCCCATCTCCCCAAAACTGTTCTCTGCTGTATTGGAAATGGCTATGTCAAAGCTGAGCTGGGAAGGTAAGGGAATCAGAATTAATGGAAGAAGGCTTACCAACTTGAGATTTGCTGATGATATTGCCTTACTGGCCAAAGACTTCGCAGAGCTCCAAAACTTAGTTACAGATCTTGTATCGGAATGTCAGCTGGTTGGCTTGAACTTGAACCTTTCCAAAACAAAAGTAATATCCAACAAATGGGTCCCAGCTGGAGATGTGAAAGTCAAGGACAGTCTACTAGAAGAGGTCAGTGAATATGTCTACCTTGGCCAGATTATAAATATGAAGGGAGACATAAGACCAGAAATCTATCGACGTATCAAGCTTGGTTGGCAAGCATTTGGGAAGAATTCAAAAGTATTCAGATCAAAAATGCCAGTAAATCTGAAGAAAGCAGTATTTGATCAATGCATTCTTCCTGTGATGACGTACGGATGCGAGACATGGACACTGAACTCATTCACAAAAGGGAAACTTAGGACAGCACAGAGATCCATGGAGAGATCAATGCTGGGCTATACAAGAAAGGACAGGAAAAGGTCAGATGACATCCGGTCTGTGACGAAGGTTAATGACATCTTAGAGAGAGTAGGTTCCTTGAAATGGCAGTGGGCTGGCCACGTCGCAAGAAGAAAAGACAACAGGTGGACGAAGCTAGTACTGGAGTGGAGCCCGAGAGAGCACCGGAGGCCTAGAGGAAGACCACCAGACAGATGGGACAAAGACATCAAGAAGATCGCTGGTAACACCTGGCAGAGAACTGCCCAAGACCGTCCCACTTGGAGAAGACTGCTGAAAGCCTACCTGAATCCACGACTCGAAGAGGCCACATCATCTAATGATTGAATTGGCTGATGATGATGATGATTTCGCTTTAGCATGACTTTTAAGAAATTTTTATTAAGAGAAGTACAGCACTAGAATACGATTTGTCTCAAAATTTAAGAAGTAAGTGCGTCAAGCAAACAGGAACAAAATCTTGTAACAATTCCTGTAAAGTTCCTAACATTACACATCAATGCATCTGGATATGCAAATTCCATAAATTGTTCCGTATGAAAAGTAGCATGCCGAGAGAAATGTTGTATAAACAACGAGTGTGAATCTTAATATTCTGCATTCGTTGTTTCACTGATTATTCGTAAAAAGATTTTCTTACCTCATGTCTTCTGAAGATGTCTCCATGACCCGTTGGAATTCTTCTTCGTAGGTCACCTTTTCTAACACAGCTATTTCCAACAGTGAAAGTTAGACTATCCATGGGGATCGCAACTACTGTTACTGAAGTAATCGTGGTAGTCACCTCTCAGTTCAGGATTTTAGTAAATACAGAGGCTAGCTAAGTGAGGTGGTGGCGCTACAGGTGCGGGATGTCGACCTTGAGGAGCACAGAGGGTAGTAGTCATATACCTGAAGGCGTCAGACAGCGTTGCCTTCATCCGGCGTGACGAAAGACAGAGTGACACACCCGTGCGCGGTGAGGATGTGAATGCAACACAGTGGAGATGCGGCCGTTGCCGCAGGTGAGGACGCAACAGCCATGTTGTGCAGGTAGCCGGACGGGACTCTGCAGGGGCAGGCCTACAGCAGTTCAGCAACAGCGAGAGCGCCGTGTCCCAGTGCTCTCACAGACCGACAGGCAGTTAGTCATGTACCAGTGGCATAACGCGGACGGTAAATAACAAGAAGTTGTAAGCCACAGCGTACAGCCAGAGAGGTAGTACCATGTATAGCCGAGCAGATGGTACTCAGTTTCCTTGCCCACCAGGTTGACGTCTACGGCTTGCAGTCACTTGGTACAACACTTGACTAGACAAAGGTCCAGATTTTCCACGTACATCATTCCCAGACGTAACGAAAGAGCAGTCGCAGCTTGCAGCGGCTATGTCGCACGACAACTGGTTGGCTTCGTGCTCGAAGACAGTGTCTACACTGAGGCAGCAGGCAGCAAGCCACGATTCGTCAGCCACCTTACCCGGCAATTAGCGAGAGAGACATTCCACTTGAGGCGAGGGTGCAGACGGGGTGACCACAATTGCGACTGGGACTTCTCCAAGCTGGGCATAATACTTAGCACTATTGGTGCGTGCATTTGTAATTAAGTGTTTCGAAATCATGAAGTTAAAAACTTCCACTCTTAAAATTTGAGCTCTATCTGTTTGGAGTTTTGAGAGAGTCCTGTGCAGTAATTCACTTGCTATCTCAATTGCGTTCTGTGTGTATGTTCTAGTACATACACCGGTTCGCTACTGTGTTCACAAAAGTAGGCAGTACAGCCGCTTCGCAATTTGCGAATTTGTAGTCTGATGCACATCTGTTCTGTCTATTTACAGCAAGGCAAAATTTTACGTATGTCCAATTTGAGATATTGGTGAATCTATTTGCTAATCTAAAAATCAGCTTTTCTGATTTCATTTCCCTTGGTATAGTATTCATGGCTCAAAACGACTTCAGTTGCATGTTTCCATGTCACTGCTATGTTTAGGGGGCCTGTGTATGGTTTGTCATTCACTTCTAAAGTAAATCTGATTTGTGGTCTGTATGTTATACAAACTGTTCTGAATCGAGCAACAGCTTGGCTCCTAAAAGTAAAGCTGTTGTCACTAATTGAAAAGTTTGAGATATGTGCCACTCCAAGGACACGTGGTACGCTTCAGAGATGGTTAGTGTCTGTTTTTTTGAAACGTGACATTCCCATCTCGTCTGTATCTTAAAGTTTAATATGAAAATTACTTTCAACTAAGAGGATAATGAGGATGTGGAATATTACATTAACAGTGTAGAAAAGCAAACTGGAGTGCAGTACAGTATGTACTGACTTCTATATAACTTCATGTTTTAACTACATTGAACTTTGTGAGTTAACGAACATTTAGCTCTCATTTAAGTATATGGCTGAAAGAGTCAACTTTCAAAAATTGCGTAACGAACCCTGTTGTACAGGACCGGATGCCACAAAGGCCGCAGATTCACCACGAGATGGGGAAACTCACAGGAGTCTATTGTCTGTTGAGGCCTAAGCGCTGTAGAGTGCGAGTGAGGCAGACGAGAACCAACGTCATAGGGAAACCCAGTAGAAGGCTTTTGTGGCCAAGGAGACGTAGCAGCGTTAAATATGGCGGACCTAAGATCGGCCATACGGGGAAACATTTATGAAAACTATTTAATTTTGCAGTAATGGAGGGAATGAAGCTACAGTAATTTTAATCTCCCATTCTCCATAAATTTTCATGATAACCTCAACAAAACTTGAATATTGATCATATCTATAATAGTTTAGGATTTACTGTTAAAGTGAAATTAACAAGTTTTGTAACAAAGACCTGAACGCTAAAATCTGAACGCTTTGGTCCATCTTAAAGATCGACGTTTCGTATAGAAGCGCATCATTAAAATGACAAACGCTGTAAATATCAACTCTGTAACATTATGTGTTTAAAAGATGTAGTAAATTTAAGTTTTTAGTATTTACAGTTAGGCATGAGATCGTCACTTCCTCCGCACAAAACACATTGAACGATGACAGCATGATACCTCATTGAATCATTAGGTAATAGAATATTTCTTGTGAAGTTAAGTGCATAATACTTACTTTTGTTCTTTATTTATTTATCGGAAAGCACATTGGTGCAAGGCTACTGGCCGTGACATTCAAAGTTAAGAAGGAAATTGTATTGGTTTTATGTAAGAGGTTTTAACGTTTATTATGTCGTGGATAATAAGTTACTTTATTTAGGAAGTGGAAGTGGTCAAGCTTTGATTACTTAAATATGGTAAAATGTAAAATAATGTAGAATAAGCTGTAGCCAATCAGGTGGACGGCTTCAGGAAAGGCAACTGGCCTAGTCAGTTGAGCGAGGATAATATTAAGCACGCGGGAAACGCGACAGGGGGCGGCAGAGGGACAGAGCTGGTGGAGACGCGAAAGCGGACGGTCTGTCTTTAGGTAGCTAGGGAGTAAAAGGACTTAGAAAATTTAGCGTTTTGTTATATCGCGGGGCTTAGTCTCTGAGCGGCGAGCAGCCGCGCCTCGTGTGAACTCTTAACTGTTCGCGTAGTCAAGGAGCCGCAGTATTGGACTTGTGTTTCGCGATGAGATTGTGAATGATCGAACTGTATCAAATGGATATGCGCTCGAGTGTAACAGTAACTCTAAATACGACCACATTCGCTATTAGTTTGCTTTCTGAGTAAACATTATTCAAACCAAATCGCAACTGTGTGGCCTAGATCATTTATGGGTCGTTAACTTAGTTCTCGATATTATTATTACTCTCATTATACGTTATGTTAACTTTGTATTTTGCAAACTTGCCATCAGCCAGACAATTCAACCAAAGAGTCACAAGTGGCTAATTTAGGGCGTGTAATGTGACACGTGCGGATCAACCCCTAAACGAGTTGGAGCAAAGGCATTTCGATGAGGAGGATCTCATGTTAGCTCGAACATCTTTGGGACGTTGGCTCGCAACATGATGCGAGTCTTCTTTTACTTAGGTTTCTGAGAGTACTTGAGAAAGAGGCAAAAGCAGAAATTGGAACAGGCAGGGCAGCGTCTGACGTAAAGACAAAGTCGGCCTGGGTACTCGGCAGGGACTCTGCATTCGCAGAAAGCATGGCAAGGGGCAAACCCGGAGCTGTCAGTGTGGAAGTTGCGCCGCCGGGCAAGTCCGCAGAGACCCGGTGCTGCTGTTCGTTTACGACACGTCTCTGCCCTTTCGGTCGAGAATTGCCAAGGGACAGAACTTTTATCAGCGAGATTCCGACTCTCTTCCATGTTCAGAATAGTGACTTCAGTAGATAAAAATTTCATGCACCTACACTTGGGCACAGTTTTTTACTTCCTTAAGGTCATTGATTGGGGTATAGATGCTGGGCTGTGACTGATATAAATGCTTGTGACGTTGGCGGAATGGAACATGGGGGGAGTTTTTTTGGAAAAGAGGATACATCGAAAATTAATTGGAGTTTTAATGCGATGCGTTTTTCTTTGCATAATTTTTGCAGAAGAAACAATTATGCCGTTGACATACAATGTTCTTAAACAACGATTGGTGGTCATAGCTTGCTTTACGGGAAGGAAACAGCGGACTGCAGAAGTAAAAGAGAAAACCAAGAATTCTGCACAGGCTTTTGTGCAGACCAGAGCTGCTGTCTCCACTCGAGCAAATGATCGGCCGTCCAGAGTACATGTTGGGGAAGCACAGTCCTCAGCCTGTACTTCAGTGAGCCAGTCACGACGCCAAAACTCTGCACGACTCAAGCTGATAATTTACAATAAGCAATGTTAGCAGCACCGGCACCTTAGGGCAACCGTTGATCATGATTTAGTCAGATTGTTGTGGTTATCTGTCCACATCCATCGGTGCATTGGCAGATACATGCGGTTCTCAGTCTGTCAGGCAAACAGTGAATGTGTTAGCTTTACTTAGAATCTCGTGTGTCTTTTCAACCGTTAGTTGCCCCTATAGCTGACATTCTCTGCCTTTCGCGTAACTCTGGGAACCACAAGATTCACATGATGAAAAGCACATCAAGCAGTATTCTGATATTAAAGGCGTGTTGTCAGGGAGTCAGATGAGTTCTATGTTTATGGTTTGTTTCAATAATTCCAAACACACGCTGTCTTTTTCATCTTTTAAGCACTTGTTTGTTTGACCTATTGTACGTTTCTTGCTTCGCATTTAGGGTTTCTCTTTTTGTTACATAAAGGTGTATAGCACCTTATGTGTCAGCTACAGGTTTCTGTGTATTTAAAGAACTGTTGCTAATATCTTTGTTAAGTTCTCATATATTTACCAGAATCCAAATATTTGGTTTCTAATCCTTATTATCAGAAGTTTGCCCATTGTGGCGAATCAATTTTATTTGTTTTGCTAGATGTAGGCTAGGCCTCTGTGGTAAATAAATAATTATTTTTTATCAATTGTGTCATTTATGGCCAACACCTTGCTACTCACAAATCCTAGCACCCTCCACTTCAATGAATTTCTGTGTAAAAACAAATAAAAAAATAGTATAGGTGTGCCGAGCACATAACCCAGAGTCCCGTGGCTAGGATCCACACTCTGTTACTATTGAACTGATGGGATGCTACGATCTGGGAGCTCTGAGGTGCTGAGCATAAATAAAATAGTTTATAAAAAATTATTATTCACATACCACAGTGACCTATCACAAGAATTATCAAAACAGGTGAAACTGATTAGCCACAATGGGCAGACTTTTGAATACAAGGATTAGGAAGTTTAGAATAATATCTTTAGATTCTGAGAAATAGCCATGAATTTAAGAGAGATTTTAGCAACAATTCTTGTAATAAAAGATAACAGATAGCTGAGACTGAAGGTGCTACATACGACTGTGAAGCAACCAGTGAAACTATAAATTTTCAGGCCTAAATTCTTAAGTGTCAGCTTCTATTAGGCCTTGAAATTTATCATTTTGGTACACACTTCAGCATTTTGGGTACTAATTTGGTAAAAATGTTGTTACGTGAAAAATAACTAGCTTTTTATTTTAGATTGCAGATGTTTTTTGCAGTTATGTGACATCTCATTAATTTATTTGAGTCCTACAGCATTTTTCGTGTATCAACGGTAATAAGAAATGTAAACATCGCACAAAAAGTAATGATAGGCGCGAGAAGAAATTTAGTGGGACGACGTGCTGTTAAGTGACTGTCGAGAAATTAGTCGAGGAGGGAGAATTTGTCGATTTTATTATACTGGTGTATAATTAATTGTTCAGTGAAATCATGTTACTGTAGAGAAACAAACGAAGCAGCAGTAGGGTACTCACAGAAAGTACTGTTTACAACTAAGAAACAGGTAATGAACGTGACAGACATCAGTCACTGACCCTCTCATATAAGTTTGCTGATTTTTCCATCTCAGGATCTGCAGAGGATCTTTTCTCCGTCTGCATTGGCTAGTATATTCCATATTCCATGCTCATAGTTTCCGTGCAAGGAAGGAAGATCACGGTGGGAGCCTAAATTCGTGTGTCTTTATTTTCATCTAAATTACAACTGACAGTCAGTGCAAAATTAATCGTTTACCAACTGCCTCAAACATAGATACCTATTCACTTTCAAATAATGTGGGCGGTAAAACAAACTCATGCAACTAGGCTAATTCAGATGGACGCTCTTGGTTTGATCTTAAAATAGCAGGAGGGGAAGGGCGTTGAACGCTATTTTCGAAGCTAGTTCCAGTGGCGTCAAGGCGGAGTGTTCTGTGTCGCTACATGACAACGCGCGTCCCTAGGCATGGGGCCGGGCCGAGTGGCAGGTCGTTTCGTATCCGAGCAGTGGGACGCCGTCTTCAAAAAAATAAATAAATAAATAAATAAATTTAATAAATTTAAAAAATGGAAATTTGTGTTAAGTTCCTATGGAACCAAACCGCTGAGGTCATCGGTCCCTAGGCTTACACACTACTTAATCTAACTTAACCCGTGCCCAACGGAGGACTCGAACCTCCGACGGGAGGACCGTCTTCAAAAATTCAGCCATTGGATGGAATGGAATATTTTAAGCCGAGAGAGGTGGGAATTTGCTCACCTGTCTTCCGATTGGAGGAAACAGCTGCTCGTTCTAAAACACGCAGTCTGGTGATTGATCAAGATGCCCCCACCAAGTTTCGTTGCTCTCTGTGTGCAGAGACGAGGAAGTCTTACAGAGAATTTGCTGGGGCATGGAGCATTGTAGAAGCAGCAAGCAGTTGGTGGCCTGTGATCAAGTAAGAAGTAAGTTTTGAATGGGAATTTGATCGATTTCGAATTAGGTTTCTTCCTAACGATGCTGCTCCATCGTTAGGAACAGTCCGGAACACTCACGGGTGACGATTTCAGAAACGTTTTCGCGTAAATTCAGGTGGAACAGAGTTGGGTGTTTGATCGGTTACGAAGCATTTCATGCAATGTGTGCCCAGGTAATTACCGTTGTTCATTTCGCGGTCAGTTAAGAGTTTGCTTTAATGGTTCAATTGCAAAGTGGTGAATTTTGCTACCGAATCTTTTGTAATTGCGCGCGGATGTTTCGCTCCCTTATCCCTCTCGCCCCTTTACTTACTTCGCTATTGTTTACTCGTATGTACGCTCCATTTGTGAAAGAAATGTTAACAATACTACTACCTAATTCCCTAAACTCTTCCAACAAAGTGCATCGGAACACATGTCCCCATGTCCTGCAATTTTTAGTACTCTGTACTCCATGAGAGAAAATTACTTCATATACTAGCAAAGTGCGATCCCTGGGCGTTCGTGTGGAGTTCAATAATTAAAATTCCGGTGCGCAGTTATCTCTTTAAAGTAGAGAATAGGGTTGTTAATTAAATGTCATGGAACTTGAGGAAGTTTGGAAGACAGGGTTGAATAAATACAGTGAATCACATAGTTTGCGCAGAGTTAGCGCTCCGCCATCCAAAGTCCTTGTTATAAGGCGAGATGATCCATTATCATTAGAAGCGTGGACTACTTTGTGGTTTAAGCTGAACTAGTGCAACAGAGGAAACTGAATGTACTGTGTATAGTTGTCAGCTTGTAAAATATGTATCGAGACACTGCAGATTTCATCTGTGGCGGAAGAGGATCTTCTGAAGGAGGGAGGTACGTTGCAAGACAACAAAATTTATCGGGCACCGCTCAGTAAAACTGAGACGCACGGATGACGCAAACGGTCGCAGAAACAGATTAGCCCAGAACAGACCAGATGCCTTTAGATCAGGGCCAGCTCGCTGATACAACAAGAGCTGCGCTTTGACACCTGGGAATTACCAAACCACCAGACCGGAAAGGAGACCAGAATTGTAATATCAGTGACCCAGCAGAAAGGCGGAGCCACTGCAATGTTGGTTGACTGATTGCTTCACATACAAGCCATTGTTTTGTGTGGCTGGCCGCTGTGGCCGAGCGGTTCCACGCGCTTCGGTCCGGAACCGCCCTGCTGCTACAGTCGCAGGATCGAATCCTCCCTCTAGCATGGGGGTGTGTGACGTCCTTAGGTTAGTTAGGTTTAAGTGGTTCTGAGTCTAGGGGACTGATGACCTCAGATGTTAAGTCCAATAGGGCTTAGAACCATTTGAACCATTGTTTTCTGGTGGAGACTGATGCTTTATCAAAACAAGGACAGGCCACATCCCTACGGTTAAAGGTTTTAGTTAAATGTATTGCATTCTGCGAGCCGTTACTCCTTAGTGGGGACCTACGACAGTTGATGAATCTACTAGCCTACGAGTATGCTTGGCTGAACCAATCACGAATTTCGGATGCTCTGAAGCTTCTATATGCGGCCCAGCTGCTTGCACCAAGACCTATGCTGTGGACTAAGCGCTCTCCAACCGCCAAATCACACAGGTGCCTACTTCAGCTGCTGCCGTCCTCGTGCCCTGGAGGTCTACAGTTCGAGCCTGGAACGATGCAGCCGTTCAGCTGCCATCGGCCACGCACACAAACTCCAACCTACCTGTCTGTGCTTGTATTTATTTATTTAGCGTATGGCTCATAACATCACAGTAAAAATAACAGATAGAACACGATTTAAAAAAAAAATCACATATGTATAAACAGAGCAATAAATAACAGTTTGTATATAAGGATACCACCAATTGTAAATTTACACTCACAGAAGAGCAATGACAAGCAGACGTCCAGCTTAGATAATATATAGTCGATTGCCTCTTGGGTGCCGGCCGAAGTGGCCGCGCGGTTCTGGCGCTGCAGTCTGGAACCGCGAGATCGCTACGGTCGCAGGTTCGAATCCTGCCTCGGGCATGGATGTGTGTGATGTCCTTAGGTTAGTTAGGTTTAACTAGTTCTAAGTTCTAGGGGACTGATGACCTCAGCAGTTGAGTCCCATAGTGCTCAGAGGCTCACTCTTGGGTCGCCATTAGGAAATCTTGTGGGTCACCCTCTTATGCCCCTAGTGGGCATTCCTGCACGATGTGTTTGACCGTCTGTCTCTCAGTACCAGTCGCAAGCGGCCGAACGAAGTGAAGAAGGACTTAAAAACATAAAAAAGGACCCGTGCAATGGACTCAGAATATTCATCAGATATTCGTATCGAGGAGGTTACCAATGCCCTGAAGAAGGTTAAATCAGGCAAAGCTCAGGGTTTCGATGGTATCCACCCTGAGTTCCTCATACATGTCGGAGCCTACACAAAACAATGGCTGGCTAAGTTCTTTACGGACATTCTCCAAGTGGGTAACATTCCTCCCTGACTTAAACGAGTAAAGATCATCGCAGTCCTGAAACCTGGTAAACCAGGCGATAGACCAGAGAGTTACCGCCCCATTGCCCTTCTCATTATGGTCTATAAATTACTAGAAAGACTACTCCTCAACAGACTAGGCCAAACTATACTCAAAAAAATCCCTATCGAACAAGCAGGATTCCGTCCCTATCGCTGCTGTACAGATCAAGTCCTATCACTGACAACATATATAGAGGCGGGGTTCCAGAAGAAACAGAGTAGCTGCGGCATTCATAGACCTAACAGCAGCCTATGATACAGTTTGGAAACAGGGGCTCATGTACAAATTAATCTGTGCCGTCCCCTGCAAGAAGATAACCAACCTCATTGATGATATGTTGTCAAATAGAACCTTACAAGTAATAATGGGGAATGAGAGAGGTAAACAGATGAAACTCAATAATGGACTCCCACAAGGCTCTGTCCTTTCGCCCCTTCTTTTCAGCCTTTACATCGCTGACATGCCTGCAACCAGATCGCGCAAATTTGGTTATGATGACGACTGGGCTCTAGCAACAGCCCACAGAAATATAGAAACTGCCGAAGTTATCCTTACGAGTGACCTAGGGATTCCAGCGAGTACTTTAGAAAATGGAGGCTACAACCTAGTGCTACACAGACGGAAGTATCTGCCTTCCATTTGAACAACAAAATGGCCAACACAGAACTACATGTGCCTGTGTGAACAGCCACTGCTGCTGTTGCCAGCTGCCTCTTTCTCCCTGAATCCACGGCGTCACACTGCTCGCCTCTCTGTGCAACGCATTCTGGGATGCCGGGTGGTCTCTGGTCTCATCACGAGCCACCACTCGCTGCTGCGGTCGGCGTCCTTGCAGAATCGCCGCCATCTGCACCACTGGCCGGCCAACGTTACAAGCTGTGATGCCGGACCTTTGCGGAGACCATACACTCCTAACGTATTGGGGACGTCAACTTCTCCGAGTATCATCACGAATGTTACAGTTGCTGAACAACAAATTAATGTTACAGCAATGATGTTTTTATGACAACGCTATCAGGAAATCCACTGACCAGTCCATTACCACTCCAAACAGGGTGAAAAATTGTCCTCCTGACCTCTGACAATCCGCGTCCACACCGCACCCTGGAAGCCTACCACCGCGGCGGAGAATTCAGCAGCTTTGTGTAACATTGCTAATCCGTCAGCCTTCTGTTCATGTAGGATGTGTGCCATTTCAGACCAGAAGAAACGTATATGTTCAACCAATATCTCCTCTTAACTTTTTTGTTGTATAATTTCATGTGCAACTACGGATTTCTTGAATTAGAAAGAACGTCCTATGACATTTTCGAACGTAGGGTAGGGTCAACAATCTTAATTAGAAACAATTTGTTTCTTCACACGCATTCGCCCCTTCTTGAAAATCGAGTATTGTGTATTTAGTATACATGATAAGCGAAGTTACTTTGGTGAGGGTGTATTTAGTTCAATGTCATATTTCCGTTGTTGATACTAGCGGAACGAAAGGGACTGGAAGTAACTGGGTACCTGCTGACACTCTATTCCTCCGGAAGGAAACCAGAGGGGTCGCCGAGCAGAACATCCACATCCAACAGACGGATCACCTTCAAAACTGTCGTACAGCCTTATTCTGTGAGACACTGCTGGGGAGTTTGTAAATTAACCCACGAGGTTAGCACAAAGTGTAGTGACCAGAAACTGAAAGGCGGCACCTCCATTGCCCTTGTGGGCCAAATACTGGCGATGAAAGTTTTCTACCACAAGGATTCAAGCCGGTTACATCCTCATCAAGGGGCAGTACACAAATATGCATTAGCGATATCTGTCTTGAAGCTCGGTAAGAAAACGCAGTGAACCTTCCCAAGGAGACAGTCAGTAGGGGAGACAGATGCAAGTTACGCAATTTATTATTTTTAATTTTTGAAGAGGCATTTTTGCAGTTTTCATTTGAATCATTGTTGTGTCTATTAATACGTATCCTTTGCTCTATTTTACCCACAAATTTGAGGGCATAGCAGCGTTTGGCTTGGGAAAAATCTCCTGTTGGTATCAGCTTTTGTCACCTACTTTCCTGACTGTTTTGATTGTAACTGACACTTGGTTATTTAGATAGGAAAAAGATGTCTTTTCTTATTAAAGAAGAGTAATACTGAAAACATAAAAAAGATATTAATGAAAGCTATAATACGTGTTTAAGACCTTAAAATGCAATGAAACAGTAATTTAAGTTTTCACATGCGTGAAAGTTAGTAGATATCAAAGTACATAATTTCTGTGCCCACTGCCTACAGTCATTACACAGGTGTCATTTTCCTTAGCTTTGCACTTGTAAACCATTTACCTAGTCTCTGCACTGAAGTAACAGACGTTTCGCCCATGTTCCAAAATTCCTGAAGCTGAAAATTATCTCGTCCAAGTGCTGTCGTCAAATTATTAAAAAGAAAAGAAGCTCGTTCTAAGTTGGTCGTCTCTGACTTTCGTAATGAAACAGTCTAATGGCTTTTAAAGAATCCAGCGACTCGGTCATCTCCGACAAAACCGTAATCTCGTCTACATTTAGAGTACTGAATATAATCTGCCTCGCGTTGAGATTAACACTTTTTCTACCCGGAAAATAGCCAACGGTGGTGGAAGCCGAACTAATATTTCGCCAGTTTCATCTGGAGGAACTTTCTTACAATAATTAATTTGATAATGATCCTGCAGCTCTACGAACTGACGACCCTTTCTTTTTTCATCTTCCTCAGTGCAGCAAGAACGCTGCCTGGAGCACCTTCTTTCCGTCGGTGATGATGATGATGTTTGGTTTGTGGGGCGCTCAACAGCGTGGTTAGCAGCGCCCGTACAATTACCCAATCTTTGCTCAGTCCAATTGCGCCACTGTCCTGGATGATGATGAAATGATGAGGACAACACAAACACCCAGTCATCTCGAGGCAGGTGAAAATCCCTGACCCCGCCGAGAATCGAACCCGGGACCCCGTGCTCGGGAAGCGAATCTTTCCGTCGGTATCTGTTTTTTTAAGATTTTTCAGTATCGTCACCTGCAAAAAGGAAATGAAGAATCGCTCATAACGAAATTTTTGTGACAACCTCTAACAGACATTTCAGACAATAATCTAGCTGATGTTGAAGCTAACCTGTTTTGCGATACAGAACAAGTTTACGCAACTGTTATAAAAAATAGGTAATACTCTGAATTTAGAGGTAAATGAAAGTATAGTGAATAATGAGATATTATAATATAAATTAATGAATACTTACATCTCCTAAAATACGAAAACGGTGATGAAATTCAGGAAACTGTCGCCAGGAACTAACTCGCAAGGCGGATATTGCGAGGCACTACTAGGGATTCGCGGATAGAGATCGCGCCGGCTCCTCGCCTAATCTGCCGGCAGAGGGCATCCTGATTGCGTTAAGAGCGCACAACGCGCACGAGGAAGGCTCGGACGGCCGCGGCCGTAAATTTAAATTATTAGTCTGCGGCGGCGCCTCTCCAGGGCCTCATCCAGTCTGGAGGATTCGGCACGCGCTGGAAGGCCGCGGAAGGAGCCGCCGCAGCAAATGGTCCCGAGGGCCAACACCGCGGGGAGCGTGCTTCTCGTAGACTATAAAATTTACACATTAATCTTGCCCGAAAAGAAAATTGGCCGCTGCAGGTTTCCGAGTAATTATACCGTCCCCTCCAAAATTTCGGCACGACGTTGCGCAATTACTTCTGGTGGTGCATACCCACTGTCTGTAGAATGGCAAACCAGATCACAAGCAGAAGAATGAAAATTACCTCATTGTTATTATCTACTGTCAAGTTTTGCTACGACTACTTCTATTCTGAAGTTGGCAGGGGTAAAATACAGGGAGCGAAAGGGTATTTACAATTTGTACAGAAAGCAGATGGCAGTTGTAAGAGTCGAGGGGTATAAAAGGGAAGCAGTGGTTGGGAAGGGAGTGAGACATAGTGGTAGTAGAGGGGATTTTTGGGCTCACGACAGCAAGGTCTTCAGCGCCCGTTCAGTATCATAGTGATACTACATAAAACGGAACATAAAACACGGGGAACAATCATTGAAAAATATGTGCTCACCCACACCGAAGCGTGGGATGAAGCAGGGCGTCAGCAGTAAAACATGGACAACACAGGAAGAAAATGGTAGAGGGAGCTAAAACAATGTAGCAGATGGAAGTGGCTGGCTGACCGCAAGGAAAAAAGGGAGGAATCAGCCACTCTGCAATACACCAAAACCTCCAGCCTAAAAGTTTAGGCCAGAGTCCAGACACATCACAAAACTTAAAAACCCTAGACACACACGTCTCATCGTTAGCCAAAACACAGGGCAGAACCACATCAACTTGTGCTTTTGCCCTTGCATCACGGTATAAAACGCACTCTGCTAAAAATGTGGCGGACAGAGATGTGCACACCACAAGCATCACAAAACGGAGGATTCTCCCGCCGTAATAAATAGCTATTTGTGAGAGGACAGTGCCCGATCCGAAGACGTGTGAGGGCCACCTCTTCCCGCCTGAGCAACCGGCAGGAGGAACGCCACGGCCGAGTGGTTGACTTTACCGACCGCAGTTTATTGGCCGTCACCGCCAGCCATTCGGCCTCCCACAACTCCATGCACTTCCTGTGGAGTGCAGCGACGACTGACTGCAAGGGGATAGGACACTGACCACATCCTGCCCTCTACAGGCCTCCTTGGCAGCCCGATCACCCAGTTCATTGCCCCATATGCCGACATGACCAGGCACCCAGCAGAAGGATGCCTCTTTACCCCGCCGTTGAAGCAAGTACAGTTGGTCATGTATCAGCTGGACCGTCTCCTCAGTCGGGTATAGGTTCTGCAGTGATTGTAAGGCACTAAGAGAATCGGAGCAGAGAAGAAATCGATCGCCCCGAACACGATGCATCTGCTCCAGTGCCTTCAGGATCGCGTGGAGCTCCGCTGCGAAAACGGTATATACAGCAGGGAGGCGAATCCGGGTAACATGATCAGGGAACACTACAGAACAGCCAAGGAAACTCTCCTGTTTGGAGCCATCAGTGTAAACGACAGTGAAACCGTGATGCACATCTAAAATGTTAAAAAACAGAGATTGGAATGTAAAATCTGGTGTGCCATATTTCTTAAAATTAGTCAAATCTAAAATAAGTTTGGGTCTCCGGAGGAGCCAAGGTGGAGATCTGCTCCAACCGCGACGTAAAACATGAAGACCAGCCATAGACATAGCACCGAGGCAATCCTGTGCGCGAATCCCATAGGGCTGCGTCGCACGTTGCCGGTTATGAAACAATCGTGCCAGAGGAGGCTGAGCAACGGTATGTTATGCAGGGGTGTATGGTATGGACAAAGTTTTATACGCCTGGCGCACTGTAAGTAGCCGTCGCCACATATGATGTGGCGGTTCACAAGCCTCTGCACAGAGACATGGTATGGGGCTAATTCGGAATGCCCCAGTGGCTAACCGAAGCCCTTCATGGTGCACAACGTCCAACACAATGGTTCAAATGGCTCTGAGCACTATGGGACTTAACTGCTGAGGTCATAAGTCCCCTAGAACTTAGAACTACTTAAACCTAACTAACCTAAGGACAACACACACATCCATGCCAGAGGCAGGATTCGAACCTGCGACCGTAGCGGTCGCGCGGTTCCAGACTGTAGCGCCTAGAAACGCTCGGCCACCAGCGGCCGGCACAACGTGCAACAACTTTAAGTAAGAAGGCCTCGCAGACCCGTACACCGTGCACACGTAATCGAGCCGAGATCGTACAAAAGCCCTGTAAAACTGGAGCAGACAAGTCCTGTCAGCTCCCCATGTACTGTGGCTAAGACATTTTAAAATACTTAAAGCCTTAAGTGACCGCCGTTTCAGGTCTTTAAGATGAGGTAACCACGTAAGCTTCGAGTCAAAAATGAGCCCCATAAATCTCACCGTGTCTTTAAAAGTAAGAATAGTCTCCCTCATCCTCAACTCGGGAGAGGTTAAAATCGAACGAGAACGGTTAAAAAGAACACATACAGACTTCTCGGTGGAAAACTTAAAACCACTCTTCTGCGCCCTGTCATCCAAACGCCTAATCGTAAGTTGCAACTGACGAGTTGTCGTTGCAAGCCTTCAAGAAGAGTAAAACAAAGAGAAATCATCCACAAACAAAGAACACTCCACAGGACTTTACACTATGGACGTAATGCTATTAATAGCGATGGCAAAGAGAGTCACACTTAAAACGCTACCCTGAGGGACACCGTTCTCCTGCGCAAAGCGATCAGACAGGACGTCACCAATTCGGTATCTAAAATATCGTGGCGAGAGGAAAGACTGAATTAAAAGAGGAAACCCCATTCGTGAAGCTTCTCCAGGATGAGACGCCTCCAAGTGGTATCGTAGGCCTTCTCGATGTCGAAAAATACAGCTAGAAGGTGATGACGGCGTAGGAAAGCTTGTTGTATTTCCGCCTCCAGGAGGGCAAGGTTATCGAAGGTGGAACGAAACCTCCTGAGCCCACACTGAAAGCGACTAAGGAGTTGCCGGGATTCTAACATCCAGACAAGGCGGCGGCTGACCATCCGCTCCTAGGTCTTCCCTATGCAACTTGTGAGGGCAACACTACGGTAGCTACTTGGGCTCGTGCGGTCTTTCCCAAGTTTTAAAAAAGGGATTAAAACTGCCTCACGCCACGCGTCAGGAAAGTGACCCGACGCCCAAATGGCATTAAAAAGTGCGAGGAGGATTTCTCTGTTGCGCATTGTCAGGTGCCATAGCATACTGTAATGGATCCTGTCGTGACCACGGGATGTGTCACGAGCTGCAGACAATGCAGAATCCAGCTCCCACATAGAAAATGGGCAGTTGTAAATTTCATGAGAAGTGGACTGGAAGTCCAGACTGCACCTCTCACCAACGGCTCTATGGCGCTGGAAACCTGGATCCTGACTGGTTGTTGCAGTAACTGTGGCAAAATACGCTGCCATAGTCTGGACACTGTCTCGCGGATCCGTGTGGAGAGTGCCGTTATTCATTACAGCAGCTATGGGGCACCTCCCTCCTCTGCCAGAAATTCTCCTGATGGTCTCCCACACAATGGAACTGTTGGTGGAACGATTAATGGTGTTCAGGAACTGTTGCCATGACCTCTTCTTGCTCTCGCGAATAATGCGTCGACATCTTGCCCTCGCCACCCGAAAGGCTGCAAGATTCTCAGCAGTCGGCCGACACTTGAACCGACGCAGAGTTGGTCGCCTGGTCCTGATTGCAGAGTGGCGTTCGGCACTCCACCAAGGCACAGGTGGCCTCTTCCGGTGGCCTGTGGACTGTGGAATGGATTCTGCAGCGGCGTGTGGACCGTTTTGGTAATATGATCCACTCACACCTCAACATTCGCACAGTGTTCGAACTGGGCCAACTGGCTATAAAGTGTCCAGTCAGCTCCACTGAGCACCCATCGTGGTGGTCTCCTTTCGGGGCCCAGGCCATCTGGCAGGTGAATCCAGATTGGGAAATGATCACTGCCGTGCAAGTCAGCGACCACTTCCCAGTGAGCACTGGGGGCAAGAGCTGGAGAGCAAAGCGAGAGATCAATGGCAGAGAACGACCCAGTCGCTGTGCAGAAATGAGTACTCTGTCCTCCATTGAGCAAGTAGGCACAGGATGACAGGAGAAGCCTCTCAATTGCTCTAACCCTGGGGCAGGTAATTGCAGAGCCCCAAAGCACATTGTGGGCATTAAAATGTCCACAAATAATGAATGGCTGGGGGAGCCGTGTAAGAAGGTCGGTGAGGGCCGCTTCATCAAGTGCATCATGTGGGGGCAAGTAAAGCGAGCATACAGTCAATGGATGACGTACGTGCACAGACACAGCGACGGCCTGTAAAGTCGTCGTAAGTGAGAGAGGCGAGGAGGGGTAGTCCGTCCTGACGAAAATACCTACGCCTCCTCTAGCTCTCTCTCCATGCAGGTCGTCCTTTTTGTGGAGTGTATAGCCTCGTATCTCAGGGGAGTATGATGGATGGAAATAAGTCTCCTGGAGACAGAGACACAGTGGTCTACCCTGCGATAGTAGACGAAGTTCCTCCACATGCGTCCTGAACCCTTGAAAGTTCCACTGAAGTATGGGAGCCATCTATGATGGGGGTAGCACCTTCATCCTGTCTCTCCGACGGGGCGGGGAGACTGCAGCAGGTGGAGGGCAGGCGTGGGGCGATATGATTTCCCCACACATACATCGGATTCCATCAACTCTGGGGAAGAGTCAGATGAAGCCTCACGGAAAACAACATCTGCATGGTCAGACGGTTTACTATGGGATTTGACCCGCTGTTGCTGCTGTACGGCAGCTTTCTGCGGTTTGGTGGGCTTTGGGGGAGCTGATGTGGGAGTGGTAATGGCTTTACTGGGCTTCGGAACATCCTCAGCTGTTGGAGGTACCAGGGGCTGGCCCAAGTTCGCCACTGTACCTTTGTCTGCCATTCGAATAGAGTCTACTGGCTCTGAAACACTGGCTGCGTTGCAAGTGCACTGACAGCTGCATGTATTAGTGCCAACACTCACCACCGCAGTCTGCGTTGAGGCATCGACTTTTGTAGTAGGCTTCTGAACCAGGGATGCAAAAGATGTAGCGAATGTGCGAGGTTGCATCGACTTAAAGATCTTCTTGGCCTCACCATAGGGGATACGCTTGGTTGTTTTTATTTCCTGGACTTTGCGTTCCTCTAAAAATATTCGGCAGTCCCTACTCCAAGCAGGATGGTTCCCAGAGCAATTGATACATTTGGCAGGAGAGGAGCAACCAACTCCTTCATGAGCAGCCTTACCACAGTTTCCACAAGTCGCTTCGCCTTTGCATCCTAAGGTGGTATGCCCAAAACGCTGGCATTTGAAACAGCGCATTGGGGTCGGCAAATAAGGCCCCACACTAAGGCGAAGAAAGCCAGCTTTAACATGTTCAGGAAGTGTCGTGCTACTGAAGGTCAGAATAAAGGAGTCGGATTTGACAAGATTGCCATCAACCCTCCTCATGATATGTTGAACATCAACGATACCTTCCGGAGCCCACTCACGTTGCAGTTCTTCCTTGGGAATGTCAACTAGATCCCGGCATGTCACAACACCTTTGCTGTAGTTCAAGGTGCTGTGCAGTTCAGTGTCTATGGCATACTCTTCAAGGCATTTAGCAGACTGAAGGTTAGTTGCTTGCTGGGAAGTGGAAGTTCCCACTAGCAAGGTCCCATTACGTAAGCGCTTCACCGATTTTAAGGAGCCACAGATTCCCTCCAAATCCTTTTGTACATAGAAGGGCGAAACCTTCCCGAAACTACCCTCCTTCCATTTCACAATGAGAAACACATTCGGGTTACCAGAATGCATTCTGTTACTTATGACTCGACTTGTCAAAGAAGTGCCGGAGTCAGGGGGACTGACTGCACGAGCCCTCTTAAGAGACTGGGTGATAGAACCTTCCAGCGGTCCACCCTTTCCGCTGGGAGGAAGAAAAGAGGATTTCGAAGGATCCATCTCGGTTCCACGAGCAGCTAGGGAACTAGAAGTCCACCTAGACAGATCCCCGCGTGCCTAGGTAAGCCTTATACAACTGGGGTGTGGCAGGTGCCCCAGAGTTTGCCCGCTTGCGACTGTTCCACCCCAACAGCCATGCATCTTATAGGCGCGCAGCACACCGTAAGATTGAGGGGTTATTATAGAGGTTAACCTTCCTCGCAATCAAGGCGGTCAAGTCAAGATTACCATTCCCCGCAGCACACAACATTCCACCGCTGCACCATACGGTGGTCGCTGAAGCATGTCCTGGGTTTACGGTGACAGGAGACTGGCGGCGCTGACCAGTCCCCAGCTCAGGACCCCGGGGTTGCCAAGCCCGTACTCAGTAAATGGATGCTGAGCCCCTGGGGGGGGGGGGGAGGGAGACAGGGTTTTAGCCTATCCCTGATGTTATTCAAGCTGTATATTGTGTAAGCAATAAAGGAAACAAAAGAAAAGTTCGGAGAAGGTATTAAAATCCATGGAGAAGAAATAAAACTTTGAGGTTCGCCGATGACATTGTAATTCTGTCAGAGACAGCAAAGAACTTGGAAGAGCAGTTGAACGGAATGGACAGTGTCTTGAAAGGAGGATATAAGATGAACATCGACAAAAGTAAAACGAGAATAATGGAATGTAGTCGAGTTAAGTCGGGTGATGCTGAGGGAATTAGATTAGGAAATGAGACACTTAAAGTAGTAAAGGAGTTTTGCTATTTGGGGAGCAAAATAACTGATGATGGTCGAAGTAGAGAGGATATAAAATGTAGACTGGCAATGTCAAGGAAAGCGTTTCTGAAGAAGAAAAAATTGTTAACATCTAGTATAGATTAAAATGTCAGGAAGTCGTTTCTGAAAGTATTTGTATGGAGTGTAGCCATGTATGGAAGTGACACATGGACGATGAATAGTTTAGACAAGAAGAGAATAGAAGCTTTCGAAATGTGGTGCTACAGAATAATGCTGAAGATTATATGGGTAGATCACGTAACTAATTAGGAGGTACTGAACAGAATTGGGGAGAAAGGGAGCTTGTGGCACAACTTGACTAGAAGAAGGGATCGGTTCGCAGGACATGTTCTGAGACATCGAGGGATCGCCAATTTAGTATTGTAGGGCAGCGTGGAGGGTAAAAATCGTAGAGGGAGACCAAGAGATGAATACACTAAGCAGATTCAGAAGGATGTAGTCTGCAGTAGGTACTGGGAGATGAAGAAGCTTGCACAGTTATAGTAGCATGGAGAACTGCATAAAACCAGTCTCAAGACTGAAGACCAGAACAAAAACGACAACTTCTATTCAAGAATATATCATAAAACATTTCCTGCCAGGTAGTATTATTTTACCACCAGACAGTATGAAACAACAAACCCCTCGCCCCCCTCCCAGCCCCACCACACACACACATTAATGTAGCTGGACGACCTC
The DNA here is from genome assembly GCF_023864275.1 of Schistocerca cancellata. NCBI lineage: Eukaryota > Metazoa > Arthropoda > Insecta > Orthoptera > Acrididae > Schistocerca > Schistocerca cancellata. The sequence continues at coordinate 727,762,121 of NC_064631.1, forward strand.
GAAAGAATACTGGCGTGCATCAACAAAAAAATGGTTCAAATGGCTCTGAGCACTATGGGACTTTACATCTGTGGTCATCAGTCCCCTAGAACGTAGAACTACTTAAACCTAACTAACCTAAGGACATCACACACATCCATGACCGAGGCAGGATTCGAACCTGCGACCGTAGCGATCACGCGGTTCCAGACTGAAGCGCCTAGAACCGCACGGCCACACTGGCCGGCCGTGCATCAAAAGTCTCGCGATGACGTATACAAACTGGGAGCATCGCTGCTCTCCAACAGATATACAAAGACAATGATTTTAAAGCGGAAAATGACAGTTGATGTAACATTTGATTATTACGAAATTTTAGCTCTCAACATAATAAAGCTGATTTGTATGCGCAAAATTTTATCAAACGACTCAAGGCATTCTTGGAAATAGCCAACACTCGTAGAATGCTATCCTAGAGCTCACCCTGATTAGAGACAGCGCGTCTTCAAAATGAGTCAAAACTGGAATCCTCGATAGACGACGATAACCACCTACGGGTGCTAACACTGTTGCCTTCTGTCTCCGCAGTTTCTGCTGCGTTGTGAAGGAAATGATGATCGAGATAATACCCCATATTTTAATTGTTATCCAGGCATATTTCAGACCCGGAAGCAACGAAGTTTCATTCACCTGTCGCTAGCCTCCGCTGGTAACGCACCAGGAGTGTGTCAAGCCACATTTGTATTTCTCTCTTTGTTTTCAATGTTTAATTCTTAAATTTCTTGCGTTTTCTTATACTTGCATACTTTTTAAATTTATTGCGTGTTATTGTATTTAGTGGACGTTCTCGGATCTTAGTATGTGTGTAGTATATATTTTGCGTTCTCTGTAGCTCATTGTTTATTTGATTTTAAAGAACAGCGACCGTTGATCACAGGAGTCAGTGTCCAACCTCCGATTGTGACGCATCGGAGAGTAACAACTCATACATTAGGCTTTTGTATGTTTGTTTTCATTCTAAGGTTAGTGGCATTGGAATGGGCAGGGTGTGTGCCTGCTGTGTGTAAACACAGGTGGAGTTGGCTGCATTTCGCGAGAAGCTGAAGTCTCTTATGGACACGGTCAGACGCCTGCATCCTGCTGCCTTAGTTGTGGCAATGGTGGATCACCTGGTGCAGTGCATGAGATACCTCAGGTGTCATTCCCCACTGTTCGTCATTCATAAGTTACTTTAATTCTCCACTGACCATAATTTTCTACTCGCTATCACACTCCAGCGACCATCATTTTCTCCACTGGCAATCAGCCTCTCCATTGATCATCATTCTCCATTGGCCACTATTTTCCACCTAATAGTAGCACGGTAATGATGGTCAGACATTTTCACAGCTGCCTCGTCTACCGTACTGGTTCATGATTAACTTCCATCACAAATACGTTTGCGCAGTATCAAAAGTATTTCCACATCTGCCTCAACACCATCACATTGAGTAAAGCACCTTCCTTTGTCTTTAAGTAGTGTTTGCTGAAAACAGGCAACAAAAGTATTAATACACTCCTGGAAATTGAAATAAGAACACCGTGAATTCATTGTCCCAGGAAGGGGAAACTTTATTGACACATTCCTGGGGTCAGATACATCACATGATCACACTGACAGAACCACAAGCACATAGACACAGGCAACAGAGCATGCACAATGTCGGCACTAGTACAGTGTATATCCACCTTTCGCAGCAATGCAGGCTGCTATTCTCCCATGGAGACGATCGTAGAGATGCTGGATGTAGTCCTGTGGAACGGCTTGCCATGCCATTTCCACCTGGCGCCTCAGTTGGACCAGCGTTCGTGCTGGACGTGCAGACCGCGTGAGACGACGCTTCATCCAGTCCCAAACATGCTCAATGGGGGACAAATCCGGAGATCTTGCTGGCCAGGGTAGTTGACTTACACCTTCTAGAGCACGTTGGGTGGCACGGGGTACATGCGGACGTGCATTGTCCTGTTGGAACAGCAAGTTCCCTTGCCGGTCTAGGAATGGTAGAACGATGGGTTCGATGACGGTTTGGATGTAAAGTGCACTATTCAGTGTCCCCTCGACGATCACCAGTGGTGTACGGCCAGTGTAGGAGATCGCTCCCCACACCATGATGCCGGGTGTTGGCCCTGTGTGCCTCGGTCGTATGCAGTCCTGATTGTGGCGCTCACCTGCACGGCGCCAAACACGCATACGACCATCATTGGCACCAAGGCAGAAGCGACTCTCATCGCTGAAGACGACACGTCTTCATTCGTCCCTCCATTCACGCTTGTCGCGACACCACTGGAAGCGGGCTGCACGATGTTGGGGCGTGAGCGGAAGACGGCCTAACGGTGTGCGGGACCGTAGCCCAGCTTCATGGAGACGGTTGCGAATGGTCCTCGCCGATACCCCAGGAGCAACAGTGTCCCTAATTTGCTGGGAAGTGGCGGTGCGGTCTCATACGGCACTGCGTAGGATCCTACGGTCTTGGCGTGCATCCGTGCGTCGCTGCGGTCCGGTTCTAGGTCGACGGGCACGTGCACCTTCCGCCGACCACTGGCGACAACATCGATGTACTGTGGAGACCTCACGCCCCACGTGTTGAGCAATTCGGCGGTACGTCCACCCGGCCTCCCGCATGCCCACTATACGCCCTCGCTCAAAGTCCGTCAACTGCACATACGGTTCACGTCCACGCTGTCGCGGCATGCTACCAGTGTTAAAGACTGCGATGGAGCTCCGTATGCCACGGCAAACTGGCTGACACTGACGGCGGCGGTGCACAAATGCTGCGCAGCTAGCGCCATTCGACGGCCAACACCGCGGTTCCTGGTGTGTCCGCTGTGCCGTGCGTGTGATCATTGCTTGTACAGCCCTCTCGCAGTGTCCGGAGCAAGTATGGTGGGTCTGACACACCGGTGTCAATGTGTTCTTTTTTCCATTTCCAGGAGTGTATATGTTAAAGAAAGAACAAGATTTTCCGCTGTGTAACAGCAAAAGATGACCGTTTCGCAAAGTACGGGTGTTAGGGATTCTTATCATATTGGTATGTTAAATGCATTCCAAAGTGTATGATGAACTGATTTTTGCAATGTTGTCGTTGTTCACTTTGCTAAATTTTGGTGTAATGTAGGCTGTATTTTAGGCCTCCAGTAGTACTCATGGTGATTTTAATATTGTCATTAAGCAACCCATGTGAATTTGTAATAGATTATACAGACATTTTAGGTGCAGAAATCCTTAATTTGAGTGTCCATTGTGGTCTCCAAGTGAGCAAAATCTTGTAAATTTAGAGAAGTAGCCAAATTGTACTATTTCTCTAGTAAAAATTTGTCATTCCTCTCATGAATTGGTAGTGGAAAACGTTAGGAAAGCAGCGCACATCATCACACTGAATACCCTATGTGAATACCATTGCAGCACTTACTTGATTTGCCCGCATCTCGTGGTCGTGCGGTAGCGTTCTCGCTTCCCACGCCCGGGTTCCCGGGTTCGATTCCCGGCGGGGTCAGGGATTTTCTCTGCCTCGTGATGGCTGGGTGTTGTGTGCTGTCCTTAGGTTAGTTAGGTTTAAGTAGTTCTAAGTTCTAGGGGACTTATGACCACAGCAGTTGAGTCCCATAGTGCTCAGAGCCATTAGAACCATTTTTGAACTTATTTGATTTTAGAGTGCTACACCAAGATTAGACCTAAATAATTAAATTGTTAATGCTTATATATTTGTGAGTCCCGTAGTATTTTAGCCTGAACAGCCCTTTAGACCTAATTTTACATTTCAATCTGTCTGTTATTTTTCTTAAACCATATCATTTTAGACAATGAAATAATATACTACATAGTTCAAAATCATGTTTTAGACACAAATTTGACGAATATGTGTGTGCTTGTATATGGAAAATAACATCGTGTTTCTAGACGTAAACATTGTGATACTCTATGTAAACACTGCAATTGTGATAAATTTTTGTATATTTTATAGAGTTGGAAATATTATTGTGACATTTTTATACGCATAAAAACGTGGTAAATGATTAACCTGAGGCTCTGTTGCGTCTTACACTACAGTACAGCAATCAAAATTTGAATGTACGCTACTGCTATCGTCTGTTAGTAAACACACACAACATTTTATCAGTAATCTTTGCCAAGTATGAATTACAAATGCATTAAATGCATTGTGTAAGCGAACGTTGTTTTTTCATCTATTTATGGAGGACATGTTTCTTTATCGTTCTAATATTTCCAGTGATTGATATATAGCTTAGTCTAAAATTGGCAAATGCGAATGGTGAGCCTGTCAATAAATAATTTTCTATAATCAATAATTAAAACATTTTTGAAAATTTCTTTGCCATATTTTATGTAATTCAACCTGCATTACGTATTTTAGATTTGGAAAGACTGCGAACGTAGTTCGTTTGGTAAATAATTCGGGTATTTTTGATTACAGCTAAGGTGGGGCTACGTTGTCACTGGCTGTTACATTTCAGTGGCTGCTAAAATACTAGTTTTGATAGTTTGTGATTGGAGGGGAGGGTTGGAGGTGGTACATTGTCCACTTTGTGCGTGTGTGTGTGTGTGTGTGTGTGTGTGTGTGTGTGTGTGTGTGTGTGTGTGTGTGTGTCTGTGTGTGTATGTGTGTCTGTGCATAGGCATGTGCATGCAATTCAGTGGTAATATGTTATTCTATATTACACAAACAGATCGACAACATCATTTTAATATTACTGTAGAGGTAAATATGTGTACGCATATATCTTTGACTTTCACCTAAATAATGTAACTTGAGACCATTTTTGCTGTTTATTTTAACAGTTCAGTTTGATTAGGTGGCATGATGAGGAGGCGTGTGATGATGTAGAAAGCACAAATGAGCTAGTTGTACAATCTTTGATTTTGATTGGCTCTTTTATTTTTTAATTTGCTGGAAACAGTGGTCAGCGTTTTAATTTTCCATTAGCCAGTTGGGCTAATTTTACATCTTGGATTTTTATTTACTGGAGATGGGGGGGGGGAGATGGTAGGGGAAATGGGGGCATGGCTTGTAATGTAATAGGTAAGGGGGAAAGTGACTGGGCCATTCACATATAGATAAGAGGGGTCAGGATTTGTAGGCAAACCAATACACTGTGCGTAAGCAACTCTACTGGAATAGGTCAAAGTGTCCAGATAGTTGGTATACAGGGTGTTACAAAAAGGTACGGCCAAACGTTCAGGAAACATTCCTCACACACAAATAAAGAAAAGATGTTATGTGGACATGTGTCCGGAAACGCTTAATTTCCATGTAAGAGCACATTTTAGTTTCTTCAGTATGTTCTTCCACCTACGCTCAAGGGAGCACGTTATCATGATTTCATACGGAATACTCTACCTGCGCTGCTAGAACATGTGCCTTTACAAGTACGACACAACATGTTTTTAATGCACGATGGAGCTCCTGCACATTTCAGTCGAAGTGTTCGTACGCTTCTCAACAACAGATTCGGTGACGGATGGATTGGTAGAGGTGGACAAATTCCATGGCCTCCACGCTCTCCTGACCTCAATCCTCTTGACATTCATTTATGGGGGCATTTGAATTCTCTTGTCTACGCAACCCCGGTACCAAATGTAGAGACTCTTCGTGCTCGTATTGTGAACGGCTGTGATACAATACGCCATTCTCCAGGGCTGCATCAGCGCATCAGGGATTCCATGCGACGGAGGGTGGATGCATGTATCATCGCTAACGGAGGACATTTTGAACATTTCCTGTAACAAAGTGTTTGAAGTCACCCTGGTACGTTCTGTTGCTGTGTGTTTCCATTCCATGATTAATGTAATTTGAACAGAAGTATAAAATGAGCTCTAACAGGGAAAGTAAGCGTTTCCGGACACATGTCCACTTAACATATTTTCTTTCTTTGTGTGTGAGGAACGTTTTCTGAAAGTTTGGCCGTACCTTTTTGTAACACCCTCTACAGAGGGTGTACCAACTATGTCACCACATGTACACTCCTGGAAATGGAAAAAAGAACACATTGACACCGGTGTGTCAGACCCACCATACTTGCTCCGGACACTGCGAGAGGGCTGTACAAGCAATGATCACCCGCACGGCACAACGGACACACCAGGAACCGCGGTGTTGGCCGTCGAATGGCGCTAGCTGCGCAGCATTTGTGCACCGCCACCGTCAGTGTCAGCCAGTTTGCCGTGGCATACGGAGCTCCATCGCAGTCTTTAACACTGGTAGCATGCCGCGACAGCGTGGACGTGAACCGTATGTGCAGTTGACGGACTTTGAGCGAGGGCGTATAGTGGGCATGCGGGAGGCCGGGTGGACGTACCGCCGAATTGCTCAACACGTGGGGCGTGAGGTCTCCACAGTACATCGATGTCGTCGCCAGTGGTCGGCGGAAGGTGCACGTGCCCGTCGACCCGGGACCGGACCGCAGCGACGCACGGATGCACGCCAAGACCGTAGGATCCTACGCAGTGCCATAGGGGACCGCACCGCCACTTCCCAGCAAATTAGGGACACTGTTGCTCCTGGGGTATCGGCGAGGACCATTCGCAACCGTCTCCTTGAAGCTGGGCTACGGTCCCGCACACCGTTAGGCCGTCTTCCGCTCACACCCCAACATCGTGCAGCCCGCCTCCAGTGGTGTCGCGACAGGCGTGAATGGAGGGACGATTGAAGACGTGTCGTCTTCAGCGATGAGAGTCGCTTCTGCCTTGGTGCCAATGATGGTCGTACGCGTGTTTGGCGCCGTGCAGGTGAGCGCCACAATCAGGACTGCATACGACCGAGGCACACAGGGCCAACACCCGGCATCATGGTGTGGGGAGCGATCTCCTACACTGGCCGTACACCACTGGTGATCGTCGAGGGGACACTGAATAGTGCACGGTACATCCAAACCGTCATCGAACCCATCGTTCTACCATTCCTAGACCGGCAAGGGAACTTGCTGTTCCAACAGGACAATGCACGTCCGCATGTATCCCGTGGCACCCAACGTGCTCTAGAAGGTGTAAGTCAACTACCCTGGCCAGCAAGATCTCCGGATCTGTCCCCCATTGAGCATGTTTGGGACTGGATGAAGCGTCGTCTCACGCGGTCTGCACGTCCAGCACGAACGCTGGTCCAACTGAGGCGCCAGGTGGAAATGGCATGGCAAGCCTTTCCACAGGACTACATCCAGCATCTCTACGATCGTCTACATGGGAGAATAGCAGCCCGCATTGCTGCGAAAGGTGGATATACACTGTACTAGTGCCGACATTGTGCATGCTCTGTTGCCTGTGTCTATGTGCCTGTGGTTTTGTCAGTGTGATCATGTGATGTATCTGACCCCAGGAATGTGTCAATAAAGTTTCCCCTTCCTGGGACAATGAATTCACGGTGTTCTTATTTCAATTTCCAGAAGTGTATTTCCGAAACGAAACAGAATGTGAAAAATGCAATCGACCAGATATGTAAATAACGCTATACTTTCTGAATCGTTGAACGGTACAAGCATAACGCTTCTTATACTCATCTATGTTTATTTCATTTTTTTATCTGCAATACTTTAGCTACATTTAGATCCATGGTTGAACCCTGTAAATCTGTTAAGGCAAGTGATATCTTCATTTCATAGATTTTAATATTACACCAACTATATTATCTGACCACACGATGTCGAGTATAGACTCCTAATGAAACCTGGCTCACGTGTGCTAGTAACAAGGATCCCACAGTAAATGCGCCAAGGAAATCAAGTACTCTTTCGACAGTAGTGGGGCCTGAGGATGGCAATGATGTGCCGCCGAAACTAGTCGCCTAATAATGTGCCGCCAAAACTAGTCGTCTGATAGAATAAAGACATTCTAAAGGTACAGCTGTGGTGGTACTTCTCCTCATATTCATATAGTGGTATACTCCTTATTGCAAGTCGCGGCACCTAAATAGTAAATCAATGGTCTGCTGCAGAAGAAATTTGCAAGGCAAGGTAATTTCGGGTCACATGAATGGAGACAATTCTGGTGTCTACTCTGAAATCATGGAAGAAGTGTAAACGCATAAGCAGCTTCATTAGTTCATCACTGTGAGTTTATCCAGTCACGAATGCGAAGTAGAACGCTTATTGGTTAACTTCCTCGTGTGTTCGAAGCTCTATACCATCCGCTAGATGTACCTAAGAGTAAGGAATATACATTTTTGCTCTTTTAGGAAGGTATACTCTCGGAATCCTGGCAGTCACCGATAACGTACTGCAAACTCCTCTCTTCTAGCACCTGCCACTGGAATCGGATCAGAATATTAGTAAAGCTTTCACGCTTACTGTAACAAACACGCTGTTCGTATTTGGATTCTATTTTCTCTACCAGTCCTATCAAGAACGGGTAGAACGAGTGGTATGTGTGACATCTCCACTGTGACTATTCTACGCTTCCTCAGAGTCCTTTCAATGAATATGACTAGTATCCACCTCCCCGCGATTTCATTTAAGTGGTACTTACATTTTAAATCACATTTAATGCATAATACGAAACATTTAATGGATGTTATTTGTTCCAATGTTTGATAGTGGGACAATTACACAATTATGATTTTCTCTCCTAGTTGTTCATAATAATTAAAATTTCATTATGTTGAGGGTCAGTTGCCAATTTCTATCCTAGTTGTTGATCTTCAGCAGCTCTCCCTGAATTTTGCTACAGTTTTATAGCTCTGTGATTTCTCTGTGCACAACAGCAGCATCCACGAAAGGCTCTGGCTCTAAGCACTATGGGACTTAACATCTGAGGTCATCAGTCCCATAGAGCTACTTAAATCTAACTAACCTAAGGACATCACAGACATCCATGCCCAAGACAGCATTCGAACCTGCGACCGTAGCAGCAGCGCGGTTCCGGACTGAAGCGCCTAGAACTGCTCGGCCACAGCGGCCGGCCATCCACGGAAGCCTTATGGAGAGTCTGATCTTCTAGATCACTTATAAAAACCGTGATCAGTAATCTGTAACAAATAATGGTCCTACAACACTCTCTTGAAGTACGCTATAATCCACTTTCACGTCCGAAAGGAAATGTTCTGTTCTGTTTGCTAGAATCTCTTCAGCCCAATCTCAAACTTATGGTCGCTTCACCCTTACTTGCTCTGCAGAGAAAACGTTGGCGCTTACGGCAAGCAAACAACTATTGTAGAATAAAGAAAGTATCTTAGTCACTTCTTATACAGCTTGGAGATAACATCCGCTACTGGTAACGGGACTCCACTGGAGGCGGAAGTACAACATATTTCCCACCCCAGAAACAGGCACTAGGCATATGTTTCCTCACTGGGCAAATGTATACTTACTACGAAGGATTATATATCTATGGAGGACTCCACTAAACGGATTTACTTGGACGACTCTCCATATTCGTTCAGTCTTTACCGTCTTTAAGTTTACTTAAGTGTTGGTTTTGACAATCATCAGTATCGCACACTCGAGTACTTTCGTTGGATTATTTGTTATTTTACTGTGTAAATGGTGGTGGTTAAGTTCCTGAATGGCCTAACTGAAATGATTTCAAATTCTTTTAAGATATAATTTGCATGTTTTGATGTTGTTGTTCTGAAATCATTCTGACTTATTGGAATTTACATTGCTCGGAATTATAAAACAGTGGTACATCTGGAATGAAACATCAACTACTAATTTAAACGATGGCTGGAACTAAGAAATCTGCACACAAAAGCTCCAAAGGTTTAGAATATCCTAAGTACTTCACCGCCAAGTCAAGGAGAACTGATGGAATCATTTCATTTCGGGTCTACAATAATCTGTGTGTTTCTGGATCAATTATACCTCTAGCATGTACTTACTTGCAAGGAATTCGTATCTTGAAAACCTTGACAGTGATGGTTACGAATCGATATGAACGACAGAGGGAGTATTTTGGAAAATTCAACCCCTTGCTTTACCTGCCAGCACACCAAACGCTTTAATATTTCTGTACGAATTTTCAGAAGAAATTATTCTATTGCGCAGAGCGTCGTACATTTTAAGGGCCCTGCCCTTTACGTCAGATCTGGAGTTAGATGCCTCGAGGACCCGAGATAGGTCAACCCCGTTTACTAAAATCCATGCTGTGAAATTAGAAACTTCGCGCCCATCGTGCATCCAACCCAGAGGCAATCTACACAGAATCATGCTTTAGTTTCTCTCGATCTCATCACAAATGTCTGGACATTACTGCTGTCCAGTGAAACGTAGATAGCAGTTTCGAGCTATTCAATGAAAGAAGCACTGGATCCATTGAATTGCATTATTTCGATCTGAAGCACCACGAAACTGAAGCTACCACTATCATAAGAGCACCTGAGGCATGATCGGGTCCTAAACTGAGATATACAGAACGGAAACACCAACATAGGATATGTCGAAGGGAGAAGGTAACATAAAGTGAGGTGTACCGCGCTTCACATCATTCTGTCAATCATTCGTTATTGGAAACTTTCAGCTAAGAGAATGAAGAATACCGAACCAGTGTCCCAGTCTTCATATGTTTGCAGACCAGCCGTAAAGAGTCAACCAAAGCTCGCTGTTATTTGTTGATCATACTACGATAAGATCTGCAGGGTGATGATATAACTGTTTTGTTAAACAGTGAGCTGCTTCGAAGCCAAATTCTGTACCGCACTTGGTTACCTGAAGTTAAAAGATGAAATTTTTTCTCCCCGTACATGTTCTGTTGATCAATTGTAACCAGTTAAAATATTGTGTCGGAATAATGTTTTGCTTCTAGACATAACTTGACACGCATTGAACGTTACTGAACTAGGGTCATTAGTATTCGTCGAAGATGAATTACTCCATGTTTACACAAATTCAGTATCTGTGTAGTAGAGACCAGCTTATACTTTGTTTTTGTTTTTAGTATTGTAACTGCGTACATTATCGAAGATGTGGATGAGCGTTAAAAAACTTTATTAGTCGACCCCTGCATCGCGAAGGAGTGGTTATTACGCTTAACTGGTTACAAATATCTTGGTTGTGCACTATAGTGAAGTCTTGCTTTCTAGAGGGTGTACCATCCCGAGACCTTATTATGTAAGGTATGATCCCAAGAATCAGTGACTTGTTTGTTCCTTTGTTCCCAGAAGTTAGAACAACACATAAAAAAGTCAGGAACTTTATGTGTCTCCTCTGGAAGTATTCTGTTATTCAAGATCGGATAAGGGTATAATTATGGTTACAGCACCTAATTAGTAGTTTCATGTTTTTCTGAAATTTCATAGCGATATTATCGAACTGTTATTTACTACTGTTTTCGTTCTAGAGCGATTTGTCTATATGTATTTGGACGAGAAATTCACCGTACTAGGTAGAAAGTGAACTTTGTCACTGTGTGTTTACCGCTGAGAATTACATGATAACACTAATTGTTTTGTGATCAATATTTGAACATCTAATTAGCCCGAAAATGAAACTTTATATTACGCCCTTGTAATGAATGTTACATTTGTTATCAATACATGGTATAGACACTCGTTCGAAGCGTGTTTCTCTAACTAATATATCTCTTTATAGAAATGTAGTGGTTGTGTAATGCATGCTACCACTATTTAGTTTAGAGCATTGTTTGTAAACCATCTTACTCGATGCCTTCCTGCTGTTGTTACTGTGCATTTTACATCCTCTTCACATTTGCCTTCTTCTGTTACTTCGGGCGTCCCATTCACGTATTTAATTCCATCAGAATCACCTGACTTCACTCGACTACACTCTATTACCCTTTTGTATGTGTCTAACTCTTTGCTGAAGACTACATGTAGCGTTCAATTTCTCTTCAGCGTTCTTTACTGTCTCTGCTACAATTACAATAGCAGTGACAAACCTCGACGTTATTGCCATTTTCTTCATGTGCGCTACGGTCAGCAAATAATTGAAAAAAGATATTTTAAAGGTTTCCACCTCGGCTGTTGTTGACAATTTTTCTCTTTATTAAAGTTTGTTCGAATGGCCAATTACGGCACTGCATGCCATTTTAAAATCAATGTGCCAATAGTGTGAGCTTCAATAAAATTAGTAATTGTCTTTTCGTAAATCTAACCTTTGTTTCCATTACTGTTTGCTCAACAGAAGAATACCGAGGGTATTGTCTACAGACCAGCTTCACTGTCATCTCACGTACTGCCTTTCTTTGGTGCCTCTCATAACTGCATTGTGGTTCTTGCACAAATTCTGATAACTCTTTGGTTCATGTATTTTATCGTCGCTAACTTCAGATTTCCATAGATTGAATTCTGTTCAACGTACCGTACAGTATAAGAGTATAAATCCACCAAAGATGTCAGAATTCATAAGTTAGTACGTTCGTAATTATGACGATTCCGGTTTAGGGAGCACGACGGCTAGTCATTAGCGTTCGGCAGACATAATGAACCGAACGGTGTAGACCGCTAGTAGGAGAAGGCAGTTGACGTCCCAATTCCGGCGGCGTATTGAGTCGGCTCCGTGAGGCGCAAATTTCGACAGGCGGCTGTGACGGCCGACGCCAAAGGGGTGCAGCGGGCGTGTTCGCGTCTGGAGACGGCGCAGCGGCGCGTGAATCGATAGCGGCGGCGCGGCGTGCGACACGTGCGTGTGCTGCGCGGCTGCCTACCGCCCGGTCGCTCAGGCGCACGGAGCACGCTGAGTTTGTTTTATTGCTTAGCTGGAGCATCTCGCTGGTGTTTGGCAACTGCGAAAAACCGATAGCTCGTGCACATCGGCACTGAAGCAGTCAGTGCAGTCAGTGACTTGTGGTAACGGCAGGTTCTCAAAAACATTTATTTCTTCACTTTGGGTGTGTTAGTTACTGCCTTCGCCACTTAGCGCTTCGCATTTACCGCCCCTTTCTGTCCTGCTGGTGTCTTTTCTTAAGTCCTCTGGTTAACAGTTGGCATAAAGGCAACATTTTGATCTAGTCTGTTCCTTCCTTTGTTCTATACAGTCTGTTTCCCTTACTGCTCAATCTGTACATCGAAGAAGGAATAACTGAAATAAAAGAAACCTTAAGGAAAGGGATTAAAACTCAGAGTCAAAGAATATCATTGATAAGATTAGCTGATGACATTGCTAACCAGAGTGAAATTCAGAAAAGATTAGAGGACATACTGGATGGAATGAACAATCTGCTGAACACAAAACATGGATTCAGAGTAAACTGTAAATAGACAAAAGTAATGAGGAGTAGTAGAAATGAGATAAGAGAGAAGTTTACAGTCAGAACTTAGATCACGAAGTGAACGAAGTGAAAGACGTCTTCTACCTTACAAGGAAAATATCGTATAATAGACGAAACAAGGGCATAGAAAGTACAGGCGAAGAGTGTATTACTGCCCAAATAACTCTACAACATCCAAATACTGGGCTTTATTTTAGAGAGAAATTTCTGAGAATGTAAGTGGGGAGCACAAAACTGTATGGAAGTGAATCATCGATGGCGAGAAAACCAGAAATTTGCTAATCGAAGAGTTCGACAGGCGGTGCTCTACAAATGTAGCAAATTAGACGATCTATTAACAGAAGTGAGGAGATACTTCGTAGAATCGACGACGAAAGAAATATGTGAAAAATACTGAGAAGAAGAGGGGACACCAAGATAGGATACATGTTAAGATGTCAGACAAAAGCTGCCACGGTAGTAAAGGGAGCTGTAAGATATGAAAATTGTACAGGAATGCAGAGAGTGTACGACGATGACGATCAAGTTTGGAGCTTATGCGCGCTCAACGGCGAGCTCATCACCACTCTGGCACTCATTAACACGAACGAATGTGGCTAATGTCGAACACTGTTGTTCCACACTCACGCACTCGAATCGACCACACAATCATTCTTTCATGCTCCAAGACAATGGAGAAAGAGTAAACGTTGATATAATTGAGATTAAAACAAAAGGGAGGTAAAAGAAAGGCACAGGCAAATGATACTGGCTGACTACGTACAAAGAATATCAGTCCCCAAGATACCCTTTTAACACATTTAAACCATCGCCTTAAAATCTTTGGAAAAATTTTGGACACTTCACACAAACTTAAAAACTCGAACCACATTCGTTTGAGAGTTACGTAATAGAGATGGCAAAACAGTCTGCAAACCCAACAGAAAACCCGCCGCGGCCCGCTGGTCGGAAGATGATGCAAAGTACACTAAAATGTGGTGCAGAGCTATGTGTATACCACAAACACCACACTTTGTAGGAACCTCTCACCGGAACGAGAAGCTATGCGTCATAGGTTCAAAATGGTTCAAATGGCTCTGAGCACTATGGGACTCAACTGCTGTGGTCATAAGTCCCCTAGAACTTAGAACTACTTAAACCTAACTAACCTAAGGACAGCGCACAACAGCCAGCCATCACGAGGCAGAGAAAATCCCTGACCCCGCCGGGAATCGAACCCGGGAACCCGGGCGTGGGAAGCGAGAACGCTACCGTACGACCACGAGATGCGGGCTATGCGTCATAGGACTGTGGACGCTGTGAAGACGTCGTTGCACCGACGTGGCTGGGAGGAGGAGGTACGCCACAGCCGCGCTATTGGCTTTACTAGACGGAGCGTATTGTCTGTCACTTCCAGCAACTCATTCTCCCACGAGCGCAAGACTCTGGAGTTGAACAACGATACTGCAGCGCGCAGGTGGGAGGCCAACTGGACTGAGTCCGGTTCGAGCCAGCGAGGAGTGCGCACGGCGCTGTCGCTCTCTATGCTCACTGGGCCGAAGAGAGCTAGCGACAGAAGTTCCGTGCTGTGGCCGCGGCGAGGAGCAAGTTGTCGCTCGTTGTCCTCACAACGCAAGCAGACGGTCGTATTGTCCACGCCACAGCATGGGGGAGACCATTGTGCAGAAGAAACCTGCTGCCACGCAGGGGGCCACGGGTAGCGCATTTCGCTGTGTCTGTCGACGAGGCAAAGAAGAATCGAGCAGCGTGTTCCCCCTCCGTACAAATGCAGGGGCGAGTGGAGACGGGTGTTGGACCTAATGACGAACTGCTCCACGAACGAGGTAGTCTGTGAGTCTGTTGATTGAGACTCGTTGTGCGGCGTGCTTGCAGCGAACATGGCCGACCACACAGCGATCCAGAGCGCTACGGTCCCCCATATCGTCGACGCACCACTGGCGATTGAGAAGGCGCCTTCCCCAGGAAGAAGGAAGACGATCCAGGCGCTCCTAAGCGGGCTGCCTCGGTGCTGCGACGGGGCAGCGATTCGAGAAAGGCTGCTGCGTGCCGGTTTCGCTAACGCGGCCGCAAGGTTGCATAACTGCGCTAACGAGGGGAGTCCTGCGCTCTGCGCCACGACCGCGCAAACGGCGGACGGCGGGGGCGACGTCTTCGCTTTGCGGAAGCTCGTGGGCTCCCCTGTTACGGCAGAACCTCTGGACCTCCAGTGGCAGGGCGAGGGGCACATCGTCAAGTTGTAAGTAGGCTGTTTAGGTTCTTATATTGGTAACGCCGCCACCACGTAGCGCTCTCTGTATGAAAATCGCTGGCTGTGCTGTGTGCAGTCTGTGGCCAGTTTGCATTGTTGTCAGCCATTGTAGCGTTGGGCAGCTGGATGCGAACAGCGCGTAGCGGTGCGCAGTTGGAGGTGAGCCGCCAGCAATGGTGGATGTGGGAAATGAGATGGCGGATTTTTGAGTACAGAATGGATATTATGAACTGCTATGTATATTACGCTTTTTCAACACTATTAAGGTAAATACATTGTTTGTTCTCTATTAAAATCTTTCATTTGCTAACTATGCCTATCAGTAGTTAGTGCCTTCCGTAGTTTGAATCTGTTATTTAGCTGGCAGTAGTGGCGCTCGCTGTATTGCTGTAGCTTGAGTAACGAAGATTTTTGTGAGGTAAGTGATTTGTGAAAGGTACAGGTTAATGTTAGTCAGGGCCACTTCTTTGTAGGGATTTCTGAAAGTCAGATTGCGTTGCGCTAAAAAAAATATTGTGTGTCAGTTTAAGCACAGTGTTGTACAATTGTTCTAAGGGGACGTTTCAAAGTGTCGCCGCAACACAGCGCGAAGCGTCGAGTGCCCCGGCGTGCACGACAGCCGCGCCTGCGACCGCGGCAGACAAGCAGACGAGTGCTGCTGACTGGCGCTCTGCGTGGTGACCGTGCCGTAGGCGGGGAGGGGGGCGACGACGATGGGCACAGACCGACCCGGCATAGCTGACGGACAGTGCAGAAGGCCCCCTGCTAGTCGCGGGGACGACCGCCCAGAGGAGGACGGTGGGGATGCAGCTCTCGCCCCTGGGAAGAACGGCAGCGTCGACTTCCGTGCCGCTGTGAAGGAAGCCGCAGCGCCCCTCAAAGCCGTCATGGCGGCAGACAGGGTCGCCTTCACAGCCGCTCTGGCTGCAGAGGAGGAGGAGGCCTCGGGGCAGCTGCGTGAAGTGTTCGCCAGAGGCCTACATTCAGCAACAGTGGTGCCAGCCCTGACGATTGCCCTTGCACCTGCGCAGAAGAGCGCCGCCGGCACGCAAAAGATTCCTCCGGTGCTGCGACCACCCTAGCAGCGTCGCAGGAGGACAGCGGCATGAAGATTTTCGTCGTCCCCACGGCAACGGCGGCGACGGCGAAAGCTACGGGAGCGGCCAGATCCCAGGCTGGAAAAGGAAGACAACACTCATCACCAATACGCGAAAGGCCGGCGCAGAAACTGCCGAAGAGATGACCCTGCTGGAGGAAAAACTGCAGCAGATGTGTGCCGTGCAGTAAACGTGAGACGCTGAACGTCAGCGATCTCCCGCCGACCAACAACAGCCTGATAATGTCACCAATAATACGGCGCAGCGGAAGGCTTGCAGCAGCGCACTGCACTGCCGCACTGGATTCCTCTTACAGTAACGACTTTTAGCACTTGTAACGCCGGAAATGCATATCCTCCCATTTCAATCTATTTTACTATAAATTTTTTCCTTATTTTGTTACCTTATTTTATTGAATTTCGTAGTACTTCGGAAACAAAGTTCACTATTAATTTCAGTCACTAAATTAACTTTAAATTTTCCGGTTTTATGAATTCTTCTGCTAAATTAAGTCAGAGTGTAGCGAAATTTATTACTTCTGACAAACATTCAGTTTTAATCCAACACGTGTCAACCTTCAGTTGCCACGTTTTTAGTGCTAATTATATGTGCATTAATCTTTCATTTTCAGTTATTATAGTAGTTGTCCATAGGACTGGCGACCGTAATTTTCCCCAAATATCTAATTAACACCAATTAATTTTAACGTAACGACTGCACATTTACTTTCTTTATTAATTTTACCCTTTTCTCAAAATTAATTTCCACCAATTTCATTTGCATTTTTCCTTTCATTTAGGTGTAACCCTTTCCTCCCTCTTTACCGACAAATTAACTTTGGTGACGATTGCTTTTCCCAAATTTCCATTAGGTGTACGCAGTTTAATTTTTCACTGTCATTAAGATCGATAAGTGAGGGGGAGGTTACACACTGACGCGTATCGATGCATGACACCCACTACTAACATGACCCAACCTTGCACGATCTGTCGCAGTGTAGCAAGGAATCCACTATTGTTCTTACTACCCTGTCCAGACTATCGTCTTGGTGCTTGCCTTGGCATTCTTTTCCTTCTGCCCATGAAACCATTACCCTTCCGTCGCTTTTCGTCAACTATCTCTTCGAGGCACCCCTGTTTAACTAATCCTATCCAAACACACGGGTCACTACACAGGCCCACATTCCGCCAACTCCTGGCTTAGTAGCTAACAAATATCGAGGTGACAACAGATCTTTTGCGAAGGTCATCACGTCCGTGTGGGAGTGGAGGGTCTCCACCCTTTAAGAGCACACTGACCTATCTGAGGATCACGATACGCCTTCTTGGCTGCTAGATTCTCCCTTTCATTCCCCACAAATCCCTTACGCCCTGGTATTCAATCGTTGTAGTTGGAGAAGGGCATCGTGGATATTCTGGACTACTTTATGTGCTGGGTACAAATGTTTCAGAGAGTGAAGGGCAATCAGAGAATCAGGACAGACAAGAAAATTAGCACTGGAAGAACATCTCATCTGCTCCAGTGCTCGCAAGATCACGTATAATTTTTCATCAAACGCAGCAAAATCTTGAGGCTGTCGGAACTTGAGGACACGATATTTGAAAACAAAAGAGCAAATAACAGAGCCCCCTGTGTCGACACATTTTAGAGACAGCTACATAGTTGTGGTGCTCAGATAAAATGTCAGAAAATATCGTACAGAACACTGAAGCAGGAATGCAGTCTCTCCTATATTGCACCCAATCTAAAGTTACTCTGGGTCTCTCCAGTAACCAAGGCGGCAGAGAGTTAAAGCCCTTGATTTGGGGTCATACTTGCTCCACGCGTGGAGACTCCAGCACATGCTGCACACATATTCCAAGTGGAATTGTGGCTCGTGGACAGGACAGACGATCAACAGTATGATAAGGTGAATCCATAGCTGTGATGCACCATGAATAGCTGCCACAGGATGGTAAGTGGTAGTTCCCCAACCTCAGCACAGAGACTGGGTATGGGATTGGTCCTATAAGCACCTTGGACAGCAGATCCTTTCAGATCTCTCAGGTGTTGCAGCCACGACAATTTGGAATCAAAGATGAGGCCCAGAAATCTTACTAAGTCTGTAAAATGTAGAATGGTGTCCATTTCCAAGTCAGGTGATTCAAAAATACGAGGAGAACCATTGAAATGAAGACACAAAGATTTATCTGCAGAAAAGAAAAATCCCGTCTTTGCAGCCCCTCCTGCTCCTGCTGAAATCAATGTGCCAGCGTGTCACCAACTCGTGATGAAACAGGGAAGACCGTAGAAGACAGGAAGGTGGCCACAAAAGCCCCTCTGATGCAGCTGCGCGAGAATACTGTCCCTCCAAGTCGTGTAATATGCCTTACTGATATCAAAGAAGATGCCACTACACTGATGTCTGCGTACGAAAAAAAGCTGAATAGCCGCCTCTAGCATGACCTGGTTGTCGACAGTAGACGGAAATTCTGGAATCAACACTGAGAAAGGCCAAGAAGTTGCCTAGTCTCTAACAACCAGACCAGATGACGGTTAGCTATTCGCTCCAGGGTTTTTACAACACATCTCATTAAGGTGATGCTTCCAAAAACTAGTGAGAGATGCGCACTCCTAACCTTGGTTGACGAGAGGTATCAGACGTCCGTCCCTCCATGAGTTGGGGAAGCTGCCTGTCTGTGATACAAGATTAAAACATTCGCGGAGGATTTCCTTTGCCGCTGCTGGGAAATGTCGAATCATGCAGTACCAGATATGGTCGTGACTGGTACCATATGGTCGTGACTGGTACCATGGCACGAGTCTCGGACAGTGCCGATTCCAGTTCCCACATGGAGAAGCGCTGGGTCCTGGCTTGCTTTGGCAGTAGTTTCTGAAGTTGCTTTGCCAGCGTTTGAGAGATATCTCCAGGTGTTGTTTGGAGACATCCCTCTTTCAGCACAGCTGCTATTGGTAAAATATTTTTCTTAGTGGAAATCCTCTGGGTGGCTTCTTATACCTTCGTAGAACAAGTGAAACGATTTATAGAGTCCAGGAATGCTGGTCATGACCTTTTGTTCCTCTTTATAATTACGCGTCGAGACTTGGCTCTTGCAACTCGAAAGACTATGAGGCTGTTCGCGGTCATTTTAATTGTGAAAAAGCTGCACGTCTGTCCCGGATTTCTGAATGGCACTCATCTGTCCACCAAGGTACAGGTGGCCTCCTAAGATAACCTGAAGACTTTTTGATGGGTAAGTCAGCGGCATGGTGGATCAATTGCGTCATGCTGTACAGCTGTTCCTGGACGCCGTCGCGATGTCCAAACACAGCCAGATGGCTGAACAGCGTCCACTTTTCACCATCCATTTGGTGAGTACTGTTGAAGCGATTCTCCATCCAATAGGCTAATGCAGAGTGGAAAGTGATCACTGAAATGAAGGTCATCAATGACTTCCCATTGAACAGTCTGCAAGGACTGGAAAGCAGAGAGAGAGGTCGATAGCTGAGAATGGCTCAGTAGCAGCACAGAAATGAGTGGGAGTACCAATGTTTTGGATGCACAGCTCTTGGAACGTCATAAGGCCCTCTGGAAACCGACCCTGAAGGCGAATAGAGGCCGAGGTCCCCAAGAAATAATCAGCATTGAAGAGGAGAAATAGGCAGGATAGTTGACCCATAAGATCTGTGAGAGCCTCAGCGCTATTGCTTCAGACGTAGGTAAATGCAATGACCAAACTGTGATCCTCCGACATGTCTGAATTTCAGTTGCAACAACTTCATGCAGATCAGTAGCCAGGGGGAGAGCAGAGGAGTGGTGTGCGTTGTTCACAAACATATAAACGTTTTCCTTGGTCCTTTCCCCAGTCAGGTTATCCTTGCGATAGACTGTATAACCCTCTGGAACAGGGGCATAAGATGCTTTAAAATGTGTCTCCTGCATACAAATTCACACAGAGCGTACCTCTCCTAGGAGATTCAGATCCACTAACGTTCCACTGGAGGATGAGTCATTTATCATGGAGGTTTCTCTTTCAACCTGTCGTTTCATCTGGAAGGGCGCCTACTGTATGAGGAGGCTCAGCTTTGGGATGAGATGATTGCCCCAGTCTGACATCAAGTTCCATTAGCTCACATGAAGAATCACAAGATACATCAGACTTCCTGACTCTGTCAGTTGTTGACACTTTGCCTTAGAGTTCTTGCCCAACCGTGGCTGTTGTAGTAACAACGCTAGATGGTGGATCTGGATGAACCTTTGGAGGGACAGAGAACTCTGAAGCAGTGGCAGCCACAGCCTTATCTGAAGTCCTGGGTAAAGGTATGGGTTTCGGAATACCTGCAGCAGGACAAGTGCACTGGCAATTACAGTTACTAGTGCCGACACTGGCAATCTCCATTTGTGAAGCAGAAATGTCTTTAAGGACTGGCTATTTAAGAAGAGACACAAAGGGGGTAGCGAACATTGGGGGCTCCATGGCCTTATAGATGTTTTGGGCCTCTTCATTGATTTTATTTCCTGTACCGTTCTTTGTTCAAGAAGGACACTGCAGTCTCTACTCCAAACAGAGTGATCTCCAGAGCATTTGACACAGGAGATGAACAACCAACTTCTTCATGGGCCGCCTTCCCACATTTTATAGAAGTGGCTTCTCCCTTACATCCGACAGCAATGTGCTCAAACTGTTGGGAGTTAAAAACATTGCATTGGGTTTGGGAAATAAGGCCGCGTGCTGAGGCGAAGGAAACTTGCCTTGATATGCTCTGAAAGTTTCTGCTGCTGGATGTAAGTATAAAAGAGTCTGATTTCAGTAGACCACCATCCACCCTTTTCATTATTTTTGTACATCAACAGTGCCTTCTTGGTCCCACTCATTTTGCAGTTCTTGTCTTGGAATGTCAACGACATCCCTAGAAGTCACAATACCTTTGCTGCAGTTCAAGGTATTGGGCTGTTCTATCTCAATTGCAAATTCCCCAAGACATATAGCTTTTTTGTAGGTTAACTTCTTCCTGGGAGTTCGGAGTTTCCACTAGAAACATTCCATTTCACAAGCGCTTGACTGACTTTAAAGAGCCGCAGATCCCCTCTAAGCCGTTTTGGATACAGAAGGACAAAAACTTGTCAAAACTACCCTCTTTCCGCTTGACTATGAAAAACACATTCCAGAGAGTAGCGTTGTTCTGTTACTATAAATATCATCACTCTGAACCCTCTTGTTTGATTGGGTGTTGGTACCTACTAGTGGCCTACCCTTTCTGCAGGGAAATAAATGTCGACCTAGACAAAGTCTTATATAACAGAGGTGTGGCAAGTTCCTCAAAAGGTTGCCCGCTAACGACTGTTCCACCTCAACAGCCATGTATCTCTTCGGCGCGCAGTGCACCTTGAGGGTTTCTTATAGAGATTTTTACCATTCTCGCGTTTCAGGTAGTCGAGCCAAGATCCCCATTCTCTATGGTAAACAATGTTGCACCGCCACGCCGCATGACGGTCGCTGAAGCATGCCCAAAACTTGGGGTGACAAGGGTTGGTGGCGCTTGTCAGTCCCAAGCTTGGGAACGCCAGGGTCACCAAAGCCATACTGAGCATATGAATGCTGAGCCCCTGAGGGCGCAGAGATTAGAATACACTCAACAGGTAAGTGCGAATTTGTCGTGTCCTCCTAATGGATTACCACCTTAATGGGGTGAAGAGGTTTGTATGCCTCAGTCATGCACAGAGCTGCGCTGGTGGGAGCAGAGCTACTGATAGCGTCACCAATGGCATCTTGGTCCGCAGGCGAGAGAGCATGGGAGTGTAAAGGCAGCAAGCATATCGTCCCTTAGCTATGTCCGAGATACTTCCACTGACTTGTGTCCATCTATCAATAAAGAAAGCTGAAACTGGGCAGTAGCCCATCCACTCAAAAATAATAATACGAGTACCCTACTTGAACAGGGCTTCAGCCTTAACACCTTTTAGGGGATTTAAGCTAAAATATGGACAAAGATGTAGTAAATAAAATTAACAAATATTTGTTAGTATGCGGAATTATATACAAAACCTTTGTAAACAAAATTAAAACTCTATAAAACTATTGCTACATCAGCATTGCTAAATGAAAGTGAGTTATGCACTGATGAGAACGTGATGAAACTAAACTTCATGCAGCAAAAAAATGGCTGTGAGCATTATGGGACTTAACATCTGAGGTCATCAGTCCCTTAGAACTACGTAAACCTAACTAACGTAAGAACATCACACACATCGATGCCCGAGGCAGGATTCGAACTTGCGACCGTAGCAGTCGCGCGGTTCCAGACTGAAGCGCCTAGAACCGCTCAGCCACTTCATGCAGCAGTAAAGTGATTTGCCAGGAAAGTGAGAAAATATAACAGGGGAGGCCACATAAGAATTAAGGATCTTAGGAATCAACTACATATTAATGATAAGGTTGAAGAAAATAAAACTTATGGAAACATCACCCACAAAGAATGATTGTAGGGAGCACTCCAAGCATTACCAGCTGCGAGGAGACAGGGACGGTGAAAGCACCAGAACGAGATGCCAATGGAAAGTGAGAACAGAACAGGCATAAGCGTATGAAATCCAATACACGTTGCATTTATGTGCCGCTTCTCTGAGATAAAGAGAATGGCACAGGAGAGGGAAGTTTTGACTAGCCGCATCAAGGCAGCCAGAGAGAGACTAACCTCTAACGCAATACTCCCCCTCCCCTCCGCCCCCCCAAAAAAAGCAGAAAAGAAAATACTGGTCATGCCACCACTCCAAACGCAGCCATTTGTGTTGTTTTAATGGCATCCTAAGCATGAAACCTTAATTCCCTAGCCCTACTGCTGCTAGTCTCCGATCAATGATACACGATGCCACAGAACGTCGCACGGAATCAACAGAATGTCGCACGGAATCAACAACATGTTCTCGGACGGCAGCGTCAGATGTGAAGAGGTTACAACGTGGTTGGTTGACAATAAGGTGATCCTCCACTAGGGTCGAGGGAACATCGACGACCTGTGTGACTGTCATGCAGTTCCAAATGGTGTCCACCACCGGACTACCATCACATCCGAATGTCTCACGAATCTGGATTTTACAGGATTCAACCAGCCGTCTAAACAGAGACCCACAATGAGACTCTTGTCAGATGCAAATAACGCTGTCCCACGCCAGCGTGTAGCATCTCCGTTTCCTTCCCAGTCATCATTCAACATGTGACGCTGTTCACTCTTTTATATGCCCTACCAAACCTGCTCACAAGACTACAGGCGAACAACACTAACGCGCTCTGCTGGATGCACTGCCTGTCACAGAGGACTGCGAACTCAAATCATTTATACATCCACCGATGTCGGGTACGTGTACAAAGTTACATTGATATCCAACGATGTCTTCTGGTACTTCACTTTTTGTCAGGAAGTGTGTAAACTGCGGTACGCAAGTAAAACAAGGACATCGATTTCACCGTATCGATGTGATGAGTGCGGCCAGACCTACCTCTTGCCAGTAAATCAAAAACTCTTTCTTGCCACAATCTATTTGATTGAATTTAGTATTATTTTTAAAATTGGTATTTACACTAGGCAAAGAATTACGAAAGCGACACCAGCTCATGATGAAAGCAGGAATGTATTCGCAACACAAAATGGTACAACTGTACCATGGTTGCAGCACCACTTTTAATTGAAGAATGACGCATGGATCGAACTTAATTAAGTCAACTGCTAGTGAACTCTGAGCAAAAAATCACGGTTATGGTGTATTAGAATAGCATTTATGAGACGTAAATATGTACAGCGTAGATGTAAGCATACTTGAATCGTGCTGGAATTTATGATTTCTGATGTCCAAATACGGTGATATTGCCACACCCACGCTACTCTGTAGTAAAGAAAAGCTGCAGTACACCATTAAGATAAGGGAACTTAATTTACATTACTGTTGAAATTATTAAAATTGAATTTAGCCATTATTATTATTATAGACAGTATTTACATAATTACTTTATGCTGTGATACCAATGTAGGGAGGTCACAAATGATGACCTCGCTACATCAAATATAATCCGTATTAATTCATTGGATTTGTAGGTAGTAATCGTACAATTAGCGTAACTAACATAATTTAGATTTTAAGTGAACTGTACATCACTTAGTTCAACTTTCATTCAAATTCTGTTTATTTCTGGCGCAAAGACGCTTAGCATGAGGTGACAAAAAGACACACGCGCTGAGACTGAGTACCCAGATGATCGTATAACACGTAATAATAAAAATGCGATGATGAATTTGTAGTGTCGAAACGTCAGAACGACAAGTGACTGGAGGGGGTATGGAAACGCAGACAAATGGAAGTGGAGAACTGCGTTCTGGAAAAGGACATTCTGGAGCGAGCAGTATTCGGCAGTAGTTCTGATAGAGAGGACGTTTTACGGAGTGCGTTTTCGGGTTCAGATGTGTTGTTATACCCAAGGAGTTTGAGAATGCTTTCTGAGGGTGACAGACCTTGTCCGCAGGACTCTGAACTGCGGCTGGCAGTAATGAATCGGCGTGGTCTATTCCGTAACCTTTACCATTGGCTGGTAGTGCTACTGTAACTTAGACATGTCTGATATAAGAATAAACGAGTGTAAACTTTAATACTTCCTCATACCAATGGCATTTGTTTTACGGTCTCCTTAATAAACTATTTCATTTTTACATTGAGCCATGAGGCTCGATTATTCCTCATATTAAGGGCTTGAAACAACTAAATACCTCGAAATCGATCCATCGTTCGAAAAAAAATGTGCTGGGTGAAGATTTAATATTAGTAATGGGAACATCTCTCAGTGCTGCTACTCCTCACCTCCTAACTACCCCTTTTACGAAGGGTGGCGTAACTTTGTATTTTCAGATGGGAATCAGCCTCTTTTACTGCACATTCGGATCCTGCACCAAAAGCTACGTATCGTTTACTCAAAGAAATGATTCCCACTCGTCGTAGATGGCACTGTAATATCAGGTGCTCATGTTTTTGCAATTAAGAACCGACTTAAGTGATTTTACATTTCATTTTCGATGAAAATGTAAACCTTTGTGTTCTAACGGTTGATATTTATGTTAGAGTTTTATTTTAGTGTTGCAAATATCTTTGTACACTACATATGGTTAAACATTGTCATATCTGGCAAATAAGCTACTCCTATGGCAGCATTACTTTGTGTTCCCTACGGCGTTGATTGCGGTAAGTCCTCAAAAATTTCAGAGTGCTGGATTTCGGTGGCCGCTCTTCAACCTCATCATGAGGCTAACTGATTTCCGTGTGTGTTTTCTTCCAACAGCCGTAACTCTCGCCCCTAGCAGAAGAATACCAGTGTAGTAAGGTAAAATGTCTATGAAGTGATACTAAAAGGTACAGTCGTGGACAAAACGAGTGAGACACCTAGCCTTTTCGTTATGCTGATCCGCATAGCTTTGAAGTCTGCTACACAGCATAACAGGCAGGCAACGAAGTGCTACCAACATACTGTACAGGCGTGACAAAGAAAAACCATCCGAACTTTGTCAGACTATATTAATGCTGATTTCTGTGTTAGACACAACACGTTAATATACGATATAAATGAAAGACGAAACGCTAATTAGTATGAACTGTACTAACGAAAGTGAATTTCAGGTTGTCGAGACAACATAACTGTTTTAGTAAGACAAAGTACACCAGATCGTTACGAATTAACAAAATATTATGCGTATTCGGAAGCGAAACAGTCTGTGTCAACGTTCAGACCAGTCATACTGGATTACCGTTGCTGACCTACCATGAAAGTGTGCAAATTTAGCAATGCGCGAAGATTCGTAACGAAATTGAGTTAAAAATCATTCAGCGCCACACTTAAGTCAATTCAATTACTGACAGAAGCGGAAAACTTAGGCCGTCACAAGTATGAAATTCTACAAGAGTTTCATCTTGACATCCACAGGGCACCGGTAGCAATAAAACGATGAAACGCATTGGGGGCGCGAGAATTTCTTGAAATTGCTTTACTGATAGTCTGTCAGGCTCCATCGAGATTAGAACGGAAAACAAACCAGACCTCCCTTGCTGTAGCAAACACCTTTCACTACGCTAGCAGACAGCCCAGGCAGACAGCCCTCAATTATTACCCCAGACATGAAGAAGCAGGCAATTGCGCAATGAAAATGGCAAATTATTCTGCAGTTTCTGTTGCATAGAATTTTCTGGGCTCAAAAACATGAATTTTCTGCCTTCATGTCACCGCTTATGTGACAATCATTCGGGATGTTTATCGAAATAACAAAATACTGTTATTAGCGAGTAAGTTTAGTAGGATAATTCTGCACTACCCCAGGAAATAAACGCCTACATAGCTGCTAAACGTATTCTACAATGTTTCGAGTCCTCCATTAGACTCGCCACAGCCAGAAAACGTTCATTAGCCTAAATGTTTCTTACGCTAACTAGCAATGGGAATGCTCGCACTTCTAAATCGCGGTAGCATTAATACTGGGACCTAAATTACTACGTTTATAGGCAAATGGATTTTATTTTCATCCCTGGAAACGTGATTTGGATCGAAAGCGTAGCTACGATTAATATGCTGATGTATCGACTGCAACTAGAACATTTCGAATAAAGAGTAGGAGGAGTTATTTATGCGGCCATCATCTTCAGTAAGTGTCGTAGCTATTTTCGCTGTAAGTATTTCGTCAACTAAGTCGGTAAAAGTGGAACGCTAGTAGTCTCACTTTCTTGACCCCTCTATCTGTCTACCCAACCCTTAAAACCCGTTTACCTAGAGTACGGGTAGACATAATAATCGGAAATATATCGCACTTCCTGCGTTATTCGGTCCGTTGGTGGTATAAAAAAGTGAGCTTTTTGTCAACGCAATCTAAAGATATGGCCGTTTTGTAAAGAAAATCTACGCGAAAGGTGGAAAAATGGCTCTAAGAACTATGCGACCAAACATCTTAGGTCATCTGTCTCGTAGACTACTTAAGCCCATCTAACCTAACACGCCTCCATGCCCGGGGAAGTATTCGAACCGACGGCGCAAGCAGCTGTGCGGACCGCGATATGACGCCGTTGAACGCACGGATAACTCGCGCCGACAAGCCGTTAATGTCATCTGGTGTCGCTAAAACGTTATTCACTTCTGGTGAATTATTTTCTGCTCAGTTCATTTAAGATAAATTAAGTAAAATATATTTGATGTTACGGAAGAGGAAGGACGCTTAATTCATTTCCCCTTGTCTTTATTTATGATGTTAGATTCGCAATCTGAGCATACGTACTATCCGTAAACACATTTTAGCATCAAGTCGTAGTCACTGATATGCGAATACAACGCATTGGCTTATACTTGAGGTATTTCGTTTCCCACGAAGTGGTGGCAGACGATGCTGTGGCATCTTCGAAGTGCGAGCTTCTCTAGTGCTATCTCAGCACATCAGCTGAGCAAACTTTTTCTGCCTGCTGCTAGTCTAATGGACAATGGCAACACCGCAGAATACGTTTGACAACTATGTGACCATCGATTTACGTTCTTGAGTGGTTCATAATTATGTTATTAAATCCACTTGATATTTTTATGTTCTTTAAATTACATTTGCTACATGATTCGAACTGAAGACGTAGGAAATTTATTATATTTGGTCCAGGAAGCACGTTCCAACAGAAATTGCTGCTTAAATTCACGTTTATGTTGCGAATTAGTCATCTTATGCATCACAAAGACAATGAGGATGCTCTGTTTTGCTACAGTTGTTACATAGCTTAGTGTTATTGTGTGTTGGTGGCGTTGCCAGTTTACATACCGTGCATGAAACACAATAAAAGCGTTGGATGCCTACAGTGATAAGTCTACCTGAAAAACGTTTGTTGTAATTAATGTAACTTGCTCTTCGACTTCCAATTTGACAATCTGTGGAAAAAGTTTTACCTTGCTAGTCCTAGTTTCAAACATTGTCTGACTGAGGAAACATAGGCATGATGAGCAATTATTCGCTATTATAGCAAACATTTGAATCCACTGGACACCTGAATTCTCTATATTGATTCTGAGAGTTTTGTTATTCCTCTTGTTATTTACTGTCTTAATGTCATCTGTGAGAATAAAATTAAAGGCTGTGGGATTAGGTTCCTGATCTATACTCTATGTATCAATATTCTGCGCTGCTACGTAAATTTTGAAGGTTATATTCTTTATGTCAAACAGAGTATTGGTTTCAGTCCTAGGATCGACGATTATCTTCAGAAATACAATTACAGAATAGTTGCATGTCAATTATAGCTCCTCACCATCAACAATAGTTGTTACCCATAGTTTTGTATTTGCTATTTGACCGTTATCACCCTTTAGAGACCAACCTAATATTTCCATAATTCCACTTTTAACTTGCTTCTTAATATGTCCCATAACTACAGATTTGTTGAAAATATTAACTGTTAAATACGCTATTCCACAAATTAAAAACTTCCAGGTATTCTTTATATCTTGAAACTTACTACCGTTCACTTTCACTGAAGAAAAGATTCATAATAATAAATGATATCGTAGATTAGAATCTCAAACCATACTGTGAATGGTTAAAATGAAATGAACTAAAAATCAACTTCTTGTCTGAAAAACGTTACTGTTCCAGAGAACTTCGGCAACTCTCAAAATGTTTTACACCTCTGATGTTTAGCCACACGTGGACAAACAGTGAGTCTCATGAAGCAGCAGTATTTAGCCGTCACAAAATAAACCTCAAAAATCAGTATATAAAACTATTATTCTACTGTTTCTCCGAATCGCATATACCAACCGCCCTCTCCTGCGACAACAACTCGAAGTCCATTTGGTATTTGTTTTTTCTCTTCTTTTTCAACCCCCTTTCCTCTTCTTCTAGCCCAACCTTCGCTCTCCAATTAAACCTTCATCGGCCAGCTTCTCAATATTTTTCATTTGTGCAGAATTGGTTTTTACCCTTTTTGCATATACCTGTGTGTCAGGTATTTTATAGACTCCATAAATATATAACGTGTTTCTTCTCTTAGCAAATTAAATATTAAATATCTTGTTGTGAATTAATTTGTTTGTCCAGATTTCACTCACTGCGTTTGCTTAAAATTATATAAAAGATACATCTGTAAAAAAAAGAACTTGAAATGTCTGTTGCAGCTGATTGGTTAAGGGCTGAATAAAAAACACCCGTGCTAATGCTGCTTAGTCTCGTATATAGCCTCCTTTGGCTTCTACAACTGTTATTTCTTCCTGTGTGAATTCCCGAGTAAATAATGTTTCGGCTTTCAGAACAGTTGCCGGTGATTGAAATTTCGTGAAACTCTGTTGGGCATTAAGCCCACAACTCTAGCCATATAACTAGGAGATTCAAGTAAATCAATCCAAGCGTGATGAATCACATCAGAAAGCTATCAGCGAGTCGACGTGACTGTCTCTTTTCCCATATTACTCTGACGATTTCTGTCCAAATATTCTCTATTGGATTGATGTCAGCTCCCTTAGGTGGCCATTTCATTAGAGAAATATTACTGTGGTCATCGAACCACCTCTTAACCACACGTGCATTACGAATAGGGGAGCGATCTTGTTGGAACATGATCTGATCATCGCCAAATCTTGCTGTCACAGAAAGTAACATCACGTTCTCCAGAGTGATACATAATTGGGGGAATCGAGTCTTCCTTCCACTACCCACAGGAGCCCACACTCTTCAGTCGATACACATACCCACACCGTTACCGACTCCCTGCCACTCCTTCGGCAACTGTAGATATATTCTGGATTATACCTAGCACATTCTGGCCGTTAAACAAGTACTTTTCCGGTTGATGCCGTAGAGAAAACTTTTTCGTCCGTGAAAATCACTCGCCTCCAAAACTGGAGAGGTTTGTCGACATTTTCAGCAGCAAAAGCTCGGTGGGAAACAGTCAATGTCTAGTTCACAGCAGCTCTTCTTGCTCTCAGTTCACCTTCCCTTGGACGAGTGACGGTCTTACTGCTGACATTGAGACCCAAAGTCTGCTGAATTTGTCGTGCGTTGAGAAATGGGTGGTTCTCAAGGAAACGGCATATCTGCCGATCCTGAGCTGGTGCTGTTTTGCGGCGACGGCCATGAGGCCTTCCACTCAGGTTACCACCCTCTTCCTTTCGTCTGATCCACCTGGCTACCGTCGACTTGTGAAGACCCATAGTTCTTGCTATACAGCCATTTGAAAATCCCTCTGCATGGAGTGCTATTATAGCTCCCTTGTCTGCCTCAGCTAGCTACTTAGCGTGGTTGAATGATTCGTCGCGGTTAATATCTGCTGCGAAAACAGCGCTAGAAGGAAAGAGACTGCCTCCTCCATGACTGCAGCCACAACGCAACGGCCAAGTATGTGTAACATGGAAATCGATGGCATAAACGAGAGATCGAAAGCCGGTACCCGTGTAATTACACAATGGAGCAACTTAGAATCTGCAATTTCTCTCAGAAGGGACTGCTCCGCTCTTGTCATGTCTTATCCTGATAAATATTACATGAAATGAAATGTTTACGTTTTGCATATACGGCAGGCCTAACGCAAGAAACGTTTCTGAAATATCTGAGGTAACCTGAAGAACACTTCGTGAATTTTAGCTGTAGAAGGTTGCCTTATAAGAAGGAAAACGTGTTTACCCCCGCTCGCTGAGTTTCCAAGTGGCACAGTTTACTCTGAGGCATACACAGTTCCCGCAGGGCGTAAGAAGCGACTCGACTAACGAGGGGAACTCGCCAGGTGCCATACGCTAATTGTCCGGAAACTTTGCTCAGTGAAGGAGAGGACAAAATAAGCGAACGTGTGTTTCGGCTTATCTGCAGACACTCGACCGTTTCCGAGAAAACGACGGTCAAAGTTATCAACGTGTTGTTGCTATAGTTCAGATATCTTTTGCGCCCGATAATGCAATTGTAGCGTTGGCTCAGTGGCTACCGTAGTTCATTCTTAACTTTGATTCCCAAGTTCGGGACCATATTGTTGTTTTTATTATTATTTTTTCCTCCCTCTCTATCAGAATTATCTACGAAGGTTTTTTCCAATTTATGTTGAAATAATGTTGTCGTTATTCGTCAATTAACTCTGTGTGATTAATGAATTAAAAAAATAATAAACGAATGAGAAAACAATGTGAAATATTTTTCGCCTATTTTGTCCCCTCCTTCACTCAGCGAAGTTTCAGCAAAGTCGGGGTGTGACACTTGGCGGGTCCCCTTATAAGAGGCGTACGTTGCGATTCAGTAGATAGAATGCGTCCACTTTCCTCAACTACTCATTGACATGTTTGGAACTTTCGTTTTCGTAGTGGCAGTTTGCATTATGAGGGCTGGTTTTCCTGATAGCGATCTACTAATGGACTTTGCTCCTAATTTACGTTACTGTGTAGTAGACCTACTGCAACGACTTGAACCGGAAATGTTTGTTCAT
The DNA here is from genome assembly GCF_023864275.1 of Schistocerca cancellata. Taxonomy (NCBI): domain Eukaryota; kingdom Metazoa; phylum Arthropoda; class Insecta; order Orthoptera; family Acrididae; genus Schistocerca; species Schistocerca cancellata. The sequence continues at coordinate 727,794,091 of NC_064631.1, forward strand.
TTGGATAGTCCGCTTCTTAGTTACCATATTTCGCTATAATATTTTCCTTTGTTTCAAAACGGCAAGTTTAGATGACCACTGCAACTTGGTAACATCGGTAGCAATTTAATACTTTGGAACAGTTACGTGTGGTGTACGAAGAGTGAACTCTGTTGAATGAGGAATACATTAAACACGAAAGCTGCGTCCATTAACAATAATTAACTTTCGGTTACATGAAAACACATAAGTTGAAGTAGTGTCAATTCATCTCAGTACCCAGTAAAACTTAAACTGGAACGATCGCAAACATACTTTTGTGGGGAAGGCAAACGAAACACTGCGTTTTATTGGCCGCACACTAAGAAGAAGCAACAGGTCTACTGAAAAAATGTACCTACACTACATTTGTCCGTCCCCTGCTATAGTATTCCTGCGCGGTATGGGATCCTTGACAGACGTGATTGACGGTGCATGCCTAAAACGTCCAAGGAACGGTAGCACGATATGTAATGTCACGAAATAGGGGAGAGAGAGTCCCAGATTTGATAAGCGAGTTGGTGTGACATTCATGAAAACAAAAGTGTTTTTCGTTGGCGCGAGATCTTTTCACCAAGTTTCAATCACCGGCAACTGTTCTGAAAGCCGAAACATTATTTCGTCGGAATTCACACAGGAAGAAATGACCATAGTAATAACGTGATTCAGAGCTCGTAAACAAAGATTTAAGTGGTCCTTTTCCCGCGCGCTGTTAGAGAGTGGGACGGTAGAGAAATAGTCCGAAGGTGGTTCGATGAACCATCTGCCAGGCACGTAAGTCTGGATTCCAAATAAATCTTGTAGATGTAGTCATGTAGATGTAACAACGAAATTATGTTGTAATTGCAACATGTGAGTTACATTTGATTTGAACATCGAAGTTGTTTGCGGTTTATTTATCTTTTGTTCATTATTTTCAGACACTTAGGTGCGTTAAATTGATACTGAAATAAAGTGTCATGCATGGGCCAATAACAATAAATTCTTAACTACTTGTTATGGTACTGAAGTATCTGACAGCGTCTTCGGAAGTGGATATCGCATACGACGTTCCTAGGGTGTTTATAACTGGATATCGCAGACGACTTCGAACAAAATTTGAATGTAGCTTCGTAAAACTTCCGTGATCAAACGATCTGAGTTGTTGGCGAATACAGTTTATTCTCACTAGACAGTATATAATATCATTATACATGAGGTGAAAAGGATTTCGTCGGTTGCTGTGGCCGAGCGGTTCTCGACGCTTCAGTCACGAACCAGGCGGCTGCTTCAGTCGCAGGTCGGAATCCTACCTCGGGCATGGTGTGTGTGATGTCCTTAGGTTAGGTAGATTTGGTAGTTTAGGTTTATCGGACTCATGATGTAAACAGTTTGGTCGTATAGTTCTTAGAGCCATTTTTTGACCTTTCGCGCAAATTTTCTTTAGAAAACGGCCGTATGTTTAGATTGCGTTGACATAGAAGCTCACTTTTTTATACCACCAAGGGACCGTATAACGCAGGAAGTGCGATACATTTCCGCTTATTATGCCTACTCGTACTCTAGGTAAACGGGTTTCAAGGGTTGGGTAGACAGACAGACAGACAGACAGACAGACGGTCAAGAAAGTGAGACTACTAGTGTTCCACTTTTACCGATTTAGGTGACGAAATCCTAACAACTAAAATAGCTACGACACTTACTGAAGATGAGGGCCACATAAATAATTCCTCCTACTCTTTATTCGAAATGTTCTAGTTGCAGTCGATACATCAGCATATTAATCGTAGCTACGCTTCCGATCCAAATCACGTTTGCAGGTATGCAAATGAAATACATTTGCCTATACACGTAGTAATTGAGGTCCCAGTTGCCACCGCGTTTTAGAAGTGCGAGATTTCCCATTTCGTGCTAGCTAGCTTAAGAAACACTTCGGCTAATGAACGTTTCCTGGCTGTGACGAGTCTAATGGAGAACTCGAAACATTGTAGAATACGTTTAGCAGCTATGTAGCCGTTTATTTCCTGGGTTGGTGCAGTATTATCCTACTAAATTTACTCGCCCTGTGGATGTCGATATGAAACTCTTGTAGAATTTCATACTTGTGACGGCCTACGTTTTCCGCTTCTGTCAATAGTTGAATTGACTTAAGTGTGGCACTGAATGACTTTCAACTGAATTTCGTTATGAGTCTTTACGCATTGCTAAATTTGCACACTTTCATGGTAGGTCAGCAACGGTAATCTAGTATGACTGGTCTGAACGTTGACACCGACTTTTTCGCGGCGGAATGCGCATAATATTTTCCTAATTCGTAACGATCTGGGGTACTTTGTCTTACTAAAACAGATATGTTGTCTCGACAAGCTGAAATTCATTTTCGTTAGTACAGTTCATACTAATTAGCGTTTCTTCTTTCATTTATATCGTATATTAACGTGTTGTGTTTAACAGACAAATAAGCATTAATATGGCCTTACACATGATTGAAAACAGTCTGACAAATTTCTGATAGTTTTTCAATTTCACGCCTGTGCATAGTATGTTGGTAGCACTTCGTCACCTTGCCTGTTATGTTGTACAGCAGGCTTTAAAGCTGTGCGGATCAACATAACGAAAAGGCGAGGGGTCTCGCTCGTTTTGTCCACGGCTGTGCACTCGCCGAAATCAAGCACCCCGATAGAGAGAGGCAAGGGGACTCTGTGGTATCGAGCATCCTGACAGGTATAGTATCTGTATCACGCAAAATGTAGTTTCCAATTAGGCACTGAAACGGCTAACCACATTATACTGTAAAATTAAATTTGCAACATTACAATAATTTAGAACATAAATATCAATCTCTAGAACACAAATGTTTACATTTACATCGTAAATGGAATGTAGATTCAAGTGCATCTGCTCTTAATTGCAGAAACAGGCACATCTGAAATTACAGCGCCATCTAGAACGAGTGGAGAACAATGGTTTGATTAAACTGTGCGCATTTGTGGTGTAGAATATGCAATAAAATTTGGACTGGGTGTTTCCCATTTGAAAATACAAAGTTGCCCCCCCCCCCCCATGCAGAAGGGATAGCTAGGAGGTGACCAGTTGTACCACAAGACAGATGTCCCATTTGCTAATATTAACTTTTTACCTAGATTTTTTTTTCGGAAGATGCGCCTTTTAGGAGATATTTAGTTGTCTCAAGTTCAAACGAATACCCTGTACAGTTTTCAGTGGGGTATCCAGAACAGAAGCTCACCATTGTAAGTCTCTAATTTGACAGATAATAATCTCATCCTAGACATCGAAGAAGAGCCGACGAATCGTGTAGGACTGTGCATCACAGGAATCTGCCAGTGTTGAGCAGTAGCCTCAGGTTTAATACGTCGCTGGGGGCGCATTAGCAGCAAGGTAGGTCAGAACCGTCGTAACGTTAATGGGTCGTAAGGTTAATGGACTCTTTGCACAAATTATCCAATTGAATGAGCAAGAAGTTACATACACCAGCAGAAACACCCGAAAAAATTGTACTGCAAACGTCAACAGCGGAAAATTTGAGAATGACTGACTTCTGTAGATATATGTAGAATTAGGGAAGAACATCTGATGGCGTTTGAAAGAGAGTTTCGAAGTGTTATAGACACCATTGGTCGGAACAGGAATATATTAGGTTCGTAAGAACTCGCCTTCAGGAAAAAGTCCTCTTACGATGACTGCAGCCATGAATCTAGCGAGTTTATTAAGACTTAGATGTTGTCGAGTAAACAAAATGTATTTCGCTTGGAAATTCTCTAATGATATGGAATCCAAACTAGTACCTGTGTCATACGTGTCCAAATATCTCAACAAATCGAAAGAACAACTGTGCTGTTTCACTAGTACATAAGAGGCAGTCTTGTGTCTTAGAGCAGTTGGACTAATTAAACTTCGTGAGTCGTTGTACTCAAGAATGGCAGCCAGTGTTTGGGTCCTCTAAGATTGCAAACGGCAAGAGTGAAGTAGATATTGATGGAACGCTACTGGACCATGGGTAATAATGATGTGACGTTCACATGTTGATGAGCACCGTGGAGTAATTATCGAGAGTCATAAGAATACGTTGCTACAGGTGAATGGAGACTATAGCTATGTCTAGCAATTACAGATGTGACCAAGAAAGTCGTCAATCACGACAGGAAAATTGGTAGTTTGTTTTCGGAAGGTCTGATCGAAAATCGAAGCGGTATAGTAGCATAAGCAATAAAAATCATGAAGTAAGGTGACGAGACGCGAGAAATTCTTTTAGATGACCGGGAAATGACGCAAGCAGCCACTTGCTTTATCATAAATATATGTCCAGGTGATGCTCATGGCACTTGCGTTGACTTTGTCTGCGGTCACCTTCAGAACTCAAAGTAATCACTAAATTAACTAATTTAGTACGATTGCATTCTGAATTGCTGGTGTACCCATATATCAACGAAATGAAATAAGAACAGTGACTGGCTCGAGGAGTGTGAATGAGAACAGTGGCGTATTCAAGTTTACAAATATTATGACAAATTTTTATTCATCCTTTTATAACTACAGTCCAGCTGATAAATCTTACAAAAAATGACAAACACAATCAGGAAAATAATGGTGCTCGATTTGCAAAGCATTTGTTGGGTTGGAAATTTTACACGTTCTCCCTTGAATTAATCCATTTTAGAACGCAATCAGATTCGTTTACATGAATCATCTGTGACGACAAATTCTTGTCAAATGGAATCAACTATGACCAAGTACACCACAAACCATGGTTCACGGAGAATAGGTGGCTGTGAATTTCATTTCATAACCCTACATCGATATAGCAATATTTTACCAATTCACCTCGTTTCAGGCAGCAGCAGAGAACGGCACGCTGAAGGGGAGGGGCAGAATGCGGCAGAGGTTGTAATGTACTGACGCGTCTACGAAAACTACAAAGACTGGCGTTGTGTTTATTAGAATGCAAGAAATTTCCCTATCAGAGCACTGAAATCCCAACAGATTTCAGTGTGAGGTGCAGCCGTTCGCTGCTCTGGCCGACCAACTTGACTCACAGGCACGACTGCGCATGCTTGAATTGCCGAACGTCAAACGGCCGACTCTCAGGACGAATAAGTTAACCCTTGTGACGCACTAAATATCCGCGATGACATGCAGTTCAACTGTCGATACAGTTGTAAAATGTCACTGGCTCTCAGTCCACCACAAGTTGCATACCACAAGTCTCACCCACAAGGTAAAGACCTTAAGTTTTCCACCAGGAGCCGGCCGTTGTGGACGAGCGGTTCTAGGCGCTTCAGTCCGGAACCGCGCTGCTGCTACGGGTCGCAGGTTCGAGTCCTGTCTCTGGCATGCATGTGTGTGATGTCCTTAAGGTAGTTAGGTTTAGGTAGTTCTAAATCTAGGGGATTGATGAGCTCAGATATTATCCCACATAGTGCTTAGAGCCATTTGAACCATTTTTCCACCAGGGGAGGACCAGATGACGAAGAAGGCAAAGAATCAGAATCACTTTCCACCGAACCTCTTACAGGAGTCGGTATTAGCAGAAAAACACCTTCTTCCACGCTGTACAAACCGATCGAACTATCCTTCACTCACTGAATTTCCCCTCTTCACGATTCTGCTGGCCTAGTAGCCAGTCCAGGCACAGCACTAGGGTTCCCACGCTGGGGGAACAAGACCCTGCTTTGCATGTCCTGAGGGGAGCCAACCATGGACTCAAAATCTAATGTTTTCAAAAGAAAGCCTCTATCTAGATGGGACTACAGTCCCTCATTTACGAAGAGATCTAATCTTGCCAGGCTGACCATTTCCAGTTTCGGAAAGAAGGCTGTTAAGCTTCCCAGAGAGTCGTGCCTGTGAAATATATATAGTTTCTGCTCGTTAAAAGAACCTGGCGACTTCCTGGCGTCACGGAAGTTACAGTCTTGCCTGCACTAATCATGTGCATCAGTCGCTCTGATCATATCATCCCAGCTTCTAACATAAGAGTGTTTAAGGTATGTGACCGTCCTACCATTTTCACAAAAACGCAAATTGCAGCAGTCTCTCTTTAATGACTTCCTCCACCCACCTTCCGCCATCTGGCCGCCTGTGCGATGGACTGCTGCCTGACCCAGGTAAAATGTTTTGCAAGCCTGCGCCCTCCTGCTCTGACCCAGTGTTATGAAGAGTGGAGTGCCCTAGCCGGACGTCCCTCTGCAGGTTTTAACAGACCTCTTCCTATGATTTCCACAGTCTATAAGTAGTCCTACTCCTTCGTCCACATGGTGACTTCAGGCACTACAGGAGATTCAAATTTATAGTCCGAGGTCGTTAACAAGTACGAACAGTTTGGTACTTAACTCATATCGATGGCTGCGTTGTTGTCTTCGTGAAGTCTAGAGGTGATTCCACTGCGATGTTCCCGCGGTTTTCTTTGTGTTTTGGATGAGACTAACTGGTTTGTAGGGCGATGTGGTATTTTGATTTTTAGAGAGCAAACGTTACATTAGTTTTGCACATCACTATTTAATTCATTTATTCACATTTAACACTTCTACAATAATATGAAATAAGACATTGTTTTACATCACATCTGTATTAACACCTCTTCCAACCCACGCTCTCGATCCAAAGACCCTCAATCCCCTTCCCGCCTGACCAAAGATAACCGTCTCTTCGTTGTTAAACTCACAGTCAAAGGCTATATTTACATAAAACATTACACGTAAAGAAATTACTGACATACATGATTTTACGTTCTGTTATAAGGTACAATTCACAAAGCGCTGCTCCCCCCAAGTCACTCTCACAGCCAGGTCGCTGGACACAGTAGTTAGGGCCCACAATCCATCTTTCTCCCTGTTCTCCGTCGCCGCCACTACGGCCCCTAGGGTACGAGTTCTCTACAGGCCACTCATACAGTTATAAGAACGTTCTGCTCACAATTTCCTCTTGTAAAAATAGTCATAAGCCACACATTCCCAATGTAGTACTGGGGAACACGGAGATCATGACCTGAAATATGAATATTAATCTGACTGACAGAGTAGTTAAAGTGAGAGAGAGGCCTGCCACCATTCAATCACTGGTACCAAATTTTGCCAGCAAGCTGTGCAGGCTATTATTAGGGGAAAACAGAAGAGATCTTAGACGCAGGTAAATAAATATCAGCGAGTGTGGAGTGTGCATGTGATGCATTCCGGAGAGAATAAACCGTTATCGTTATTATCAGTGTGGGACTTAAAGTTGGGAAACCGAATGATGGAGAGGCATCAGCTCCTTGATTTCACTTCAGACCTCATTTCAAGTTTATACGCTCCTTTGTTTTCTGAGTAATAGTTGATTACCGGATTACTGGATAATAGATCAGCTAGGTTGCTGATGGGTGCATGATATTAAATGCTCATGGATGAGGCTTCTGAATTAATTTTCGTACCTTATTAAGGAGGGAAACAATGACTTAAATGACGTTTTTTGTTTCAGGAGTATTGATGCGAATCTTCCCAAGCATGGCCCTAAGCAGTCCACACCATAATTAGGTATACGAGTGACGAATCTGCCACAATCAGACTGCTATGGCTCTGAGCACTATGGGACTTAACTTCTGAGGTTATCAGTCCCCTAGAACTTAGAACTACTTAAACCTAACATACTAAGGACATCACACACACATCCATGCCCGAGGCAGGATTCGAACCTGCGACCGTAGCGGTCGCGCGGTTCCACACTGTAGCGCCTAGAACCGTTCGGCCACCACGGCCGGCTGATCAGACTGCTAAAACTGAGTGTAACGTAATGGTCCATACAGAAATTCCCCAGTCGGAGTAACAGGACCTCGTGCCAACTCTCGCAAAACTTGCGGTTTCCCCACTCTAAGCACAAGTCAAGGACTATGTGCACACATTTAGGGTGAAGCATTTTTAGCCACTTTAAATCAACCATATTCCATTCATTGAGCATATGAAAGAGGAAGTGACGGCCGAAATACAGAATATGGCAAGTGAAGACGTTATTGAGCTGGCGATGAGCCAGGACACTAATCTGATAGGAATTATCACCAAACAAGACGGCTCAGTTTGTCTCATTTTAGGCACAGGGAAGAGGTCAGTCTGAACTGATAAACAATTTGCTGTAGTAGACACATGAGATGCACGTTTCACCAGCTCGGACTTCACAGCGAGCTACTGGGAGATACGACAGACACAACATCGCTGGTGACTGTACTACTTTCTTTTATGGAAGTTGGAGGCATCACTTCAAGCGTATATCTTATTGACCACCTGTATCCACAGCTGTCTTAATTTTGGCGCTAGCAGATGTATTTAGAAGAGAGCTTTGGAGACAGGTCTCACTTAACGTTCATGACACGACAATCTTCTTAAAGGACTAAGATAATCAACAATGTTATGAGGTGCATATTGTGAGCAGAGAGAGCAGAGACAGCAAAGGACTTGGAAGAGCAGTTGAATGGAATGGATGGTGTCTTGAAGGGAGGATATAAGATGAACATCAACAAAAGCAAAACGAGGATAATGGAATGTAGTCGAATTAAGTCGGGTGATGCTGAGGGAATCAGATTGGGAAATGAGACAAAGTAGTAAATGAGTTTTGCTATTTGCGGAGGAAAATAACTGGAGATTGGCAATGGAAAGGAAAGCGTTTCTGTAGAAGAGAAATTTGTTAACATCGAGTATAGATTTAAGTGTCAAGAAGTCATTTCTGAAAGTATTTGTATGGAGTGTGGCCATGTGTGGAAGTGAAACATGGACGATAAATAGTATGGACAAGAAGAGGATAGAAGCTTTCGAAATGTGATGCTACAGAAAAATGCTGAAGATTAGATTGGTAGATCACATAACTAATGAGGAGGTATTGAATAGGATTGGGGAAAAGAGAAGTTTGTGGCACAACTTGACTAGAAGAAGGGATCGGTTGGTAGGACATGTTTTGAGGCATCAAGGGATCACCAATTTAGTATTGGAGGGCAGTGTGGAAGGTAAAAATCGTAGAGGGAGACCAAGAGATGGATACACTAAGCAGATTGAAAAGGATGTAGGTTGCAGTAGGTACTGGGAGATGAAGAAGCTTGCACAGGATAGAGTAGCATGGAGAGCTGCATCATGTAACACCGGAAATGCATATCCTCCTATTTACATCTATTGTGCTATTATTTTCTTTCCTTGCTTTGTTACCTCAAGATATGACATTTCTGTCTCTTTGTATATTGTAATTGTTTTACTATTTGTATATTTATGCATTTATGTCGATGTATAATTGGTTTGTTTCGTAAATATTATTTGTATTTTTACGCTGGGTCTTGCCTAGGGAAAACTGCTATCGAACGATTACGTCGATAGGTCGTGTGAAGAATCAAAGTGTGTAGGATCTTTGGTAGTGTTAACTCTGCCGCGTGGAGCGCGGGCTGAGCGGAGGGGGTCTGGCTGGAGTAGCGAGTGGAGCAGGTGTGTTGTGTGACGCTCCCGCGAGTTGCCGCGCTTTCGGGGTTTGGCAGCATGTAATTGCGATCGACTTGCGATGATAGTTTCTGACATGGGGTCGCGGACGGGAAACATTAACTAGCGCACATCAAGAGCCCGTTTCGTCTGGTGACCGTGTCGAGAAGAAGGCGCGCCAACATCCAGCTTCTGCAACAGCGACGGCCGACAATGAGTGACTGTCGCCACCTCCTCGACCGACGGCTTCAAACCTTCAATCAACCGACGAGGAAGACTGGACGCACGTAAAGTTTTAGAACTGTATGGCAGACCTCAGCTTTTCAAACTTTTAAAATTGTTCAAATCACTAAATTACAGCAACTTAGCATGAACGTTTGTTGCTCATTGTCCCAATTGCATTACCAAGCAGGGTCTCTTCCTTTTCCGAAATGAACCCGAGTGTCGTTGAAATTCAAATTCGATTTCACTGCTTTATTTCAAAGTTCAGTTAAAATATTAGATTACGCAAGCAGAAATTAAGAGTGCGAGTTTTGTTACCGTATTTTAGCTTACCTGTGACTGCAGCTCAGCTTGGTACGTACTAAATTTTACTATTGTTAATTGTTCAGAATCATTTAATTCAAGTTCAAAGTTAAATCTCGTATTTCTAAATTGCGTAAATTCAAGTAGCTTTTGAAATGATTGTTGAGGTAGTCCAAGACTAACCGTATTTTACTGAATTTCGATGTGCTTCAGGAAGAAAGCTCACTATTAACTTCAGTCACTAAATTAACTTTCGATTTTCCGGTTTTATTAATTCTTTTGCTAAATTAAGTCAGGGTGTAGCGAAATTTATTACTTCTGACAAACTTTCAGTTTTCGCACTACACGTGTCAACCTTCAGTTGCCACGCTTTTAGTGCTAATTATATGTGTAATAACCTTTCTTTTTCAGTTACTATAGTAATTGTCCTTAGGACTGGCGACCGTGATTTCCCCCAAATCTCAAATACCTAATTACCGCTAGTTAATTGTTAACGTAACGGCTGCACATTTACTTGCTTTATTAACTTTACCCCTTTTCAAAATTAATTTCCACCAGTTTCATTAGCACATTTCCTTTCATTTAGATGTAACCCTTTCCTCCCTCTTTACCGACAGGTTAACTTCGGTGACGATTGCTTTTCCAAAACTCCCATTAGGTACACGCGGTTTCATTTTTCACTGTCATTAAGGTCGGTAAGTGAGGGGGAGGTTACAATCAAACCAGTCTCAGGACTGAAGACCACAACAACAACAACATCAACAACTGAGCTAGGGACGCTTGTTATTGAGTGAACATTTCACTTACTCTGTTATCATTTGTTCACCCAAAACTATCATTTGTAGACTGATAACAAGGCACTTACGACGAATGAAAGACTCGCACATGATATGTTGATGTAAGTGTTGGCATGCAATGTCTGCAAGCTATATGTGACAAGCTTCTTCCTCAAGTTTCCCTCACAACGTTTTTGATAAGTTAACCAAAGAAAGTATTCTACTAGTGAAAAGGCGTGATCCGGGAATGAGCGCAGTTCACCAGATTTATCTGGTTAAGGATGAAATGTTATATGACCAACTTGGTGCTCCAGAACCTGATCAGGTGCTACGTTTACCAGAAGAACTAATCAACAGTCCAGTCTATAATTTTTTTTTTGGTATGTGCTCTTAAGCCACGCTTACTTTGGTGTGAAGAAATTTCTGATTCCCTTAAGGAGGACTTACTGTTGCAGGAACATATTCACAGGGTCTATGAAGTATGGGAGCTTGTGCCAAGTGTCGAAACACGAAAGTCCATATTGAAACGAAAGGCCAGGTACGCATCTAAAAATTCTAAGGTGAATAAGACATCTAGTTGCTGCATATTTATTCACTCCACTCCCTAGCAGGCTAGGGTATGCTGTTACACAAGTGCTATACAAGTATGTTATACTTTTTCTGATGGGGGTGCATCAGCGAAAGATCTGACTAAAGTGATGAGACATCAGTATGTTTTCCAGCACGGGAGACCTGAACAGTTCATTACCAATAATGGTTCACACTATAACACAAAACATTGGATTTATCACTCTTGAGTAAACTATCTACACTATTAGCCAGCGTCTAACCCACCAGGGAGGTTAACGGAGGACCAGAAAATCTTTGCTGTCTACAGCGGTGAGTATCACTCTGCGTGGGCTGCACATCTGGAACATTTCAAAGGGATAATGAACAGTCTTCCTCATGGAAGTACTTGATGATCTCCCTATCAGATCATTTTCCAAGTGAGATCAAAAGATTTGATTAGAGATTTTGTTCCAGTTCCACAACGCTGATGACATGGAGTCATTAATTTGAGAAAAAGTGTGCTGCTGGATAACATGAAAAAGGTTGCACATGCCGAAAGGTCAAGAACAGCTGTCACGAGCGATTCAGACGCTAAAATGTGGGTGATGTCATTTTATAATTAATGCATAACAAGCTAGTTTGGAGGTCCTTTAATGTTGCCATAACTGAGAACGCTAATACAGCGAAGGTGGTAGCCCGTAAACATTCGGAAACTCTCGCTTACATAATGCAGTGTCGTTTGAGATACAGGGGGACAGATGGCAACGGCGAAAGCCATATAAATATAGAAAGATTTAAAGAATTAGAAACAAAGCAAATAGGTTTCACAGTTGCAGAAATTCTGCGTGACAGCATTGGATGACGCCCTGGAATCGTCTCAAATGGCCGCCACCCAAGCATGCAGATGAGTTTCGTGGAGAAGAATAGTGTGAGGTTACGGGCGTCAATTGTTCTGAATCACAGAGGGGAGGACGTGCTGGCGTGTCGCCTTAGCGAGATCGCTATGTTCGCGGCGTATTATCGCAGGGAGAGCGCGTTAATCGACTGACGCGTGTACTGACACACGATTATCACTGACCACAGCTGATCCAAATAGATGGCGCATAAGCCCGGACACTAGGACATTACAATCAAGGTTGAGACCTTATAGAAGCTATTTGTTGAATAGACTGACGGACTGCCAATAATAAAGGTCGCAACGAATTCCAACTATGCAACTTTTCGGGGGAAATCACTGAAACGACACAGAGTGTCAAGCAGTATGTCTTTCTCGGCTGAAGCAGAGAACAAGAGTTACATCTACATGTAAATTGCGACAACCACAGTATGGAGTGTGGTGGAGGGTACTTTGTGTACTTCTGTCGCTTTCCTCTTCCCTGTTTCAGTCGCGACTGTTTCTCTGGATGAAAGGGTTTTGGTAAGCTTCCGTGTGAGCTCGAATATTTCTCATTTTGCATTGATGGTCTTATCTCGTGATATACATAGGAAGTAGGAATATAATGGTGGACTCTTCTAGGAACGTACGCTTTTGGAATTCTAATAGTAAAGCACACATCTGCTGCAGCGTCTTCCACCAGTGTTGGTTGAGAATCACGCTTATTATATGAACGAAACAGCCTGCTCGCCTTTGGATCTTATCAGTTTTCTTTATCAGTGTTATCTGGTACGAATCGCAGAACGACGAAGAACGTTCAAGTGTCTTTCGGAAGAAGGATTATAAGCTATTTCCTGCGTAGATGGGGTAAGCTATCTGAATATTCTGCTAATGAACATAAATGCCTTTTTCTGATTAGTTTTATGTGGTCGTTCCATTCTAAACTGCTATGTACGATAACTTCCAGATACGTTAGTGATGTGACTGCTTGTAATCGCAAAATCATGCAGTGTCTATTATATTCGCCTATATATGAGTAATACATCACTTTCGTTTATGCTAAGGATCAACCCTGAACCCTGCAGCAAGCACTTGGTTGAACACATTGACACAGAGGAGAGTGGTATTCGAGCAGCAGATTCACGCTGTAAGGAGTAACGTAGGATGCCTCCGAGACAGACAGCCACTCTGCCACCACACCAAGGTGCGGTCTTCCTCCGGTCTGGGAACTATATGGTCAGTCCTAGAACTTCGGAAGGTTGCCTACCAGTTCATTACGCGTCACAACCGAAAACTGCTCCGTGGCACCCAGATACAACTAAGAGTAAAGTGCTTTGGAGAGCGAGTGTCTCGATTGGAGGACACTATTGAATGACTAAAATATTTCAACACGTGTTTCTTTTCTCTAAAGGTCATGCTGTTCAAAGTACCCATTGTGCGAAATCACTGAGTAATAAATGCAACAAATTATTCCAGGAAGACAAAGATGAATACTAGTTTGCTGGGGAGACTGTTCCGTTCCAGTTCCAACGAAGAGAGCTGTACAACGTCGGACTGAATCTCCTTCACTCCTCACCTGACGCTTCACTGGGACGGGTCGCTCTCCCCGTGCTATCAGGAGCATTCAAAACTTGATGCTTTACGCTAGTGTTAAAACCTAAGGGCAAACACATAACAATATATATTATTTGAGTTGCTAGCTAAACCTTTCGGTCATAGATCACGCCTGCTTGTTATATTATCACATTTATTTTATGTTTCAATGGAATTACTCAGACTACAGTCCATTTTCCTTGAGATGCTGCTATTATGGCGACCGTTGCGCTGTCACCTAGATGCCTTTTCTTTTTTTTTTCCTCTTTACACGTCAAGTTCCGTAGGACCAAATTGAGGAGCAAATCTCCGAGGCCATTAAACGTGTCAGTACATGAAATTAGAACATAAAAGTAATAAACAGATAAAAAATTTTGTCCATGGATCCTAAAAAAGTCAGTCCATTACTTTAAGTAAACGCAGTCAACAATACAACAAGAGTCAGCTTAGTTTTTCAAGGAACTCCTCGACAGAACAGAAGGAGTGACCCATGAGGAAACTCTTCAGCTTCGATTTGAAAGCGTGTGGATTACTGCTAAGATTTTTATATTCGAGTGGTAGCTACTGGAAATGGATGCAGCAGTATACTGCACACCTTTTTGCACAAGAGTTAAGGAAGTCCGATCCAAATGCAGGTTTGATTTGTGCCGAGTATTAACCGAGTGAAAGCTGCTTATTCTTGGGAATAAGCTAATATTGTTAACAAGAAATGACAATAAGCAATATAAATATTGAGAGGCCAATGTGAAAATATCCAGACTCGTGAAGAGGGCTCAACAAGTGGTTCATGAACGTACACCACTTATTGCCTGCACCGCCTATTTCTGAGCCAAAAATATCCTTTTAGAAATGGAAGAGTTACCCCAAAATATAATACCATACGACATAAGTGAATGAAAATAAGCAAAGTAGACTAATTTTCGTGTCGAACGATCACTCACTTCTGGTACCGCTTGAATAGTAAAAATGGCAGATCCTGAGCGCGGGATTTCTATGACAGCTTACTATCTATCTGAACACCTAGAAATTTGAACTGTTCAGTTTCACTAATCATATGCTTGTTCTGTGAAATCAAAATGCCAGGTTTTGTTGAATTGTGTGTTAGAAACTGTAACAACAGAGTCTTACTGTGATTTAACATTAGTTTATTTTCTACAAGTGATGAACTTAGGTCATGTATGGCACTATTTGAAACCGAACCAATGTTGCACACAACATTCTTTACTACCAAGCTAGTGTCATCAGCAAACAGAAATATTTTAGAGTTACCTGTAATTCTAGAGGGCATGTCATCTATACAGGTACGGAACAGGAGTGGCCCCAACACTGATCCCTGGGGCACACCCCACTTGACAGTACCACACTCAGACCCCACATCCCAGCAGTTATCAACAATGTGAATAATGACCTTTTTCTGCCTGTTGCTAAAGTCAGAGGTCAACCAATTGTGAGCTACGCGCCGTATTCTGTAATGGTCCAACTTCTGGAGCAATATTTTGTGATCAACACAATCAAATGCCTTAGTTAAATCAAAAAATATGCCAAGCGTTCGAAACCTTTTGTTTAGCTCATCCAGCACCTCACAGAGAAAAGAGAATATAGTATTTTCAGTTGTTAAACGACTTCTAAAGCCGAACTGTACATTTGATAGCAAATCGTGTGATATAAAATGATCAATTACTCTTACATACACAACCTTTTCAATAACTTTTGCAAACACTGATGTCATAGAAATAGGTCTAAAAATATCTACATTATCCCTTTCTCCCTTTTTATAAAGCGGCTTTACTACTGAGTACTTTAATCCTAAAGGAAAAATTACAATTATGGATAAATACAGGGCTAACATGTGCAGCACTGTACTTTCATATTCTGCTAGACACTCCATCGTAACCATGAAAGTCCTTAGTCTTCAGTGATTTAATTACTGACTCAATCTCCCCCTTGTCTGTATCACAGAGGAGTATTTCAGACATCAATCTCGAAAAGGCATTTGTGAAGAAATGATTTTCTGTAGAAACTAAATTTTTATTTAATTCACCTGAAATGCTCAGAAAATGATTGCTAAATACTGTAAATATATCTCATCTATCAGTAACAGAAATTTTTTTCTGTGAACTGACTTTATATCGTGGACCTGTGCTGCTGACAAGACACTTCCTTCACAACTGACCATATGGTTTTAATTTTATCCTGTGAATTAGCTATTCTATTTGTATACCACATACTCTTTGCCTTCCTAATAACATTTTTAAACACCTTACAATACTATTTGTAATGGGCTGCTGTAGCTTGATTGTGACTACTAACATTTTGATATAATTCCCGCTTTGTTCTACAAGATACCTTTATCACACTAGTCAGCCACCTGGGCTGCCTGTTACTGCTAGTACCCTGTTTAGAACGTTCTAATGGAGAGCAACTCACAAAGAGCACGAGAAATGTGTCAAGGAAAGCAATGTATTTATCATCTATGTTATCGGCACTACAAACATGCTGCCACTCTTGTTCATTGACAAGGTTCAAAAAACTCTATATTAATGTTGGATTAACTTTCCTATATAGTTTGTAATTAAATATGATATTGGTTTGGGTACAAAAGCCTTTTAGTGTTAACATTTGTGCATCATGGTCTGAAAGGCCATTAATGCTTTTAGTAACAGAATACCCATCTAGTAACGAAGAATGAATAAAAATATTGTCTATGACTGTGCTACTGTTCCCCTGCATCCTAGTTGGAAAAAACACAATCTGCGTCAGATCATATGAATTTAGAAGATCTACCAACATCCTTATTCTTGCACCATCATATACAAAATTTATGTTGAAGTCACCACATAGAACTAATTTCTGGTACTTCCTACAAAGTGAATCAAGAACCTTCTCTAGCTTGAGCAGATATGCTCTGAAGCTGGAGTTAGGGGATCTATAAACAACAACAATTAGAAGTTTAGTTTCACTAAAGTCAACTGCCCCTGCACAACTTTCAAATTTCTGTTCAGTGCAATGCCGTGATATGTCTATGGACTCAAATAGAATACTGTTTTTTACATACGTAGATACTCCCCCACCCCACAAGGAATTCCTTCAGAAACAGCCAGCCAGTCCGTATCCTGGTAAATGATGCCTCTGAATTGTCAAATTATTTAAGTGGTACTCTGATATACCAATAATTTCAGAGTCAACATCTATAAGCAATTCACTAACTTTATCTCTAATACCTCTTATCTCTAATACCTCTTATATGCTAATTCCTTCTCTACTTGGAAACATTACATCCTCAGAATGTGAGCCCTTAGTTAGGGAGACTTCCTTTAAGGAGGTACACCTATCAGATGACTTCAGTCTAAAAAAGGTGCAGCTCTGACACCAACTACTACAGGAATTTTTCCATGAGTGTCACCACCACCACCACCACCACCACCACCACCAACACCACCAACTACACTGTCACCTATACGCTTAGCCAGCCGCCCCTTCCCATATCTCTGGAAGTGCAGGCCATGCCTGATGAAATATGATAGACCCAAATGGCACCACCGAGATGTGATCCATGCCCTCCGCCATCAGTGCCCTCCCCAGCCCCACATTAACGCGCCTAACAGCCTCATTAAGGCGAGGCCTATCATGACAATGAAACAATTGCACGAAATGCACATTAGTGCCACCAGTTTGAGTAGCTATCTTTACCAGGTCACCACCTACATGATATTCCCCGTCCCTATCAAGACTGTTCCCTGCTCCACCCACTATCACTACCTATCTCCTTCGAAAAATTCCTACATAACTCCCCTGTGCTGTCAGTCACTTCAGCCAACCGAGCACAGAAGTTCCGAATATGGCATGTACTTCAATGCGTGCTTTTAATAATGCCCACAACGAGATTCTGCCTCGAAATCTGGCAGAAAACCCAAAGCGATTCTGGTCATACATGAAGCACACCAGTGACAGGACGCAATCAGTACCTACACTGCGCGATAACAACGGTGAAGTCACTGATGACAGTGCCACTAAGGCAGAGTTATTAAACACGGTTTTCCGAAACTCCTTCACCAAAGAAGACGAAGTAAGTATCCCTTAATTCCAATCAAGAACAACTGCCAAGGTGAGAAACATAGAAGTAGATATCCTCGGAGTAACGAAGCAGCTTAAATCACTTAATAAAGGCAAGGCCTCCGGTCCAGACTGTATACCAGTCAGGTTCCTCTCAGAGTATGCTGATAAAATAGCTCCATATTTAGCAGTTATATACAACCACTCGCTCACAGAAAGATCCGTACCTAAAGACTGGAAAAATGCTCACGTCACACCAATACCCAAAAAGGGAAGTAGGAGTAATCCGCTGAATTACAGGCCTATATCACTGGCGTCGATTTGCTGTAGGGTTTTAGAACATAAACTGTATTCGAACATTTTGAATTACCTCGAAGAAAACGATTTATTGGCATATAGTCAGCACGGATTCAGAAAATATCGTTCTTGTGAAACACAACTAGCTCTTTATACTCATGAAGTAATAATTGCTATCGACAGAGGATGTCAGATTGATTCCATATTTTTAGATTTCCAGAAGGCTTTCGACACCATTGCTGACAAACGTCTTCTAACCAAACTGCGTGCCTACGGAGTATCGCCTCAGTTGTGCGACTGGATTCGTGATTTCCTGTCAGAAATGTCACAGTTCGTAGTAATGGACGGAAAGTCATCGAGTAAAACAGAGGTAATTCCGGCGTTCCCCAAGGAAGTGTTATAGGCCCTCTATTGTTCCTGTTATATATTAAGGACATAGAAGACAATCTGAGTAGCCGTCTTAGACTGTTTGCAGACGACGCTGTCATTTACCGCCTTGTAAAGTCATCAGATGATAAAAACGACTTGCAAAAAGATTTAGATAAGATATCTGTATGGTGCGAAAAGTGGCAGTCGACCGTGAATGAGGAGAAGTGTGAAGTTATTCACATGATTACTAAAAGAATTCAGCTAAATTTCCATTACGCGATAAGTCACACAAATCTGAAGGCTTTAAATTCAACTTAATACTTAGTGATTACAATAACAAATAACGTAAATTGGAACGATCACATAAATAATATTGTGGGTAGAGCAAACTAAAGGCTGCGATTCATTGGCTGAACACTTAGAAGGTGCAACAGGTCTACTAAAGAGACTGCTTACAACACGCTTGTCTGCCATATCCTGGAGTATTGCTGTGCGGTGTGGGATCCGCATCAGGTGGGTCTGACGGATGACATCGAAAAAGTACAAAGAAGGGCAGGACGTTTTGTATTATCGCGAAATAGGGGAGTTAGTGTCACAGACATGATATGTGAATTGGAGAGGCAATCATTAAAACGAAGGCGTTTTTCGTTGCGGCGGGATCCTCTCATGAAATTTAATCACAAGTTTTCTCCTCCGATTGCGAAAACATTCTGTTGGCACCCACCGACATAGGAAGAAATGGTCATCACAATAAAATAAGAGAAATCAGGGCTCGCAAAAAAAAATTTAAGTGCCTGTTTTTCCCGCGTGCCGTTCGAGAGTGGAACGGTAGAGAGACAGCTTGAAGGTGGTTCATTGAATCCTCTGCCAGGCACTTTATTGTGAATAGCAGAGTAATCACGTAGATGGATATGTAGGCTTCACAATGCTGGTGAGCTGGTACTCATTCCCCAACACTTCCTGCAACTGCTGGCCCACACCTCTACCGTGAGAACTACCTAGCAGCAGATCCTTCTTCTTTCTGCTAGACTTTGCAACTAACCTAGGCCTTCTAATTTCTGAGGACTGCTGCGTGTTACCTACATCTACAGCTACACGAGACTCCTCTCCACTCAACTCTGACAGTTGGTCAAACCTATTGCATATACGCAAAGTGAAACTGTCTAAATACCTCCTCTTCCTAGCTGCCTTCTTGCCAACTGCCAGTTCCCATTCCCCACCACCCTTCACCCTCCTCAACCTATCTAGTTCCTCCTTTGCGCGTTGAAACTGCACCTCAAGGGCACAGAGCTTACGCTCCTGCTCCTCATCAACTTGTTTCTTCTACATATTCTGCGTTCCCAGGAGAGGAGCTCACTAAGATGAACACTGGCTTTCCCACTGCATTCCCCCCTAATGAAAATACTTTGAACAAATCCCACACCGTAACCCACTACTCACAGATCTACGACAGAGCCCACAATTCTCACTCATGGTGAAATTTTACAGTTACTGAAAAAAACTATACGTCTACGTTACCAAAGTTCAGCTACAGCAGTAGAACTATTAATAGAACTAAGAATAATAGAATCGAAATTCTCTGCCAACTAAGGAAGCAACTACTTGTATTAATACTACTACACCACAGCTAATATCAATACCAACAAAACATCACAAAATTATTAGCTGAAACCAAATAATGCAAACGGCCATTGGAACACTAAACGAAGTTAAAACACTGAATGAAAATTTTACTGAAATGTTTCACTAGAAACAGTAGGAAACGTCAGTTGGAAACTAAAGCACGAAATTTACTAAACGACTTCAACGCACAGAAAACTCTAAAAACAAAAAAAAAACAGCGAGGGAACGTTTCCAAAAGTTTATTAAACCTTTATTTCGCCACAAACTGCACGAAACAACGCTGAAAACTATTAAATTTAATAACTGTATAACAGTGCACAAATAATTTTGTCAGTAATTAGCTTTATAACCCCTGCAGCTGCAGTGCACGCCTCAAAATGGTAGTGAGTGCTCAACTCTACATGTTGATGTTCGGTAAGTGCCTCTTACATCTCCAGTTTATCCACAATGACATTACGTAAGTATTCATATTTAGTTTTTTACCCTTTTTCATAGATTTTACGGGAGCGTGTTGCAGCATATGCTATTAATTTTAGGGGATAAGCATGTTTTCCGATAATCTACTGCATGGGACTGAATATGAACATCGGATGTTTCCCTAATATGTTACATACAGTATGACTTGACTCTGGTGACTACATCTTTCATTATGGTTTCATATTAGGTTTGGGATAACTGATTGCTCCAGTCTGTTGAGAAGCAGGGCCCCCACGAATGTTAATCTAACTAGAAATAACCGTGTTCATCTACTAAAAGTGGAAGAAACCCGGTACGTCTCCCCATATCTCACATACGTACATTTTAAGTAACTGAGAACAACAACATTTGACTTCCGCCAGGACTGACTATATGTCCACACACGCGAACAAGGCTCATAAAACTATAACACGAGGAGTATTTACATGCATGTCAAAATCTAAAATGTTTCCAATTAATGCACTTATTCAAATGGCTCTGAGCACTATGGGACTTAATAGCTGTGGTCATCAGTCCCCTAGAACTTAGAACTACTTAAACCTAAGTAACCTAAGGACATCACACACATCTATGCTCGAGGCAGGATTCGAACCTGCGACCGTAGCAGTCGCGCGGTTCCGGACTGCGCGCCTAGAACCGCGAGACCACCGCGGCCGGCTACACTTATTCACTAAATACAGTTGGCAAGTAGTGGTGAGATACTGTTTGCTATTGTAATGCCAGACAATGAACAACTGCTCAGTCCGCACAAGAACTGGAGCAAAAACGAAAGAACATTGAAATAAAACAAACAACACCAGGAATCAACACAAATAAATATACCTGAGCAATTAAAAGGAAATGAAATGTGAAGACTGAATAATTGTAGTCCCACTCTTTATCATAGCAGATACTGGCAATAATGAAGACTGCAGACGCAAAGGAGTTACAGAGACTGGCTGCGAGCGGGCATTGATTGAAATCAATGAGGACAGTAGAAAATGTGTGCGGGACTGGTATTCGAACACGGGTCTTCTGCTTACGAGACATATGCTCTGACTATTTAGTTGTCTGAACACAGTGGTCTTTGCTGCTACACGGATTACCATAGCACGCCTCCCGTCAGGCCGAGATTCTCACACACACACGCACACACACACACCCACACACACACACACACACACACACACACACACACACTACTGTACACGCAGCGCTGGTTGGTTGGTCGGCGGATTTGAGGGAGGAGAGCAAACAGCTGGGTCATTGGCCCCATCGGATGAGGGAAGGAAGTTGCCCGTGTCCTTTCAAAGGGTTTTTTCAAGTATAAAATTCTTTTCAGCAATAGTTCGCGTCGGTTGAGCTTTTGTATAATACTAGAAGTCTGTCTTCACCTAATTGGTGCTGTCGGCGAGTCGTCGACGTCCGTTTTGCTGGTCGGTAATCTTATAGCGTGTAGTCCAGTAATTATCGAGGTATTGCTGACTCTCCTGGCTGTAGCAGCCCGTTGCGAATGTTGCGGGAACGCTTGATGTTTGTAGGGTCATCGAAATTAGCACATCTGCATGCAACGACTAAAATAAGAGAGGCTTCCTTAATTTAACGCATGATATATTTCGACGTCATAATGTTTGCTAGTCACAGTTTTCCGTTCTGTCGCGGTCGGCACATTTCACAGTCTAAACGTCCACGACAAGAAAGCACATTAAGTTACTTGTATCTTGACACGACTGTCCGCAATGCGTATCAAACAATCCGTATCGTGTACAGCAGTCATCGCAGTCACACCAGTTGCGCAGCGGTCGGCGCACAATAAATTCAGGATTGAAGTAATTGATATCAGCTCACGACGAGCACGTGAGTTACCACATTTCTAAAGCGCCTGCGCTGTCTACAATAAAAACAGTGCATTACAGAGCTAAATTAGAGCAGTTCAGCGACCTGATTATCATAGTTTTTAAGTTTAAAGTACCGAATAGCAGCACGCAGCGCGTTAGGCATGGTTGTTAAGTCCTTGTCTATGGTGCACCCAAAATTACAAAACGCATCGCCGTTTAGTTATTTTACATCGGTCACGGACATAAACACTCATTCGGCAGGACCGTCATCTTCTCGCTCCCAACTCTTTCTTCGTGTTTTCCTTGGCCGACCTGTCCGTATTCTCCTACACCGCTCAGCTCACATCTATTCAAATTACAATTTCAGTATCCCAAATATATCGATTTACAGGAAAAAGGGGAACAATCTTTATTGTTGTGTAATGTTATCTTCACAACTCATATACAGATTTGCACCCGAAATTGCACCTGTAAGTGCTTGGAAACCGATAGCACCTAAGAAGAAAAGGTTTTAACAACGGAGGCATTTTAATTTCTCTACTTGTTTCATCTGGCCTGTTATTGCAGAGACTAAAAAGTTTTTTGCCAATATGTAGACTGCAACAAAGATGTACTATGAAGAATAGCCGAAGAAGACTGTTTACTTATTTATCAGATTTTGCAAAAACAGACATAATGTCTGATGGGATAGCAGCAATCAGTGATTGTATAATGTTACTTATAATCCGTCTTGATTGCAAATTTTTTTTATTTTATTCATATGACCGGTTTCGGTTCATTCAGAACCATCTTCAGATCTCATATTTCAATTATAGGAGTAACCCGTCCAAATCCAGCAATTTTCACATGCTGCGTCACAGCAAATGAGGCAGCGTGTGAAAATTGCTGGATTTGGACGGGTTACTACTGTAACTGAAATATCAGATCTGAAAATGGTTCTGAACGAACGGAAAACGGTCATATGAATAAAAAAAAATTTTGCAATCAAGACTGATTATAAGTAACATTATATTTATCAGATGTTGTGCCATTGGAAGATATGCTAAAGCATCCAAAGATTATCTTAACTCTGGAGCGAGTCACAGTGGGGAAGACATTCTAAGGGAGACAATTATAATATGCAGAATATTTTCCAGAGTATTTCGAGCATTTTAGGAAGACAGAGATGAAAAGATTTGTGGAAAACAGGTAGTTGACGGAATGAAACGTTTTACTGATAAAGAAAGTTTGTTTACGAATTTTCAGTGATGGCCGAGTATAGTTTTAGTTTAGTTTTAGGTAAGTCATGTTCCGTAGATCATTCTCCCGATTATTTTATCGATAGGATGTGGAACAAGTCAGATTACAAGATACACACATACACACACACACACACACACACACACACACACACACACACACACACACACACACACACACACACACACACACATGAATAGTGCTAATATTGGCTCTGAGCACTATGGGACTTAACATCTATGGTCATCAGTCCCCTAGAACTTAGAACTACTTAAACCTAACTAACCTAAGGACAGCACACAACACCCAGCCATCACGAGGCAGAGAAAATCCCTGACCCCACCGGGAATCGAACCCGGGAACCCGGGCGTGGGAAGCGAGAACACTACCGCACGACCACGAGATGCGGGCAGTGCTAATATTAATATTACTTAAATTTTTAGTCCTACACATGCAACTACATTTAGAAGTACATTCTTTTACCATTTCTGAAAGAGAAACTCGTCCCTGAAGTAGAAGGATTTGTCCAAAAGAAATGATTTTAAACTAGATTTAAAACTTGATCTGCTATCTGGCAGACACTTCATGTTGTTGGGCAAATTATCAAAGATTTTTGTTGCTGAATAATGTACGCCTTTTTGAGCAACTGACAGCTTCAATAACGGATAGGAAAGGTCATGTCTCGCTCTAGTGTTGTACATATGAATATCACTGTTCTTCGCGAATTGAGATGGATTATTTGTAACGAATTTCATTAGCGAATATATGTACTCTGATGGTGCAGTTAAAATACCTAACTCCTTGAAAAGATGCCTACATGACGTCCTTGGGTGAACACCATTAATTATTCTCACTTCTCTCTTTTGTGCAATCAATACTTTATGTCTTAGTGGTGAGTTAGCCCAGAAAACTATTCCATAAGACATTATTGAGTGGAAATATACAAAGCACGTTAGGAGGCTGACCTGTTTATTACCAAAACTGCCGATTACACGAAGAGCGAAAGAAGCTGAACTTAGTTCTTTGAGAAGCTCAGTAATATGCTTCTTTGAGTTCAAGATGTCATCAATGTGAGTACCCAAAAATTTGGAGAAATCTACCCTGTTAACTGAGCCCTGTTCATGCGGTACATCAATTGTCAGTATGACTATTCGGTGTACAGGACTGGGTATAGAGAGTTTTTTCAAAATTAAGGGAGAGTCCATTTTCTGAGAACCAGTTAATATTTCTTTGAAAGACATCCTTACCTTCAGCTGCTGTTTCTGGAATGGGATTTATTATAACACTCGTGTCATCTGCAAAAAGTACTAGTTCCACTTGCCGAACATTAAGTGGGAGGTCATTCACATGAATAAGGAACAGCAGAGGGCCTAAAATTGGACCCTGTGGGACTCCCTTTGTGATAACTCCCCATTCACTAGAATTTACTACCCAACATTATTTGTACTATTTAGAATAACTTTTGGCTTCCTGTTCATTAAGTATGATTCAAACCACCTGTGTGAATAGCATTCAGTTCCATAAAACCTGAGTTTTTCTAGACATGATCCACACAGTCAAATGCCTTGGAGAGATAACAAAAAGTACCAACTGGCGAAAATTTGTTATTTAGGGCTTGTGCTATTTGACGGGGGAAATGTGTAGATAGAATTCTTATTCGAGTAACCCTTCCGGAATCTGAACTGTGACATGCTGAGTAAGTTATTTTCACTTAAATGTGAGACTATTCTTGAATACATAACTTTTTTAACTTTTTCGAATATTTTAGAAAATGAAGTCAGCAAAGAGATTGGTCTATAATTATTTAAGTCACTCTTGTCCCCTTTCTTATAAAGAGGTTTGACAATTGCGTATTTCAATCTGTTTGGCAAAACTCCGTGCACCAGCAAAGCATTACATATATCGCTAAGGTCTACACCTATTAAATTAGAACAACAAAATTCTGTTAGAGACTCCATTAACACCACATGAGCTCTTGTTTTGCAGTATATTTATAATTTCCTTAATTTCATAGGGGATGTTGGTGCACTACACACTGCAAGCGGCTACACGGGTAGCAGGGGTTGTGTGGCGTGGACTGGGCGGTTTTTTAGGTTAGATGACCTCGGGCAAGTACAGGAAAGTCAACAGCCTCAAACAGTGTGGGGCAAAGTCAGGACATGCGGGGACCAAACAGCAATCGGTATTGTAATTGCAAACTGTCGAAGCTGCATTGGTAAAGCACCGGAACTTCAAGCGCTGATAGAAAGCATTGAAGCTGAAATCGTTATAGGTACAGAAAGCTGGCTGAAGCCAGAGATAAATTCTGCCGAAATTTTTACAAAGGCACAGACGGTGTTTAGAAAGGATAGATTGCATGCAACCGGTGGTGGTGCGTTTGTCGCTGTTAGTAGTAGTTTATCCTGTAGTGAAGTAGAAGAGGATAGTTCCTGTGAATTATTATGGGTGGAGGTTACACTCAACAACCGAGCTAGGTTAATAATTGGCTCCTTTTACCGACCTCCCGACTCAGCAGCATTAGTGGCAGAACAACTGAGAGAAAATTTGGAATATATTTCGCATAAATTTTCTCAGCATATTATAGTCTTAGGTGGAGGTTTCAATTTACCAGATATAGACTGGGACACTCAAATGTTTACGACGGATGGTAGAGACAGAGCATCGAGTGACATTATACTGAGTGCACTATCCGAAAATTACCTCACGCAATTAAACAGAGAACCGACTCGTGGAAGTAACATCTTGGACCTACTGATAACAAACAGACCGGAACTTCTCGACTCTGTAAGTGCAGAACAGGGAATCAGTGATCATAAGGCCGTTGCAGCATCCCTGAATATGGAAGTTAATAGGAATATAAAAAAGGGAGGAAGGTTTATCTGTTTCGCAAGAGTAATAGAAGGCAGATTTCGGACTACCTAACAGATCAAAACGAAAATTTCTGTTCCGACACTGACAATGTTGAGTGTTTATGGAAAAAGTTCAAGGTATTCGTAAAATGCGTTTTAGACAGGTACGTGCCGAGTAAAACTGTGAGGGACGGGAAAAACCCACCATGGTTCAACAACGAAGTTAGGAAACTACTGCGAAAGCAAAGAGAGCTTCACTCCAAGTTTAAACGCAGCCAAAACCTCTGAGACAAACAGAAGCTAAACGATGTCAAAGTTAGCGTCAGGAAGGCTATGCGTGAAGCGTTCAGTGAATTCGAAAGTAAAATTCTATGTACCGACTTGACAGAAAATCCTAGGAAGTTCTGGTCTTACGTTAAATCAGTAAGTGGCTCGAAACAACATATCCAGACACTCCGGGATGATGATGGCATTGAAACAGAGGATGACACGCGTAAAGCTGAAATACTAATCACCTTTTTCCAAAGCTGTTTCACAGAGGAAGACCGCAGTGCTGTTCCTTCTCTAAATCCTCGCACAAACGAAAAAATGGCTGAGATTAAAATAAGTGTCCAAGGAATAGAAAAGCAACTGGAATCACTCAACAGAGGAAAGTCCACTGGACCTGACGGGATACCTATTCGATTCTACAGAGAGTACGCGAAAGAACTTGCCCCCCTTCTAACAGCCGTGTACCGCAAGTCTCTAGAGGAACGGAAGGTTCCAAATGATTGGAAAAGAGCACATGTAGTCCCAGTCTCCAAGAAGGGTCGTCAAGCAGATGCGCAAAACTATAGACCTATATCTCTGACGTCGATCTGGTGTAGAATTTTAGAACATGTTTTTTGCTGCAGTATCATGTCGTTTTTGGAAACCCAGAATCTACTCTGTGGGAATCAACATGGATTCCGGAAACAGCGATCTTGTGAGACGCAACTCGCTTTATTTGTTCATGAGACCCAGAAAATATTAGATACAGGCTCGCAGGTAGATGCTATTTTCCTTGACTTCCAGAAGGCGTTCGATACAGTTCCGCACTGTCGCCTGATAAACAAAGTAAGAGCCTACGGAATATCAGACCAACTGTGTGGCTGGATTGAAGAGTTTTTAGCAAACAGAACACAGCATGTTGTTATCAATGGAGAGACGTCTACAGACGTTAAAGTAACCTCTGGCGTGCCACAGGGGAGTGTTATGGGACCATTGCTTTTCACAATATATATAAATGACATAGTAGATAGTGTCTGAAGTTCCATGCGGCTTTTCGCGGATGATGCTGTAGTATACAGAGAAGTTGCAGCATTAGAAAATTGTAGCGAAATTCGGGAAGATCTGCAGCGGATAGGCACTTGGTGCAGGGAGTGGCAACTGACCCTTAACATAGACAAATGTAATGTATTGCGAATAGATAGAAAGAAGGATCCTTTATTGTATTATTATATGACAACGGAACAAACACTGATAGCAGTTACTTCTGTAAAATATCTGGTAGTATGCGTGCGGAACGATTTGAAATGGAATGATCATATAAAATTAATTGTTGGTAAGGCGGGTACCAGGTTGAGAGTCATTGGGTGAGTCCTTAGAAAATGTAGTCCATCAACAAAGGAGGTGGCTTACAAAACACTCGTTCGCCCTATACTTGAGTATTGCTCATCAGTGTGGGATCCGTACCAGATCGGGTTGACGGAGGAGATAGAGAAGATCCAAAGAAGAGCGGCGCGTTTCGTCACAGGGTTATTTGGCAACCGTGATAGCGTTACGGAGATGTTTAGCAAACTCAAGTGGCAGACTCTGCAAGAGAGGCACTCTGCATCGCGGTGTAGCTTGCTGCCAGGTTTCGAGAGGGTGCGTTTCTGGATGAGGTATCGAATATATTGCTTCCCGCTACTAATACCTACCGAGGAGATCACGAATGTAAAATTAGAGAGATTCAAGCGCGCACGGAGACTTTCAGACAGTCGTTCTTCTCGCGAACCATACGCGACTGGAACAGAAAAGGGTGGTAATGACAGTGGCACGTAGTGCCCTCCGCCACACACCGTTGGGTGGCTTGCGGAGTATAAACGTAGATGTAGATTTATAAAGGCCTACATTCCTGGGGAATTACATTTTTAACATATTTTTTGCTTCTTCAACTGAACGCTTTAACCCGATTTTTGCTGCTACACTCAGAAAGTGATTGTTAAAAATACTTGCAACTTGTGAATTATCACTCACAAAATCATCATTTAGCTTTATTGCTATGGTATGCTGTGCACTGTCGGGCTGCCCTGTCTCCCATTTGACTATATTCCATATTGGTGTAATCTTACTATCCGCATTATTAATTTCTGTCAGAACACATAAGCTTCTCGACTTCTTAATGACTTTCCTTAAAATATTACAGTTACTCTTGTAGTAAGCAAGTAACGTCAGATCCTGACTTATTCTGGCCTGTCCATATATTTACCTCTTCCTCTTACACAATATCATAAATCCTTTATTAATCCACGGATTACTTGAATTTGCAATGGCCTTTTTGCATAACGTTTCAAGAAATCAACTTTAAAATATTGAGAAAATTTACTGTGGAGTAAATTGAATTTGGCATCAGCATCATTTTCCGTGTATACTTCGTCCCATTCTACCTCTTCTAGGCTGCACTTCAAGCTCTGTATCCTGTTCGCATTAATAAGGCTCCCTGCTTTGTATGAACCTGCCTGAATCCTGTAAGGTGCTGTATGTATTATTTCCATTAACTTTACATCATAATCAGATAGTTCATTAACAACTGCGTACACATTAATTGTTTCTGCCTGAGCAGTGTCTATGAAAATGTTATCGATATGTGACCTACTATCCATCTGCACACGAATTGGAAAATTTACAGCAGATACTAGACTGAAACAACCAAACAAAGATTATAGCTCATTTTTGCTATCTGTATCTTTTAAGAAATCTACATTAAAATCACCATCTGCTTCTTTTTGTCTGACAGATAGCTCAATAATTCCTCAAGATTTTTCATGAATAGCGGAAAGTTACCTTGAGGGGATCTGTAGATTGTTACAATAACTATAGAAGTATATTACAGTAGCAACTCACAAGCACATGCTTCAAGTATCTGATCTACACAGAAACTATTTGTTTCAATATTTTTGACTTGGTGTCCAGTTTTTATATAAGTAGCAACTCCTCCTTTCTCCATGTTGACTACATGAATAAGATGCTAATCTGTAATCCCTTAAATTTAACTTCTCCATCCCTGCGGTTACATGGTGGAGAGACAAAATATCTATACCTTCAGAATTTAACCAATTTTCTAGGTATACAAGAAGCTGATCAATCTTATTTTTAGTCCTCTAATGTTCTGATGAAACACACAAATTTTATTTCTTTGGATATTGCTACAGACATTAAGGCACTGTTCTGTTTTAATCTCTCAACACTTTCTGTCTGTAACCTGACTCTAACCTATAAAAATGTGTCCCTCTGAGTCCATGGTCATATGTATTTTGTCTTGTGGGCATGTGGCCCCCCTGACATTTTCTGCAAGAAGGTCAACTCATCTATCCTACCCCCTTCTATTCAGGTGCAGGCCATGACTAGTGTAGCCCCACCTCCCAATTGCATCAACAGGCACAGTACAGATATAAGATTTAGTATCTGCCAAAAGTAATCCCCACCTCCCCCAGCTCACTGTTAACACGGTTGACAGCCGTATTAACCCAGAGCTAGTTATGGCGCTGCTGGTTGGTTGGTTTGAGGATTAAAGGGACCAAACTGCAGAGGTCATCGGTCCCTTGTTTCATAAACACACACAGCACAGTGAAACCATCCACCAGTCAGGCGAAGCACTAAAATTATAATTCCGGGGGAAGAAAAGCCCCATGGTCAATGGTAAGACAACATGGAAAACAGAGCACAGCAACAAAAACAACATAGAGAACAAAGGCAGAAGGAATTAAAACTGCACAGCAGAGGACTGTGGCTGGCTGATCACGAAAATAATAGGATGAGCCAGCCACTGTGCAACACGTTAAAACCTCCAGCCTAAAAGATTAGGGTGGAGTCGAATTACAACACAAAACAAAGTAAAAGATACAGCACAAAAGAGGGTGACGCAATAAAATTAGAGGGACCTATAACAGCCACTTGCTCGAAGAAAACCTAAAACACGATCTGCCATAGAGACATCGTCAGCTAAAAGACACGATAAATCACCCAGGAGGTTAAAAGTTCGCCTGAGGGCGGTTAAAAGAGGACATTCCAACAACAGATGGGCCACCGTCATATTCGCACCACAGCGACAATGAGGGGGGTCCTCTCGACGCAGCAGATGACCATGCGTCAGATAAGAGTGACCAATCTGGAGCCTACAGAGAATAACAGAATCCCTGCGAGAGGCCCGCATGGAGGAACCCCACACGGTCGTGGTCTCCTTTACACGCCGCAACTTGTTGGGTACAGACAGAGTGCGCCATTCGTCTGCCCACATCCCAAAGACCCGACGGCGTAACACCGATCGGAGATCAGTTGCCGGGAGGCCGATCTCCAACGGCAGTTTGCGGGTGGCTTCTTTAGCTAACTTGTCGGCGTGTTCGTTTCTCGCTATCCCAACGTGTCCCGGGATCCATATGAACACCACTGAACGACCACGCTGTGCAAGAGCATGAACGGACTCCTGGATGGCAACAACAATGGGATGGCGTGGGTAGCACTGGTCAAGAGCCTGTAGACTACTGAGAGAGTCGCTGCAAATGACAAAAGACTCGCCAGTGCTGGTACGAATCCGCTCAAGGGCACGAAAAATGGCTGTTAGCTCTGCGGTGTAAACACTACAGCGGTCCGGCAAGGAGCACTGGTCTACATAGTCCGCATGAGCGTAAGCATACCCCACACAGCCATCAACCATCGAGCCATCTGTACAGATAACCTCCTAGTCGCGGGATGCATCGAGGAGAGCAAGAAATTGGCGGCGCAAGACTGCAGGAGGAACTGAATCCTTTTGCCATTGTGAGAGGTCCAGCCGAAGCTGCGGCCGACGAATACACCAAGGTGGTGTATGTGGGTGGACCTGAAAAGCAGATGGAAGAGGCAAAGACTCGAGGTCACTAAGGAGTGACGAACATGGATCCCAATGGTATGGCCTGATCGAGGCCGCCGGTGTGGGGTATGGACTGCCGCATTAGCGAAAAGGAGACGGTAGTTAGGGTGATGGGGAGAACAACGGACGTGGGCAGCATAGTTGGCTAACAATTGTTGACGCCGAATACGAAGCGGAGGAACCCCAGCCTCAGCAAGGAGGCTAGTAACAGGGCTGGTGCGGAATGCTCCTGTCGCCTGTCGAACCCCACAGTGGTGAACGGGGTCCAGCAGTTGCAACGCCGAGGGCGACGCTGAGCCATACGCTACACTCCCAAAATCAAGCCGGGACAGCACAAGGGCTTTGTAGAGCTGCAGCAGCGTATTACGATCTGCACCACAAGTTGTGTTGCTGAGGCAGCGAAGGGCATTCAGAAGTTGCCAGCACTGACGCTTGAGTTGACGAATATGTGGAAGCCAAGTAAGCCGGGCATCGAACAGCAATCCCAGAAAACGGTAAGTGTCAACAACCCTGAGCATGGCATCCTGAAGATAGAGCTCAGGGTGGGGATGGACAGTTCGACGCCGACAAAAGTGCATAACACAAGTCTTCGCAGGAGAAAATTGAAACCCATGGGCTACGGCCCACGCCTGCGCCTTGCGAATGGCTCCCTGGAACCTACGTTCTGCAACACTAATGGTGGAAGAGCTGAAAAAGATGCAGAATCGTCAGCATATAATGTGGGTGAGACAGACGAGGAAAAGGGGCACGCTCAATACAGAGCCCCGAGGAACGCCTTTCTCCTGGATATGAAGCGAACTATGGGATGTGTCAATTAAAACGCGGAATGTCCGAAGAGATAAAAAATTCTGAATAAAAATGGGGAGAGAGCCCCGGAGACCCCACCCGTGCAACGTGGCGAGAATATGGTGCCGCCACGTCGTGTCATGTGCTCTGGAGAGGTCGATAAAGACGGAGACGAGGTATTGACGCCTGGAAAAAGCAGTGCGGATTGCAGACTCAAGAAAGACCAAAGCATCGGCGGTGGAACGGCCCTGACGGAAGCCACTCTGGCACGGAGCCAGAAGACCCCGAGACTCGAGCAGCCAACACAGCCGTCGACACACCATACGTTCCAATAGCTTGCACAGAGTATTTGTCAAGCTGATGGGCCGATAGCTATCCACATTAAGCGGGTCCTTACCAGGCTTCAGCACCGGAATGACGGTACTCTCCCGCCACTGCGACGGAAAGACACCATCGCTCCATATGCGGTTGAAGATGGCAAGAACACACCGCTGACAGTCCGGGGACAGGTGTTTGATCATCTGATTGTGGATGCCATCTGGCCCAGGGGCTGTATCGGGGCACTGTGCCAGGGCGCTTTGAAGTTCCCACAAACTAAATGGGGTGTTATACGCCTCAGGGTGGCGAGAATTAAAAGAAAGCCGTTTGCATTCCTCCTGGCGTTTTAGCGCGCGGAACGCGGGCGGGTAATTCCCCGACGCAGAGGCATGAACATAAAGCTGGGCGAAATGCTCGGCGATTGCATCGGCATCGGTGGATACCGCCCCGTTGATGGTAAGCCGTGCGACACCTGTAGAGTGCTGCAATCCAAAGATGCGCCGAATCTTCATCCACACCTGGGAGGGTGAAGTACGGGAACCAATGGTGGAAACGTACCTCTCCCAGCACTCCTGTTTCCGCCTTTTGATGAGCCGCCGTGCCTGAGCACGAAGACGTTTGAAAAAAATTATGTTCTCCAAAGATGGGTGCCGCTTATGTCGATGAAGAGCCCGCCGACGTTCTTTAATGGCTTCAGTGACCTCTGGAGACCACCAAGGCACTGACTTTCGCCGGGGGCACCCTAATGAACGAGGAATGGTACGTTCCGCAGCGGAAGCATCGCTGCAGTCAGTGTCTCAACCGTCACATCGATGGTACCGTGGGGGAGAGAGTCAACACTGGCAGCAGAGGAGAACGTTTCCCAGTTTGCCTTGCTAAATGCCCATCTAGGCAAGCGTTCATGGGAGCGACGCTGGGGTAGTGAAAGGAAGATGGGAAAATGGTCACTACCACACAAGTCGTCATGGACTCTCCAGTGGACCGATGGTACAAGCCCTGGACTGCACAACGACAGATCTATGGCCGAGAACGTGCCATGCGCCACACTGAAATGTGTGGCGGCGCCAGTGTTTAAGAGGCAAAAGTCGAGTTGGGAGATGAGATTCTCGACATCTCTGCCTCGGCCAGTAATCTTCGTTCCACCCCACAGGGGATTGTGGGCGTTAAAATCCCCCAGGAGAAGAAAAGGCGTGGGAAGTTGGGTGACAAGTGCAGACAATTCGGCAGGGAGACTGTACCACCTGGAGGGAGATAGACACTGCAGACGGTTATGTCCTGGGTAATCCTTACGCGGACAGCCACAGCTTCCAACGATGTTTGAAGGGGCACAGGAGCACTATATACAGAGGTAAGGACATACACGCAGGCTCCACCTGACACACTATTGTATGTGCTACGGTTGCAGTAATAACCCCTGTATCCACGGAGGACAGGGGTCCGCATTGCCGGGAACCAGGTTTCCTGGAGGGCAATGCATAAAGCAGGTGTCATGCTTAGAAGCTGACGTAGCTCAGGTAGATGGCTAAAATAACCGCCACAATTCCACTGGAGGATTGTACAAAGCGTGTCCTGTAGGGGCATTCAGGCACTGAAAAGGCAAATTACTTCGCAGGGTCAAATGCTGCCACCGCCTGAGTGACGGACGTCGCTACGGTCAATGGTTCTGAGGAAACGGCGAGATCCAAGTCATCAGGGGAAGCGAAGAGCTCGACCTCATCCTCAGAGGCGAGCTGACAGGAAGCGTTGGTGCGGGAACCACTGGGTCCTTATCCTTCTTGGAGAGCTTCCTCTTCTCTCTCTTGTCTTTGGGAGGAGGGTTGGCATGCTGGGAGGGCTTTCCTGACGCATTATCAGGAACAGAGGAAGAGCGTGAAGCCCTTCGACCAGCAGCTGGTGGCGTCTTCAGCCACTGGCTAGTGTCTTGTGAGACACTGGGGAAGTCCTTGGAAGGGACTCCCCCAAGGGATCCCTTCCGAACAAGTGAGGCCGGAGGAGGCTGTTGCGTCTCCGGCTGAGCAGCCAGAGAGAGCTGTCGCTTCCCCGGCTGAGGAGCCGGAGAGGGCTGTCGCCGCTCCGGCTGAGAGGTGGGGACTGACGTTCCCGGTTACTTGGGGCGCACTGCTACCAAATTGGGTGTTTTGGGAGCAGTGGAAGAGAGAGTGGCCTGTCCCAACGGTGAGGCAGACGTTACTTGATTTCTCTGTTGGCCAATGGAGAAGGGAGTCTGTGCAGGAGCTGGTGGCGGCAGTGTGACGGTAGCATAACTCCTCAACATAGATGTGGGGTTGAGTCGTTCTAGCTTCTTCTTTGCCTCTTGGTAGGTTAAACGTTCCAAGGTCTTAATTTCTTGTATCTTCCGCTTTCGTTGATAGACTGCACAGTCTGGTGAGCAGGGAGAATGATGCTCCCCACAGTTAACGCAGGTGGGATGCGGAGCACATGGAGCATTAGGATGCGGAGGTCGTCCAAAATCACGACACGTGGGGCTGGCAGTGCACCTGGAGGACATGTGGCCGAATTTCCAGCACTGAAAGCATCGCATAGGGGGCGGGACATAGGGCTTGACATCGCACCGGTAGATCATGACCTTGACTTTCTCAGGCAAGCAGTCGCCCTCAAAGGCCAGGATGAAAGCACCGGTAGCGACCCTATTATCCTTCGGCCCCCTAAAGACACGACGGACAAAGTGTACACCTCGTCGTGCCAGGTTCTCACGTAGCTCGTCATCAGACTGTAGCAGAAGATCTTTATGAAAAATAAGCCCCTGGACGAAATTTAAGGACTTATGGGGAGTGACAGTAACGGGGATGTCACCGAGCTTCTCACAGGCGAGTAAGGCCTGGGACTGTGCAGATGAAGCTGCTTGTATCAGAGTGGCCCCGCTCCTCAGTTTGGAAAGAGACGCCACTTCCCCAAACTTATCTTCGAGATTGTGCACAAAAAAAGAGGCTTAGTCCCTAAAAACGAATCCCCATCGGTTCTGCTGCATACAAGGTATCGTGGCGAATACGGCTCCTGTCTGTCAGCAGCCCTACGTTCCTCCCATGGTGTGGCTAGGGAAGGGAACGATGTCGGGTTATAAGTTACAGCGTTAAATTCCACCTTACCACGCTTAGAGACATTGGCGGTCGGGCGACCACCAGATTGAGATTTCACCCGCTTCATTGCGGGGCATCCGCCCCGATGCCACCCACTCCGACCAGGGGCTCTCCCCATGGGCGCCACCCAGCCACAGCAAAGGCCACCTGGCAGGATGGCCGTCGCCGGGAGTCCCGATGCCCCAGAGAGACGGGCATCTACTCCTTGGCTTACGTGGGGAGGTTGTAACGCCGGAAATGCATACCCTCCTATTTCCATCTATTGTACTATAACTTTTTCCTATTTTTGTTACCTGAATATATGACATTTCTGTGTCTTTACATATTGTAATTGTTTTACTATTTGTATATATATATATATATATATATATATATATATATATATATATATATATATATATTTATGCATTTATGTCGATGTATAATTGGTTGGTTTTGAAATATTATTTGTATTTTTACGCTGGGTCTTGCCTACGGAAAACTGTTATCGAACGATTACATCGATAGGTCGTGTGAAGAATCAAAGTGTGTAGGATCTTTGGTAGTGTTAACTCTGTCGCGTGGAGCGCGGGCTGAGCAGAAGGGAGTCTGGCTGGAGTAGCGAGTGGAGCAGGTGTGTTGTGTGACGCTCCCGCGAGTTGCCGCGCTTTCGGGGTTTGGCAGCATGTAATTGCACTCGACTCGCGATGATAGTTTCTGACACGGTGTCGCGGACGGGAATCATTAGCTGGCGCACGTCAAGAGCCCGTTTCGCCTGGTGACCGTGTCGAGAGGAAGGCGCGCCAACATCCAGCTTCTGCAACAGCGACGGCCGACAATGAGTGACTGTCGCCACCTCCTCGATCGACGGCTTCAAACCCTCAATCAACCAAGAAGGAAGACTGGGAGCACATAAAGTTTTAGAACTGTATGGCAGACCTCAGCTTTTCAAACTGTTCCATTTTCGTCACTATAATTACAGCAACTTAGCATGAACGTTTGTTGCTCATTGTCCCAATTGCATTACCAAGCAGAGTCCCTTCCTTTTCCGAAATGAAGCCGAGTGTCGTTGAAATTCAAACGCCAGCATTAAAGTAATATAGCGAACTCGTTTTCACTGCTTTAATTTCAAAGTTCAGTTATGGCATTCATAGCTGGCTACAATATTCAGATTACACAAGCACGAATTAAGAGTGCGAGCTTTGTTACCGTATTTTAGCTTACCTGTGACTGCAGCTCAGCTTGGTACGTACTACATTTTACTATTGTTAATTGTTCAGAATCATTTAATTCAAGTTCAAAGTTAAATCTCTTATTTCTAAATTGCGTAGATTCAAGTAGCTCTTGAAATGATTGTTGAGGTAGTCCAAGACTAACCGTATTTTACTGAATTTCGATGTGCTTCAGAAAGAAAGCTCACTATTAACTTCAGTCACTAAATTAACTTTCGATTTTCCTGCTTTATTAATTCTTTTGCTAAATTAAGTCAGAGTGTATCGAAATTTATTGCTTCTGACAAACTTTCAGTTTTCACATTGCACGTGTCAACCTTCAGTTGCCACACTTCTAGTGCTAATTACGAGGTGTGGCTAGAAAAAAACCGGACTAGTACTGGTGAAACAATAAAACGAATGCAATAAGGCTGAAAGTCGCGTGGCCTGTCACGTGACTCTCGCTCCGCCTACTGCTCGAGTTTCATCTGCCTCCTGCACTCAGTCTGCCCATGGCGTCTGTTTTAAGTAGTTGACGTTTTGTCTGTGCGTCGGAAAATGTTGAGTGTACAGAAAGAACAGCGTGTTAACATCAAATTTTGTTTCAAACTAGGAAAATCTGCAAGTGAAACGTTTGTAATGCTACAACAAGTGTACGGCGATGATTGTTTATCGCGAACACTAGTGTTTGAGTGGTTTAAACGATTTAAAGATGGCCGCGAAGACACCAGTGATGACACTCGCACCGGCAGACCATTGTCAGCAAAAACTGATGCAAACATTGAAAAAATCGGTAAACTTGTTCGACAAGATCGCCGTTTAACAATCAGAGCAGTGTCTGAGTTAACAGGAGTTGACAAGGAAAGTGTTAGGCAGATTCTTCATGAAAGTTTCAACATGAACAAAGTGTGTTCAAAAATGGTTCCAAAGTGTCTCACAATTGAACAGAAGGAACGCCGAAGAATGATTTGTTCTGACATCCTGGAAAACATTGAAAGTGATCCCACCTTCTTACAAAATGTTATTACTTGCGATGAATCGTGGTTTTTTACTTACGATCCCGAAACTAAACGCCAATCGATGCATTGGAAAACTCCTGGTTCTCCACGACAAAAAAAAGCACGAATGTCAAAATCGAAATTCAAGGCAATGATGATTGTTTTTTTTTTTTGACATCAAAGGGATTGTGCACATTGATTGGGTACCAGAGGGACAAACAATGAATCAGCATTACTACATTAGCGTCCTGACTACCCTACGTGAGCGAGTACAGAGAAAACGGAACGATTTTTGGAGAAAAACGTCATGGATCCTTCACCAAGACAATGCCCCAGCTCACAGTGCGTTGTCTGTGAAGACGTTTTTGGCAAAACACAACATTCCCATCTTAGATCGTCCACCCTACTCACCTGATTTGGCCCCCTGTGACTTTTTTCTTTTCCCTAAAGTCAAGTCAGCTTTGAAAGGAACTAGATTTGAGACTGTTGAAGCAGTAAAAGAAAAAGCGACTGAAGTAATGTATGGACTTACCGAAAATGATCTGCAGCATTGCTATGAACACTGGAAAATTCGTATGGAGCGGTGTAGAGACCGAGGAGGAGAGTACATTGAAGGAGATAACATGAAATTGTAAATAATTGTAAATAAATGTTTTTTCCAGCATCAGTCCGGTTTTTTTCTAGCCGCACCTCGTATATGTGGAATAACCTTTCTTTTTCAGTTACTATAGTAATTGTCCTTAGGACTTGCGACCGTAATTTCCCCCAAATCTCAAATATCTAATTAACGCTAGTTAATTGTTAACGTAACGGCCGCACATTTACTTTCTTTATTAACTTTACCCCTTTTCAAAACTAATTTCCACTTGTTTCATTAGCATTTTTCCTTTCATTGAGATGTAACCCTTTCCTCCCTCTTTACCGACAGGTTAACTTCGGTGACGATTGCTTTTCCCAAATTTCCATTAGGTACTCGCGGTTTAATTTTTCACTGTCATTAAGGTCGATAAGTGAGGGGGAGGTTACAAGGTGTCAGCTCAGGCATCGGCAGTACGATCCCTGTGTTGTCAGGGGGCTATAACCTAGAGGGTACATGACGACCCCACCACAACGGGCTGGCTACCGTGCTGGATTTTGGGTGCCATTGGTAGTCCATAGTGATCGTGGTTGCAGATGGTGACGCACTAAGGGCGTTACGTACACAATCCATCAGGTGTGTATGCCCAAAATTAGGGATGGAGGGTGCAGTTACGACGCCAAGACGATCAAGAGTGCCAAGGCCTTAGGGCACAGAGGACTGATGGTGCACCACGTAAGGTGTCCTTCCCCAAAAGGCTCGTACTTCTGTGGAATTTGGAAAAATGGAGGTCAAACCCTAATGGGGACCATCACATTAAGGCCGAAACGTTTGAGACTCCTTTTAGTCGCCTCTTACGACAGGCAGGAATACGGCGGGCCTATTCTAACCCCAGAACCCGCAGGGGGGGGGGGGGTTATGGCGCTGCAAAACATCCACAAACCCCACACTAGTGTGAGCTGTTGCTGGAGCTATTTCATCCAGGTCACACCTAATACTACAGTTCGAATTGCTAGCCAGGCTGCGTCCTGCTACTCCTCCTGTAAGAACATGGTCCTCGCCATCAAAATCTTTGCACATGGCCCCTAGGTTTTCTGTAACCTGGCTAAGCTTAGCACTTGGTTTCACAATGCTTGTGACCTGGTACTCGACACCTAGGCTATCCTGTAGCAACTGATCTACACCTCTCCTGTGATTGCTACCTAACAGTAGGACTCTTTTCTTTCTGCTTGACTTTACTCCCGACCTAGAATTACAATTGTTACTACGAGTCTGCTGCACCCTACTTTGCTCAAAAACTGATTGTGGCTCTTCTACTTCAGGCAACAAATCAAACTGATTGCTCACTGGAATCTGAAAAGTTATTTCTGAGGTTTTCTCCTTCTGACAACGACTTGTTACCTGTTCCCAGCTCCCATTGTCTCTTTCCCCTTCAACCTGTCTAATTCAAAGTACACCATTTCTAGTTCAACCTGAAGTGCACAAATTTTTTTCCCTGTTCCACGATTTTCTTGTCATGGCTACAAAATCTACAACTCCATTGGCGAGCCTCAGATGGCACTACAACAGCTTCCCCGCTACAATCTCCCCAGTGAAACACCAACCCACAACCCTGACATTTAACTCCCGTGCTCACTAATCTACGACAACATCCACATTTGTCACACATGACGGCAGATTAAGCAATACAAAATTACACTACAAACAATTCCCCTACACCAATTA
The DNA here is from genome assembly GCF_023864275.1 of Schistocerca cancellata. NCBI lineage: Eukaryota > Metazoa > Arthropoda > Insecta > Orthoptera > Acrididae > Schistocerca > Schistocerca cancellata. The sequence continues at coordinate 727,834,389 of NC_064631.1, forward strand.
ATTATTAGCAGAAAGTAACTTACCTTGCGGTGAGCTGAGGGGGAACGCCTGGACGTCAGGCGAATGTAGCAGCAGGCGAATGTACACAGCGCGAAGTGAATTGCTGGCGTAGGTTACAGTGTCGGAAATCACGAAACGAGTAAGAAACTGAAGACGCTCTATATTTTCTAACTACAGATTTGAAGAGGCGCTATCGCTGAATTATGTATAAATACTGTAATGGAAACAGAAACACCACTTAACGACTTTACCGTACAATATGGAAAATTTACTGTACGGAAGTATAAAAACACAGAAAAGACGAACCGAATGCAAACTATACACGTACGATACTCTTCACAATAAAGCTAATCAGACACTACCAGGAAATTATTGAATAATCACATAACTTACTGCGGTCAATAACGAAAACAAACCCACGCCAAAGGCTTACACTTTAGAACAGTTATCTTTTCACGAAAACTACACCAGATAAAGCGAAACCTTCAGTATATACATCACAATAATTACTAATTTACTTATTTAAGCTACAATATTGCCTTAGTAAATTGTTTTCCCACGAGATAACAATTACATTTACGAGCGCACTGAGTAAACACACACGCCTGCTCCAAAGAGCTTCAGCTCAGTAGAGGGCCCCAAAGACCTTATTGGCTGCTATTACCCATGCCAGCTACGGTTCTACGTATTTTGAGTAGGCTACCCTTTAAAATATGGCATATTAATTTTCAGCTATATATTTTAAAAAAGACCTAGTCGTACAGGGACTAACTAAATTCTCTTTACAGAATTTGAGGGCTTGTACTGGAGAACAACATGGTTAACTTTAACACATGAATTCCTTTCAAAAATGAGCCGTTTTCACGCTACGCGCGAAATTCCACAAATACCACAATACGTGTTCATTTCTCCAGCATTTTCGTCGCCCCTGGCTTGGGGACATCATTCACCGATCATATGATGTCCCACGACCACTATAGATTTGTTTATATGTCGTTCCATTGAGTGCTTGATCTGCCTTGATTTACAAAAACCTGTTGCATCCGAGGAAGACCTACCGGCACGGGTTATGACTGTGGAGAACCAGGGACTGATGAATGTCTAAAGGAACATGTTACAGACGTACCATATCTGTGTTGACGTCGGGATGTAGGCACATCGAGCTCTGCTTGTAAGTGGACCCACACGACAAACAGCGTGTAGCAGGACATGGGTTCCTAAGTGAAATTTAACCGGTTTGGTCCACACCACAAGTCCTCAAAGTCTGTGTACTGTAACACAAAGCTCTCTAATTTACGAAATTGGTTGTTGAACCACCAGATCGCTTACGTTCGCCAAGTTACTATCAACGGATGGGCGTACACCGACCATCTACGTATTGCATTTAGCTGGTTCTAACGACCTGTATGGTGAAAGTTGGTTGATTCCCCATTGCAACCACAGAAACCAGACGCGTAAGCAGATACATACGAATGTAAGTAGATCACTTTTTTGACGTTTAGGAGAGGCCTTTTCCGACTTGAGCACGGCCTGCTATCCCAGGCTAACGGAGATACGATGCCATATTACGAGACGACAAGCAGGCAACGTAAGTTATTTTTTTAAAACCTGTAATCGTGTTTAACATAGTAGAATGCTGCTTTACATTACCAGCGTTGTAAGTTGTGAAAGCGCTGTCGTTAATACACTCCTGGAAATGGAAAAAAGAACACATTGACACCGGTGTGTCAGACCCACCATACTTGCTCCGGACACTGCGAGAGGGCTGTACAAGCAATGATCACACGCACGGCACAACGGACACACCAGGAACCGCGGTGTTGGCCGTCGAATGGCGCTAGCTGCGCAGCATTTGTGCACCGCCGCCGTCAGTGTGAGCCAGTTTGCCATGGCATACGGAGCTCCATCGCAGTCTTTAACACTGGTAGCATGCCGCGACAGCGTGGACGTGAACCGTATGTACAATTGACGGACTTTGAGCGAGGGCATATAGTGAACATGCGGGAGGCCGGGTGGACGTACCGCCGAATTGCTCAACACGTGGGGCGTGTGGTCTCCACAGTACATCGATGTTGTCGCCAGTGGTCGGCGGAAGGTGCACGTGCCCGTCGACCTGGGACCGGACCGCAGCGACGCACGGATGCACGCCAAGACCGTAGGATCCTACGCAGTGCCGTAGGGGACCGCACCACCACTTCCCAGCAAATTAGAGACACTGTTGCTCCTGGGGCATCGGCGAGGACCATTCGCAACCGTCTCCATGAAGCTGGGCTACGGTCCCGCACACCGTTAGGCCGTCTTCCGCTCACGCCCCATCGTGCAGCCCGCCTCCAGTGGTGTCGCGACAGGCGTGAATGGAGGGACGAATGGAGACGTGTCGTCTTCAGCGATGAGAGTCGCTTCTGCCTTGGTGCCAATGATGGTCGTATGCATGTTTGGCGCCGTGCAGGTGAGCCCCACAATCAGGACTGCATACGACCGAGGCACACAGGGCCAACACCCGGCATCATGGTGTGGGGAGCGATCTCCTACACTGGCCGTACACCACTGGTGATCGTCGAGGGGACACTGAATAGTGCACGGTACATCCAAACCGTCATTGAACCCATCGTTCTACCATTCCTAGACCGGCAAGGGAACTTGCTGTTCCAACAGGACAATGCACGTCCGCATGTATCCCGTGCCACCCAACATGCTCTAGAAGGTGTAAGTCAACTACCCTGGCCAGCAAGGTCCCCGGATCTGTCCCCCATTGAGCATGTTTGGGACTGGATGAAGCGTCGTCTCACGCGGTCTGCACGTCCAGCACGAACGCTGGTCCAACTGAGGCGCCAAGTGGTAATGGCATGGCAAGCCGTTCCACAGGACTACATCCAGCATCTCTACGATCGTCCCCATGGGAGAATAGCAGCCTGCATTGCTGCGAAAGGTGGATATACACTGTACTAGTGCCGACATTGTGCATGCTCTGTTGCCTGTGTCTATGTGCCTGTGGTTCTGTCAGTGTGATCATGTGATGTATCTGACCCCAGGAATGTGTCAATAAAGTTTCCCCTTCCTGGGACAATGAATTCACGGTGTTCTTATTTCAATTTCCAGGAGTGTATTTGAATGGTTACTGGAGCTCACTTGGAAATAGTAATTAAACGAAAGTATTTTTTACCTATCGAATACAACAAAATAACTTCGAACGGGCGAAATCATGTCCAGAATTTGCTAATTATATTTTACATTCATTCATTAAGAATAGATATTCGGGGTTTAATACAGTAGGAAAGATAAAGGGATCCTTAGATGACAATGACTTAGTACAAATGAAAGATCGAAGAGCAAAACATTGTCATGAACAACTTACTATTCAACTCTTCAGAACCCAAAATCACTGAGGCCAGCTTCACACAGTTCTAAAATAGTCTGATCTGAACGGTCTTGCAAGTAGCTAGCGGACGCGGCGGTGTAGGCATCCGCTTCAGTGTCCTATGGGTTTCTATTATGTCGAGTGCCCTCTACGTAGGTGTAGTCTGTTTCTGGAGTGAATCTTGGTTAACCGCTGACATTTCATCGACAGCCCGCCGTGCTGCAAGCGCCGCAGTTTCCTCAGTACAAGCCACCACCTTGGCTCCCCAGCTTGGCGTTGCCTACGCTCTGCTGTGCAGGGGGTGCAAGCAATACCCACCACAGGAGCAGATCTGAGTTCAACCATAATACTAAGACCACTGCTTACTCTCAGACGAAATTATTACATTAAACTTCACTTATTTTTCTTCATATAAAATGACACAGTGTAGCTGCGATTACATTGGATATAGTTTCACAAACAAAAAAAGTATTAGAAATTAAGAAATGATATATTCAAAAGTATGAGATGTTTTTATTAACGTGTCGTATACTGACTGACAATTTTTCAGTGAACACATAAATAGATAGGATGCATAAACAGTGCCATTGAAATGATTTTATTTAGACCGTAAGAGTTGAAACGCTTTAAGGAACCTGTAGGCAGCTTCTTTAAAAGTCAATGCAGTATATCGTTCTGGGATAAATTCAAGGTATAAAACACTAACGGCAAATTGGTAAGAAAAAGTGATGTTTTTGTGAGGGAATTTGTTGCTTATCAACCTCCTGAAATCACTGTGTATTTTTAACTATACCTTTTGACGTGTAAAGTGTTCTCTTCTCCCGCATTTTTAACACTGTATTACACAGCGTTGGAAGGGAAACGTCTGTTACAAACCATAAAATACACAAATACACACCAAAAAATAGAATCTCCATGTAACGCAAAAGAGCTTTCATATGGTTGGTTCCCATAGAGACCGGCAGATACGTTTCAGTACAGGTTGTAGTCTTAAGTAAAACCAAGCAAGGTTTAGCTCACTGGACTCTCCCACCCCGTCATCACAAACTCAGGACATTGGCCAGCCTATGATGCCTCATGCAAAACATGTGTGAAATGTTATGGGACTTAACTGCTAAGGTCATCAGTCCATAAGCTTACCCACTACTTAACCTAAATTATCCTAAGGACAAACACACATACCCATGCCCGAGGGAGGACTCGAACTTCCGCCGGGACCAGCCGCACAGTACGTGACTGAAGCGCCTCAGATCGCTCGGCTAATCCCGCGCGGCTATGATGCCTCATTGCAGTCTATGATGCCACTGAAGCTCAAGTGAAAGTGTGTGTTATCCATAACAGTACAATATTTCTGTTAGTACCTAGTTTCGCAATGGAAAAAAATGGTATTCATATGATGGGGGCTATGAATTGAAAGTAGTAGGATATGCAGAAGAAAATGGAAACACAGTGTCTGAGCGGCATAACGGCCCTCCCCCAATAACAAAAACCATTCGCGTTTTGCGGGTTAGTAAAGAAGAACTGCAAAAAATGAGGAAGACTAGATGTACAAACAGAGGACTGAATGCATAATGACCAAATCTGGAAGGTGACGATTGTCAAATGTTTTAAAGTTTAGTTGGGTTTTATAAACTAAGAATTTTTGGTCTGGCTTTGCAGTCTAATAATAAAAATGGTGAAAATATTATTTAAAAAAATTGCTTGAACATTATGGTGCGTCTTGTATTCCGTAGCGTCTTATAGTCCGTAAAACACAGTACAATTCTCATTACCGCTCTGTCGAGAGACGTCAAAGTATAATCTTTCTTCATTCTAGTCCTAACATAGGTGAGACGTTGATTGTCACTGATATTTCATGACAAACGTCAGTTAGGAATTAATTAAGAAACGCAACGGTTTCTGCAGGAATACAGCTGTTATTAGACGAAACTAAAATGTCCATTTCCCTTGCCAAATTCCAAGTCAGAATGTCTTCTTCCATCACGAATATCCGTCATTCTGGCAGTTAATCCGCATCATACTTCCGCTGTTGTGTTAGTTCCTAGACTTATAGACTTTGAGAGCATGGCACTCTCCCGAGTTTGTAGCCGGTAATGCGTGGAGTTACTATATTATTCCTTACGGTATGCCCGCTTCCGAAACTACGAGCTGCGCGGGAGTCAGAAGGCGCCAGAACTTTGAGCCTCCCCAGGGCCGCAGGAATTCCAAATGCAACACCTAGTAGGGTACCTCACAAGTTTACCAAAAGTAATGAGCAAAATCCGCAACGGGCATCGTCTAAGTGAGTCATTCTGCATTTAATGGAGTCGTATCTGAGAGCTACTGAAATAAGGCCGCGAGCCGTAAACACAAATATTTACGTGAGACGAATCTAGCCTTTCGAGTCATATTGCAATGATTGCGTGTTTAATGAAATGGTGTGGACAGTGCTGATGCCAGCTACAAAAATCGTGATCGTTCTTGAAAACTATGCACTGAAAAAAATCCTTCTGCTGGCGGTACCTTTTCAATACACCTGGTAACGTATAGATGTTGCACGACAGTGGAACACCAACGTAGATCGTACAACACTGTAGAGAGGAAAAGTGAGCAACAAAAAAGGGAGAACAAATTTCATCTTCGTACTGTCTTCGAATGACAAAGCTCAAGAGAAACGTCGGGGAAATTGAAAGAAAAAACTAGTTTTGAAATCCAACGACTTAAATTCAGTAAGGAAAGAATCCGTGGTAGACTAGTAATGAATATGTCCTGGGTCCCAAGTTCGAACATAGCCGCTGTTTTAATTCTGAATAAAAGCCATCAGCAATGTGTGGGCGAAAACTTCCGGCATAAGGAGTCACCCACGTTCTGCCCAAGACCTTTTCAAAGAGGGTGGAGGTGAAGACAGAGGTTAAGTGCACTATCTTGCGCTTGGGGCGAGAACTGCCCGCATAAGGCAGAAGAATCAACAATAAAAGACACGTGAGTCGTACTCACAGGACATGTGACCTGAAGTTGAAAATGTCTCATGATGATCTGTCCATTGGCAAAAGATTCCGGAATCGTCCCCCATTCGGATCTCTGGGAGGGGACTGCTAAGGGGAAGGCTACCATGAGAAAAAGACTGAGTAATCATCGAAAGGGTAATTCTCTACGAGTCGGAGAGTTCAACGTCAGTAGTTTGAACGAAGTAGGGGTGCTAGAAAATGTGAAAACTGAAATACAAAGGGTTAATATACATGTAGTGGGGATCACTGAAGTGAAATGGATAGAAAATAAGAATTTCTGTATTTAATATTACACAGCATTGAAAGAGAAGCGTTTGTTAGATACCGTCAAATGAATATGCAATAATATACTTTGTACGTACCAAAAAAACATGGTTGATTCCCATGCAGATAAGCAGATACATTTTAGCACTGTTTCCGGTCCTAACTAAAACCGAGTGAAGTGCTACAGAATATAAAATAGTGTCAACAGCAGCACAGAACGGTATAATGGGAGTAGGATTCATTACGAATAGGAGCGAAGAGCTGAGAGCGAACTACTGTGAACAGTTCAAATGTTGTACTAATCGGATTCAACAACAGACCAACGCCGACAATAGTAATTCATATATACATACAGACGTCGCTAGCAGAAGATGAAGAGAGAGAGAAAGCACTCGAGAATATTGAATGGGTAATTCAGTAGTCACAGGGATATGGTAATCTAATAGTCATGGGTGCTGGAATGGGGTATGAGGAAAATGAGTAGAAGAAACAGTTACTAGAGAAAATGGTTTTGGTAGTAGTAATGACAACAGAGAAAGACTAGCTGAGTTCTGCAGCAAATTTTAGTTACTAATAGCAAATATTTTGTTCAAGAAAGACAAGAGGAGGAGGTAACTTAGAAAAGACTTGGATACGCTGGTAGATACCGAATGGATTACATCTTGGTCAGAAAGAGATTTTGAATCAGGTATTGCGTGTTAATGCATACATAGTAGCAGATATAGACTCAGATCGCAATTTAGTAATGATGAAAAGAACACTGAAGTGCTGGATGACATACTGTTCCTGTGCAGATAGTACTGCTTTAGTGCCTGAAATACCCTGTCTTGTACATTCTCTTTCACTTCTTTTCACTTCTCCCAGTGGTGGAACGTCTTCTTGATCCTCACCTGTATTAAACAACGCCTCAGCAACGGAAGTATCAAACGCGACAATCTTCATTTAAAAGATGTCATATCTACTCCCATTTACCTCATCTTCCGCTCCTTACTTAACCTGACAGATAATAGTAATAGCACATCTGTGACCATCCTCTCTTTTCCAGGGACGTGTTTAATACGAAAATTAAATTGCTCTGACTTAATTTCTCATTGAGACAGGCATCCATGGGTGTATATATTTTGCTGACATTAAAAATTCTGGTCCTTGTGGCCGGTGTGTACAGAATTTCTTCAACCGTAGAGATACTGTCGAAACTTTCGGAAAGTATACATGATGGGCACTGCCTCTAGCTGTGTAACGGAACAGTTACACTCACTCTTATTCAGCACACAGCTGGCATATGCTGTCGTTTTATGTTGCCTTTCTCATCTACACCCACCTATTGGAGCACCACCACGCCAATGCACACTTTCATGCAATCCAATGCAATGCAGAATGAAATACTCAGATTAAGATGGAGTGGGATGGGCGTATTCACCAAAAACTTGTTTCTGAAACTCCCTATTCACGTCCTCATTGCTGTTCGAAGCACGCTCTTTCCTGGTAAGGCGCATAACCTGGACAGTGATGAAACCTCGTTTCCTATAAACTGACTATAACAATTTATTAATCCATAGACGCTTGTCATTTATTTCTTGTTAGTTGATGGCGGGAACTCCCGTATCCCGTTTAACTTTTTGTCATCTGGTCAGGTTCCGTCGTGTCAAACCCTGTGCTCCATAAAAGCAATTTCCTTCTTGCCAAAACCTGATTTCCTCACTTTCGCATGCATTCATTCATCGACAGTGTCCACAGCAACTTCTCTGCGTTACAAGAAAAAGTGGTATTTCGAGGACCTTCAACCAAATATCATGTCATCAGTGTATAATGTGACAAACTGATATATTCCGTCGTCTGCTGTTATGTAGAGAGCCCATACGAAGACACAGGAAGATCTCGAGAAACCAGACAGTAGCTTTTTGAAGTAATAGCACATGCCATAGCATAAGAAAGCGCCAAAAATATGTGCTTCCTGAGGAATCTTTGAAGCATTTGTTCTAGATTAAGGACGATCTGCTGCAGGCAATTAGTATTTATTTGACGGGGATCTAGTACCATCCTGATTCAACGGCCCTTTCTTGGCATTATTAGCATGGATTGTTACAGCTACTGCTAGTCCTTTGTACCACATCTTGTTCCAGCACCTTACTTTTCCACTTACGTCTTGTTGATCAGGACAATACTGTTCGTGAAAAACTCATTCTTCATTTTAAGCCGAAATGTGTAAGTAAAATTCCTGAAACTACCCGTTTTTACCAGGAAAACTTTTGCGTGCTAGATCAAAATGTACTTGAGCTCATTTCGTCTGTTTCTAGCACATCTCTATCTTAAACTTTTTCTTCTGTGTTACGGATGATGTGATCATACTCTGCAACATCTCGCACACGGTTTTCCAAATCTTTATAGGTGTGAGTAAATGTGGTATGGCGAACTATGCTATGTGGTTAATTCCCAGGTCGGTAGGCCATGGGTTACAGCATCTCTGCTCGTCTCTGTCCTGTTGAAAAGGAGTTACTTTCTGCTCTACTTTAGTGAAGGGAATGTAGACTCTTCCTACATCTATTATTGTGGCATGCCGTTGCATACATTCTAACCCCATAATGACTTCTATACTCAGCTGCAAAATTATGATAGCATTCATCACCAATTTCAAACCTTGACACTTGCAGGAAAATCGTACTTGTTTCTTTACTTCGACTCTTTCTCCTTTTACCGATTCTCTCATCCGCGTTTTCAGTAATGCAAATGCTGCCGGCCGCGGTGGTCTCGCGGTTCTAGGCACGCAGTCCGGAACCGCGCGACTGCTACGGTCGCAGGTTCGAATCCTGCCTCGTGCATGGATGTGTGTGATGTCTTTAGGTTAGTTAGGTTTAAGTAGTTCTAAGTTCTAGGGGACTGATGACCACAGCTGTTAAGTCCCATAGTGCTCAGAGCCATTTGAATGCAAATGCTGTCCTCTGTTCCACCTGTTCATAGGCAAGAAATGTGGCTTCTGATATACTCTCCATATCTACAGTAACGGTAAAGTCTGTCGTATGTAATCTTATCACTGTAACTGCGTATCAATCATCTTGGCCAAAAGATCGTCCCTTTCATATCTTAGCATTTTAGAGCATAGGTACAGCCCTCGTCAATACTCGTTTCCTGCTCATATTCTGGCCAACTACTGATTTCAATTTGGAGCCAGATATAGAATCTCTGCCATCTCCAGCATTCTGTTTTCCTGCGCTCCTGGATTTGCGCAGCATTTGGCTGACGGAATTTGTCATCATTCCTGAGCTCTGACTGCGCTAGTTCCCTCCCTGGTTCTGTGACCTGTTATTGCTCCTTCCCCTAAAATTCTCATTCGCGCGCCTCTCCAGGTTCTGTATCGGTATAGTGCTGCTTATGTGCTGCAGAATTCTCTCTTCTATCCTCTTCTTCGTCCAGATTCGTTAGGATCAATTTGAAAGCGCCTTCAATATTTTTCTCTACACAGAGAAGAAACTTCTTACATTTCGTGGGTATCGTATTAACGAATAGCTGTATCAGCTCGTCAGTATTGTAAGAATAATCCAGATGATAATTTGATTTCAAAGTAGCACTTCGATCGCGTCTGGAAATGCGACCTGAGAGAGGTTGAGCTTTCATAATGCCTGTGTTCACTCAGTTCTGTTCCACGAATAACCAGCAGAGTTCCATCACTTCTGTGTCAAATTCTGAAAAAATTCTTCTGTCTCTTATAGCTCCCAGAACTGATGCAGTTAGTTCACCATTCACATGGCTGCTCATAAACTCTAACTCCGCCTCAAATGGCTAGTAATTCGATGCGCTATCCTTGACGTGAGCGATCAGTGTTCTCATGTGGAGCACATGTTGGGAGTTTACTTAATGAAAAGATCTACTTGTCGTCGAATATTGCCCCTTAATGAACAGTTGTTTCTCCTACCACATGCCCTGCTTGCGCTGATGAAAATGCAACACTGGTGTGCGAACCAGCGCATGCCTACAGCACGGCGTGAGCCCATGGCATCCATTCTACATCTCATACTATCTGTGCCGTGATTCTGGGTCTAGAACACCCTGTTTTATTTAATATACCTACGTCTCGTCGAAGCATGAAAAATTCTTTCTTTTCTAAAAAATGAACTGCTTCCGTGACATCAGATAAGGTCTTCCCCTCCGAAACCTGTATTCTTTGTGAAAGCAATATGTTTGCTTCCCCCACGTTATCTCTAACGATTATAAGTTCAGTTCCACCATCTCCAACCTGGGCACATTGTTCTGTAGTGTCTTTGTCACTTCAGCTAAGTCCTTGTCAATCGAATTTAAATTGTAATCAATTATTCTATGTAATACTTACATCTCGTCCCGGAACTTCTACCATCCTGTGCTTCTTTTCTATTTACTTTTGCTTGTTCTTCTCCCTCTTCCGCTCCCTTTCTATAATCTTCTACTTGTTCTTTCCTTTCTTTTGCTCTCTTTCTATCTGGTTTGCTTGTTTCAAATTCTCCCGCATCCAGACTGGAATGTCACCCGTGGTTCAAGATATTAAACTAGTCTGCTACAAGATACTTTTAATTTTGCGAGTTGCACTAGTCTTAATTTGCTTCGTAGTTAGTTCGGATTCCTGAGTCTTAAGAAACGCAGTTTCTCTGGATTCCACACAATCTTCTTGACGAGTGATCTTTATTGTCTTCCTTGAGCGAGCACAACTCGCCTTATCAATAACGCAAAAATGAAATGCCTGAATAGCAAACTCTGTGAAACAGCAATCATGAAAATTCACGAAAAGCAAGAAGTCCTAATCACACGTAATCACAATATTCACAGACAGTGCAAGTTAGATATAAAGTACCCTATTACTACATTCACAGAAGAATGTAAGAGATTACAACAATAGGATACAGAGAAAATCACAGGAAAGTATACTGAACAGAGGTCGCAATCAAAGCTACCTGCATGTCTTCTAAAGAAGACATATATCAGTACGTAACTACCTAATGTAGTGCCTGCAGAAATTAAATGCTAAGTATGCAAAACGTCATTACGAGGACGCATGACACAGTCAACCTGATAGTGACACAATTAAAATTCCTGGAAGAGGTAGAAATATGGCTCAGTAGCTTGTGCACCTCATGTGAAACAGAGTCTAGACACTGGTTACTACCTCTGCGTCTTATATCTTTAAAAATAATACATCGCCACTGCAAACATCGGAAGATCGTCACAATGAAGAAAACATCCCATAAACGCAGCTGGTTCTACACTGAAGTGAGAAAATTCGTGGGACAGCAATATCCACATGCACAGAAGGCAGTAGCGTCGTGTACACGAGGTATGAAAAGGCTGTGTATTGACGGAGATGACATTTGTCTTCAGATAATTCGTGTGAAAAGGTTTCCAACGTGATTATGGCCGCACGACAAGAACAGGTATTGAATGCGAGATGGTAGCTGGAGCTACTCGCATGGGACTTTCCAATTAGGACGTCAGTATTCCGAGATCAACGGTATCAAAAGTGTGCCAAGAATATCAAATTTCAAACGTTACTTCTCACCGCTTACACAGCAGTGGTCGACGGCCTGCACTTAACGACTGAGAGATGCAGCGTTTGCGTAGCGTTGTCAATGCTAACAGACAAGCAACATTGCGAGAATAGACCGTAGAAATCAATGTGGGACGAACGACGAACGTTTCCGTTACGGCAGTGCAGCGAAATTTGATGTTAATGGGCTGTGGCAGCAGACGACCGACGCGAGTGCCTTTGCCGACAGCACGACATCGCCTGCAGCGGCTCTTCTGGGCTCGTGACCGATCGGTTGGACCTTAGACGACTGGAAAACTGTGGCGTGATCAGATAAGTCTCGATTTAGGTTGGTAAGAGCTGATGGTAGCGTTCGAATGTGGTGCAGACTCCAAGAAGCCATGGGTTCAGGTTGTCAATAAGGCATTGTGCAAGCTGATGATAGCTCCATAACGGTGTGGATTGTGTTTATATGGAACAGAGCCGATCGTTGACTGGGAATGGTTATGTTCAGTAACTTGGAGACTATTTACAGCCATCCATGGACTTCATGTTTCCAAACATCGATGGAATTTTTAAGGAAGAAAATGCGCCACGTCAGTGGGCAACAACTGTTCACGACTGGTTTGAAGAACATTCTGCACTGTTCGAGAGAACAACTAGGCCATCCTGATCACCCGACACGTATCCCATCAAACATTCACCCAAGGAGTTAGTTGGTGCAGAAAACCCTGCACCGGAAACGCTTTCGCAATTAGGGACATTGTTTCTGCAGGGGACTTCCAGCGACTTGTTCAACACATGCCACGTCTAGATGCTGCACTACGCCGTGCAAAAGGAGGTCCAACAAAATATTAGGAAGTATCCCATCCCTTTCTTCACCTCAGTGTTTTTATTATTCAAGAGTCAATTAACCATAGGGATAGTTGTCGGTCATTAGGGATCTCGAAATGTAAGTCAGATCGAGTATACAGAACTGTTATTTGATTTGGTCAAGTGAGCAGCTGGCAATGAGCATTGCTCTGAAATTTGTGTTCTTGAAGTACAGCAAGAGGATAGGATGCCAGTCAACACCAGACGAGAGCGGGGAAGTGAATCCCCTCCGCTCTAAGTTCTCTGCGGAACTCTTCCAATTCCCAAACTCCACTTGGAGTGAAGATTGAATCATTCTCAGTCTGACGAACGAATTTGTTCATTTATCTAAACCAAAATACGAGAAAGCAACGGGAACTTATCAATCAAACCTTGCAGAAAGTAACGTTACGATATTAAGATCGGTACTGGTTTCGAACAGTTTTTGTCTATCGGTCAGCACGGTCCACATTGCGTCTGGTGGCGGGGACGTTACTTTGGATTCGAAATTTCGTAATCTTGGAGGGAGACAACAGACTTTTAATGTGTGGCCATAAAGCCATTTTTCGTACTGAACCACTACACGGGGAAAGCTGAGTTGACCAGGGATATCGTTCCTGTGTCCAGCTGACCAGCGCCAGGAACTGTCCACAATACTTGTTGTAGGAAACAGAACAATTTTCAAGAACACTGGCTGCCACCCAGGAGACATATGTTCCTTGCTTTTGAGGCACTGAGAACAGCCTTATACCACGCTACTGGGCTGCTAGCCACGGAGGCACACTCTCTTCTGACTAGATATCGAATACTTTCCGCTCCCCGCATAGTATACCAAACTAATACAAAGAAGTGTCACGTAATCGTGGCATAGCTTAAGCAAAGCCATGACAGTTATGTTATAATATTCAGTAGAATATATAATGACGTAAAAAGATGTCACTGACACTGGAATGTCTACAGCAGTTCCGTTAGTAACAAACACAGCACCGTCCGAACAGGTCTTGAACGCCCCATGGTACCGACCAGCTGCCATGTCATCCTCAAACCTGAGGCGTCTCCGGATGCGAATGCAGAGGGGAATGTGGTCACCACACCGCGCTCCCAGCCGTTGTCAGTTTTCGTGACTGCTGCCGCTACTTCTAACTCAGGCAGCTCCTCAGCTGGCCTGACGAGGGCTGAGTGCAGCCCGCTTGTCAGCAGCAGTTGGGAGCCCCGGACGGTGACCCAAACAAGTGCTAGCCAAGCCCAACAGCGCATAATTTCGTTGCTCCGACGGGAACTGGTGTTACCACTGCGGCAAGGCTGTTGGTTTCAGGTAGCAATACCAGTGTTATAATGTAATTAATGTTCGTGTTAGTTGAATCATATATTCCTGGGTTTTTAGCTATTTGTTGTCCGCAGCTGGTGGCCTAGTGCCCCGTTCCATTTAGGAAGCAGCAGTGTTTCGAGTTCTAGCAGTCAGTTACTTACGTGGTGTATTGTGACTTTTGCGAGTGGTTATTCGTCGTTGAATCGCCTTTTGTGTTAACTTAATAGTGTTTTTGGTAGCGGTTCCGACCGCTTCGTTGTCAGAATGTCTTCCAAGTTGTTCCCACGCAAAGGTAGTGTTAGTACTCCTGCCGTCATGACAGGCGATTGGAAATTTCAGATCAGGATCACACCGGCTACTTTGACACTGTGCTCTGTGTCTTTTTTTGTAAAATTCATAAACACCCTCCAAGTAGACAGGTTGTTAATTAAACACGGAACTGAGGTTTATTCCCACCATACGAATGTGTCAGTTAGTGTTGTCTTCCTTGCCAACGCTGATATTGAATATACCAATGTGCTGATCTACAATATGCCGCCGGAGGCAGATAAACAATATCTTCAGGATGTGTTGCTTAGATTTGGTGATGTTAATGGAATCTGCTGCGAACGCGGGGTCGAGTAAAAGCCTCGTTCAGTGATGTAGTGGTATATCTCCCGACGAGATGTACATACACTAATATGTAAACAAGCAGAATACGTCGTTGCCGTCGGCATCTCCTCTATAACACAAAAAGTGTCTGGCGCAGTTGTTAGAACGGTTATTGCTGCTACAATGGCAGGTTATCAAGATTTAAGTGAGTTTAAATGTGGTGTTATAGTTGGAGTACGAGCGATAGGACACAGAATCTCCGAGGTAGCGAAGAAGTGGGGTTTTTCCTGAACGACCATTTCACGAATTTATCGTGAATATCAGAAATCCGGCAAAACATCAAATCTCCAACATTGTGCGGTCGGAAAAAGATTCTGCAAGATCGGGACGAACGACAATTGAAAAGAATAATTCAACATGACAGAAGTGCAACCCTTCCGCAAATTTCTGCAGATATCAGTGCTGGACCACCAACAAGTCACAGCATGCGAACCATTCAACGAAACATCATCGATATGGGCGCTCGGGCAGAAAACCTACTCGTGTACCCTTGATGCCTGCACGACACAAAGCCTTACGCCTCGCCTGGACCCGTCAAACCGACATTGGACTGTTGATAATTGGAAACATGTAGCCTACACGGACGAGTTTCGTTTCAAATTGTATCGAGCGGATGGTCGAGTACGGGTATGGAGACAACCTCATGAATATATGGATCCTGCGTGTCAGCATGGGACTGTTCAAGATGGTGGAAGCTCTGTAATGATGTGGGACGTGTGCAGTTGGTGTGATATGGGACCTCTGATACCTCTAGATACGACTCTTGATAGGTGATACGTGCGTAAGCATCCTGTCCGATCACCTGCATCTATTCATGTCCGTTTGGTATTCCAACGGACACGGACAATTTCAGCAGGACAACGCGACACCTCAAGAGCCCATAATTGCTACAGAGTGACTCCAGCTTAAAAACTTACGCTGTCCACCAATCTCCCCAGATATGAACATTATTGAGCATATCAGGGATGCCTTTGCAGCGTGCTATTCAAAAGAGATCTCCATTGCTCCACACTATTACGGATTTACGGACATCCCTGCAGGATTCATGGTGTCATTTGCCTCCTGCACTGCTCCAGACATTAGTCGTGTGCATGCCAGGTCGTGTTGCGGCACTTCTGGGTGTTCGCGGGGTCCTACACGATATTAGGCAAGTATAACAGAACATCCCATGACATATATGTGGTTATCAGATACATGTTACTTATAGTGGTCTGGTGGAGACATGCTTCTAATGTGATGAGAGTAGTCACCAACGTCTCATCTGTCCGAAGTGGGATTTTGTTCTCAAATAGTCTCTTCAGCAATGACATAAATTGGCGGTAGCAGATCTCGTTCGTGCTAGTGATGATTCTAGTGCCAATGGACAGCCCGATATGAGTTTACCAGAGAGTAGTTTTCATCTGTTAAAACCGAACACGGATTCTGCGCCGTCTGCTCCCCATGCTGATGCTCATGTGCTGCAGCGTAAGCGACGTTCTTCCGAGAATGCAGATGTTCTGATCTTGAGTCCCCCGCGTTACCCCCTCGCACTAGAAGTGTCTCTCTTGGTGATACAAACTGTGTAATAGCCTCCCGTCCACCTGTGGAGGATGTGGGTATGGCGAATTCGGGAGTTCGTTCGGTCTCTGGTGTGGATCTTACGGAGTCGCGTCAGATATGTGGGGCGCCTGATCCGTCTCCATCGCCACCCCCCCCTCCACTCCCACCCCTTCCCCCCTCCCATCACCCACGCAAATATCGCAGTTTGACGCAATATCGACGGTTATGCAACCTTCAGAGCTTCCGCCGTTGAATGCTGTAGAGCGGCAGTCGTCTGCTGAGCCTGATGTTTCTTCGCTGCCTGCAGTGCCGGGTGATCCCCTTTGCCTGATCCAGTGCAGGCAGCTTCATATCCTGTGCTTCACCACCTTACTCTTCCAGCTGCTAAGATAATTTTGCGCCACGGCTGGCGTACACAGCGTGTCCGACCGCATCCCGCTGGCGTGAGCAAGAGATCATAGCGTGA
This sequence comes from Schistocerca cancellata, assembly GCF_023864275.1. Taxonomy (NCBI): domain Eukaryota; kingdom Metazoa; phylum Arthropoda; class Insecta; order Orthoptera; family Acrididae; genus Schistocerca; species Schistocerca cancellata. The sequence goes on from NC_064631.1 coordinate 727,851,303, forward strand.
GGGTTCTGAAGGGCGTGGAACTAGATCCTCTCCATCGACCTCGTCCATGGACTCTGCAATGGATTGACAGTCGGACAGTGGTGTAGATGGACTTCCCTTTTGTCACACTTTGGCAATTCACTCAGACATACACACTTGTTTCTCTGAATCTCAGTCGCACTGAATCTGAATTGCTTCTCCCTACTCTTCGTAAGTCTGTTTATCATTCTAGTGAGATATTATGTTCTTGCAGGAAATACTGCTTATTACCTTTTCTCTCTCCTGCTTTCAGACTTTCCTTAATGTAGTGCCTGATGATTCGATAGGCAAAGTTCTATTTTATTGTGAAGCAGCACCCATCACTGACATTGAAGTTTTATTTTTGAACTTGTCCTCGATGTGCTTAATGCTGTCTGGCACGCGTCAAACGGTGTCGCGATCGAAATTTTACAGAGAGGAGCTCCCTCGTCTTTTGCGTAATGATGCTGGGAATCTTTTGCTGGGTGGTGAATTCAATTGCGTGTTGCGTGCCGTTGACCAGTTGTCTCATTTTAATTTTAGTCCTGATCTTCACGAATTGGTTCGTCCGATGAGTTTCAGGCATGTCTGGAAACCTAAATTTTCGACTTAGGTGAAATTCACGTTTTTTCGTTGTGACTTATACTAGCAGACTAAACAGATTTTATTTGTCCGTGTTTATGTCATCAGATTTTTGCAGTCGAAATGAGTCCTACGCCTTTCACTGTTTTCTGTGGTCTTGCAGAGACTTTAAAACTCCCCCGACAACCCATTAAATTCTACGATACTTCAGTGCCTGTGTTATTACGAATTATGATGCACTGTTCCTTTCGACGGCGAATAAATTTCATGTATGCCACGAAATATTGTCTTGCTCAGTGGATGCTCAACGTTTTCCACCTTGCTGGTGAGTCCGTTGATGCTGTGATTGGCATTGGGCGTGAGTTTTCCCTCCGCTTCGTAGAACATTATCCGACCTGAGTATGTAAAGTCGCAAATTAGAAAAACGCTCATACTTTATTGTGCTGTTTGAGCGTCTGACTAGGAACTCGAATGAATTTTAGTATACAGTTAGCCGGCCACGGTGGCCGAGCGGTTCTAGGCTCTTCAGTCCGGAACCGCGCGACTGCTACGGTCGCAGGTTCGAATCCTGCCTCGGGAATGGATGTGTGTGATGTTCTTAGGTTGGTTAGGTTTAAGTAGTTCTACGTTCTAGGGGACATGTGACCTCAGCTGTTGAGTCCCATAGTGCTCAGAGCCATTTGAACCATTTTTTAGTATACAGTTCTTCGTTAATTAAATACACAAGCAGGTGATAACCCTGTGAGGATCGCTGAGGCTCGGCAGATGAGTTGTTGCTGATTAAGAAGCAACGGATAGAAGGGTTGTAGATGAAGTCTAAGCCACATTTTCTCGTTAAAAAGGAACTGACATCATTATACCATCTGCTTAGCCATCGTATTTGTAGACGTCGCTCTGTTATTACTTTCCTCACTGCACATGCTGGCCGATCAGTTGACTACTCAGCGTGAGCTGAGTTGAGCTTTGCATCCGTACTATGCACCCTTGGTAAAATGATTACGCCTGTTATGCCTGATCGGAATGTTGTTATTTTAGCGGATTTTGAGGTAAAGTGTTTGATTTTATTGCTAATCCCCCACTCCCACAAATCTCCTGGTCCAGTCGGCCTTCCTCCTGGCATCTCTCGAGTTCTACTTTTACCTCCACTTTAAACGAGATTTTGCGGGGGAGAACTGTGCCTGCGAGCTTCGAGTTGCAGAAAATTGTTCTCTTTCCGGAACATCATGCGTTTCTAACAGCGCCTGATTTTCTTTCTCTCATGCTACTTGGTTTTGACTACAAAACTGTTGCAAGAGCTGTGAACAACTAATAGTCCTTATTACTTGGTTGTGTGATTGATAACATCAATGTTACCCATTGGCCATACAGTTTTAACTCCTGTGGAAAAATATAGGTTTGATTTTTAGATTTACTATAGAAAGCAACAAAGATCTAGGATTAAACATTGCAAATTATTTAACTTCTACTATAAAAAAAAGAATGTTGACATAAAAAAACACAAATGTTCAAATAACTAGGTGAGGTAATTTTTATTTAATTTTCATGACCGCACAGCCTTTTGAGTAGAACTCCCAGTTTCGGCTATGCAATAGCCATCTCCAAATTCTACAATAGAAATAAAAGGAATTACATTACTAGCTAATATATTAAGAGATTAAAAACGATTGAAAGAAGTTACAATAAGAAAAAATATACCTCTCATTCTGCTGCAGTGCAACGAGTCATAACATATTAGAATAGCAAGAGTCCAAACTACCATGTATGCATCAATTCAGATGCCAGTACCAATGGCTTTAAAAAACCTGCAGTGCCTTCATAAATAACATGGGAGATTTACATATTCTCTCGTTCGCTACGCACAAACTATTAGTCTTACAGATAAAAATGAACAGGATCTTTCTGTAGGTAATTTAATGTAGTTAAAATTCGTACCGGGTTACGTTTTCGCTAGAGCCCCAGGTTTTAAATTATACAAGAAAAACCCCTTTGAAGGTCGCTTTTGTACGTTTTTCCTGAATAATTAGAAAACTATAGCCTATAACGAAAACGTATCTCAGCTCAAAATTTAACATTAAATATCCTATAAAAAGATCCTGTTTATACATATTTTTTTCTTTATAACTAGTAGTTTGCGCGTAGCGAGCGCAAGAATATGAGAAAACTGCGCATGGTATTTGATAGGGGCACCTATATGGAAAGAATTAAACCTGTCGGGGTTGGTAAGAAGATTTTGACAGCACGAGAACAGAAAGCGTAAACCCCTTGTGTGAAATGTGTACATAAGTATGTGTAGGATCAGAATCGAAGGTACAGAAAATAGAGCTTCAGTCCATAAATAATTAAAACTGAAAGTATAAAATCCATGTGTGAAACATGTACATTGGGATTTATAAGGTCAGTAAAGAAGGTAAAGGTAACAAAGAGAGTGCTTCAGAGCAAAATAAATGGAAGAGCTAGTAGGAGTGAGACAATGAAGGAATACTGGCGAAACAGGAAATAACTTCACGAATGAATTCAACTATATAATAGGAACACACATGCAGATGAAACGACTGTACTGTTGTGAGTGGTTGGATGCATTGCAGTTGTGGCAGTAGTGTCAGCACTGCCTAGCGTGTTGCTACATTTGTCGAAAATACAAACCGATTGTTTTCTCCATGTTGGCTACTATCAGTTTTTCTTTAAGTAACTGTTGCCAATATTTTGCAAACATAACTTACTAATTATTTATTTCTAATTTCTGCTACCAGTCACTTTTTTGTATTAAGTTTAATCTAATATCAGTTTAATCTAATTACACTAGTGATGCAAGTGAAGCAGCAAGATGATGAAATCGTAAGTGATCAACTTTCACACTATTTTCGTAACACGTAACTGATGCAAATCTAACTGCATTCTATACAGGCTCTGATATCATACATAGTCAACCACAAGGAAGAAAACCGACAGAAGACATTACTGATTTCGATTTCTATCCATCCAATACCCTCCTCCTCCCCCCTCCCCCAAATCCCACACCAGCCGCTACAGTAACAAAGAATAGACAAAGAGTTCTAGTCTAATCTAGTTTAGGACTGTGCATTTTTAAGTAACATTTGTCTGCATGTATGTATGTATGTCTAAACGCCTGAAGAACATGTTCGAAACGCGTTGTTTTATGTTAGATTAAACATAAAATAAAAAAGTGACTGGTAGCAGAAATTAGAAATAAATAATTATCTCACAAAGTCACGGTTCACAAAGATTGCCATTATGGTCGAGAATAATTATGACTTACTAAACTGATGGTTCGGTAATATTCACATCTGTCAGCACTAACCCTCTTTAGAATTGGAATATAACAATGAGCTGAAACCAAATGGAAATGGAAATCCCTGTGAGAGTCAGCTTCCCACTGTCGTGATCCGTTCACTGCAGCTGGGACGCCAGCTTCGCTCGGCCCTCGCGGCCAGTGGACGCTCAGCGGCGGCCGTCCGCCTATCGAGTCGGCTACCCGCAGCGCGCAGCCCTCTAAGAGGATTAGGCGGCTCTGCCAGCCACTCTCTCTGCTGCGGCCCTTCTCGGCCCTTTTAAGTCTCGCCCACAGGCAGCCCTACGGGTCCTCTTGTCCCATGTCGTTCGTGTTCATTCCACGGCAGTCGCTCACCACAGAACGGAATCGGCTGCGGCATTTACATTCACTGTTCGACGTAAAAGAAAAGTAAATTATTGAAGTGACGAAAAAGGGAAAAAAATTCTTGGGAAAAGACAGGAGTACATACAGGAATTGTACATGTTCTTAAAGCGATCAATTATAAATGAAATAGCAGCAGCGAAATTACGGTAAAGTAACTGCAAAATTATCAAACGATAGCAAAAGATTCACATACTGGATCGGACTTGCACACATCAACAGCATGAAATAATGGAAATTTGACACACAGATGAGGGCTGTTCAGCTAATATGTCTCTTTTTCACTATAGTTTGCAAGCAGATAAGAATATTTTCTACGATAGGTAGTCGTTAAATTTTAATTATCATTTCGAAAAACCAAGCAGCGACCATAAATGTTGACGATGGTGTTAATAATTTTCTACATATTCACCCTTTGTCATCATTCTGGAAGATCTAGCCACGCAATGATTTCATTATCCGAGGGAAGTGAAAGGAGCTGCTGGTGGCATTTAAGGAGCAGATCGATTACCCAAAGAAGTAGAATGTGTGAATGTGTCCTATGCAGAATGAGCTAGGGAGTTTTCGTGAATCTAAGTCACCCTTATACAGTTTTCCATGATATTTCGTCTTGATCGCCTCCAGCAATCTCATCAGGAGATACCGATAGTATTTTCTTATGATGATCTTCCTCTTATGAACATAATCCGCCATCAAACACAACGGCTTTTCCTAAAAACAATCAGCATGTTCTTGCTCTTATGATGGTTTGCCCTTACGGGCATAATGCGTTATCACCACGACATAGCAGTCCCAAAAACCACTTGCCTGATTATGGAGGTCATAGCTTCTTTGTGAATTTGGTTATGCTCGTGTTTTCGTACAGATATACAGTTCAAAAATGTCACATATATTTGGAAGCAACAATCTTTGTACAGCTATAAAATCTCTCTGGTGTTGTGTGGACTGTCTGTTTAGCCTTAGGTTATCTGAGGATGGACTAGAAAGCTGAAAGCCAGCTCACAACCAACTATAAAATAAACAGTATTGTGGAACATCAGTACTGGGTATTTAATATGTCTATGTTCCTTCAAGTACCGTCGGAATATTCATTAAGCTGCTGCAATGTTTTGGGATTCTGTTACAAACTAGGTGTAGTAAGTTAATTTTTTTGTGAGAAAATCTTAATTATACTACGTGATTTTAAAATAACGTTACAATGAGGTCCTATCATAAGGTCAGATCGTGGTATGGAATAAATCACAGTGAAATGCATTTCTGTATAGCGTTAATAGTGCCTGAAATTACTATCACCTCTTGACCCACACGAAAGGTATTCTCATAACTTCCTTCTCTCCCATTATATCTTACCAAACTAATCTCTATTTTTCCTGTGTATAAGCACTTTTAATTTCAAGAAGGATCCATTCCTAATACTACCCGAATGAATGTAAAGTAAAAACCCAGTGATTCTATATATGATAGACATTATTTTCAAATAAACCAATGAAAGTGCATTCAACCGCAAAACTGTAACAATTTCTGGAGGGCTCAAACGGTATGCAAATTTCAGCTGAAATTTTTCTTTATCTACAGCGCTACCTGTTGCACAAAAAATAGAAGAAAGAAATAAGGAAAATAAAGAGACTATCAAAGGATACATCTACTGATAGAAACTCAGACAGCGTAAAATGTGGCGAGATATTTAAAATTCTACGGAAAATAAGTAAAAATTACAGGGAAAACGGAGAATACAAAGTACTTGCAAGAAGTAAGGCGAAGCAATAAGTAGGGAATACTAAGAGACAATTTATTTGATGGAGAAGATCATAAGACTGGGATACATCTGTTTAGCCTGTATCTCCAAGAATCAATGACGGAAACAAAACAAAGGTTTAGAAGTGATATTAAATTTTCCCGTAAAACCATATCACTGATGAGATACCCCAATGACATTGCTGTTCTCTGCGAAAGTGACAAAGACTTTCAGCACATGCTGAGTGGAATGAACAGTATGTGTAGCACAGAATATATATTGATAGTAAATCATATAAAGACGAAAGAATTAAGGAGCAGCAGAAATGAGACCAACAACAAAATGAGCGTAAAAATTGGGGGCATATATCCTATCTTGGAAACAAAATAACATATAGCAGTCGAAGTATGGAGTTGAGTGTCTGTTGCAGTATTACTCTATTACACACCAATGATCAGTTAGTGGAATCAAAGTAGGCAGAAGTATTCTCACTGAGCAGTTACAAGGTAAATAATTTTCAACTTGAAGCTACTGGAAATTTCCATAACCAAGACAGGTAAAATTCTTACGACATTTACAAAACTCAGTTAATTTTCAAATATCACGTGTTCCATAGTGAAAGACTTTCTTCTGTTTCGCCGGCCGGTGTGACCGTGCGGTTCTAAGCGCTTCAGTTTGGAACCACGTGACCGCTACGGTCGCAGGTTCGAATCCTGCTTCGGGCGTGGATGTGTGTGATGTCCTTACGTTAGTTAGGTTTAAGTAGTTCTAAGTTCTAGGGGACTGATGACCTCTGAAGTTAAGTCCCATAGTGCTCAGAGCCATTTGAACCATTTTTTTTTCTTCTGTTTCAGTGTACAAGATGGTGCATGACTGACGAAATACGGCTTACCCGAGCACACATTATTCGACTAGCTTTAAAAATATATAGAATTTTACTTGTCATGAAATCTTTAACTTAAATAAGAAGTCGAAATATTTATAAATGCTACACAAAATACAACTTCATGTCTAATAACAACAGGAACTGTAAAGAGACGCGAAAACCGCTTATGGCGGTCTCTAGGGAACTTTACTTCACGTGATTTTAAAATCGCCTAGGGGACAGTGTACCTAATAACTCATGATGTTTTTTGGTAGACTGAAATACCAACCAAAGAACATCAAGTGTTCTTACGTACACTGTCCCCTAGGTACGACACTCTCTCATATCTGATTAAATCTGTACAGGGAGAGAATATTTCTCATTTCAGCAATCATTTCCGTTATATAATCATAGTTTCCCATTTGTTACAAATAAGCTACATTCCATAAACTTACTCGCTTGTACTGCAGTTTGTACATGGTTACTTCCATAGACACAGGCATCTCTCATCTAGCACATACTAGCGTAAATTAGACGTCCCATTTATCCTCCTTTTTCTCCATCTATTTCTCTGCCCATGTACTCTTCATTCTTTCTCTGTTCACCTCCTGTTGTCTCCTCTCTCTGTCCATCCCTCTTCCTGCTCTAAGTCCAGCCCTCTTCCACGCTCTATTTCCACCTCACTTCCTCCAAGTCCAGCTCTTCCCTTCCCTTCTCCAACAATCTTCACCCCCTCTCTCTGCCCACCTTTTCCTCTCCATCTTTCTGTCCACCACCTTGTATTTCCTTTCTCAGTCCATTTCCTCCTCTCCTCTTCTCTGTCCATTCCCCTTCTTCTCTTTCTGTCCATTTACCCCGCCACCTCACTATGTCCGTCTCCTCCTCACTGTAAATATCCTCCTACCCACTTCTCTCTTCACGTTATCACCCCTACCCAGTAGGAAGCTGCTGGTTCTTATCCCATAGTATTTCTTTCCAAATAATAAGTAGTGCTGTACCAAGTTTGGTTGAAATAGATCCAAGGTCTTAAGAGGAACTATTTATCCACGGCTTTGCACGTGTGCAAACATGTCACAAATATTTCACATATATTTAACATTTCACACATATTTATACGTAACTGTATCTCTAGTGAACTTCGTCCTGTAGTTAAGTTTTCACACAGCTCATTGTTTATGTTATATCTCCGGAACTATGTGTTGTTCAATGATATACTTTTTGGAACATTCAGTAGTGTATATGAATACTGTCTGCAAAATGTGTCGTGAGTGTAGTTAGTAGCAAAGAAGTAATAATTTAAAACCTCGTACCTGATGCGGCAGTTTTACTTCATGAGCACCTAAACGTAGTCAGCGCTAAACGTTTTTTTTTCTTTCGTCATTGCGTATGGATGTTTTGAGGAAAATAGTTTCGTAAGGCTTCAAAATGGTGTATAATATTTGTTTCAAGCAATCAAGTGCCCTCATTCTAAAATACCGAATGGATGAGGTACAGGTATTCGCGCATCTACAGCTACATCTACATCTACATCTACATTTATACTCCGCAAGCCACCCAACGGTGTGTGGTGGAGGGCACTACGTGCCACTGTCATTACCACCCTTTTCTGTTCCAGTCGCGTATGGTTCGCGGGAAGAACGGCTGCCGGAAAGCCTCCATGTGCGCTCGAATCTCTCTAATTTTACATTCGTGATCTCCTCGCGAGGTATAAGTAGGGGGAAGCAATATATTCGATACCTCATCCAGAAACGCACCCTCTTGAAACCTGGACAGCAAGCTACACCGCGATGCAGAGCGCCTCTCTTGCAGAGTCTGCCACTTGAGTTTGCTAAACATCTCCGTAACGCTATCACGGTTACCAAATAACCCTGTGACGAAACGCGCCGCTCTTCTTTGGATATTCTCAATCTCCTCTATCAACCCGACCTAGTACGGATCCCACACGGATGAGCAATACTCAAGTATAGGTCGAACAAGTGCTTTGTAAGCCACCTACCTTGTTGATGGACTACATTTTCTAAGGACTCTCCCAATGAACCTCAACCCGGCACCCACCATACCAACAATTAATTTTATATGATCATTCCACTTCAAATCGTTCCGCACACATACTCCCAGATATTTTACAGAAGTAACTGCTACCATTGTTTGTTCCGCTATCATATAATCGTACAATAAAGGATCCTTCTTTCTATGTATTCGCAATACATTACATTTGTCTATGTTAAGGGTCGGTTGCCACTCCCTGCACCAAGTGCCTATCCGCCGCACATCTTCCTGCATTTCGCTGCAATTTTCTAATGCTGCAACTTCTCTGTATACTACAGCATCATCCGCGAAAAGCCGCATGGAACTTCCGAAACTATCTAATAGGTCATTTATATATACTGTGAAAAGCAATGAGTAGTATATGGGCAGGTATGGGACAGACAATAATTATGGTCCTCATCAACCATAAAAAATATACTCTAAAATAGTGGTTCAAGTAACCATAAACATCCAAACAGCCAATAAGAATTTATATAATGGCCACACCAACCATTAAAAATATTCCATAAAAAACAATGCTTAAATAATGGTCTCCAGTGACCTTTAACCATCATCATACAACCATTAAGGTACCAATCAGCCATAAATGGCATCAAAAAGTACAGGTCCAAACTTAAGGTACTAAGGAACCATTATTTTCAAAAGAAAAACAACTGAGAAATGGTACTAAAGAACCGTAACTTGACCAGCAATTTAAAGGTTCTAAACAACCACTAATTTAAAAAATATATATATCAAAATGTAAGATAAATTCCTTTTTAAGGTATTAAAGAACCATTAATTATGCAACCATTAAAGAAGGTAACAGAGAACCATTAATTTTTCCCGAAAATAAAAATAAAATTTCAAAAAATTTTATTTAATGGGTCAAAAGACCATTAAATTTGAAAATACTTTTGAAGTCACGTATAAAGGTACTAAAGAACCACAACTTTTCATCCAACGCCTTTTTCGTTTAAAGGTACTTAAGTACCACAACTTCTTATCCAAAGTCTTTAATATTTAATGCTCGCACCTACCATAAGTCAAAAATTTATAGAGTTTATAAAAATGAAAAATATAAATAAAATATAAGATAGTTAATAAATAAATAAAGAAAATGGCTCTGTATGCTATCTTGAGAGAACTAGATAATTTCGATATAAACTATAAATTAAATGAACAAGGAAAAGTGATATACGATAAATCTGATAAATGCATATTCTTGACGTATACATTTTATATTGAAAGTCTTGATATAAATAAATTCTCACATTTTAAGAATGTAGTTACTCGTCGTGATGATTATGATGGGTGGGAATTAACTTGCAGAGAGCACATAATTGATTTATATTTTAATACTGACAATGAATATATTAAGTTTGAATTCTTTGAGTCTGTCGCTGGCGCAAATTAGAAATACGGTGACCTCGGCCGTGAAGTCGTTACGCAATCCGAAACAGATAATCAGAGGAGCGTCGCGGAACTACCGACACACATCTGGCGACCCGCCAAGCCGCGAGGTGAAGGCCAGCGTGACGTGTATCACCGCAACTTGCTGATACGTAATATTAACTCGTTCATTCGCTAGTAGATGACACTCTTAACAGCTTCAGCGTGACTTATAACCCGAACACGGCTAGTTTTCTCTCGCCGGCGTGGTTGCTCAGCGCGTTCGGTCAGGGGTCTGGCCAACCTCTGTAATAAAGAAACTGAGTAAAGTTTTCGTCGTGGAGTTTTGAGTGACGTCATGAGACGTCCGCAAAGAACCGCTCTCCCTCATCAACCAAGATGCATGGGACGAGACGTGGTAACTAAGAGGAAAAACCCTGTGGGGTGAAGAAAACAGTAGCAACGACGAAGAAGAGACAGAAAGAGAAGTCCCCACAGGGTTCCTTGGCGCCAAGGTTTTGCTGTTTTCGACATTTTTTTCTATTTAAATAATAAAGTAAATAAATGAACAATCAACTAATACCTCCTTGTAGCATGACGTGGGTAATGAAAGGTGGTGACAAACAAGCAGTACTTCCTTTTGATATAAACAGGGTGCCACCACACCTAAAACAGATCGTTTTTAATTATCTAAAGAAAATGCAGTACCTACAACTAACTGTTATGGAATTAGTAGAAGACCAGACTGACCTCTGCAAAATAGGCGAAAGTATATCACAAATAGAACAAGAATTTGAAAAGTTGATGGTTACCCTCATTGCAGTCGAACCGTAACAAAATCAAAACATTTATCAGATTTTAATGGTTAAAAACCATTAAAATATTACATTACTTTTATTCACCCAACTATTATGTGAGTTATCAAACCCTAGCCACTTCACATAGACTTTGTCACCCCTTTTCCTTATTACTTTTTCTACAAGATAGACGTCAGGATACTTAGTTTTCTGTAATTCTTGTTCGTAGAAGTTACCTTCAATTTCTTCTTTATTTGTGTCTTTCAGCTTGTACGTGGTTGGAATTGTGTTACTGATCTGACTCACTTAAAATATTTCTGTCGACCAGTTAGCAGTATAGCCTTTCTCAAACAAACCTTTCAATTTACTGATCCTAACTTTATCACCTATCTTGAACTTTGGCGGGTCTGCTTTAAGTTCAATTGCTGGTAGCAATATCTTTGCATTCTTTTTAGTCACTTCTATTGGTTTCATCCCTATTGTTCTGTGTTTTCTGTTGTTGTAGTCATATATGAGCTTTGGAAGTAACTCAATCCACTTTTGATTACCTTGAATCGAGAATTGTTTCCACATTTTTTCTTTTAGCGTTCTGTTAAACCTTTCAACTACTGATGCTTTAAGTTCTGTAAATGTGGAATAGTGGTTTATGCCTTCAAGTTTCATCAGTTCCTTAAAGTGTTTATTGTAGAACTCTTTACCATTATCTGTTTGTAGATTCCTTGGCTTCCTTTCTTGTAGAATACTTTTAAAAGCAATGGCCACATTCACACCTGATTTGTCGTTAACAGGAATAGCCCATGCATACTTTGAAAACACATCAATAACCGTTAATAGGTACTTGTATCCTTTGTTAATCTTAGACACCCCTTTTAGGTGTCCAGAATCCATCTCAACCAAATCAGCTTGCCACAAATCATCTACGCCATAAGCTATGACAGTTCTCCTTGGGAAGTTCTTTCTCGATGGTGTGTGAAGCTCGTTTACAATACCTTCACGAACAGATGGTTGTTCCTTAGGAACGTTACCTCCTACATTTTCTACGTCTTTTTTTTTACAAATTTACTTTTCCTGCTTTTGCATTCCGAACAGATGCCTTCAATTCTTGTTCGTCCGTTTTTAGCCATAACACGGTGTGGATGAAGTGTGTTAGTGTATTTTTTGCACTTTAAACACCAAATATGATAGTCGTTCATTTATTTAATTGAAAATTAAAAATGAATTTTTTGGGTACTTATCAGTAGACACTTTTTAAAGATCCTAAAGACCTTTAAAAAGTCATTCTTAATTCTCAATATCCTCAACAACTGGTATCAGTTCACCATAAATTAGAAATTTCACGTTAACAGGTACAGTTTTAACACTATCTTTAAGTCTTACAGAGAGAAAATTTCCTTCATCTATTGTTATTGAATGGTTTCCACCATTAATTAGATGTATTTTGTCATATACACTTACTGCCATATCAAAGTCCTTAGTTGACAGACGTCCATTAACGTTTTCACCAATTGCAACAACTCTTCTTAACTGAAAGGTGTATTCAAAGTTGTGCATTTTTTGTTCATCACCTGTCACAAATGTGAATTCAACTGTTTGTTTATCGTGTATAGTGCTCTGAGAACTCTCAATATACGGCTTCAAATCTGATTTAGTAAAATAATCTGAAAGAACTTTCTCAATCTCCTTCTTGCTGTAATAATTACTGAATTGTGTTAAGAGACTTGTGTATTGTGCACTACTCTCTACAAGTTTTGTTTGCAGAAACCTCTTGGTAACTACATCCATATCATCAACAGGATCATCGACATTGACTAATCTTCTACCTAGAAAATTTATATAACGCTTTGATTTCTTCATCACATCTGTGAAATATTTCTGAAACTTGGTAAAACTCTTTTCGACATTTTTTATCTTATCTAACTCTTCTGCCGTCATTCGAAACGCTACATCAGTAGCTACAGCTAGTTTATTCCCAAAAACGTCCATTTATTACATTCAAAATTTCGTTAAAATTCCACCCATCCGTAAATAGCTTAAGTACGAGCATACACAGGTGACCACAAATGTACTCGTCATAATATTGTATTCTTTCTGTATTGTAGAACAAATTCTTTGAACCTAGGTAACGGACCAATTCATCAGGTACATTTCCTCCAAATGAATCAAAAACAAATTTTTCGTCGCTTTTTTTGAAGTAACAGATCCAGTGTGAACCGGTATGCTTAGACGAGTCTAAATTCACAATTCCTGATTCGTACTTTAATGGTTTATTAGGTAACTCATCAATCATGTAAACACCTCTGAAAGATTCAATTTTCAATTCTTTTGCTAATTTAACTATGTCAAAGTTGCTTAAAGCATGAGGGTAGTCTGCAATTATTTTTTTGAACTTTTTTTTTCATTCCAGATCCCTTCTTTTCCATTGCTAGATTGTGTCTCTTCTGTTCAGCCAATTCTGCATCTTCTTTCTGTTTTTTATGAACGGCGCTAGTGATTGCAGCAGCTCCACCAGCCAATGAACCAATTGCGCCTAAGGCAGCCAGTATCAGTGGTAGGAATCCTCCTTCGTGCATACTCATACCAGAACCCTTTTTTAAACTCTTTGAGTTAAGGTAATCAAGAATCTTTTTCACGACAGGTATAGATAGTGTTATAAGTAAACTACCACCTTTCTTAAGTTTATTTGCTTTCTGTTTCATTTGAGCCTCTGTGAGGAAACCATCAAGAAACCCATGACTTTTCAAATCATCATTGGACAATTTTATTTTAATAGATTTTGCTTTTGGACTCCCTCTGGGGGAAACATTGTAATCAATACTAAATCCTCTCATTTATTTATTAATTTATTTCAATTTTAATTTTATGCTTTAAAAGCATAAAATCTGCATTAAAATTACGCCTTTTCACAAACCAAAGCCGTTTTCATCGACTTCCAACCCCATTCCCAGCTTCCGTTTCCCGAACATTATTCCAGCAACAGCTGTGGAAGCTAATCTCTCTCCAAGTGAAGCATCTTTACTGAACATTCTTTCCTTTGCAGCTTTTTGTAGTTCTTTGTCAGCTACGTGTCTATTCTCCAAATCCTTATGATCTCGATAAGCAATGTCATGTTGTTTACATGCTTCGTCTAAAGGATTGATTCCTACATCTCCTCTAGCTAATCTTTCTTCTAATTTGGTGCCAGGGCCGCAGTAGTTGTATCCAGGAAGGTGCAATTCAACCGGGAGATTATTAATTAGTGTGTTCAATAAACCTTTCCCATGTTTTTCTGACTTCCAGAAGGTGTGAGGGAGGTGGTTTAGAAATCTAATTAGGTAAGGGATCCCCTTCGGATTATCGATAATAAAGTCATTAAACTTATTACTGAGCATTTTAGTAATTGCAACTTTTTCATTGTGGTAGTTGGTGTTTCCAGCATTTTCTTCCCCATGAATAACCATAAGTCTATCAATTAAGTCCCGGACATCGTCCATCCAGATGTATTCAATCGGCCTGTCACTATATTTCTTCACGAAACCATTTCCAGTCTTTGTGGGACTTACCTTAGACCTCTTGATTGCTTTGTATATGGGTTGATTAACCTGTTATATTTTTCGCTTGCACTTGATTTAGGTCCTTTTGTGGGATCGTTGTTCTGATATATAGCATTTGTTAATTTTAATATATCCACATAATTGTCATGGTCATCAAGTGGTACACTCTCATCTACATCTTTCTGTGTTAGAAGATTCATTAACCCTTTAGTAGCTTTAATTCGTTTATCTTTAATGATAATGTCGTCATTCTGAAAATTAACTTCCGAATCACCAATAAAATGCTTACCATTATCGAATCTTAAACCAAATACCTTGTCACCTAAGCCTCCTAAGTACTTGGATACTACAGGGCCTAAATATGTTGTTGCATAATTGGTTATAGCAGCCTTTGGTGTACTAGTTAATTCACCCTTCCTAATCATCTTTTCCCTTTCCTTCTCTTCAATTTCTGCTAAGGTTGATTCTAATCTTTGTTTTGTATTTGGTGAAACATCACTGTCAGTATCATAATGCCTGTCTTTAAATATACTCTTTTCAAATGACGTTTCATCAGGTGTTGAGGGAATAGGAAACATGTCTTCGAAATCTGTTTTTTTATATGGAACCAGCTGCTTTTCTACTTCTCTGTTTAGTTCTATTGCTTTTATTACATTATCACCTAAACCCTCCAATTCTCCCTTAACCTCTTTAATTGCATCGATAACAGGTTGGTCTTCTTTTTTATACTTTTCATACTCTGTTATTGGTTGCTTTTTCCACGATTTAAAACCTTCCCTGAGTTCTTCAAACTTTCTTCTGTTCTTCCGTGCACTCTTAATAGCATCAGGATTATATTTTGCAAACATCTTTATTATATGTGATATTTTATAGTAAAACGTAAGCGTTAAGCGTTGAGCGTTAAGCGTTAAGCGTTAGACGGTAGGCGTTAGATGGTAGGCGTTGAGCGTTAGACGGTAGGAGTTAAGCGTTGAGCGTTAAGCGTTAAGCGTTAAGCGTTAGACGGTAGGCGTTGAGCGTTAAGCGTTAGACGGTAGGCGTTGAGCGTTAAGCGTTAGACGGTAGGCGTTGAGCGTTAAGCGTTAAGCGTTAATCGTTGGGTGTTACGCAGTTTAAGAATTGTTTGATCTTATTTCTGTACTTGCCATCATTAGATTTACGCGTTAAGTCTAGCGTTATAAAACCAAAATCGTCTTCATTCCAGCAATTACTACACATGGTTTTGAAATCATCGTATCTCATATCACCCCCAACAAATTCATTATAAATATGATTTAGATTCCTATTGTCTTGTCTAAAAACATTCAGGAAGTTCAGATTATCACGAACCAGTTGTTTTGGTATCTTGGTGTATGTTTGTGCTAAGTAAAAACAGTCTACTCCTTTGTGTCTACCTCTGGTGAAATATTCCCTAACTATATCTTGGTTCTCCAAAATAAAATCATCAAATATCACAACTGAATTTTCCGTACATTCATCTAAAGGTATTATATCTTGTGCAGCTTCAATGAATGATGCTATTTTTAAATCTGTTTTTTCTTCTAGTTTGTCACACATTTTCATTAGTTCTTGATACTTTGATTGATCTAGACTTTTTGAATATATGTATACATGATTTACTTTGTCCCAGTTCAACCACCCTGGTGCAAGAAGGTAATTGTCGATCATTAGTGTTGTTTTACCACATCCGCTTGGACCGATAATTCCACAACGTATCGAATTAGGTAAAAGCTCCCCATGCTTCAATTTTCTTTTCCTTTCTGGTATTCTAACTTTAGGTTCCCAGTCTGTCTTCATTTCTCCTTTCTTTACTCTCTATTTAGCTTTATTAACTGAGTTAATAAATGACAAGATTATTTAAGCTGAGCGGTAGGTCCTCTGTACTAGAAAAGAGGTTGACAGTTCCGATTAGAGAGCACTTTAAAGGTGTGGCCTTAAAAGGATTTTACACGACGTTCTTGACTCCAAATGTAACCACAAAGAATAATAAGTTGTACTATGAGAAAGATGGTGTGGTTAACATGTTAAATATCCCTCCTGGCCAGTACAGTATACAAAGTTTAGAAAAATTCATTCGTACCAAAAACCCTGAAATAAGTATTAAGGCAGACAAGGTTTCAAACAGAGTTGTTATAGAAAGTGAAGTGAAGCTATTTATGGACAGAAAGGATAGCATAGAAAGTGTGTTAGGGTTTAATAATCAAATCGTTGAACCTAACACAAAGACTATTGGTACTGGTATTCCTAAAATTATTCCCTTCGAAACGATTAATGTTCATTTCAACTTGGCAGATGGTATGTTAGTTAAGGGTGGTGAACACTACCACAGAGAAACTAATATTATAGCTTCTTTTAAAATCGGTGTGGAGTTTGGTGGCCCTATTATTTATGAACCACAGAACCACTCATTTGTTCCCCTTCACGACAGAATTCAGTACTTGGTAGTAACTGTAACTGATGAAGACGATAATTTGATTGATTTTGGTGGAGCCGATGTCACGGTAATTTTAGAAATGCAGTAAAAATTTAGTTTAATTAATTAATTAAACAAAAACTCAGTTAATAAATGAACAAGATAGAAAGTTACCAGTACCAGTCTTTTCCCGTAAATGAGAAGACGAAATTTAATGTAAACATACCAAACAAAGATGTTGAAATAGACATCAAAGTTGGTGATGGTTGGATTGACAGTAAGAATGCTTTTCTTTATATGAATTTTAATGTAACTCACGTTAATGGTTCTGATTACACTAGCTACGATGGAAAATCTAATGTAAAACTGATCGACAATTTTGTATCGCAGTTGTTTTCCGCAATTACCATTAAAAAGAAAGGAGTTATCATCTCCCGAATTGAACACCCCAGTATTTCTTCAACGGTGTTGTATCACCTCACCTCTTCAATTGCTGAGGATGTAATGTATGAAGGGAACTTTGTAAACAACGGTAAGCTAAAGTCAAAATCAAATGAAGTATTGTACCCACTGAAAATGTTGGGTGGGTACTTTAAAGACTACAAAGAGATTATGTGGGAAGGAGATATAACGATTTGTTTCACTTGGAGCGCGAGTGGTGGAGATGCTTTGGAGAGATGGTTTTCAAAAAATGCTGCTGGTGTTGATATTGATGGAACTCGTCCAGAAGAAGGGAAAGTAATCATCACAAGTATGGAAATAAGAATGCCTGTAGTTAAATATGAGCCAACTTATGAGCTCGATCTAAGAGATAAAATATTCAGAGAACCTAAACTACCCATTTCATTCTTTGAACTACAGACTCAAGAGATAGCGGGGCTCAGTGGTAGGAGGAACTTTGAAATTGACATTACCAATTACTACACATCCTTAGAGTTTGATATGCCTTACTTTATTTTTGTTGTGTTCCAGACTAACCGAAAAGGTAACCAAGAAAGAGATTCGTCACAGTACGATCATGTCAACCTTCAAAATATTTATCTAAAGAA
This sequence comes from Schistocerca cancellata, assembly GCF_023864275.1. NCBI lineage: Eukaryota > Metazoa > Arthropoda > Insecta > Orthoptera > Acrididae > Schistocerca > Schistocerca cancellata. The sequence continues at coordinate 727,869,364 of NC_064631.1, forward strand.
TGGTAGAAACGAAATATTTCCTGAGGAAGCATGGAACATTGCTCCTCCTTCAATTTACTTCAAGGCCTACAATGCATTCTTAGACTTTAAGCGGATAACTGAGTTAAGAGGTGATTCGAAAATTAGTCCTTACAGCTTCATTAATTCGTATCCCATTTATGTTATTAATATGACCAAGAGGCGAAATGTTGTAGCGGCAAACAAAACAAGTATGAAGTTGTGCGCAAATTTTAATGCTAACATACCTGAAAACACTACTGCTTATATTGTGATGTATACCAAAAAGAATTTGATCTATGATGCAAAGCATGGTATAGTAAATGAAAGCTTTTAATACCTATTTTTAATGCCTCTCAGGCATTAAAAATTAAAAATTAAAAATTAAAAATGTATTTTATAAAAATTCTATGATGTGTCTGGGTTTTATGTTAATGTCTCCGTGTGTCATACCTTTGTAAACCATTTTTAATCCTATAATAGACCTAGAGTCTTCCCAACTTAGGATTTTGTTGTACCTTTCAGGCAAATTAACTTTAAGTTCATTCTCGAGTTCTAAAATGTATCCACTACCGAATTTCATTGTCTTGAACTCTATGTCTGTAATAAGATACTCATAATCTATTTCGAGATCTCGCAAATGAGTAAACGATGTTTGTGTGTTAAAACTATTGAGTTTTAGTAGAAGTTGTTGTTGTTGACTATTCATTTATTAAATATGTTTTTTTTAACTAAAAATTTATTTGTTCTAACAGGGTAACTGTATTTTTTAGAGTACTTATTATTTCTACAATAGAAGATGACTGTTTAGGGCAATTTATTTCAAACAAAGAAAGATCCATTTTCCCAGCTCTAACTACAGAATTAGTAAATTCGTTGTACTCATAGAATGTTTCCCCTTTGAAGAAATATAATAAACCATTTGTATATCTAAAAGATGAATCGATACTTGGAGGTAATCCCGGAAATTCTCTTGTAATTCTTCCATACCTTTTGCTTATTCCCTTACATTCGTCAACTTCTATATAGTAAACATCATCGAAAAATATGAAACTTTTGCCAGAATATGAATTTATTGCTGAATGTAACACTACATTTTTCCTTAATGAAAGGTTTGTTAATGATTGTGGATAACCATATTTCAACTTAAAGGATGGTATTTCCATTACATATATCTTGTTATCAATGAATAAAACAACATCTCCAGATGGTCTTTGGTAAGCTGCAGTAATATTTTTAAAGCCTTTTGGAAGAAATGTTAACCAATCATTTATGAGTTGCGGTGTCGTGTGTATATTTAAGTTATCCAAATCCATTACCCAAACCCATTTCTCATAATAAATATACAGAACCTGATCAACGATTAAAAAGTTCTTTATTTTCTTATTCAGTTTACATAGTTCTGGAGGATTTGAATCTTCCTCTCCTTCATCAGCATCATCGGTTTCAGCTTCATCTTTACCACTTCCTTCACTATCTTTTCCATACAAACTTTGAATTCCAAGAATATCATCTTTACTTAATTCAATATTTGAACTATTGTATATCGGATACATAATTGATGTATTTACACTTGAATGAGCTAGTCCTAGTGTATGACCAATTTCATGAACTAAAACAGCATAAAAGTTAATATTTTCTTTAGGAGTGTTTGTATCAATCTCAAAATACCAATCTTCATCTTGATCCATATGAATTTCTACAGCATTATTATTGATATCAGGGTAAAATGCATGACCTAACACACCTCCTTTACCATCAAACGGTTTTGAGCAAAAATGTTGGCCACTAGTTTCTTTTCTGTGTAAACGTCTTTTATTTGAAATAATAATGTCGCAATTCGATTGATCTTCTTCAAAAATCAAATCTGTATGTTCTTTCCAGCTATTAAAAGCTATTTCAGTTAATTCCTTCATTCTCTTTGATGAACCAGTGTAATACCATTTTATATTTTTCTTATTCCATTTATCAATATGTGAAGTAAAAGATAGTGCATGATCTTCAACGCCACATCTAGGTCTCCTTATCAGTTCTAAAGTTTCATCACTTATTTCACCTGTGGGTTTCAAATTAAACTTTTGTTGAAATAGTTTTAAAGCATTCTTTACATGTGAAAGTTCTGGAATATTTGCAGAATCTGGTTCAAGATACCCAAAATCATGTAAGTATTTGATTACTTCTTCATCAGCAGCGACAAATCCACTAAATATTAATGTTAGGATGATTGTTTTCATTTATTAACTGTGTGTAATTACTTTTCAGTATCCCCAAGGTAGTGTGTCAATTATTCCATCTGTCTCCTTCAAGACCATTCGTTTGTCATAGGTTACTTTGAACTCTTTAACCATAAGCTTATTTATCAATCTTTTATTTTTCTTATCTCTAGTTATCATATTGTTATTTGTCGTTATTTTATCACTGGTGCCATATATCAGTTTACCCATTGTCTTCATGTTAATTTTCAAACTATTTTCGTAGTTGAGGGTAAAACCTTTTATTTTCGTCGCACGTTTGCCTTTTAGGGTTTCATAAGCATAACTTTTTGGACCAGTGCTTATCCACTCTGTGATATAATCATCCTTTCCCAACTCATCTGTCCATTCTCCTAACATACACCCTGTTTCTACAGTATTCGTACCATCATCAATGTATACAACACTATCAGTATCATAGTATACAACCTTATCTCCTAATCTGTCTAGCATCTCATACAATCGTATCCTAGCATTGGAGGTGGTGAAGGCTGCTATAAATATATTGGTGGCATTACTATCCTCTACATATTCGTCAGTGTACTTGTAGGTAACCTCAATCATATCTTCATTGATGAAGATCACATTAGATATCTCTATCTTATCATCTAGAAGTAATTCATACCAGCGTTGCGGATCAGTGATGAACTCGCTTTGTGTCACATTTTGTCTTTGGCCAAATTTACCCCATAGAGAATTTAAACAAATCTTGGCGACAGCACGTTTTCCGGGATTGGGTTCGATTCTGTCAATGTCAAGCTCTATACCTTGTTTTTCTTTAATGGCTTGGACATATTCCTCTTTTGATTTGTAATCGTCTTCCCAAGGGCTAGTTTCTAGCTTTATTTTCATGAAAGTTTTAATGTAATCTCTGAACAGGGCATTACTTTTATTTTTAAAATTCCACACGTCGTAAGTTTCAAGTATTTTGTAACCTTTTTCGATAGCTTTATTTATTTCTACAGTAGTCCATGTGCCTGTGAAAACTCTCTCTTTGTTGTTGTGGTTGCAACGCTCTGTCGTCTTATCAGCACACTTGGCGCAGAGAGCAAACAACAATTTTTCTTGCTTAATGGGAAGTACGGGGTGATAAAGACCTTTAGGAGCTAGTACCTTGCATTTGACCAAACCAAACCATTCCTTGTTGTATTCTTTTGGTTTCAATATTTTAGTAGAATGGCCAACAGGATACCAATCGTAGAACATTACAGTTGGATACAAAGAGCATATGTCTATATACTGCATTTTCTTTGAAGTCACTTTCAGTTTTGCGGCATTTGTTCGCCCACCGAAAAAGGCGTCTCTAGGCTTTAATGGTTCCACAACGTTGATCGTTTTATTTAGGGCTTGTTTGTAAGCTTTGGATTTCTTCCACTCACAAGACCACATCTCAACTACATTGTAACCTGCATTTCTCAGTGTGTTAGTTCGGTCCATAGTTTTAGTAAACAAATCATCCATAGTTTCATTGTTTACATTATTGATGGTGTCGGGGTTGTAACAGTCGGGGCATCCATGGCAGAAACAACCGTGATATTGATAAACTGTTTTACTGGTTTTATCATAACCATCAACTTTAGCACCACATATGTTTACTTCACCACCATTTAGTGCGTGACGTACATTAGGGTACATATTCAACCAGGCTATGGATTCTTTACTAAACATTTCCTTCTTATCGTCTTTCACTACTGCAATAGTATTTTCTTGGAGATACTTTGATCTATAAATAGCCATACATACACTAGCGATGGTTACGTATTGGTAAGGATCTATATTGGCAATCTCTAAAAATGATTTCCTGAATTCAAGACACCCCCTACGCAATATATCAACGTCCGAATGACAGTACTCTGCTAGTTCCTTCTTAAAGTCAAATACATAGTTTTCTTTTACCTTATCACCGTGCCATTTTAAAAAGTCGTCATGTTGGCCATCTTTCATAGTGTTGACACCATAGAATTTGGTGGGTGGAATAGGTCCAACGTAATTTTGATTTTCTTTTGTATTGAAAAAGTGGGGAAAGTATCCTTTTTTAATTTCTTTTATACCAAACGTTTTCGGGAATGATGCTAAAGATCCTTGGATGAAATTCATGCTGTCAATTATTTTTATTCTTAAACGAGGTATTTCAAGCTGCATTATTTTAGACCCTGAGTAAATAGTCTTGGGTTTGATTCCATTTTTGATACAATATTGAAGAATAAAGTATGAGTCGTAACCTTTAGAATTATGAGCAATACATGTGTATCCTTTGTGGGCTTCGCTAATAAGCCATTGGCAAAACTCATCATTAGTTAGAAAATCTCGTCTATTGCCACTGAAATCATGAACGGCTACATAATTAGGGTTGTGCACACCAGTATCTTGCTCGGCTTCGTAATCGAAAAAGTAATATTTTTCAGTGTAACTACAGCTGGTACGCTTCTTCTCTGATTGTCCATTACATACACATGGCTCTCCACAAACACCGCCCTTTTGACCCTTGGGATACATATGGCATTTATGGTCAATGATCTTCACAGCATCCTGGCAATTTTCACACCATACGTAGCCGCAGTTGTGCTTCTTTGACCTTAGACAGATTTTGTTGCAAGTTTTACACTTGTACGTTGTTTCACAAACTTTTTGATGGTTTTTCAAACAATCTTTACCATAGCAGTATCTATTACACTTGTCGCAATATATCCTAACACGGTGTTTGTCTGCGAGTTTCTTGTGTTGAGGTTGTTTGCACAAATTACACACTTCTGTCTTGTCCTTTTTACACTTGTGTATGTCTTGGTTATTATAAGGTTTATCACACTTCTGACAGTAGTACGAGCTTCCAAAAAAGGCTTTCATGTTATTTATAGCGTCATAGTGATTGTCGTGGTGGTACAGATATATCGTAGTGTCCCTTTCTTTTCCAGAATGGATGATTGCATTGAAATGTGCTGCAGAAACAACCTTAATTTGAACATCCAAAAACTCTTCAGCATCCTGGATATCCTCTAAGGTGAACATATCTTCGCAATTCTTCCCCATCCTTATACATAGTTCCTTAGCCAACTCTTCTTGCAATTTCCTACCTTTCCTTATATAGATTAAGTCATTACTGGTGAGTTCCCTATCAAGAATGATGTTTGTTTCGTATGTCAATGCCGTAACTATAGCTCTTGGACCACACATATTGTCCTTATTATCTATTTTGTTAATACATCTTTTAGCCTTAACGTCTTTCTGAAGGTTGACTACTTTTTTGCCTTTATTACCACCGCCTCTGGGGATTTTATAAACTTGAAAGTCAAATCTGGTTGTATTTATATCTACATTTTCATTAGATGTAACAATTCTTTCAATTTGATTGAGTAAAAGGGAGGCGTTGATTTTCTGATTTCTTTTGGCCGAAATTGTATGGTGAAAATTTTCATTATCTGCGACTATTTTCATCTGATCTCCTGGACTGTAATTACTCATTTTCTTCACAGCTTTTATAGTTGCATGGACGGCTGCCCTAACAGCTTTCATTTGTTCAAGGGGTGTTCCTTTCAAATCTTTTACCTGTATGGTGTAGTTAGTTTGCCAAACGTTGAACGTCTTAAGAAAGGTACGGTTTCCTTCATGAATCTTAAAAGGAGATTTTTTCTCCACACATCGATCGAACAATTTTTGTTTGAATGGGAAAATTTGACCTAACTTCTCATTAATTACTATTTCTTTGCATGGTTGGTTTGCCTGTGGTCGAGGGGGTACTTTAGTTTCAAACAAGTCTTCAGCAAAGTTGAAGTGCCTGATTTTATCCAACCGTTCCTTCTCACTTCGTATCAAAGCCGTCAATCCGTTCTTTGAATGAACCATTGAGTAGCCCTTAATTCCGTTCTCCCTTGCAAATCGTTTCAGTTGGCGAACAGTCATTGCCGACAGTTCTTCATTTGTATAATTAAATAAATCATTATTCATAGCCTTGGACGTTGCATTGGTCACAGCTTCAGCAAGATCCACCTTCTTCATCTTGTAGAAACCTGTAATTTTGAGCTCCTTAGCCAGAGCCCTTAGTTCTTTAACAGTTGCGCTGTTGCGGCGCATACCATTTTGATTGTTGTATTCCATTTATTAACTGTCTTATATTTTATTTATATTTTTCATTTTTATAAACTCTATAAATTTTTGACTTATGGTAGGTGCGAGCATTAAATATTAAAGACTTTGGATAAGAAGTTGTGGTACTTAAGTACCTTTAAACGAAAAAGGCGTTGGATGAAAAGTTGTGGTTCTTTAGTACCTTTATACGTGACTTCAAAAGTATTTTCAAATTTAATGGTCTTTTGACCCATTAAATAAAATTTTTTGAAATTTTATTTTTATTTTCGGGAAAAATTAATGGTTCTCTGTTACCTTCTTTAATGGTTGCATAATTAATGGTTCTTTAATACCTTAAAAAGGAATTTATCTTACATTTTGATATATATATTTTTTAAATTAGTGGTTGTTTAGAACCTTTAAATTGCTGGTCAAGTTACGGTTCTTTAGTACCATTTCTCAGTTGTTTTTCTTTTGAAAATAATGGTTCCTTAGTACCTTAAGTTTGGACCTGTACTTTTTGATGCCATTTATGGCTGATTGGTACCTTAATGGTTGTATGATGATGGTTAAAGGTCACTGGAGACCATTATTTAAGCATTGTTTTTTATGGAATATTTTTAATGGTTGGTGTGGCCATTATATAAATTCTTATTGGCTGTTTGGATGTTTATGGTTACTTGAACCACTATTTTAGAGTATATTTTTTATGGTTGATGAGGACCATAATTATTGTCTGTCCCATACCTGCCCATATACTACTGCAATGGTCCCATAACAGTCCCCTGTGGCACGCCAGAGGTTACATTAACGTCTGTAGACGTCTCTCCATTGATAACAACATGCTGTGTTCTGTTTGCTAAAAACTCTTCAATCCAGCCACACAGTTGGTCTGACAATCCGTAGGCTCTTACTTTGTTTATCAGGCGACAGTGCGGAACTGTATCGAACGCCTTTCGGAAGTCAAGGAAAAGGGCGTCCACCTGGGAGCCTGTATCTAATATCTTCCGGGTCTCATGAACAAATAAAGCGAGTTTAGTCTCAGACGATCGCTGTTTCCGGAATTCATGTTGATTCCTACAGAGTAGATTCTGGGTTTCCAGAAATGTCATGATACGCGAGCAAAAAACATGTTCTAAAATTCTACAACAGATCGATGTCAGAGATATAGGTCTATAGTTTTGCGCATCTGCTCGACGACCCTTCTTCAAGACTGGGACTACCTGTGCTCTTTTCCAATCATTTGGAACCTTCCGTTACTCTAGAGACTTGCGGTGCACGGCTGTTAGAAGGGGGGCAAGTTCTTTCGCGTACTCTGTGTAGAATCGAATTGGTATTCCGTCAGGTCCCGTGGACTTTCCTCTGTTGGGTGATTCCAGTTGCTTTTCTATTCCTTGGACACGTATTTCGATGTCAGCCATTTTTTCGTTTGTGCGAGGATTTAGAGAAGGAACTGCAGTGCGGTCTTCCTCTGTGAAACAGATTTGGAAAAAGGTGTTTAGTATTTCAGCTTTACGCGTGTCATCCTCTGTCTCAATGCCAACATCATCCCGGAGTGTCTGGATATGCTGTTGCAAGCCATTCACTGATTTAACGTAAGACCAGAAATTCCTAGGATTTTCTGTCAACTCGGTACATAGAATTTTACTTTCGAATTCACTGAACGCTTCACGAATAGCCTTCCTGACGCTAACTTTGACATCGTTTAGCTTCTGTTTGTCTGAGAGGTTTTGGCTGCGTTTAAACTTGCAGTGAAGCTCTCTTTCCTTTCGCAGTAGTTTCCTAACTTTGTTGTTGAACCACGGTGGGTTTTTCCCGTCTCTCACAGTTTTACTCGGCACGTATCTGTCTAAAACGCACTTTACGATTGCCTTGAACTTTTTCCATAAACGCTCAACATTGTCAGTGTCGGAACAGAAATTTTCGTTTTGATCTATTAGCTAGTCTGAAATCTGCGTTCTATTACTCTTGCTACACCTTCCTCCCCTTTTTTATATTCCTATTTACTTCCATATTCAGGGATGATGCAACGGCCTTGTGATCACTGATTCCCTGTTCTGCGCTTACAGAGTCGAAAAGTTCGGGTCTGTTTGTTATCAGTAGGTCCAAGATGTTATCTCCAGGAGTCGGTTCTCAGTTTCACTGCTCGATGTAATTTTCGGATAGTGCACTCAGTATAATGTCACTCGATGCTCTGTCCCTACCACCCGTGCTAAACATCATGGGCTACACAGTTTTTCGGCCCAATTTCCACCCCTTTGATAGGCAGGTGATTCTTAACTCTACAACGATACTTTCCAGGATGTAAGTAAATGAGTGGCATGTCTGGTTGAAATCGGTCTAATGGTTTAAGAGGAGATGTGTAATACAAATTCATACATACATAAATACATACACTCATACCCACACTCACTCACACACACATACCCACTCACACACACACACACACACACACACACACACACTACTCACACACACACACACTACTACTATGTATAGATTTTCAATTTTAAAACCTTATTAAAGGGAATGGTAAGATGTCAATAAGCACTAAGTTTCCCAGTACTTAATATGTAAACTTGATGTTCCTAGTATTCGATATAGAAATCTTTGTACTTACTACAAAGTTCTTAAATACACTCGAACTGGGTGTAGTGCAGTAAGTATTAAGACAAAGCAAGTTTCGTAAATACGCTTGAACTGGGTGTAGTGCAATACGTATTAAGACAAAAGTGGAGGTTCTGTTCTCGCCGAGCCTTTCCTACCGGCATTGTTGCAACATGAAGTACTGTACATTCACGGTTCTGATAACATCGTTGAAAGTGGGTGGATGCAATTCTTATCACTGTCGAGAGACTGCTGTCTCCGTTCAGTGCGCAGATGCGTGACCATTCCGATTACGCGGTGCTTTCCGATTTCCCTACTCTCAAAACTTTCTGTGCTAACGTAGTATTTTGTCGAAGAATGAAGCCCTGGTCTTCATCATTCGCAGTACACTGTGATATTAAGCGATGTTCTACGACGGCAGGCATCCCGGCAAAGGAAATAAGGTAAATGTGCTAAGTTTATAGAAGGAAAAGGACTAGTTCATTGTATGGTACTTACGCTTCATCTTTATAGCTCTCCTATGTTCTCCGTTTTCCACACATGCAAACAATGCCTACGAGTTTTCCAGGTTAATGTAATATTATTGTTGTTGGTGTTATTGTTGTTGTTGTAGTCTTCAGTCCAGAGACTGGTTTGATGCAGCTATCCTATGCAAGCACCTTCATCTTCAAGTACCTACTGCACCCTATATCCCTCTGTACCTGCTTAATCTATTCATCTCTTGTTCTACCTCTACGATTTTTACCCTCCACGCTGCCTTCCAATACTAAGTTGGTGATGCCAGAGAACATGTCCTATCAACCGATCCCTTCTTCTAGTCAAGTTGTGCCACAAATTCCTCTCTCCCCAACTCTGTTCAGTACCTCCTCATCAGATACGTGATCTACCCACCTAATATTCAGCATTCTTCTCTAGCACTATTTTTCGAAACCTTCTATTCTTGTCTAAACTATCATCAATGTTTCACTTCCAAACATGGCTACACTCCATACAAATATTTTCAGAAATGACTTCCTGACACTTAAATCTATACTCGATGATAACTAATTTCTCTTCTTCAGAAACGCTTTCCTTGCCATTACCATTCTACATTTTATATCCTCTTTACTTCGCCCATCATCAGTTACTTTGCTCCCCAAACAACAAAAGTCATGTACTACTTTAAGTCTCTCTTTTCCTAATCTGATTCCCTCAGCGTCACCTGATCTGATTCCAATATCCTCATTTTGCTTTTGTTGATATTCATTTTGTTTGCTCCTTTCAAGATTCTGTCAGTTCCGTTCAACTGCTCTTCCAGGACCTTTGCTGTCACTGACAGAATTATAATGTCATCAGCAAACCTCAAAGTTTTTATTTGTTTTCCATGGATTTTAGTTTCTACTCCAATTTTTTCTTTTGTTTCCTTTACTGCTAGTTGAGTATAGAGATTGAAATAACGTCAGGGATAGGCTACAAACCTGTCTCACTTCCTTCCCAGCCACTTCTTCCCTTGCATGCTTGCATGAGCCTTGACTCTTATAAGTGCCATTTGGTTTCCGTAAAAATTGTAGATAGCCTTCATTCCATGTTTTCGAACCCCACCACCTTTAGAATTTGAAAGGGAGTATTCCAGTCAACATTGTCAAAAGCTTTATCAAAGTCTACAATTGCCAGAAACGTAGGTTTGCTTTCCTTTAGTCTATCTTCCAAGATACGTCGTAGGGGTAGTATTGCCTCACGTGTTCCAGCATTTCTACGGAATCCAAACTAATCTTCCCCGAGATCGGTTTCTCCCAATTTTTCCATTCGTCTGTAAAGAATTTGTGTTAGTGTTTTGCAGCCGTGACGGTAAACAGATACTTTGGTAATTTTCATACTTGTCAACACCTGCTTTCTTTGGGACTGGAATTATTATATTCTTCTTGAAATCTAAGGGTATTTCGCCTGTCTCATACGTCTTGCTTAGAGTTTTGTCAGGGCTGGCTAACCTAAGGCTATCAGTAGTTCTAATGGATTGTTGTCTACTCCTGGGGCCATGTTATGACTTAGGTCTTTCAGTGCTATGTCAAACTCTACACGCATTATCATATATCCCTTTTCATCTTCATCTACGACCTCTTCCAGTTCCATAACATTGCCCTCAACTACATCGCCCTTGTATATACCCTCTATATACTCCTTCCACCTTTCTGCTATTCCTTCCTTGCTTAGAACTGGCTTTCCATCTGAGCTCTTGATATTCATACAAGTGGTTCTTTTTTCTCCAAAGGTCTCTTTAATTTTCCTTTAGACAGTAACTATCTTTTCCCTAGTGATGTCCCCTAAATCCTTACATCTGTCCTCCACCTATCCCTGCTTAGCCATTTTGCTCTTCCAGTCGATATCTTTTTTGAGACGTTTGTATTCCTTTTCCCTTCCTTCATTTACTGCATTTTTATATTTTCTCCTTTCATCAATTAAATTCAACATCTCTTCAGTTACCCAATGATTTCTACTACCCCCCGTCTTTTTACCTACTTGATCCTCTGCTGCCTTTACTATTTCGTCTCTGAAAGCTACTCATTCTTTTCTACTGTATTGCTATTCCCTGTTCTTGTCAATCGTTCCCCAATGCTGTCTCTGAGACGCTCTATAGCCTCTGTTTTTTCAGTTTATCCAGGTCCCATCTCCTGAAATTCCCACATTTTTGCTGTTTCTTCAGTTTTAATCCACAGTTCATAACCAATAAATTGTATCAGAGTCCACATCTGCCACTAGAAATGTCACACAATTTAAGATCTGGTTCCTAAAACGCTGTATTACCATTACATAAACTATCTGAAACCTTCCAGTGCCTCCAGGCATCTCCCACGTGTACAACCTACCTTCATGATTGTTAAACCAAGTGTTAGATGTGATTAAGTTATGCTCTTGGCAGAATTCTACCAGGCGGCTTCCTCTTTCGATTCATACCCCCATTTCATATTCCCGTACTGCTTGTCCTCTTCTTTTTCATTCTATCGATTTCCAGTCACCCATGACTGTTAAATTTTCGTCTCCCTTCACTATCTGAATAATTTATTTTACCTCATCATACATTTCTTCAATCTCTTCGTCATCTGCAGAGCTAGTTTGCATATTAACTTGTACTACAGTAGTAGGCGTGAGGTTCGTATCTATTTTGGCTATAATAATGCATTCACTATGCTGTTCATAGTAGCTTATACGGGCTCCTATTTTCTACTCATTACTAAACCAACTCCTGTATTACCCCTATTTGATTTTGTATTTATAACCCTGTATTCACCTGACAAGAAGTCTTGTTTGTTCTACCACTGAATTTCACTAATTCTTTATGTATCTAACTTTAACCAATTCATTTCTGTTTTTAAATTTTGTAACCCACGTTTCCGATTAAGGGATCTGACATTCCTCGCTCTGATCCGTAGAACGCCAATTTTGTTTCTCCTGGAAACGACGTCCTCCTGAGTGGCCCTCGACAGGAGATAATGAGGGACTACTTTACCTCCAGAATACTTTAGCCAAGAAAACGTCATCATCAATTAACCATACAATAGAGTTGCATGCCCTCGGGAAAAATTGCGGCTGTAGTTTCCCTTTATTTCTGCCGTTCGCAGTATCAGTACTGTTATCTCGTTCATAATGATTCGTTTCAGTAAATGGTCTTACTGTTTATAAATCTGTAGTAAATTCTCACAAAATACCTGCATATTTGGAGGAAGATTGAGGCAGTTGGAGTTTTTACGGAATATACTGCTTAACTTTCGTTGTATCTTCCACAGTGCTGATGGTCACAGCGTTTGCTTTCCGACTTCTCACAATGATTAATTAATGTTTAAATTACACGCTCACACAGCGTGTGATGGAGGGGGCGGGGACGCTTCCCCTGGTCGGCGGCCGGGGCTTCTGCTGCTTTGCCGGGAGCCGCTACGGCCGCTGTCCACGTGGTCGCCGAAAGGTCTGAGGTCTGTCCACGTGGTTTTTGACACTGCACACTGGACCCGGTAGTGACGTCCGCGAGCCGTTGACGGCTACGAAGTATGGAAGTGTTGTTGTAAAAATAAGATTCGAACAGAGGTTATTTATATAGCATTTTATTTAGGCTACCAGTTTCAGCTCCTCAACAGAGTCATCTTCACGTCCTACAGCAGGAATGGCAGAAAGCGTCCAGTCGTAAATGCATGTAGTATGGAACCAAAATTTGATCTTGGTTTCCATAGAAGACTTCAGGAGCAATGTGTGCTCTTCATACATGTAGCAACAGCTATCAAACGAAACTTGGATCGTGTAAAGTGAGAAGTCTGGGTTCGAGTCCCAGATCGGCACAAATTTTCACTGTCGTCATCCCTTAGACAGCGGATAATTGTTCGTATTAACAGTTGAGAATAGATTTCACGTATTTTAGAATGTCTGTAGATACCTCAGTGCCTGTTTCTTCCTACATGCAGACATCGCTGTTCTTACAACACGGGCATTGCATGTCGTATTTATCCGCCGATATCAGGCAGCCACTTTGAATTAAGATGTCCTCTTCTGTGAGGGAATTATACAGTGTGTGTGTCTAAGTACAGGTTGCGTCACAGGAACGACGACATAGTGAAGTTCGGATGTCACCGGGAGTCGTGCACGGACAGCCAAACTGCCGCTGTCACGGTAACTCAGCGCCTGCGGTCAGGGGTTTAGCTGTGTTATGGGCTAAACGCTGAACTTGAACAAGCATCGTGTGGCGTCCGCCCCGAACAAATACAACGACACTAACGAACAAAATGAGATCATTAATAAAACCGTTAAGGAGACCACTCACGTAAAGTGGCAAATCTGGGTTCGGTTCCCGCATAAAATTTCACTCTCGTTATTCCATTATATAGCTGACAGTTGTTCGTATTCACAACAGCGAATACATATCTTTTATTATATAACGGCTGTAGTCACTGCAGGACATATATGCATGCCCGAACGAACACTGCGTTGTTCTGCTCTATAAAACAGGCAGTGCAATATCGTGAAACTGGCAAATATTTTTCATTAATTTATAACCCTTACAGTTAGCTTTTAAAATAACGTAAATCATATACGACACTCAGTCTGCAGTAAGGAAGTGGCCGAATAACAGTGGCCGATTAACAGTGATACACTCTAATGATAAACTCAGGAATTAAATTTGAAAATTATTACTTTTTTGTTATTTTATTTAGCACATTAAGCACGCAGTAAATCAGTTTTTCACACAGCGTTACGAGTGTGTCTCTCTCCAACCATTTGGTTACTTATGTTTGAATTGTGCACCACAAATACACGAAGTTTTCAAAGCACCGGTCACAATAAATTTTATTAGGATAAAAGGTCCTTATGTTCTTTTACAATGTCTAAATTCTGTTTCAACGTTCAGTCTCATCACGCATTTCTGCAGCAGAGTCGCTGCCGGCATTCATTTGCTGTTGTTAGACCAGTTGATTTCAGCACATTGTTTTGTCCAGTGAACATCATGTACACGGCGTCATATGAATGCAACATGACGTCAATTGACTCTCCTATTTCAAATATTACAACACACGGAAGCAAAAATAGTCTGTGTTGTTAATTCGCTTCATGTTTCTCATTAAATTTCTGGACCAATAATAGACGTTTCGATTCCGTGCTGGGGTCTTCTTCAGGGCTCTTCTGAGGTCCTTGATTAGCTGTACTGTTCAGTGTCGATCACTGAAAAAAGAGTTTGAAGAGGAACGTGACATGTTGTAGCAATGCAGAAGATTTTGCTTCCAATGACAATGGCCACGAAACCATGCGGAATTATAGCAACATTGTTCTTGTTGTTGTCCTCAGTCCGAAGACTGGTTTTACGCAGATCTCCATGCTACTCTATCCTGTGAGAGCCTCTCCATCTCCGAATAACTACTGTAGCCTATATCCTTTTGCATTTGACCACTGAATCATCTCTTGCTCTTACTTTACAATCTTTACCCCGTACGCTTCCCTCCAATACTAAGTTAGCGATTCCTTGGCGTCTCAGAATGTGTCCTGTCAACCGACCCCTTCTTTTGGTCAAGTTATAGCACATACTTCTTGTCTCACCAGTTCTGTTCAGTACCTCTCATTAGTTACGTGATCTACCTATCTAATCTTCAACAATTTTCTGTAGCGCCACATTTCAAAATTTTCTATTATTTTCTAAACTTTTTATCGTCTATGTTTCATTTTAATATATGGCTACACTCCATACACATACTTTCAGAAAAGACTTCCCGACACTTAAATCTATACTCGATGTTAACAAATTTCTCTTCTTCAGAAACACTTTTCTTGACACTGCCTGTCTACCTTTTTTATCCTCTCTACTTCGACCATTATCAGTTATTTTGCTGCCCAAATAGCAAAACTCTCCTACTTCTTTAAGTGTCTAGTTTCCTAATCTAAATTCCTTTCCGTCACCTGATTTAATTCCGCTAGGTTCCATTATCCTTGTTATGCTTTTGTGTTGTTCTTATATCCTTCTCCCAAGACAACGTCCATTCCGTTCAACTGCCCTTCCAAGTTCTTTGCTATCTCTGAAAGAATTACCGTGTCATCAGAAAACGTCGAAGTTATTATTTCTTTTCCCTGATTTTTAATTCCTATTCCAAATCTTTCTTTGGTTTCCTTTACTGCTTGTTCGATGTGCAAATTGAATAACATCGGTGAAAAACTACAACCCTCTCACACGCCCTTGTCAGCAGCTGCTTCCCTTTCATGCCCCTCAACTCTTATAACTGCCGTATGGTTCCTGTACAAGTTGTAAACAGCCTTTTGCTTCCTTTATTTTACCCCTGCTACCATTAGAATTTGAAAGAGAGTACTTCAGTCAAAATTGTCAAAAGTCTTCTCTGAATCTACAAATGATGTAAATGTGGGTTTTTCTTTCGTTAACCTACTTTCTAAGATAAGTCGTAGGGTCAGTATTGCCTCTCCTGTTCGTACTTTTCTCCAGAATCCGAACTGATCTTTCTTTCTTCCCAGAGATCAGCTTCTATCAGTTTTTCCGTTCTTTTGTAAAGAATTCTTGTTATTTGCTACCATGACTTGTTAAACTGACAGTTCTGTATTTTTCACACTTGTCAGCAACTGCTTTTTAAAAAAAAATATTGGAATTATTACATTCCTCTTGAAATCTGAGGGTATTTCGCCTGTCTCATACACCTTGCACACCAGATGGAAGAATTTTATCATGGCTGGCTCTCCCAAAGCTATTAGTAGTTTTGACGGAACGCGTCTAATCACAGGGCCTTGTTTTGACTTTGATGTTCCAGAGCTCTGTCAAATTCTTCACACTGTATCATATCTCATCTCATCTTCATCTGCGTCCTCTCCCCTTGCTACATTACTGCCTTCAAGTTTATCTCAACTCTATAGACCATCTATATACTCCTTCACTTTTCAGCTCTCTGTTCTCTGCGTAGAACTGGTTTTCATTTGAGCTCTTGGTATTCATACTGCTGCTTCTCTTTTATCCAAGGGCCTCTTTAATTTTCCTTTAGGCAGTAGCTATCTTCCCCTTGTGGAATATGCTTCTATATCCTTACATTTGTCCTCTAGCCGTACCTCCTTAGCCATTTTGCACTTCCTGTCAATCTGATTATTTAAACATTTCTATTCCCTTTTGCGTGCTTCACTTGCTGCCTTTTCTCAGTTAAATTCAATATTCTCCAGTGCTGTCCAATGATTTGTACTAGGCCTTGTTTCTTTTACCTATTTGATCCTCTGCTGCTTCACTATTCCATCTCTTGAAGTACCCATTCGTCTTCCACTGTATTCCTTTCGCCAGTTCTAGTTAACCATTGCCTAAAGATCGCTCTGAAACACTCAACAACCTTTGGTTCTTCCAAATTATTCCAGACCCTATCTCCTTAATATCGTACCACTTTCCAATTTCACGGAACCGCGTGACTGCTACGGTCGCAGGTTCGAATCCTGCCTCGGGCATGGATGTGTATGATGTCCTTAGGTTAGTTAGGTTTAAGTAGTTCTAAGTTCTAGGGGACTGATGACCTCAGGTGTTAAGTCCCATAGTGCTCAGAGCCATTTGAACTATTTTCCAATTTCATAAGTTTTAATTTATCGCTCATAACCAATAAATTGTGGTCAGACGCCACATCTGCACCTGTAAATGTTTTATAAATTAATATCTGGATCCGAAACCTCTGTCTTACCAGTATATAATCAATCTGTAACCCTCTGTTGTCATCATGTCTCTTCCACGTGTACAACATTCTTTTATGATTCTTAAAGCAGGCGTAAGCAATAATTAAATTACGCTCTGTGCAAAACTATACGTGGGGCTTCCTCTTTCATTCCTTTCCTCCAGTCCATGTTCGTCTACAATTTTTCCTTCTCTTCCTTTTCCTGCTATCGAATTCTAGTCCCCCATTACCATTAAATTTTCGTCTTCCTTATCTACCTGAATAATTTACTTTACCTCGTCATACGTTTTTCAATCGCTTCATCATTTGCGGAGGTAGTTGGCATTTAAACCTGTACTATTGTGCTAGGCGTGGGCTTCGTGTCTATGTTGGATAAAATAATGCGCTCCCTTGCTGTTCATGGTAGCTTACCTGCATTCCTATTTTTTACTCATTATTAAACGTACACCTGCATTAGCCCTTATTTGATTTTGTATTTACAACACTGTGTTCACTTTAGCAGAAGTCGTGTTCATCCTGCGTTCGAACTTCATTAATTCCCACTGTGTCCAACTTCAACCGACCTATTTCGCTTTTGAAATTTTCTAAGCTACCTGCGTGATTAAGGGATTTAACATTACACGCCCCAGTCTTCTGAATGCCAATTTTGTTTCTCCTGATGATGACATCCTCTGGTGTAGTCCCCACCTGGAGATGCGAATGGGCTACTATTTTACTTTCGGAATGTTTTACCAAACAGGATACCATCATCATTTAACCATGTAGTAGAGCAGCATACCCTTGGGAAAATTTACGGGTGTAATTATCCTTAGCTTTCAGCTATATGCAGTACCAGCAAAGCAATGCCGTTTTGGATGATTTTACAAGACCAGATCAAACAATCAACCAGACTGTTGCCCTACAACTACCGAAAAAGCTGCTGGCCCTCTTCAGGGGCCTCTCATCAGATACCCCTCGATTGTGGCTGCACCTATGGTATGGTCACCTGTATCGCTGAGGGACGCAAGCCACCCCACTGCCGGCAAGGTCCATGGTTCATTGAGAGGGGTGGTGGGTGGGGGGGGGGGTAGGGGAGGGGGTGCTGAGAACAACATAAGGTTGAGTTAAAACAAATGTTTACATTAGTTATCCGTGAAACAGTTTACCTGCATTTGTGTTTGTACCAATATCGAGAAACGTCAATGAGACTGTTACGGTGTCCATAGTGTCTACACAAGCCGTCTCTCCTTTGCAGATTCCGTGCAGGATACGGTGGCCGATGCGCAGTGAGCAATTTTCGTTCAAAGCTCTGGGAGAGTTCATTCGTTTGTTCGGAAGTGGAAGCCGAAAGCGTTCGCCACCTTTCAGCCGATCGACAGTGACAGAATCGAGCCGCTTACTTGTAGCTTTATAAGTACATTCGTGACGATGTGCCCATCATTTCGTTAATGGCCATAGTTACTGTGATATTTACGTGGAAGTAAGGCACTTTGCAAAATTCGAAAAAGTTTTCAATGAAAAAAATAGAGATTGCTAGGGTTTTGTGTTTGGTGCATTTTACTTAATATGTCGTTGCGTATGAAATTAAGCTAACATATTGAATTCTTCTTTAAACTAAGGAGGAGGTCTCTGTCACAGATTTCGAGAAAATGTATCTGACGTCGCACACTAATTTACGATAAAGTCGCGCCAGGGATAAAACCAGAGTTAAATATCCACGACATTCCTCATATTTCGGAAACGATTTGTGACATCGGAAGGACAGTGCTAGCATGCAACAAGAAGAGTATTTTTCCATACGGCTATTATGCAAAACTTCATTATCTAACATATTCTTCCACTAACTAAAGACTTTTCTATGACAGAATGTAATTTTTAAGGTCCATCGATATCTGCTGAAACGAGAAATACCATGGGTATTACATAAGTGAAGACATTACACATTTGTTTTGTACCAAGGATGTGCTTTTTCATAAGCTGTAGACCTTACTTTTCCCGAAAATGGTTCAAATGGCTCTGACCACTATGGGACTTAACATCTGAGGTCATCAGTCCCCTAGAACTTAGAACTACTTAAACCTAACTAACCTAAGGACAACACACACATCCATGCCCGAAGCAGGATTCGAACCTGCGACCGTCGCGGTCGCGCGGTTCCAGACTGAAGCGCCTAGAACCGCTCGGCCACCGCGGCCGGCTTACTTTACCTCAGTTCCTCACTTAATATGTTTGATAAACTGAATGTTTCAGAATATTTTCACAGCTGCATCTGCATAACATATTACTAAGGCAAGGATGTGTAAATTTCACTGTGTTTGGGCAAAAGAAGAAAAATTTTAATATGGTAACAAGGGAAATGTGTAAGTTTTACTCAAATTGTGCACTGCCGTCTGCGTATATGCCAGCCACAGTGTTCTGCGTGGGCTATACACTAAGTATGTTGTCAGATCTTCTCTGCTGAGTCACTTTTTCAAAACTTTAAAGTCGGTCAGCTTTGTCACCTGCTGCACCATGTGTATTATGTCCAGACACTTTTTATTTCCTTCTGAGAGCGGATAGGAATGGCCTGTCTCGTATATATGCCTGTCTGCTGTTGATTTCACTTAACTGCCTAGTCTATTGACGTCTTTCTATTACTCATATTTCATCAGAAATTTCTCCCAGTCTGTCGACTGTATCCTGCGATCCATGATGTACATTTTATTTGTTCGAAGAGATTTTGGGATTGCAGCCAGTCATCGTAAACTTCACTCCCTGATATTTCAACTGGACACCTGCAAATCATTTTTAGATGAAGTTTACGATGACCGGCTGCAATCTCGAAATCTCTTCCAACATCTAATTCGCCAGCACAATTTGAAATTTTATATTTTGTTTCATATACTCACTTGTTACTATTTTCTTATTTCCAATGGCGTGTTTCAACCTTTATCTGATGTAGCTTTTCCCTTGGAATACTAACTTCACATTATATCATGAATAAAACGTTCTCGGTTTTCAAGCCGCGTCAATTCGAACAAAACCCTCGAGCTTTCGATGGCCATCTCCACCATCCTCGTCAGCAGTTCACTGACTGCCGGGGCTGCTTCTTTTTTTTTCCTTTATTGTATTTCAATTCCCCATCGGGGTGGGCTGGCAGCAGCATATGTGCTGCTCTTCAGCCGTAAGACATAGAACAAACAATAGAAGACATGTAAAAATAACAAGGAGAAAACATGGCGAACATAGATATAAAAAAGGGGGAACATCATGGAAGACAATTGGCGAAAAAGGGGCGACTGTAAAATAGAGATAAAAACCGTAAAAGAGTAGCACACGCAAAAAACAACACACTGGGACACCTAAAAGAACACAAGGGACAGTATGACTGGAGTATAAAAGTATCGACGCGTGGCATAGCACAAAACAAACACTGACAGTAACACTAAGTATAAGGCCAGCACACAATTAAAATCACACCTCTCGATGCACAGGAGAAACAGCACTAAACACAACGCTGACGTGGCACACTGACGATGATCAAAACGGAGGATCTGCCAGGCGCAAGGAGATGAGGGAGAAGGGAAGAAGGGTGGGAGGCGAAGAGAGGGGGGAGATGGGTGGGAGGCGCGCCGAAGAGGGCCAAGTAGGGAGGGATGTGGGAGGGAAAGGGGCGAGGAGGGGGTGCAGGGTCACAGTGGGGGGGAGGAGGAAAATCCGTTCTGGGGGAAGGAGGGGAGAGGAAAAGGGGGGCCTTGGGGACGGGGAGAACAAGGCCAGGTTATAGTTGGAAGGAAGGGTATATATCATGGCGAAGTTCATCATCCGGGAGGGGGCGGCGCTGGAAATTGTCCTGATGAACACTGGGGCTGCTACGGTTTCTCGCTTATATAGGCATGATGACATCATCAGCAGTCAATCAGATAGACCCAATGTGGCGCGCGCCCGTAAGTCGACCCGGGCAGCTAGCGGAGCTGTTGCCCCTGGCAGCACCGGTGGGCGCTACGTTTGAAACTGCCGCTCCCGCGTCGCGCATCTGTCTTTGCTTTCTTTCGATGTTCAACGCCTGCCCCCATGTCCTGTTGAGTGTGTACCCCCGGTCTCTGTTGAAATTGTTGTTGTTTAAACGAATCTCAGCTGCTTCCTTTGTAACGGAGTCCCAACAATAGATGCATGAGCCAACACTTTTGTACTTTCGAGCTGTATTTTATGTCCGTTTCCTAGGCAATGCTCCGCTATGGCCGACTTGTCAAGCTCCCTTTGTTTTATATGGCGCTTGTGCTCAGTACAACGCTCAGAAACCGTGCGAATTGTTTGTCCGATATACATGCTGCCACATTCACAGGGTACACCATACACGCCGGACACTCGAAGAGCAATGTCGTCTTTAATAGGGTGCAACATATCTCGTATCTTGGGGACGGGCTGGAACACTGGTCTTAGCCCATGTTTCTGCAGCAGACACCTAACTTGCTGCTACTTGCTCCACAGTATGGCAGGAATGCAGTTCGTTTGGCCTCTTCTACTGATTCACCAGGGTCTTTCGTCGGAGGCCCTTGAAAGCGTTTGCGATGTCTCTTTTGCTGTATCTATTTCCAACACGTTTTATGTTCTGCAATTCAGACTATGGGTGGTCGTCGTCAGAGATAATCTTGGCTCTATGAACCAACTTGTTCAGGACCCCTTTCTTGTGTACAGGGCGGTGGAGACTATTGTCGTTCAAGTACCGATTAGTGTGTGTTGGTTTCCGGTACACAGAATGACCAACCCGACCTCCTGCCTTCCGCTCAATCAAAACATCCAAGAATGATAGCTTGCCGTGCTTCTCCATCTCGACAGTAAATTTAATGTTTTGATGGACACCATTCATGTGAACGACGAACTGTTGTAGTGTTTTATTCATGTATGCTGTCACGAAAGACTCCGAATTCACGTTCTATCGTTTAAATACTTGGAGATTTTTTTATTATACTATCTTCTTCACTCTAACTCACTCTACTTTTTCTTTTTTACTCTTCTTATTGATAAGCACATTCACCACATTTATGTCATAACTGTTGTGCATTGCTTCCTGCTTAATAAGGTTCAATCCATTCAGAGTACCCGTTATGTGTATTGCATCATTTGGTGCACTGTGTACTGAACTTCTGAACGTAGCTGCAATAATATTCGTGGGTGACATCATTCGCTTCTAAATCAAGATCTGTGGTAGAAGGCCGCCTAAATACTTTAAGCGTCCATATTATCGTGTCATATGGTATGTGGGTCTGAAAATTGAAAGACATTGCTACTGTCATGATATATGGTGAAGTCAATCGTTTAGTGGTACCATTAAATTTATTGACAATCTTAAGAATGTCATTTTCAGTTCCATGAACAAAGTTTCGTCAGCATCCATTTTGTACTAACCAATGATATGCATTAAAGAACTGATTTATTTTAAATGGTTATCTTTTAAAGCGGTAGTGGAAATGTTGTACCCGAAATACTTTATCAAACATCTATTTTTTTCTGAATTTAAAGTTCATACTACACGAGCTGCAATAAAAATTTAAATTTGTGGTAAGATCTTATGGTGCCAAACAGCTTAGGTCATCGGTCCCTAAGTTTACACGCTTCTTAATCTAACTCCAACTAACTCACGCAACGGCCAACACCCACACCCGTGCCCTAAGGAGGACTCGAACCTCCACGGGGGAGCCGCGCGGACCGTGACAGGAGGCACCAGACCGCGCGGCTGAGCTGCAATAGCCATGAATAAGTAGATAATTTCTTATTTTTATACCGCCACGTTTTCTACATTTTTAATGTTACGCTAACTTGTTGTTAGTGTTATCTGCATCCGCTGTTGAGGTCGCTTAAGTTGGTGGTAAGGTGGTTCGAATGCTGGAGGTGTTGGCGCAACAATAAGATGTAGATTGTCATATTTCACAAATGGTTAAAAAAAGTAGAAAGAAATATTTGCACAGAATTCCATCTTAGTATTGAATGACCGAAACCCATTTCCTTCCCCCTCTTTGTTAGTTACACAAATATGAGATTATAGTGTATGTCCAAGTTTGTTTCGCATCTGTTGTTACATCTAATCAGATCTTTATAAAGAAATTCCCTTTTCCTTCTTTCTTAGTGAAATGTAACTACCTTTGAGGAAATAAAAATGTAGTACTTCACTCTGAGAACACTCTGTAAGTCATCATTTTTATATATTTTATTTCTTCTATGTAAATAGTAATTGTTAGATTCCTATGGCATTTTGTCTCTGTACGCGACATTCAGTTTTCACCTGAAAATGGCCTAAACAGCCGATATCAGGCACGTGAGCAAATAAATAATGTTTTGCAGAACATTAGAAAAGTCTTTCCTTCACAATATTGTTGTCACGTACTACCAAGCATATACGAAAAAATTAGTTAAGGATAACTTAGAGTGGACCAACAAACAATGCGGAATTGACGCTAAGCATTGCAGAAAGATTGAACCGGGCGCTAGTTTTCTCTTTCACTGGGACTGAAGGACGGGATTCATGGCCGGCAATTCGATGTTGCCGAACTTTCAAAGAGCCTATAAATATCGGATATAAATCGCGAAGTTTGAGATTTACCGCCTCGACTGTCACGCCCTCCGGCCCCTTCGGCACCCTCTCCTCCCTCTTCTTCCTCCCTCCCTTCCCCTTCCCCCGCTTCCCACCACGCTGCCCTTCTCTCCTTTCCCACCCTGCCCTCCCCCCCCTCTCACTCCCACCACTGATGGTCGTAACTCGGGAGCCCATGTGCGGCCGTCAGTGGCAGCAGCGTAACACGCGCAACGTGAGAGCGAAAACCACTGGGCGGAGACTCTGCGGCAACCTTCATGCCGTCCACCATTTAAATGTGGTATGCCACTGCCTCTGTTCTTCCAGTACCGCAACCGAAGTCCAGGAGTTTACTAGCTGAGTTCTCCCTTTCCCGTAAATCAGTATACAATGCGCAGATATTGTTCACTTCTACTAGAGTGCATCGAAGTTCAATTTCTTTTCTGGCCACACTGATTCAGACTTTCTGCGATTTTGTAAACAGAGGTTATGACCGTAAAATCCCGAGATACAAATAAATTTCGTAACCATTCATTGTGTTTAATGCTTACAGAACCGAACAATTCCCAGAGGTTCTGGTGATAATTTCGGTTCCTGTTTCTGTAATGCAATCAAAAATTCTAAAAATAATTGACATATTTAAGTCAATCACTTAATAGGCTTTTCTCTGTGATTCCTTCGTTTTGGGTATATTACTCCAGGCCAGACATCTACAGCGTACGGAGGATTCACATCACTCTTTCAGGTAATCCAGTTTTCGCTACCATGTAGCTATACATCCGGGGACAAAGTTTCTCGCGACGAAATCCGTGTATGCAATTTTCTGTGTTTTCTTCTGGATTAAAATGAAAGTAAGAACTCGAACTTTCGACTACAGCCTCGAAGGTCAGAAAAAACAGCACCTAATTATTGTATTATTGTATTATCATGTAATAGGGGAGAGAGTGTGGCAGATATGATACGCGAGTTGGGATGGAAGTCATTAAAGCAAAGACGTTTTTCGTCGCGGCGAGATCTATTTACGAAATTTCAGTCACCAACTTTATCTTCCGAATGCGAAAATATTTTGTTGAGCCCAACCTACATAGGTAGTAATGATCATGAAAATAAAATAAGAGAAATCAGAGCTCGAACAGAAAGGTTTAGATGTTCGCTTTTCCCGCGTGCTGTTCGGGACTGGAATGGTAGAGAGATAGTATGATTGTGGTTCGATGAACCCTCTGCCAAGCACTTAAATGTGAATTGCAGAGTAGACATGTAGATGTAGATGTAGATGACTAAGCAGTTTCTTTCTGTTTTTATCTGTGAAGCTTCAGCTTAGTAAAGCAATCAGTAAGTTGTGGATCGAAAATGTACCCCAGTAATTGTTAATAAGTTGACGTCTTATGTTTCCAATCTCATTATAATTTGATATATTTTATCCTTGAAGTGTTGGCTAAGCATTCGAAGAATCAATAAAACTTCTTTTTATTTAAGATGAAACAGGAATTCACAATCCGTTCACGTAAACTGTGGAAGTAAAATGATAAATTGCCCATCAGACAGGGTCATTCACTAATGTCAACTAGTTGGTTAATTTGCGCCACGTTACTGGTGCAAAAATGCAAGATAATCAAAATGGCTCTGAGCACTATGGGACTTAACTTGTGAGGTCATCAGTCCCGTAGAACTTAGAACTACTTAAACCTAACTAACCTAAGGATATCACACACATCCATGTCCGAGGCAGGATTCGAACCTGCGACCGTAGTGGTCACGCGGTTCCAGAGTGTAACGCCTAGAACCGCTTGGCCACCCCGGCCGGCCAAGATAATCCTAAACAGTCATTTCCATTAAAGATGAACTTGATTATACTACACAAATTTTGCACGCCGTCACTGAAATACTTGTAACAGATAATTCTGGACTGCACTGAAAACATTAATCAACTACACCCTCATTATAAAGTGTACTTCTTGAAAACTTCAGTTCCCTGACAATGCAGCTCGTAACTGTACTCGGAAAGCATAACAGCAACAGGAAAACAGTAATGCAGTTACATGCACGTATGACCAACAGCATTATTTAAGAAAAAAATACATTATACTTTTTGTAAAATAGTTTCAGCATGAATCTAAAGTTTGTTAATAAAAACTGAATAGCCTTCATGATTCTATCCGAAACTAAAATTGAAATAATAACTTTAGAGAAGTAACTTTGTAAATCAGTTAGAGTCCTGTATTTACTGAAAATATGAATAAATGGATCTCATGAATACCAAGCAATGTCTACTTTTGTAACTTGATTGTCAGTTTCAGTTTATGTTTTATTGCTGTATCGACATAGCCTGTCGCAGGTAACATGAAACAGGACAATCAGACTGCACACACGTAATCAAAATTTTACATTTAATTTATTCACTCGTAAAATGCTTACTGATCAATGCGTTTACATCGGTAAATAATACTTACGCTGGGCGATATGAAGATGACACCAAGTCTTAGTCTAGTCGTCCATGCACTAATATATATACAGGGTGTTTCACTAATTGTGTTTGCATTTGTAAGTTACGAAGTACTAGGCGACGGAAATATTTATTGCGGTAGGTCATCATAACAAACGTTACACTGTCTGCGGAGCTATGAACATAGTTTATTGTGTTATTATCCAAAGGGTTAGAGCAAAAAGATACAATTTTTTAAATGGAACAATAGTTGTTCCTATCATGCACTGGAATCAGTAACACCAGCTGTGTATACATCGATTTAAATCACATTCCTATCACTTTTGGTTTGGGAGCCACAACCCTTCAAAGTTTCAGGGGCAGATACCACAAGCTGTACGTAATACATGGCTGTGTGGTGGGTGATGGATGTTCTGGCGGTGGGAAGTTGATTTAAATGAGATGTTCAAATGTGTGTCCATGTTCCTGAATGCACAATGCAGTGCGCCTTCTAAAGGACCTGCGGATGAGATGAAACATCGCCGGTGTCACGAAGCAACATGCGTCCTTTATGCACCGTTTTAGATCATCTGGGGATGTGGGCTCAGTGACATAAACACGATCCTTTAGATATCCCCACAAAAAGAAATCTAATGGTGTTAAATCGGGTGACCTTGCGGGCCATGAATGAGGACCATGGAGCCCCAACTACCTTCCCGGAAACCTGTTGTTTAGTTCTTCCACAACAGCACGCACAGAATGAGCTGAATGACGATCGTGCTGCATCCACTTATGGACTCTCGTGTGTAGACACACGTGTTCAAGGAGACCACCCCTAAAAGCGCGCGATATGACTCACCTGTCAGTGTACCAGGAAAGTAGTGTGGACCGATGATTTCATCCCCAAGGATTCCACACCATACATTAATAGACCATCTATGTTCACGGTCGACAGTTCGTACCCATTGATGATTGTCTGCGTCCTAATTGAGCACGTTATGGCGATTCACTGCACCATAATCTGTGGACTCATGAGAGAACATAACACCTTCTAAAGACTCCAGCGTGAAATTACGCACGGCCCATGCACAGCATGTAACTCTCGCACGGAAATCGTTCCCATGCAGCTCCTGGATCAGTGACAGGCGGTACGGGTGAAACCTGTGGCTGTGTACTACACGCCACACAGATGTGAGACTGATACCAGCAAATGCAGCAACGGTTCGTAAGCTGATATGAAGATCGTGTTGTACTGCAGCTAAAACAAACACCTCCGTCCCCTCACTTCTTGTAGATCTTCGTCTGTTACTGCGGCGCATTACCAAGATGCCTGCTTCCCGAAGCCGTTGTTCGGCACGTAAGAACGTAATGGCAGCTGGAGCTCATCGCCTGGGATATCTCACGGCGTACGCCATGGCTGCTTCAGTGGCATCGTGTCGGCACTCGCCGAGCATCAGCAACATGTCAACGTCCTCGTTGTTCGTGTATGCCATCTTCATCCAAAGTCAGTGACTGTGGTATATTGAGCCCCGTTTGTTTGTGTGCCTCGAACTGTCGTGTATACGAGGAAGCTTCTCGCTCAGTGACACCGCCGACGTTACAACTCGGCCGCACCATATATAGGAGCATTGCGTTATGCACAGCGTGTGTGGTATCTGCCATGAAACTTTGAAGGGTTGTAGCTCCCAAACTGAAAGTGGTAGGAACGTAATTTAGATTGATGTATACACAGCTGGTGTTGATGATTCCAGTGCATGATAGAAAAAACTATTGTTCCATTTAAAAAATTGTATCTTTTTGCTGTAACTCTTTGAATAAAAAGACAATAAACTATGTTCATAGCTCCGCAGACAGTGTAACGTTCCTTATGGTGACTCAACGCAATAAATATTTCCATCGCCTATTACTTCGCAACTTACAGAGGAAAACATTTAGTGAAGCATCATATATAAAGAACAATTTTTTCCAAATACGATGTGATGCTGAGACGCAAGTTCTTGTTTCGTCGTCGATACATACTTTGTATATTTATAAGACATACATAGCACTTTTAGCCGGATTAGTCTCCATATTTTGGTTCAAGCTCTGGAAATATGTCTTCCACTCTTCATTACAACGGACATCGAAAATTTCGACCATCAGAGGCTATTTTCTACATCTGTTAACGAATGTCCGTTCCAATTCCTGCCAAGCTAGACTCTGCCCGAGAGGATGTGGTTCCTGGTTGGAAGAGGTCGAGCCGGAACGACCGCTGACTGCTGAAGAATGAATCGTCGTGTAACGTGGCACTG
Source organism: Schistocerca cancellata (assembly GCF_023864275.1). Classification (NCBI taxonomy): domain Eukaryota; kingdom Metazoa; phylum Arthropoda; class Insecta; order Orthoptera; family Acrididae; genus Schistocerca; species Schistocerca cancellata. The sequence continues at coordinate 727,897,677 of NC_064631.1, forward strand.
TGCTGCGTTAAGGCTAGATGACACTCAAATGGATTATTACTTTTTTTGTCCAGAGTCGCTTTGGTCGCATGTATTAGTGCTTCAAGTCAATACTTTGAGCACTTGGTATGAGAGTCTTAATAATAAACGTACCTGTGTCACCTATTTGCTAACATTTGGCACAGTAAGAAAGTCGTCTGTGAGACCTCTTCCCTTGTCGTTGGTACAGTTGCTTCTGCCGTTATCTTGTTACTATGTGGTTAAGTCTCAGACGTGCTATGTCGTTAAGGCTTGCTTCGAAGATTTTAACCAAAGTTACAAAAAAGTACTAGACTAAGACTTGGTGTCATCTTCATATCGCTGTCATGGTTCAGAAGCTAAAAGCGTTTGCAACAGATTATGTATATCAAAATATCCCCCACATAACCGGGTGGAAATCGTACCTCGATAAATTTATTCGTTCCAGATCAATATGGGCGGCCTTTCTTTCCTTTCTCAGCCCTACAGTAGGACAACGTGTCGGTTGTGCGTCGCGTCTTCTCACATTATTCCGGAAACTAATCCTTCCCCGGGTTGGCTTCTGCCTTCCATTGCGTTCCTCAGCCCATAATTTGTGTTAGTACTCTGTGATCATTATACATCAAGGATTAATTAATTTGCTACTGGAAGGATGTGTGGGGATAAGCATTGTAGAGGAAGACCTAGGCTTGATTACATTGAGATTTGCAGAGAGCTGCATGAAAACCGTCTTCAGACAGAGTAATACCAAACAAGATCATTCGGTAGGTACTTGATACCAACATCTACATTCTCAATTAGTTTGGTAGTAGCATTATTTTTAAACAACGATTTAGGTTGCTGAAAGATATTGTACGGAGAGTGAAACCGGCCCATATGTCTCATGAAATGAACGTAGCCATTCTCAGTGTAATTACTATTGTTGGCAGACGCGCGACCGCGCCTAAGACGTTTGCGCCCTGTGCCTGTTAGACATGCTGTGAGTCCACTGTGCTTCTTCAGCTTAGTTGGGCCTCTTTTCTTTTTACGCAGCCACTGACAAACATAGAGAAAGCCACTGTACGATGTAAGATGTTGGAATGCGTCTTTTACTGTGGTACCACATGCACCAATGGGAGAGAAGACAACATGATATTACTGGTAGGAAGGAGACGCGGGTTTCAGAAATGGAGCTCGATGCTTTTTCTACTTATTCTTTACAATTTTTAAAGAACAGTTACCATTTGTTATTTACTACAGCAATAAACAGAAGTTGCTGGACAAGCATTTGCAATTTACGATTGCTGTATTCCGGTGCCCAATCCCTTAAAAAACAAAAACAAAAAAAATTACATCTGACTTTTATTTACAATCAAGTGACAAAGTCGTGGAATACCTCCTAATGTTTTATCGGACCTCCTTCTTCCCGGCGTAGTACAGCAACTCGACGTGGCGCTGCAGAAATACTGCGCTACGCTGCCTCTATAGCCGCAAAAGCGTTGCCCGTGCAGGGTTTTGCGCACGACCAGAAATCTCGATTATATGAACTAATGAATGTTCGACGGGGGACTCGTGTCGGACGATCTGGGTGGCCAAATAATTTGCTTTAACTGTCAAAATGTCCTTCAAACCAGTCGTGAACAATTGTGGTCCGTTGACACGTTCGGGAACACGAAGTCAATAAATGGCTGTAAATGGTCTCCGAATAGTCGGATTTAACCACTACCAGTCAATGATCAATTCAGTTGGACTTAGTGACTAACAGCATAATTTACAGTGTAAGAGTGGGATGGTTTTTAAAGTCATCACTCATCTGACGGTTTGAAGCAGCCCGCCGCGAATGCCTCTCCTGTACCAACCTGTCCATTTCCTAGTAGCACGTGCAACCTAAGTCCTCAGTTATGGTTTGACTGATACTTATTTTTCCATCCTATATTTAATTTCCCAACTCGAGTTCATTAAAGCAAAACCTTCAGATATGACTCCAAGTTGGACCGCATGACTATTTGCAGATGACACGGTTGTCTACAAGAAAGTAGCAACATCAGAAGACTCGTACGTACTCCAGGATGACCTGCAGAGGATTAATGCATGGTGCGACAGCTGGCAGCTTTCCCTAAACGTAGATAAATGTAATATAATGCGCATACATAGGGGCAGAAATCCATTCCAGTACGATTATGCCATAGGTGGTAAATCATTGGAAGCGGTAACGACCGTAAAATACTTAGGAGTTACTATCCGGAGCGATATGAAGTGGAATGATCACATAAAACAAATAGTGGGAAAAGCAGGCGCCAGGTTGAGATTCATAGGAAGAATTCTAAGAAAATGTGACTCATCGACGAAAGAAGTAGCTTACAAAACGCTTGTTCGTCCGATTCTTGAGTATTGCTCATCAGTATGGGACCCTTACCAGGTTGGATTAATAGAAGAGATAGACATGATCCAGCGAAAAGCAGCGCGATTCGTCATGGGGACATTTAGTCAGCGCGAGAGCGTTACGGAGATGCTGAACAAGCTCCAGTGGCGGACACTTCAAGAAAGGCGTTACGCAATACGGAGAGGTTTATTATCGAAATTACGAGAGAGCACATTCCGGGAAGAGATGGGCAACATATTACTACCGCCCACATATATCTCGCGTAATGATCACAACGAAAAGATCCGAGAAATTAGAGCAAATACGGAGACTTACAAGCAGTCGTTCTTCCCACGCACAATTCGTGAATGGAACAGGGAAGGGGGGATCAGATAGTGGTACAATAAGTACCCTCCGCCACACACCGTAAGGTGGCTCGCGGAGTATAGATGTTGATGTAGATGTAGATGACATCTTTGGAGAGAGCTGGGTGCCAGATCTGAGAACTGACCCATCTCGCCTAGCTTGGCGCCCGTAGAATCAACCGCACGCACGCCTCAACTGCTGAGAGTATAGGATGAATGGAATGCAGAGGTCTGAGTAAGCAACATGATCTCAGTTCAAGCGGGAGCATCGCTCACTGACGACACGTAAAATCACATCAGAACATTCCGCTGAGCATTGTTGTAAATATCAGAATGCCAGTCAATAAGTCTTAAATGTGACAGCAACATACACAATGATTCAAAAACTGACATTCACACTGAAGTTGTAAGTAGGCTGTTTATGCTTTCTTATTGGCAACGTTACGTAGAGCTCTGTATGAAAATCACTGGCTGTGCTGTGTGCAGTCTGTGGCTAGTTTGCATTGTTGTCAGCCATTGTAGTGTTGGGCAGCTGGACGTGAACAGCGCGTAGAGTTGCGCAGTTGGAGGTGAGCCGCCAGCAGTGGTGGATGTGGGGAGAGAAATGGCGGAGTTTTGAAATTTGTAAGACTGGATGGCATGAACTGCTATATATATTATGATTATTAAGGTAAATACATTGTTTGTTCTCTATTAAAATCTTTCATTTGCTAACTATGCCTATCAGTAGTTAGTGCCTTCTGTAGTTTGAATCTTCTATTTAGCTGGCAGTAGTGGCGCTCGCTGTATTGCTGTAGCTTGAGTAACGAAGATGTTTTGTGAGGTAAGTGATTTGTGAAAGGTATAGGTTAATGTTAGTCAGGGCCATTCTTTCGTAGGGATTTTTGAAAGTCAGATTGCGTTGCGCTAAAAATATTGTGTGTCAGTTTAAGCACAGTCATGTACAATTTTTCAAAGGGGACGTTTCAAAGTGAAATATTTACGATTTTTCCACTCGCCCTGTCAGTAATAAAAGTTATTACATTTTACCAAAAAGAGTAGGGGCTGCTCTCTAAAATATACCCACAGTTACTTAGGCTAGATCGCTCACTTATTAACCTTACTGAGCTTAACACCACTTAAAACTATACCTCAACGCACTTATGGGAAAATACAACTGATAATTGGTACTTGCCGTAGCTTACACTAGGTTTTCAATTTACGGTGCGGACTTAACCCCTTTGTAACTAAACATGCACTAACCTGATCAACACTAATAGTAGATCCCAGCATACGGCGATAGCTTTAGTAGCGACCATCGCTCAAGACTAATTATTCACTAAACAATTAGAGTAGTTTTAGGTGGAGGACTTTGTAGATGAGAGCTCAAGAGCGCCATTCAGAAAAGTGGACAACCACGATGAGGAATGCACATGAGTTGTTCCTCACACTACACAAGGGCACAACTTAATTAATATGCACACATGTTCAAATAACGCAACCAACAAAGACATAGTTCGACGGAGGTTCCAGTTTTTACCTCACCTTATTTACACTGTGTGATCAGACGTATCCGGACACATGGCTGAAAATGATTCACAAGGTCGCGGCGCCCTTCATGGGTAATGCGGGAATTCAGTGTGGTGTTGGTCCACCCTTACCCTTTATGACAGCTTCCGCTCTCGCAGGTATACGTTCAATCACATGCTGAAAGTTTTCCTGGGGAATGGCAGCCCATTCTTCACGTACTGCTGCACTGAGGAGAGGTATCGATGTCAGTCGGTGAGGCCTGGCACGAAGTTGGCGTTCCAATACATCCCAAAGGTTTTCTATAGGTCAGGACTCTTGAACAGGCTAGTTCATTAGGGATGTTGTTGTCATGTAACCACTCCGCCATAGGCCGTGCATTACGAAGCTCGATCGCGCTGAAAGATGCAATCGCCGTCCCCTAATTGCTCTTCAACACTGGGAAGCAAGAAGGCGCTTAAAACATCAATGTAGGCCTGTGCTGTGATAGTAGCACGCAAAACAACAAGAGGTGTAAGCCCCCTCTATGAAAAACTCGAGCACACCATAACACCACCGCCTCCGAATTTTACTGTTGGCACTACACGCTGGCAGATAACGTTCACTGGGCATTCGCCTTACCCACACCTTGCCATGGGATCGCTACATCGTGTACTGTGATTTGTCACTCCACACAACATTTTTCCACTGTTCAACCGTCTAATCTTTACGCTCCTTACAACAAGCGCGCCGGCCGCTGTGGCCTAGCTGTTCTAGGCGCTTCAGTCTGGAACAGCGCGACCGCTACGGTCGCAGGTTCGAATCCTGCCTCGGGCATGGATGTATGTGATGTCTTTAGGTTAGTTAGGTTTAAGTTGTTCTAAATTCTAGGGCAGTAATGACCTCAAATGTTAAGTGCTATAGTGCTCAGAGCCATTTGAACCATTTGAACACCAACCGCGGCGTCGTTTGACATTTATCGGTGTGATGTGTGGATTATGAGCAGCCGCTTCGCCGTGAAATCCGAGTTTTCTCACCTTCTGCCTAACTGTCATAGTACTTGCAGTGAATCCTGATGCTGTTTGGAATTCCTGTTTAATTGTCTGGATAGACGTCTGCCTATTACACATTACGACCCCCTTCCACTGTCGGCGGTCTATGTCAGTCAACAGACGAGGTTGGCCTGTTCGCTTTTGTGCTGTACGTTTCCCTTCACGTTTCCACTTCATTATCACATCGGAAACAGTGGACCTATGGATATAGGGATATTTAAGACTACGGAAATCTCGCTCATTTATACGTATGTCACAAGTGACAACCAATCACCTGACCACGTTCGAAGTCCGTGAGTTCCCCGGAGCTCCCGATTCTGCTCTCGTACGATGTGTAATGACTACTGAGAACGCTGATGTCGTAGGTGGCATCACAATGCACCTATTATGAAAAACGTATGTTTTTTGGGGGTGTCCGGATGCTTTTCATCACATAGTGTGTGTCTTTTGTTTTCACTCATTGTAATTATATATGCTTTTTTTCTCATAGTGCGCCACCGCACTATTCCCCCGACGTCTTGTTTTATTTCTTCTGACGATTCCCCGTCTCAAGAGTTTGATTTTCATCTTCGACATTGGGAGCGTCTTGATGTCCTACTGTGGCACTGTTGCAAGTTTAAATTTTTATTTTTTCCATCTGTTTAAATACTTTACGTAGGATCCATAAACGTATTTAATAAAAAATTTCTTAAAAATTTTGGATAAAATTTCAATATTTAAAAAGAAATTAAATTTATTTTTAAAAAGTCGTCTAGTTGTTTGACTGTATGTATTACATTACATCCGTTCCTTATGTAGTTCACCTGAGGATGCTGTTTTAATGCAACGAAAAGAATTGTGACAATAAATAAATCACCGATTACAGCAGTCTTGCGGTTCATTATACTTCCATTCATAATGAAGTTTAACGACTGTGGCTACCCTCTACACTAATTAGCCAGAACACTATGACACCGACCTGCTATCGATATAAACCCGTCCAGGCGATAGCACGGTCAACTGGCGAGGAAACTATGCTAGCCAGACACACGCACGGTCATGTAGTATCAGTGAGCGATCTGTGCGTGTATAGAGCGGGGAAGGTGTGCGACCTATCACAGTTTGACCGACGCAGACTGTAGTGGCCCGGAGGCTCGGCACGAGAATTTTGGAAACTGCAGGACTTGTCGGATGTTCGAGCAGTGCTGTGGTGAGTGTCTGCATCACGTGGTGAAGCGAAGGTGAAACCAAATCCAGACGTCTCGTCATTGGGCAGCCAGCCCTAATTAAAGATCTCACACGTCGTAAGCTGATCAGCCTGGCAAAACAGGACAGGCAACGCGCTGTGGCGGAACTAACATCAGACATTAATTCTGAGTAGAGAACAAGTTTGCCTCAGCACGGAGTGCACCGAACACTCCTAAAGATGGGCCTCCGCAGCCCGTGACCCATGCATGTGTCAGTGTTAACACCACCACATCGGCAGCTATGACTGAATTGGGCACGTGACGATCGGTACTGTACGCTGGCGCAGTGGCACAGCGTTGCAACGTCTGATGAATCCCGATACCTCGTTCATCATGCAAAAGGGGGGGGGGGTGCGAATCCGTCGTCTTCTAGGGGAACAGCTCCTTGACACCTATATTACGTGACGGAGATAAGCTGAGGAACATTCATGTGGGTATTCATGGGTCCAGTAGAGTTCGTGGAACGCCCCATGAGGACCAATGAGTATTCGAGACGACGCACACCTCTTCATGACGATCATGTTTCCTGACGGCAATGGTATTTTTCAACAAGATAATGCGCCATATTACAAAGCCAGAGGTGTGATGGAGTGGTTGCAGGAACGCAGCGGCGAGTTTCAATCGATGTACTGGCCCCAGCTAGTCAAATCTGAAACCGATAGAACATGTCTGGAATGTGGTGGAACGTAACGTCAGAGCTCATCCCGTCCCTCCTCCGAATTTACGATAATTAGGTGACCAGTGTGTGCAGATGCGATGCCAGCTCCCACGAGCGACATATCAAGGCCTCTTTGCTTACATGCCACGACGCGGCGCCGCTGCTACTCGGGCAGAGGTGGACATACCCACTGTTAGCTTGGTGGTCATAATGTTCTGGCTGAATAGTGTATGCGGAACAAACTGTTGGACTGCCAAAACACCCAGCACACGAGCGTTTGATCACCGATTCCACGTCGTAGCAGAATTTGTCTGAGTGTAGCTATAACCGATTCACGATGAACGAAAGACATCGGAAATATATGCCAGTCAAACTCTCTTCAAACCACGTATGACAACAGCTTGTCGGTGCCTGCTGCAGTAAACAAAGTCTAACCTTGTGGTGACACTATATGTCCGAGACTAGCCAGTACTTTCACATTTCAAGCGATGTGATAGCGGAGAAAACAATGAAATACACTTCGACTTTTAGACGCATACTGCGTAGGATTTAGCACCGTGCCTCTTTCGTTGCATATGACCGAATTCAATACACGAATATTGCGAACACAATTACATAAACCAAATACGGGACTTCAATCGGACTGCACAGTTCAGCTATCAATGTACAGCTCATTGTACTAAGTATTGGGAGTAAACTTGCGAGAATTAAAGCTTCAAACCTTCAGCACGCATGGCAGACATAAATGTACCATTATGAACGGCATACCACGCTCGAAATCTCGCCAAGAGATCAAATCGATTTCACCGGACATGGTGCGAAAACCTGCGGGAAACATAGACGCTCAAAGATATATATAAGAAAAACTACCTACAGCCGGTTCACAAAGCAAACGAACACAGCACGTGTGTGTTCCTAATCACTAACCACGAATCGTTTGCAAAACCACTCCCAGTGGAGCCAGAGCACTTCAGATGACATAATTCCTGATAGAATAGGAACACAAAACCATGCTACACTCAACGCAAACAACGGAATGTCGGCTTGCCGGCCTCTAGAAGAAACAACTCTTACTACAGATATCAGAAACTACGAATTCAGTCCGATGCTTCAGACATTTTACGAATGAGTGACCACGATCAAATAACAGGACAGAAACACTTCAGCTACACAGAAGAATAGTGAACAGTACGCTAATGTACTGCCCGTGACATAATGACGGAAAGGCTGTCAAAACAACCACTAAACACATTAGTCCACGCACTGGCGATACAACGAGGAAAGATACCACCACAGCCACAAGCGGCGGCCCGTACGGCTAGCTATTTCCGCACTACTCTAAGTCACTCGAGAGAAAATCTCTGGCCGCTGCACGCCTCAGTTTGAGAAAACAGTCGCCAGGAAGCGTAACTTTGACAGCAGCATCGTACATGGCAGGTGGAGGGATTTCAGAGAAATCGGAGGTCAGTGCCACGATGCGCAACTAAATCATTCGCCCTCTCACATGCCATGAATGCGACCTTCATAACGTTGCAACCAGCACGTCACTGGCTATATCACACAACCATCAGAACTTTCACAACATAAATACAGTAATTCTGCAGCGACGTCGGTACCGCTCACAAGATCGCGTATGCGCTGTGGACGGCACATCAGCATAAAATCTACAAAGGTTTTTTCTTCATTCGCTCACAACTACACCTTTCCTTCCAGAAGTGCGTGCTCTATTTCAAGTGTATTTGTTCAGTGTAGGCGACTGTACCGGGTGTGTGTGTAGAGTGTGATACCATGATTATGTTGCATGATGATAAAGGAAGGGATAAGGGGAAACACGACGCCGGAACGTTGCCTACTATCGTTGAATAGCGGCAAAACAGTCTGTCGGGTTTACCGTTCTCATCTGGGAAGGACCACCAAGATATTCCCTCACTACATGAATTACTGAGTATAGGTTTAAAATTTAATCCGCAACTATGACGCAAAGTATAATACTCAGGAATTTACGCCACCTCTTGTCGGCCAAATATTGGAAATGCAAAATTTCTCCCACCAGCAAGATTCTAACCGTCTTAATTTCGAGTCGAAAGCTACCGCACAGGTGCGCCTTGATGATATAGGCTACTAGGGCGGGTGGTCAAAGACGTAGACCGAGAAGTAAGAAGACAGAAACAAGGTTAATCTGTAGCAGTCTGTCGACAACGGTATCATTATAATGCGATCACAAATTCGGACATGACAAGAACGTAGGAGAAAATTTACTGTGTCTTATTTAAAGTATGAACTGACAAACTGCCGCTATGATTCCACATCAAGTATAGAATACACTGATGAGAGAGATGGCGCAAGGTTATCATATTGGTTTTCCGTGAATCACCTAAATCCCTCCAGACAGATGCTGGGATGGTTCTTTGAAAGGACAAGACCGATTTCCTTTACCATCCTTGACACAATCAGAGCTTGTGATTCGTCTCTAATGACCTCGATGTCGACGGAACGTTAAACTCAATCTTCCTTCCTTCTGAGGAAGGGTGGCAAAAGTAATGGGATACATCCTGATATAGTGTCGGACCTCCTTGTGTCCACCGTAGGGCAACAATTTAATATGCCACGAACTCAACAGGTCCCTGAAAGTCCTCTGCAGAAATATTGGCCAACGCTGCCTCTATCATCATCATCATCATCATCATCAGCCAATTCAATCATTAGATGATGTGGCCTCTTCGAGTCGTGGATTCAGGTAGGCTTTCAGAAGTCTTCTCCAAGTAGGACGGTCTTGGGCAGTTCTCTGCCAGGCGTTACCAGCGATCTTCTTGATGTCTTTGTCTCATCTGTCTGGTGGTCTTCCTCTAGGCCCCCGGTGCTCTCTCGGACTCCGCTCCAGTACTAGCTTCGTCCATCTGTTGTCTATTCTTCTTGCGACGTGGCCAGCCCACTGCCATTTCAAGGAACCTACTGTCTCTAAGATGTCATTAACCTTCGTCACAGACCGGATGTCATCTGCCCTTTTCCTGTCCTTTCTTGTATAGCCCAGCATTGATCTCTCCGTGGATCTCTGTGCTGTCCTAAGTTTCCCTTTTGTGAAAGAGTTCAGTGTCCATGTCTCGCAGCCATACGTCATCACAGGGAGAATGCATTGATCAAATACAGATTTCTTCAGATTTACTGGCATTTTTGATCTGAATACTTTTGAATTCTTCCAAAATGCTTGCCAAGCAAGCTTGATGCGTCGATAGATTTCTGGTCTTATGTCTCCCTTCATATTTATAATCTGGCCAAGGTAGACATATTCACTGACCTCTTCTAGTATTCTGTCCTTGACTTTCACATCTCCAGCTGGGACCCATTTGTTGGATATTACTTTTGTTTTGGAAAGGTTCATGTTCAAGCCAACCAGCTGACATTCCGACGCAAGATCTGTAATTAAGTTTTGGAGCTCTGCGAAGTCTTTGGCCAGTAAGGCAATATCATCAGCAAATCTCAAGTTGGTAAGCCTTCTTCCATTAATTCTAATTCCCTTACCTTCCCAGCTCAGCTTTGACATAGCCATTTCCAATACATCAGAGAACAGTTTTGGGGAGATGGGATCGCCTTGCTTGACACCCCTCATGATGTGGAATTCTTGTGTTGATTCGCCTCTATAGCCGTCCATAATTTCTAAAGTGTTGCCGGTGCAGAATTTTGTGCACGTACTGACCTTTCGATTATGTCCCATAAATGTTCGATGCAGTTCGTGTCGGATAATCTGGGTGGCCAAATCATTCTCTCGAATTGTCCAGAATGTTCTCCACACCAACACTGAACAATTGTGGCCCTGTAACACGGCGAAGTATAATTCCCATAAATTCCATCATTGAAGGAGTGCCAATGGATTGCAAATTAGCCTAAATTAACAATTTCGAGTCAATTATTATTTTATTTGGACCATAGTACCAAGTCCATTCCTCACCATTATGGATTCACCACCCCACCATCTTTCACAGTGGCTGGTTGGCAACTTGGGTCCATGACTTCGTGGGGTCTGCACCCCACTTGAACCCTACCATGAGCTCTTACCAAGTGAAAACAAGACTCAGAGGAGCAGGCCTCGGTTTTCCAGTCGTCGAGGGTCCAACAGATAATATGGTCCCGAGCCCAGGAGAGGCGCTGCAGGCGATGTCGATCTGCCAGCAAAAACACCAGCTTCAACTGTCCTGTGCCACAGACCACTGATGCCAAATTCCGCCGCACTGTCCGAAAGGCACTACGTTGGCCGTGGTGAGAGGTTATGCCTGAAACTGGTCATTTTCGGCCGCTCTTGACCCTGTGCGTCTCGAAGCAATGAATTCTCTAACGATTTCAAAGATGGAATCTCCCATGCCTCTAGCCCCAAGTACCATTCCGCGTGGGAAGTCTTTTAATTCCCTACGTGTAGCCAGTTTCTCGTCGAAACATTTTCACATGAACTACGTGAGCATACATGACAGCTCCTGCCCTTTATACTTTGTGTATCTGGTACCATGGCCATCTGTATATATCCATGTCGCTATCCCATGACTTTTGTCATCTCTGTGTATCTCAGAAAAAATGAAAATTTGTGCCGGACTGGAACTTTAACCCGGATTTTCCGCTTTTCCCTTGTGTTGTTGTAGTGGTCTTCAGTCCTGAGACTGGTTTTATGCAGCTCTCTATGCTACTCTATCCTGTGCAAGCTAATTCATCTCCCAGTACCTACTGCAGCCTACATCCTTCTGAATCTGCATAGTGTATTCATCTCTTGGTCTCCCTCTACGATTTTTACCCTCCACGCTGCCCTCCAATACTAAATTGGTTATCCCTCGATGTCTCAGAACATGTCCTACCAACCAATCCCTTCTTCTAGTCAAGTTGTGCCACAAGCTCCTCTTCTCCCCAATTCTATTCAATACCTCCTCATTAGTTATGTGATCTACCCATGTAATCTTCAGCATTCTTGTGTAGCACCACATTTCGAAAGCTTCTATTCTCTTCTTGTCTAAACTATTTATCGTCCACGTTTCACTTCCATACATGGCTACAGTCCATACAAATACTTTCAGAAACGACTTCCTTGACATTTAAATCTATACTCGATGTTAACAAGTTTTTCTTCTCCAGAAACGCTTTCGTTGCCATTGCCAGTCTACATTTTATATCCTCTCTACTTCGACCATCACCAGTTATTTTGCTCCCCAAATAGCAAACCTCCTTTACTACTTTAAGTGTCTCATTTCCTAATCTAATTCCCTCAGCATCACCCGACTTAATTCGACTACGTTCCATTAGCCTCGTTTTGCTTTTGTTGGTGTTCATCTTATATCCTTCTTTCAAGACACTTCCCTTAACTACTTCGATTAACAGAGCACACTTCCAGGAGTGACCCAAATCTGCATTATTCCTGGTGTCTGACGAATGCAGCTGTTGATTGTCAGCGCAGTATCTCAGGCATTGCACTGCGTTATTCAAAGCAAGCACACCAGTGCCAAAAAAAGTCAATACCATTACTGAGCGATAGCGATGGAAATGTTACCGGTGATGGTGCCACAGAAGCGGAGTTACTAAATACAGTTTTCCGTAATTCCTTCACGAGAGAAGACGAAGTAAAAATTCCAGAATGCGAAACCAGAACAGCTGTTAGCATGAGTGACATAAAAACAGATATATTAGGTGTTCCGAAACGACTCATATCACTTAATAAAGGCAAGTCTTCCGGTTCAGATGGTATACCAATCAGGTTACTTTCAGAGTATGCAGACATCATAGCGCCTTTCTTAGCAATCGTATACAACCGCTCACTTCACGAAAAGTCTGTTCCTAAAGACTGGAAAGTGGCACAGATCACACCAATACTCAAGAAAGGAAATGGAGTAACCCATTAAATTACAGACCCGTATCACTGACTTCAATTTGAAGTAGGATTTTGGAGCAAATACGGTACTCGAACATCATAAATCATCTTGAAGAAAATGACTTATTGGTACATAACCAACACGGGTTCAGAAAGTATCATTGTTGTGCAACGCAGGTAGCTCTTTATTCCCATGATGTGATGAGTGCTGTCGAGAAAGGATCTGAGACCCATTCCATATTCCTAGATTTCCAGAAGGCTTTTGATACCGTTCCTCACAAACGACTGCTAATCAAATTGCGTGCATATGGAGTATCGTCTCAGTTGTGTGACTGGATTCGTGATTTACTCTCAGAGAGGTCACAGTTTGTAGTGAGAGAGGGCAAATCATCGAGTAGAACAGAAGTGACATCTGGCTTTCCGCAAGGTGTGTCATAGGCCCTCTGCTGTTCATGATTTACATAAATATCTAGGTGGTAATCTTAGCAGGCCCCTTAGATTGTTTGCCGAAGAAGCTGTAGTTTACCGTCTAGTAAAATCATCAAACAATCAAATCCAATTACAAAATGATATAGAGAGAATTTCTGTATGCTGCGAAAAGTGGCAATTGGCACTAAACAAAGAAAACTGCGAGGTCATCCACACGGGTACTAAAAGAAATCCGATAAATTTTGGGTATACCATTAATTGCACAAATCTAAAGGCTGTCAATTCGACCAAATACCTAGGAATTACAATGACGAGTACTTAAATTGGAAAGACCACTTAGATAATACACTCCTGGAAATGGAAAAAAGAACACATTGACACCGGTGTGTCAGACCCACCATACTTGCTCCGGACACTGCGAGAGGGCTGTACAAGCAATGATCACACGCACGCCACAGCGGACACACCAGGAACCGCGGTGTTGGCCGTCGAATGGCGCTAGCTGCGCAGCATTTGTGCACCGCCGCCGTCAGTGTCAGCCAGTTTGCCGTGGCATACGGAGCTCCATCGCAGTCTTTAACACTGGTAGCATGCCGCGACAGCGTGGACGTGAACCGTATGTGCAGTTGACGGACTTTGAGCGAGAGCGTATAGTGGGCATGCGGGAGGCCGGGTGGACGTACCGCCGAATTGCTCAACACGTGGGGCGTGAGGTCTCCACAGTACATCGATGTTGTCGCCAGTGGTCGGCGGAAGGTGCACGTGCCCGTCGACCTGGGACCGGACCGCAGCGACGCACGGATGCACGCCAAGACCGTAGGATCCTACGCAGTGCCGTAGGGGACCGCACCTCCACTTCCCAGCAAATTAGGGACACTGTTGCTCCTGGGGTATCGGCGAGGACCATTCGCAACCGTCTCCATGAAGCTGGGCTACGGTCCCGCACACCGTTAGGCCGTCTTCCGCTCACGCCCCAACATCGTGCAGCCCGCCTCCAGTGGTGTCGCGACAGGCGTGAATGGAGGGACGAATGGAGACGTGTCGTCTTCAGCGATGAGAGTCGCTTCTGCCTTGGTGCCAGTGATGGTCGTATGCGTGTTTGGCGCCGTGCAGGTGAGCGCCACAATCAGGACTGCATACGACCGAGGCACACAGGGCCAACACCCGGCATCATGGTGTGGGGAGCGATCTCCTACACTGGCCGTACACCACTGGTGATCGTCGAGGGGACACTGAATAGTGCACGGTACATCCAAACCGTCATCGAACCCATCGTTCTACCATTCCTAGACCGGCAAGGGAACTTGCTGTTCCAACAGGACAATGCACGTCCGCATGTATCCCGTGCCACCCAACGTGCTCTAGAAGGTGTAAGTCAACTACCCTGGCCAGCAAGATCTCCGGATCTGTCCCCCATTGAGCATGTTTGGGACTAGATGAAGCGTCGTCTCACGCGGTCTGCACGTCCAGCACGAACGCTGGTCCAACTGAGGCGCCAGGTGGAAATGGCATGGCAAGCCGTTCCACAGGACTACATCCAGCATCTCTACGATCGTCTCCATGGGAGAATAGCAGCCTGCATTGCTGCGAAAGGTGGATATACACTGTACTAGTGCCGACATTGTGCATGCTCTGTTGCCTGTGTCTATGTGCCTGTGGTTCTGTCAGTGTGATCATGTGATGTATCTGACCCCAGGAATGTGTCAATAAAGTTTCCCCTTCCTGGGACAATGAATTCACGGTGTTCTTATTTCAATTTCCAGGAGTGTATTATGGAGAAGGCGAAACAAAGACTGTGCGCCGGCCCCTGTGGCCGCGCGGTTCTAGGCGCTTCAGTCTGGAATCGCGCGACCGCTACGGTCGCAGGTTCGAATCCTGCCTCTGGCATGGATGTGTGTGATGTCCTTAGGTTAGTTAGGTTTAAGTAGTTCTAAGTTCTAGGGGCTGATGACCTCAGATTTTAAGTCCCATAGTGCTCAGAGCCATTTGAAAGACTGCGCTTTGTTGGCAGAACACTTAGGAGATGCGATAAACACACTAAAAAGACAGCTTACATTACACTTGTCCATCCTCTGCTGGAATACTGTTGCGCGGTGTGGGATCCTTACCAGGTAGGATTGACGGAGGACATCGAAAAAGAGCAAAGAAGGGCAGCTCGTTTCGTGTTATCGCGCAATAGGAGCGAGTCACTGATATGATACGCGAGTTGGGCTGGCAGTCACTGAAACAAAGGCGGTTTTTCTTGCGGAGAGAACTGTTTACGAAATTTGAATCAGCAACTTTCTCTTCGGAATGCGAAAATGTTTTGTTGACACGCACCTACGTAGAAGTAGTCTGAAAATGGTTCGATGAACCCTCTGCCAGGCACTTAAGTGTGAATTGCCGAGTAACGATGTAGATGTAGACATCCCAACATTGACTTTAACATCTTTGGAAAATAAGTTTGGGTGGTCATAAGGGGAGTCGTACTGAATCCACCCAAATAAGAACCCAGTATCGTAACCAACTCGATCGAGAATTGCTGCAGAATATCCCACTTGGAGTATCTGCACGTACACAAACGAGCACTCATGGCATCTGTGAATCCATGACCCTAGAGTGGCAGTGGTCTGAGAATTGAGAGTCATAACCACATCGATCGAGGAATACTGTAGAAAATCCCACTTTGCCATATCTTCATGTGCATAAGTGAGCACTGATCTGGCATCTGTGAGTCCATGGCTCTATAGTGGTCGGGGTACGGGAATCGAGTGACGCCAGCACCTCGACCGATGGATACCGTAGGAAATCCCAGTTTGGAATATCTCCGTGTTGGTAAGTGAGCACTGATTTGGCATCTGTGGCTCCATGACCCTACAGTGGCCCGAGTCTGTAGTGGACGGGGAAGTCGAGTACCATAAATCACCCCGAGCGCGAGACGGTACATGTCGGCGCTCTGCGGCGGCGTTTTCAACGTGTACTCGACAGTTCGTGGCGGCAGCAGTTGCATTTAATTGGTAGCAACGGTCGAGGCGACGATCCGAGGGAGCGGCGAGGAACACAATGGGACGAGCGGCTGGCATCTGCGCCGGGTAATGGCTTATTGCTGTAAGCGTTAATGAGCGCAATGAGTAATGGGCTGCCTTCGCAGCCGCGGATCGCGGCCGGCTGCTCCTCGGGCCGCGACTCCCGCCCCCGCTGGCGCTGCCCCCCCTTCCCCCCTTCCCCCGGCTCGTAATCACCGTCGCCCTTCTCCCTTTCGCGTCCACCTGTCCCTCTCTCTCTCTTTTTCCCCCTCGCCGAGCTCTCTTCCGCTGCCGCCCGTCGTCCCACCGTCGCCATTTCGCCACCAGTCGCAGAATCCCTTCTCCTATCAGCCGCCGTAACGAGCTATTGATCCCGAACTAAACGCGCCAGCGGGTGGCGCAAAATAATAGAGCGCCCTGCCCTCTCGTTAGGACTAACGCGCGCCAGACACCCGCCGCCCCCGGCGCCTAACTGCTGCTGTTTCCACTCGTTCCGCCTAACTGCGAAATGACCTGCGACACGCGCGCCCTAACGGTTACTGTCCTCTTCCAAATGAGTGTCGGTATTCGACAGCAAAACTCGCAGAACTGGCAGTGCGGGAAAAATAAAGGTGGATATTCGAGTACTATATTTCTGTAATCTGATCGTAGACCCTCCAGCGAAACTCTCCGCTGGCCCTTTAACTGAAACGTAATATTCAGGATGGGCTACCGCAATTTAGTTAGGAAGACGACAAATGGAGTATCGTATCAACTTGCCTGTTGCGTTGTATTGCTAGCGACCGTTTCATCATTCAGTTCTCTTTTTATGGCTGCGTATGGCAACAGACTGGTTATTAATGCAAATATACCAGTTCAGTTACTCAGGCGGATTTAATCATCGATGACAACTGCCTGGGTAACTAATTTGATCTAATATCATTTACTTTCGCTAAAAACTGTGTCGCTGTCCTTCAAACGTTATAAATATTTGAAGGTTAAGGAAATGAAGCAGTTGAGTAAATGTTTATGAAAGTCAAGAAAGAGCAAATTTAATGTCAGGAATGTGAGTACATAAATATATAGGAGCATACAACACATTTTATTTCATAAATTTAATATTCCAGGTGCGTTGAATGTCCGAATAACGTTATTGGTACTAGGAGTGTTCCCAGAATGAAGTAATTTTCATAAACTGACTCGAACGTAACTTCGGTATGGAAAGAAACATGCCAGTCAAGCGACACAGACGCACTGATTTCTCAATAGGCAAAAATAAACGAATTTCTGGTTGTGATAATTCGGTGATGGTACTTATATTTTAACTGTAGGATAGCTGACTGGTTCAAATGGCTCTGAGCACTATGGGACTTAACTTCTGAAGTCATCAGTCCCCTAGAACTTAGAACTACTTAAACCTAACTAACCTAAGGACATCACACACATCCTTGCCCGAGGCAGGGTTCGAATCTGCGACCGTAGTGGTCGCGCGGTTCCAGATTGTACCGCCTAGAACCGCTCGGCCACCTCGGCCGGCGATACCTGACTGAACAACTCCACAGCACCAGCACGGAAGTACATAATCCGGCTATCCAAAGCTTTACATTTTGGTCTGTGAAATGGAAGGAGATCTAGAAAAAATAATGGAGCTGTTCGAGTTAGATTACAGTGAACAAAAGATAACTGCAAACCTAATGTCCGCTAGACAAGTAAGACATTCTAAACATAACGCACCATAAAGAGCTTGTATGGGCTGTTCAAACAGTCCATCCATTGGTTGATGCCTGCTGGAGTGGCCGAGCGATTCTAGGCGCTACAGTCTGGAACCGCGCTACCGCTATGGTCACAGGTTCGAATCCTGCCTCGGGCATGAATGTGTGTGATGTCCTTAGGTTAGCTGGGTTTAAGTAGTTCTAAGTTCTAGGAGACTGATGACCTCAGAAGTTAAGTCCCATAGTGCTCAGAGCCATTTGAACTATTGGTTGGTATTGTTATGCCACTTTGCCTTCCTCCGTGTTAAGTCATCTGATATTACAGCATATGGCATTGGTTGGATTCAAGCGACATTATCATCAAAGACTAAATTTTGCAAAGGGATTTTGGAGCGGAGTTTGATTCCAACAGCGTTTTCCATTCCTTGATTAGTAGTGATCACATTCAAAGGACATGGATTGGATCTCGATGCTACGATCATTTCCTTGAAATTTTCAGATGATTTTCCAATTCCTTTGTGTTCCACAACCAACATTTCTACCGCACTGTAAATATGAATAGCCAGGCATAGCGAAGGCAATTTTTATCTTCTTTGGGTCACTATATTGACAGATAATTACGTAATGAATGAAACGGAAGACAGTGCGGTTCTTGTTTTGGCAGCTGGCAGATCCAAAAAGTATACACGATGTCCCAGGAAGAATGGTAATTTTTGAGAGATATGATAGAAACCCAGTTATAAGAGTCGAGGGACAAGAAAGAGAAGCAGTGGTTGGGAAGGGAGTAAGACAGGGTTGTAGCCTCTCCCCGATGTTACTCAATCTGTATATTGAGCAAGCAGTAAAGGAAACAAAAGAAAAATTCGGAGTAGGTATTAAAATCCATGGAGAAGAAATAAAAACTTTGAGGTTCGCCGATGACACTGTAATTCTGTCAGAGACAGTAAAGGACTTGGAAGAGCAGTTGAACGGAATGGATGGTGTCTTGAAGGGAGGATATAGGATGAACATCAACAAAAGCAAAACGAGGATAATGGAATGTAGTCGAATTAAGTCGGGTGATGTTGAGGGTATTAGATTAGGAAATGAGACACTTAAAGTCGTAAAGGAGTTTTGCTATTTGGGGAGCAAAATAATTGATGATGGTCGAAGTAGAGAGGATATAAAATGTAGACTGGCAATGGTAAGGAAAGCGTTTCTGAAGAAGAGAAATTTGTTAACATCGAGTATAGATTTAAGTGTCAGGAAGTCATTTCTGAAAGTATTTGTATGGAGTGTAGCCATGTATGGAAGTGAAACATGGACGGTAAATAGTTTGGACAAGAAGAGAATAGAAGCTTTCGAAATGTGGTGCTACAGAAGAATGCTGAAGATTAGATGGGTAGATCACATAACTAATGAGGAAGTATTGAATAGGATTGGGGAGAAGAGAAGTTTGTGGCACAACTTGACCAGAAGAAGGGATCGGTTGGTAGGACATGTTCTGAGACATCGAGGGATAACCAATTTAGTATTGGTGGGCAGCGTGGAGGGTAAAAATTGTAGAGGGAGACCAATAGATGAATACACTAAGCAGATTCAAAAGGATGTAGGCTGCAGTAGGTACTGGGAGATGAATTAGCTTGCACAGGATAGAGTAGCATGGAGAGCTGCATCAAACCAGTCTCAGGACTGAAGACCACAACAACAACATGGCAGAAACGATCATTCCAAGCTAGAAAAGAGGGAGAGAGAAATAAAAAAGCGGAAAAAACTTGTAAACGTGAGGTCTAAAATGTATGCCTTAAGAGCTATGAATACATCCTGATCTTCGATACTGTGGAGTAAATCTCTTCTGCATTAATCCCTTTGCTATGCATACTTCTAAATGTGGCAATGTTGTCCGAAACAAGAAAACCTTTGTCGTATACATGGGCTATAAACATATCTTAAGGGCTATGAGCACTTGTCCATGTTCGCTATGTGAAACACGTCTTTTCTACGGTACAACTGCCTATAGCTCTGAAGGTACGCATTTTAAAGCGCATGTTTGACAGAGTTTTTTGCTTCGAATGATCGTTCCAGCCATATCCCTGAATATTGACTACTACTTCTGGGCCAACCTGTGTACAGCTCTTTAGTGAAGAAGTGAAACATAAATGACGAATTTTCATTTGCTCCCGTTTTTCAATTCAGTCAGGATCAGCATAAGAATAAGGACCCGCCTGTTGCAGGTAAATGGATATTGAACGAATACATCGAAAGCTGATACTCAAAGAATACGTTAACTGTTGCTATATTTGGCAATGATTTATTTTTCGCAAAATCTATGCAGGTAGCCACCTTCCTTTTGTGTCTCCTTGCCTCCAAATGTCTGCGGGCAAGGGGACCTGCAAAACTGACTTACCTGCTTGTTTTCCCTTATAATAAATATTTGAATTGTACTATCTCTGAACTCACCCATTTTATTCCCAGTTTTTGTATCTCAGCAAATGCGTATGATCAGTCTAAAACGAGATGTAGCAATAAGTCAATTCCGAAAAATATGGGCCAGCCGGAGTGGCCGAGCGGTTCTAGGCGCTACAGTCTGGAACCGCGCGATCGCTACGGTCGCAGGTTCGAATCCTGCCTCAGGCATGGATGTGTGTTATGTCCTTAGGTTAGTTAGGTTTAAGTAGTTGTAAGTTCTAGGGGACTGATGACCTCGGCAGTTTAGTCCTATAGTGCTCAGAGCCATTTGAACCATTTTTGAACCGAAAAATATGGCTTAGCTAGTTTTTGCCTCCTGACACTTTATGTGTTAACTATCTTAAAAAGAAAAGGGAAGTGAGACAGTTGTATTCTCTAAGTAGCTTTGACTAACTTAATTTGGTGACTGAAGGAACTAAAAGAGATGAGGCCATAGCTAAATAAATATAAAGATATCAACTACGTATTATTTTAGAAACTGATTACATACAATATGTTTACCAAACTGTCATATTACGTAGACTATTGATTATATTTTACGTCACTTGGATAATTTTGAATTTCCGACACGGAAATATGTAAATTTATTTCCCGTTTTCCCATCAGAAATTTGTAGAGATTAAGACAATCCGGCCCAGAATTATTCAGTCACGGCGTAGGACTTCTTCCGGCCTGTTTTGCCGTGAAGCTCTCTAGGCCGATGTCCTCAGCAGACGCTCTAGCAGCGACATCGAAGTCTCTGGAAAGTACAGTCTTAGACATAAAAAGTGACCGCCGGCCGGCGGACAATGAGTACGTCCGAGTCGTTCACTGAAGGTGGCCAGTAAAACCGACCGCCCCTGACACCGCCAAGTCCGGCCATCTGCACAATCTGACGACACCATGAGAAGCGGAAGTGTCACGAGAAAGTGTTGTCTACTTCCGAGACGTTGTCGTGTTCCGTGAGCTCGCGGTCTAGTGATTTCGCTCGAGCGCAGCTGGCACGGTAACTACGCGTATTCGGTCAGAGGTTTATCTGCACTCTGCAATAAAAAACTGAGTCAACGGCTCAACACTGAACTTAAACGTGTGTCATGGGACATCCGCACCGAACAAATGCAACGAAGAATATCGAACAAAATGAGAAAAAAAAGTGGTAGTCCTCGTGCATTCTTAACTTATACTCGTGTGTTCGCATCCGACAGTCTCTCCATTTTTTAACCACATTTCGGCCCTCGTCTAAAGTTATGAGTCTGATTGAACATAGAAGATAATTCGCTTTACATTCTACCCACCAGTAATAATAAATACTTCCAGAAACAATTCTGCAGGACAGGTCGTAGCTGCGTCGTAATCAAGCTTACGCTCGAGCGTTTCCTCGCACTGCAGTGACTGCCGGCCACCGGCCAGACGCCACCCGCCGCCTGAAATCCGGCGCCACCCACGTGAACGCGGCGCCTCGCTGTGAGTGTATGCATCAACTGTCACTTTCTAATTTGAATTTCTAGTTATCACTTGCAGCTAAGCATTGAATTTTTTATACTTGAAAATCATGAACTACAGTTAAGGTTTGTAAAATTGGGGCGGAAGTGGAAAAAGGTGTAACATCTTCAACTCTATATTCACTTTTGGTATAATAGAGGGGTGAATGCAAAGGAGGCAGCTAAAAGGATTTGAACTGTCTGTGGAGCGAGGGCTTTTGGGAAAAATACGCCAGAAAAAGTTATTCTTGTTACAACAAAGATCGTTCTGGCATGAATGATTTTCCAAATTAAGGAAGTTTCGACTAGTGATAAAAGTGATTGATCACCATTTAAGTACCATGCGTCATTTGCATTCAACAGGCAAGTTTCAGAAGTCTGTTGTACTAGTACTGCAAACAACAAAAATCAATGGAGTGACTTGTTATCGCAGTTTTGCTTGAACATTATCGGGTGGCTCAATGAGCGTACCTTTGCAAGACTACTACTGGTGACGAGTTATGATGCCTTTATCGTTAACTTCCTAAGAAGAAATGCTTTCAAAAATCGTAAATTCTGGCAAAGAGCAGTGTGAACATAATATTTCCAGCTGTTAGCTCCAAAAGCGTCTTTTTCAGCACGAATTCTTTGCCGCTGGTGTATGCATCACAGCTGCAATCAGTTGCCAATAACTGAGACACATTTCGGTCGCAGTGTAAGAAAATCGACCGACAAAACTACACGACGTGTGCTACTGCATTGTGATGCACTATGTTGATTTGAAAAACAACACTGTTCAGGAGACTGATAGGGAAGTCATCTCTCAGCCACTTGTCCCTCTGATCATACACTCGTAAAACTTTACCTTTCGCGCTCTTGATCCATCAACCATCAAGGCAATTCATTTCTAGACGAAAATCCTCTTCAAACTACACTGGTTTATTGACACCGTTAGAAGCAGTAGGTTTCTACAGGCGTAGAATTTGTAAACTACTTTGGAATTGTCAGATTGTTTTAGATATTGTAAAAGAATATACTCTCGCTGATTAATAGCTTTTTGATGATTACTGTTGTGTTCAATAAACTAATGGAAAACACAATTAAAATATTCAAATAATACAAATTAAATTCAACTTACTACAGAAACATCACGATGGTAGTCTCTCTTAATAAGGCCTTAAGTATCTGTAAGACGATTGTGCATATTGTAGCGGCACCACCGTTTAGGATAGGGGAAGTTAGTTTTGTGCGATAATGGGAGCACAAGTTACAGCCAGGTGTGGGCTGGATTGCAGTAAGTTACGCATACCAGCAGCTGCGCAGGCAAATAGAGACCACAGGGGCGTAGAACTGCCAGAGAGGGCACACACAGCAGTTTCCATGGCGCAAGTCACAGGCAGAAGAAGGCCACTGGCCAATGTAAGTGTTATGCGTACATGACGTGAAGCAGTGCGACAGCGAAACAGAGGTGCACAGCCGAGTATAAATAGGTATTGTTTTCCAATGAGAGTCATTAAAGTGTGGCAGCTCTCCTGGACGGCGAGGCGTGTCACACCACCGGGCTACACGCAGCAACAGATGGGGTGACAGTGTCCCAGTCCACAGCGGGTCGTTGGTTCGACCCTCTGAGGCCGACGCGGGGTGCGCAACCAGCCAGCAACGGGCCACTCTTCGGCTCGCTACCGCAGGCAGTCGCCTCAGCTCCTGACACACCCCGGAGACTTCCGAGGCGAGGGCCGCAGATTCGGACGCCAGATCGTGAACGGTCGTTACCGCCGATTTCTCAGCTACACCATGGGGGAAGAAGCAGCAGCAGGGCTGTCCTATGGCTCCCAGCAGAGCAGCGCGGAGTCAACGTGGATGGTGCGCGTCGAGTCGGCTGCTGGCGCAGCCATCCTGACGTAATCGGAACTCTGCAGCTGGCGTACAAGGCCGGCACGACACAGCATTGTGTTGCACAGGCCTCAGGGAGGGGTGCTTTATCACCATTGTGGGGCCCTGTGACACAGACCGAGGTGAACAGAGCGCTGTAGTGGCAACAAATAAACCACTTGGAAAGTTCTTGCCGAGGTTCAATATGCCGCATTTGGTGTCAGAATAGCGGACATGGTCTGTCCAGTACGTCGTTCAAGCCCACAGGCTGCAATACAGTCACAAGATGTGGTGAGTGCTGTCGAAATTGTTCTTTTGAGTGTTGGGTGTTTCCTTTCTTTTTTGTTTTTTTGAGTATGGCACATGGCAAGTCACATTAGTAGATGTTTCGCGTAGAGATAGTACTCTTTGTTGTCAGAGTAAGCGTATTTGGGGCACAAAGATTTTTTTGTTTTCGTGGCGTTTGATTACTTTGTAAGTGGGCTGTTTAAGTTTTTATGTTGGTAACGCCACGTAGCGCTCTATATGAAAATCACTGACTGTGCTGTGTGAAGTCTGTGGCTGGTTTGCATTGTCGGAATATTTTTCTATTGCAATGTTGGGCAGCTGGATGTCAACAGCACATACCGTTTGCGCAGTTGGAGGTGAGCCGCCAGCAGTGGTGGATGTGAGGAGAGAGATGGCAGAATTTTGAGAGCGGACGATCTGGATGTGTGTTCATCAGAAAGAGTAAATTTGTAATATTGGATATCATGAAATGATATATATATATATGATGACTTTTGAACATTATTAAGGTAAATACATTGTTTTTTCTCTACCAAAATCTTTCATTTGCTAACTATGCCTATCAGTAGTTAGTGAGTTCAGTAGTTAGAATCTTTTATTTAGCTGGCAGTATTGGTGCACGCTGTATTGCAGTAGTTCGAGTAACGAAGATTTTTGTGAGGTAAGTGATTCATGAAAGGTATAGGTTATTGTTAGTCAGGGCCATTCTTTTGTAGGGATTATTGAAAGTCAGATTGCGTTGTAGTAAAAATATTGTGTGTAAGTTTAGTTTCGATCAGAATAAGTAAGGAGAGAAATGTCTGCGTACGTTTAGTTTTGCTCAGCTGTTTGAAAATCAAATAACGTAAGAGGTTTACCAGCACAGTAATTCACTAATTTTTCTAAGGGGATGTTACAACTTTTGTATTGGTTTATGATGATACCGACTATGACGATAAGGAGCTGTAGGAAGTCAGATTATCCTTGTACTTATTCCCCAAACAAAACGACCAACTGAGAACGAAAGCAATACAATGGCAGAGTCAAGGACGCAAGATGTGTCAGAACCAGAAGCTGTGCGGATTTTGATGGAAAAGATAGAACATTTGACAGCGGACAATATGTAGTTGAGAAATGATTTAACATCTAGAAGTGAGCGGAAATAACATCTGATCAGTCGTTGTTGGCTAGAGAGTATGGAGATTGATGCAGCCGCAGCAAGTTTGATTATTCCGTTTTCTGTCAAGGCATCTGAGGATGTGCATTCGTTTGTGGAGGACATAGAAATTTCATCTGCGATGAATGGTTGGTCTGATGAACAGTTGTTACACGTAGCCAATATTAGATTAACGGGTGAATCAAAAACATATGTAAGGTGTTCTGAGGCCTTAAGGAAGGCAAGACAGTTTAAGCAGTTAAGAGAAGGACTTTTACAAAGGTACAAGAAACAGAATAGCGCTCGGTACTTTAGAGAGAGTTTAAGTACAATGACAAAGAGACAGGGGGAGACGACAGAGAAATTTGTAGACAGGATAAGGGAAATTAATGAGTATACTTACGAGTTGGGTCAAAGCGATGAAGTGAATAGTGTTCTGTTGCAGGAGGTCGAGCAAATGGCACTTGATGTATTTTTAAGTGGTTACCGGCGCATATGTCACGGAAGATAGCACTCCGAAGCAGTTGTATTCGGCCATTCAGCAGGCAATTTAATGTGAGGAAATAGACGTGGCAACTGGGTCACGTGAGAGGCAGACAGTGTTTACGGTGGGTGTGAAATGTTTTCAGTGTGGTCGTATGGGACATGTGCAGAGCCAATGTACCCAGTTACCAAGGAATAGAGGAAAGGGTGGAAATCAGCAGCGTGGAGGTTGGAGAAGTGGAGATAGGTGAGGTGGACAAGCGTTAAACAGCATAGGGGGCCAAGACCCACCTAAGGGAGCTCCCGTTTAATTTCAAAGCTACAAATACGTGTGCAGAGGTGGATTGTTCAGTGGTAGGATCTGTAGGAACTACAGAGTTTAAGATTTTGTTGAACACAGTGGCGCAAGTGTCAATGGCTACTATGAGTATAATGAGACGAAGGAAGTTAGACCCACCACGTTATAGGTTGCGTGGAGTGGGGGATAAGGAGGTGACAGTTGACTTTCGCATAGGTAAAGTCCGATTTAATGCATGCATGGAGGTAGTACCATGAGTGAGCGAGGGCTACGACATGATCCTAGGAGTAGATTTCTTGCATCAACATCATGACAAAATTGTCCTTGGACAACGAACTGTGGAACTTGGTAGAATGTTATGTCCACTAGGGGAAACTGTTGTCAATGCAGAGCTGTCGCGAGGGGCGTTCAACGTAATGAACAAACCAACGGAACCGAGTGCATTAGCATTAAGGCTTAATTTGCATGAGTGTCTGTCTAGTGGCACTGGGAAATCACTTTCGGTAAGTGTGGAGTCGAATCTACATGTGGGTACAGTACATGTTATGGAACCATTGGAGGATAATCAAGTTTTGGGTTCACTGTGTTGTTTTGCGAAACGTAATGTGGTACATGTAGAAGAGGGAAACAAGGGGGGAGTAGTTCCGGTGAACATGGATAATTTTAGCGCTGTAGACGCGAATTTGATAAAAGGAGTTTTAGTAGCAAATTTGGATTTGTCAGATGACGAAGACTGGTGTTAGAAAGGTGGGCGAAGCGATCAACCACTAACTGCCGATAGAACTACATTTCGTGACAGAATTAAGCATTTGAAAGGAGGAGAAAGAGAGCATATGGAAGAATTATTGTGGGAATTTAAGGATTTGTTTGCCGGCCTCGGTGGCCGTGCGGTTCTAGGCGCTTCAGTACGGAACCGCGTGACTGCTACGGCCGCAGGTTCGAATTCTGCCTCGGGCATGGATGTGTGTGATGTCCGTAGGTTAGTTAGGTTTAAGAAGTTCTAGGGGACTGATGACCTAAGATGTTAAGTCCCATAGTGCTCAGTGCCATTTGAACCATTTAAGGATTTGTTTTTTCCACAAGGACTGTTGCCAGCAACTCCATTAGTTGAACATAGGATACCAACGGGGAATGAAGCATATGTTTACCGTAAACCATACAGAATACCGAGGTATTTGCAGTGGACTGTGGTGTATTTCATTGATCAGCAGCTTGCGGTCGGTATTATAGAGCATAGTAATAGTCGCTGGGGAGCAGGCGTTGTTGTGCCTAAAAATCTATGGACAGAACTAAGAAATACAGGTTCTGTTGTGACTACCGACACCTCAATAATAAGACAGCAACGGACGCATACCCCATTCCAAACATATTGGTGACTGTGGATCACTTACGACTTTTCTACGATGGATTTGACAAGTGGTTATCGTCAGTTACAGGTGGCTCCAGAGGATCGTCCAAAAACTGCTCTCTCTATACCTGGAGGCCATTACCAGTACATTAGAATGCCATTCGGTTTGAAAAACGCTCCAGCAACGTTTCAGAGGTTGCTAGACAGTGTGTTAAGGGGTTTGAAAGCATGGCAGTGCCTTGTCTATTTGGATGACATTATAGTGTTTTCAAGTAGTATGGAGGAATATAGACAGCGGTTAAGAGAAGTCTCTATGAGGTTAAGAGCAGCTCGTTTGACGTTGAGCCTAGAGAAGTGTCGTTTTGGATTAGAAGAAGTAAAATATTTGGATCATATTATCAGTAAGTACGGAGTGCAAACATATCCGAGGTTGGTACAAGCTGTAAGGGATTTTCGGGAACCGAAAACAGTTAAGGAAGTGCAGTCATTCATCGGAATTTGCAATTTATATCGAAAGTTCGTGAAGGGTTTTGCGGATTTATCACAGCCGTTGACGGGATTGTTACGGAAGGGTGTGAAATATGAGTGGACAGAAGAGTGTCATAAAGCGTTTGACCAACTGAATGAAGCGTTAACATCAAGTCCGGTGCTTGTGTTTCCATATTTTGAAAAGGAGATTATACTAGCATGCGATGCATCGAATGAAGTTTTAGGATGTGTTCTTAATCAGGAAATTTACGGGAAAGAACATCCTGTAGCCTATGCGTCTAGGCAGTTGAACGCAGCAGAGAAGAATTATTCTACAACAGAGAGGGAGATGCTTAGCGTAATCTATGGAATCACATATTTTAAATGTCATTTATATGGGAGAAGATTTCAGGTAGTGACAGATCATGCTGCATTGAAGTGGTTGTTAGGATTGAAGGATCCGTCCACTAGACTCGCTAGATGGGCTGTGAGGCTTAGTGAATTCGACTACGAGATGGTGCACAAGCCTGGGAAGGAGCACGGTAATGAGGATGCACTAAGAAAGAAGGTGGAAAAGTAGAAGTCGTAGGTTATGACCTAGCAGTATGGTAAAAATTACAGGACGCGGGCAACGATTGTAAATTGTTTCGGACACAGCCACAATTTAATATGTATGACGGTCTTCTGTGCAGGGAAAGGAAGTTAGGTTCAAGGGTAGTAGTGCAAGCGAAGTTCAGGAATGGAGTTTTAAAGGAAGCAAATGATGAGGGTGTAGAGCGACGAATAGGAGAGTGGGGGAGAGGTATTGGTGGAGAGGTAGGGAAGGAGATGTGGATCAATATGTCAGGAGTTGTATACCACGTGCGCAGAGAGCAGATTCCGAGTTGGAAACAGATTCAGCTGCAGCGATTACCGGAGGTAACATGTCCACTCCCTTTGCTCGGGATTGTTGTCTCAGAATCTTTTAGGCGAACACCATCGGGGAACAGATTCGTTCTCACAATAATAGACCATTTTTCATGGTATGTGGAGATGGCGGCTATGCCAAATCAACAGGCAGAAATGGTAGCGCAAGCGTTAGTAATCAACTGGATTTTGAAGTTTGGTGTATCAGAAACAATAATTACTAACCAAGGGACCAACTTCATGTCGGATTTAATGAAGGAGATGTGTAAATTTTTACACGTTAAGAAGTTGAGAACGAGTGCATTGCATCCACAGGCCAACGGAAGGACAGAACGGGTACGCAGAACAATCGGTCAGATGCTGAGTTTTTATGTGGATTCTCCTCACCATCAGTGGGACGAATATTTGAAGCATATTGTATGCGCATACAATGCAAAAGTCCATACAAATACCGGTTTGTCTCCGTATGAGGTGGCGTACGGGTGAAAAATGCCATCACTGTTTGATTTAGTAAAGCTACAGAAAGGAAGGACCGGTGAATCTGTACTTCAATTCGCGAGAACAATTCGGGATGTTTGGAAGCGGGTACAAAAGGTGAATATAAAGGCTTTGGAAAGGCAGGAAGTCGCAGTAAAGCGGAAAGTAAATTTACTGCAGTATAAATTGGGGCGAATATAAAGGCTTTGGAAAGACAGGAAGACGCAGTAAAGCGGAAAGGAAGTTTACCGCAGTATGAAGTGGGGCAATGGGTGCTGTCCAGCCCCTAAACACAAAAAGGGAGAACGAAGAAGTTCCTCGCGAGGTATCAAGGGTCATACCAAGTTGTTGAAACCACATCTCCCGTTAATGTTAAGCTTCAGCTGCCAACTAGAACAACGGTAGTACACGTTGGACGGTTACGGCCATTTAAGGGTTGCCTAGATGTGATTACAGGCGTGTCACAAGAAGGAAAGAGGAAGAAAGAGAGTGGGAAGACAGGTGCTAAG
Source organism: Schistocerca cancellata (assembly GCF_023864275.1). NCBI lineage: Eukaryota > Metazoa > Arthropoda > Insecta > Orthoptera > Acrididae > Schistocerca > Schistocerca cancellata. The sequence continues at coordinate 727,927,439 of NC_064631.1, forward strand.
CGCAGAGAAAACCAGAGAGATAGAGTACAGCGTGAAGTACAGTATGCTTTCAATCCATAAAGTGGTAGGGTATTTGTAGTTTTTTTGTTTGTTTGTTTTTTTTTTTTTTTTTTTTTTTTTCGTATCATGTATCATTGGGTTTGCGTGGATTCATTAGGCATTGTAGTTTCGTATATGTGTTTTCGAGTATTATGAGCCTGCTGGGGCAGCAGTCCTTTTAAAGATTTTTAAGAGGGAGGAAGGGTGATGGTGATCCCTGCCCTCAGGTCACTGAAAAGGGAAGTGTAGCGTCTGACGTATGTGGAATTTGTTGGAGGAGAAATCGAACACTGTTATGGAGAAATAATTGCGCCAGAGTATATTTTGCAGCAAGGCAGTAATAAATATGAGTTGAACGATGTCAGAGTCATACGATTTCTTCTTTAAATTTTTAGTTATCGGCAGTGCTGGGTCAGGAAAGTCGTGTTCATTGCACCAGTTCATATAATGTAAATTTAAGGACGAAAGTAGTCACACAATCCGTGTTGAGTTTGGACCGAAAATAATGAAAGTTGGAGGAAAATCTGTGAAGCAACAAATATGAGACACATGCACGGTGCAGCTATTTTTAGCCATGGGGGAATGAATAGACTGTCCGAGGGTTATCGTGGAGCCAAAATTGAGCTTGCAATGGGTCGGGATGCATTGGATCTTCTCCACCTACGGGAATTTTGTAGTAGTAGGAAGTTGTTTTGAAAGGGGAGTATTTGGGGAAGCGAAACGTATAGAGCTCGAGGGGAGCGCAATTTTAATCAATGGAACTAAATGTGGTATAATAGGACCAACCTGCGACTAGCCAGCGTCAATTCCAGGAGTCACAGAATTGAATGTTACTCAGCCACAGCTGTACTGGCCAGAAGCCACTTCAGAGTTTTTGCCAAGGCAGAATCTGACCTTGTTAAATCAAACTCTGGATCCAGGTCTGTTGAGATCCGTAGACCAGCTCATTTTAGAGCAAGAGGGGTGCATATCAGCCGAGCAGCTTGTTCAACATGTCGCTCAGTATAGGGAAAGGCAATGGCAAATAACGATCATTTTGAGCACCTCTGTGCCCAGTGTCATCGCAGCCTTAACTTTGTAATGTTTTGTTTTCCTTTTGATCAGGCGGAGAGCTAATTCCAAAAGGGAACCAAGGGTAGTCCAAGTCGCAGTGGATTGGATACTGAGGGCGTAGCTAAGGGGTTGAACGAGCGCTCAGTGGAGTGGTCATCCATTAACGTTTTTTTATGGTTTCCTCTCATCTCATGTGCTTAGTAGCATTGGACCATGTCTAAGTTTTCTAATAGTAAGTAAGTATGTCATAAGTGCCAATCCAAAAAAGTTTAAGGACGACCCAGGGACTGGGTCTTTCTGAAGAAGGGAATAATTTAGCGGCACCACCGTTTAGGATAGGGAAAGTTAGTTTTGTGTGATATTCGGAGCACGAGTTACAGCCAGGTGTGGGCTGGTTTGCAGTAAGTTAGCATACCAGGAGCTGCGAAGGCAAATAGAGGCCACAGGGGCGTAGAACTGCCGGAGAGGGCGCACACAGCAGTTTCCATGGCGCAAGTCACAGGCAGAAGAAAACCACTGGCCAACCTAAGTGTTCTCCATACGTGACGCGAAGTGCTGCTTTAGCGAAACAGAGGCCCGCATCCGAGTATAAATAGCTGTTGTTTTCTAACGAGAGTCATTAAAGTGTGGCAGCTCTCCTGGGCAGCGAGGCGTGTCACACCGCCAGGCTACACGCAGCAACAGATGGGGCGACAGCGCCCCAGTCCACACCGGGTCGTTGGTTCGACCCTCTGAGGCCGACGTGGGGTCCGCAGCCAGCCAGCTACGGGCCACTCTTCGGCTCGCTACCGCAGGCAGTCGTCTTGGCAACCGACACACGCTGAAGACTTCCGAGGCGAGGACCGCAGATTCATACTTGGATTGAGGGCGGTCGTTGCCGCCGTGTTCTCAGCTACACCAGCGAGGAAGAAGCAGCAGCGGGGCCGGCTTATGGCTACCGGCGGAGCAGCGCGGAGTCAATGGGGATGGTGGCCATTGAGTCGGCTGCTGGCGTAGCCATCCTGATGTAATCGGAACTCTGCTGCTGGCGTACAAGGCCGGCACTTTACAGCATTGTATTGCACAGGCCGCTGGGGTGCTTCCTCAGCACTACGGGGCCTTGTGACATAGAACAAGGTGAACGGAGCACTGTAGTGGCAGCAAATAAATCAATTGGAAAGTTCTCACCGAGTTTTAATACGGCGCCGGCCACGGTGGTCTAGAGGTTCTGGCGCTGCAGTCCGGAACCACGGGACTGCTACGGTCGCAGGTTCGAATCCTGCCTCGGGCATGGGTGTGTGTGATGTCCTTAGGTTAGTTAGGTTTAAGTAGTTCTACGTTCTAGGGGACTTATGACCTAAGATGTTGAGTCCCATAGTGCTCAGAGCCTTTAATACGGCACTTCCTGGCAACCATCCACTACATTTGGTGTCTCTCCGCTACACTTGGTCATCCTGATACATTCGGTGCCAGAAACTGCGACAACACTATTTTGACACGAATTAGCAGTATCCGACAGTCTTTTGACTTCGAAAAGGTCTGTACTTGCTTTATGTAAATAATACTCAAGTATTATGAAAATGTGGCAATTCATAGATAAAATTATGTATTCGCTACAACAAAAATTATGTCGGAAGAAAACATGTTGCATTATGAATTTAGCAGTAACATAAGGTTTTCGCTATGACACTAAGGGATACTGAAAGTAGCAAGGCAAATTTTGCTTCAGCGTTGTCTTACGATTACCTTATTGAGCTTCTGTTCAAATGGCTCTGAGCACTATGGGACCTAACATCTGTGGTCATCAGTCCCCTAGAACTTAGAACTACTTAAACCTCACTCACCTAAGGACATCACACACATGCATGCCCGAGGCAGAACCTGCGGTCACGCGGTTCCAGACTGTAGCGCCTAGAACCGAATGGCCACACCGGCCGGCTGAGTTTCTGTCTGCCTGGTTGTAGCTCTGGTACAAAAGATAAAAAAAATCTCGCAATCAGCGAGTCTCGAAAGGCGAACTAAAGCAGTTCACATGTGGTAGGGAAGCACATTACCTCGGAGCTAGCGAAGAGGTGCGGCGGCCTTGTCTTACTTATTGGCCCAGTAATAACTAAGACAGATAAATGGCAACATAAGAGATGACAGTAGTGGTATTTCCCGTGTGGAACGACTTTCGTGGAGTCAAAGACATTAACTGATATCCTTATATAACGTCTCAAGAGAAAATAATTGACATTACGCCACTGAAATAACACGATAATATCAAGTGGATTTAGCAGGACAGTTCTGTACCATCAAGGAAGTAACTCGTTGGTCAAAGTGTTGCCAAACAAACTCTGCGTTGTTCCCAAGTTTCAGTTATATTGCCAAGAAGGATACGACCTGATGTGCTCTGTGAGTGACAGCGGAAGTGACTACAGGGTGGTCCATTAATCGTGACCGGGCCAAATATCTCACGAAATAAGCGTCAAACGAAAAAACTATAAAGAACGAAACTTGTCTAGCTTGAAGAGAGAAACCAGATCGCGCTATGGTTGGCCCGCTAGATGGGGCTGCCGTAGGTCAAACGTATATCAACTGCGTTTTTTAAAATAGGAACTCCCATTTTTTATTACATATTCGTGTAGTACGTAAAGGAACATGGATGTTTTTGTTGGACCACTTTTTTCGCTTTGTGATAGATGGCGCTGTAATAGTCGAAAACATATGCCTCACAAATTTAGACGAACAATTGATAACAGGTAGTTTTTTTTTAAATTAAAATACAGAACGTAGGTACGTTTGAACATTTTATTTCGGTTGTTCCAATGTGATACATGTACCTTTGTGAAATTATCATTTCTGAGAACGCATGCTGTTGCAGCGTGATTACCTGTAAATACCACATTAATGCAATGAATGCTCAAAATGATGTAGGTCAACCTCAATGAATTTGGCAATATGTGTAACGACATTCCTCTCGACAGCGACTAGTTCGCCTTCCGTAATGTTCCCACATGCATTGACGATGCGCAGACGCATGTTGTCAGACGTTGTCGGTGGATCACGATGGCAAATATCCTTCAACTTTTCCCACAGAAAGAAATCCGGGGATGTCAGATCCGGTGAACGTGCGGCCCATGGTATGGTAATTCCACAACCAATCCACCTGTCATGAAATATGCTATTCAATACCGCTTCAACAGCACGCGAGTTATGTGCCGGACACCCACCATATTGGAATTACATCGCCATTCTGCCATGCAGTGAAACACCTTGTAGTAACATTGGTAGAACATTACGTAGATTGCACCATTTAGATTGCCATCGATAAAATGTGGGCCAATTATCCTTCCTCCCATTAAGCCGAAACATACATTAACTCGCCAAGGTCGCTGATGTTCCACTTGTCGCAGCCATCGTGGATTATTCGTTGCCCAAAAGTGCATATTATGCCGGTTTACTTACCGCTGTTGGTTAATGACGCTTCGTCACTAAATAGAACGCGTGCAATAAAATCGTTCATCGTCCCTTAATTTTTCTTGTGCCCCGTGACAGAACTGTACAAGACGTTCAAAATCGTCGCCATGCAATTCCTGCAGCATAGAAATATGGTACGGGTGCAATCAATGTTGATGTAGCATTCTCAACACCGACGTTTTTGAGATCCCCGATTCTCGCGCAGTTTGTCTGCTACTGATGTGCGGATTAGCCGCGACAGCAGCTAAAACACCAACTTGGGCATCATCATTTGCTGCAGGTAGTCGTTGACGTTTCACATGTGGCCGAACTCTTCCTGTTTCCTTAAATAACGTAACTATCCGGCGAACGGTCCCTACACTTTGATCATGTCGTCCAGGGTACTGAGCAGCATACATAGCACTCGCCCGTTGGGCATTTTGATCACAATACCCATACATCAACACGATATCGACCTTTTCCGCAATTGTAAACGGTCCATTTTAACACGGGTAATGTATTACGAAGCAAATACCGTCCGCATTGGAGGAATGTTACGTGATACCACGTACTTAAACTTTTGTGACTATTATAGTGCCATCTATCACAAAGCGAGTATGTAATAAAAAATGGGGGTTCCTATTTTTAAAAAATGCAGTTGATATCCGTTTGACCTATGGCAGCGCCATCTAGCGGTCCACCCATAGCGCCATCTGGTTTCCCCCGTCAAGCTAGACGAGTTTCGTTCTTTGTAGTTTTTTCGTTTGATGTTTATTTCGTGAGAAATTTGGCCCGGTCACTATCAGTGGACCACCCTGTATAGCTTCGTTTCAAAGTTGTGGGTAGCGAGGACCGGGATATCCTCATTATCTGTCAACGAGCCTTATTCGCATTTCTGTAACTACGTTTAGAAACTAGAGAGTTATTACTTGTAATAATTGATGTACTGAGTACAAACGAAACATCACAAATTAATAAATGCGACAATTATTTGTGTTTTATTGTCTTAATCGGACCGAATCGTTGACAGCGTATTCAGGAGATGCGATTGACAATTTTGGAGATTCTGCAGATGTTGAGTTGACAACGTATCATTTTTATACAATATTGTTATTGAGATCACTGTCATTGGCACACCCGCCAGAAGACAGCCATGACCTGGCTTCTTGTTGTCATCTTTTCTGACGGATATTCTACCGTTGCTCGAAATGTAAGTACATAAGGTGAGTTCCATATGGCGAATATCTGATGTTTCTATTCTTACAGCTCTAACATCCAAAAATAGTTACAATAAGAGGCAGAAAAGCGCCTGTGAACCAACAATTAATAACGCAGTCAGAATTAGTGGAATCTGAAAACCTCCATCTCTCATCTATTAATTGAGAAAAGAATCCTATAATTAATTTCGTTGTCATCGTTTTCAACGACAGTAGAGGAGGAGCAAAACCATCTGACATGAAATATACTTTTCCAGCGGGATTTGAATCTTTGGCTACAGTTGGAGTAGTACATTCAGTGAAGTATCAAAAATGTGAGCATTCACCCATTGCTGTAGTACAGGTTAGGGCAGGAAGAAGCAGGTTAATGCAGCTCCAGTCCTTCAATATATCTGAGTTGCCAAACATTCTCCGAATAGCTCTTAAGATAGAATTACACACATAATGCATATACAGGGTGTTTCAGGAGGAATATTAGATATTCTAGCAGGTGGTAGTATAGACGAATTGCATTAAGAGATGTCATATAAATGTGTCCACTTTTTATTGAGTACAGTGATACAGCTGTTAGTACGTGACCCTAACAAACTCAAAGCAAAGGCAAGTGAATATGTGTCAAAGTTGATTTTCAAAAATTCCCCACCAACTACAAGGCAGTTTTGACTTCTCTTGATAATACCACGTGTAGCTCTTCTGAGGTCATCTTTGCGTCCTTTTATGAGAACTGCACTATTCATAATTCGAACTATCAAATTGGCTCTTGGCCTTACGTTTTGTTTGTAGACTTCGCCTTTTATCCATCCCCACTGGCAATAATCTAAAGGGATAAGTTCTGGGGACCTTGGTGGCCAATAAAAGTGCCCAATCTTCTGATCCATCATGCGGGAAATGTTAGGTTTGGATCATGTGTCACCTGACCATAAGGCCTGTCATACTGTAGGAACATACGTATTCTTGCAGCCAAATGACGCTGGAAGTTCATTTTCAAGGAAGTCTAGACAACGGAGACCTGTAAGGACCGACAAACGAAACGAAAATGCATTGAACCCAGCTGTAAGTACTCAATAAAAATTGGACACATGTTATAAGGCATTTTTCCTCAATTTGCCTATACTACCACCTCCTACCGTATTTACTATTCCTCCTGAAACATCCTGTATAATTATTCAGGTCTCGATAGGTCGTCGAAAGGTTTCGGTGCTAGACACACGTCATCGTCCGAACCCTCGCGGAAGTACCAGTGTGGCTGCGAGCAAGTGGAGAAATTGACGAGGGGAAGGGGGGGGGGGAGGTTACGGCGTGTGTGGTTTGTGGCAAAGATGGGAATTCCCGTTTATCGAGGAGCGTGTGTAGACAGGTCCTGCAGCCAGGTTGGCCGTTGTGTCCCGTTAGTGCAGTGGTAAGCGCATCTGCCTTCTAAGTGAGAGGTCCAGCTTCGAACCCAGGTCAGGCACAAATTTACATCTGCCGCCATTGCTGTATATCAATGCCTTGTTGCAGTGTGGATGTCTGTCCTTCGATATTTAAGTGGCAATTGTTTTTTGAGGCAGTACAGGTGATTTGCGAACATTTGTCTTGCCATCAATGTAACGGGACACCAACGGCATCCACTCCATAGTCATTGCTTTGTGGTGGCGCTGACCCATGTCACATACATGCGAATCAGATTGTAGCGCATATTATGAGAAGTAACGAATGATCACTATACAAGTATGTACGAACAATAGAAGCAGGATTGCAGCGAGCTGATTAGTTAACCAAGTGCAAAATAGAGTACCTTTGTAGTGAGTCATCTCAGATGCATAACTGACGGTAATATTTGTCAAGCAATTCACTGCAGAATTAGTGAAATACCCACATGAGGATCTCTGTAGTCGTACGGTATCATTAGCATCTCGTGAATGGAGCACTATCTTCGTTATATGAGATTACGCAATCTGATGCCAAGTAAAGAGAAGCGACGACGCCACCACACGTGAGTGTGAAGTTCCATTTGCATTACGCCTAGGACAGAAAGAACCATAACAGTTCTTGCAGTTTGATATTAATGTAGATCCCGATGGTTTCACACTAACGGGTTCTTTTGGCTATTGGAATATTCATATGGGAATTTTCAAAGTGTAACTGCTAGAACACTCAACTACCTTAATAACATTTTCATTTTGGACTGAATATGACTAGGGAAGCGGCGTTAATCTGACGTTTCCGTCCCTCTCCTGACGACTTACTAAATGAAGTCTGAAGCGGACGCACAGCTGTGTTGCACACCGCACGAATTCTGTTAAGTGTTTTGGCAGCTGGCAGTCATTGATCGATATAGACATGTGCAAATATCTTCATTGCTTGCGGGGAACTCGTCCTTGATGCATTTTTTCATGCCGTAATTAGCACAATAACATAAGGCTCATTCTGCTTAAGAAATTTATGGCCGCAAGTCCTCAAATAAGAATCTCCGAGTGGTAGTAACGCATGAAAGGAAATAGACTGTTGGTCAAAAGAATGGAGCTCCCTGTTTGTTGCGTTTCCGATAGGGCCTGCGATAAGAACCTCCTGCCATATTACGCTTCAGAACTCAAAACTGTTTACCTTTCCACTTCATACTAAAACAAAAGCTATGTTATGAGAAGAGGAAATGTCTCATATGCTTGTCACAAACTTTAGTCATTTGTGTTTACTTTCTCACTTCATACTAAAACAAGGGCTTTGATATGAGAGGAGGAAATGAAGTATACACTTCCAAGACGTAATATTTCCTTGTGTGCTACTACTGCTTGCATGCAAGCTCTGCAGTTAATTTTTGTATGTTGGATAAATTTTGATACATTACTTTGTGAGTAGGTTCCTATTTTCTTGGGATTCAAATGCAGTGGACATTTCATCTCTGGTTAATATGCCGATGACTAATGACATGATACCGGATCCAATTGCTCCATGGCACCTGTGAGTAGAGTCTCACGTTGGTTACTATTAGAACATGCATGCAGTGAAGTCCGCTCACTGGAGTCAGAGATAAGTTGATTTCTTTCTGAGAATAGCGAAGCGTCTGCTGCAGTGTCCACGCTCAGCCAACATAAAAAAATCGCGGCGGCATTGGGCACTGCTAATTCCTGCACTTGTCGCGAGCCGCGACAGCAAGAGCGCACTGTTTCTGTTAACGATATTATGAAGTTAATACATCTTAATTAACGCAATATTCAGGACATGGGTTGGGTAAAAATTCAGTTTATATTAACTAACTAGCCATTGCATTAAAATACTTTACAGTTATATTTGATGATGTTAATAGTATTGATTCAGATTGTGCGTGAAGGCGATAACTCACACACACATGTCATTGATGCCAGTGAGAGTGACGGCTTTTAAACAACACATGCGCCAATTAATTCCTCAGTTGGCTTCGAATGGATGACAATTTTCAGTTACCTTGTATTGCAAGAATTGTGAGGACGAGACAGAAAGTAAATGGAGTTTTAAGCTGAAGAGAGGCGACCAAGCAAAGCTTGCTGATTGTCAGATGAGTGTCCACATGGGTTTTGTGGACGAGTATACTTTTAGTAATCAACCCACTCACCATCATTACTTAAGATTTCTCAATGGTGTCGAGACACTGATTCCACTAAGGGCCTCGATGGTGTAGCGTGATTGTTTACTTCCTACCGTACGTTTTCTATATTCGTCCAAAAGTCGCTTGAATTTGTGAGTCCTCATGGCAATGACTTCGTTACGTCTGCCCACATATTTTCTAGCGGGTTGAGGTCCGGTGATCGTGGAACAAACGGCAACAGCTTTATCCTCTCTTGGCCCTGAAACTAATTTTGCAGTGCTCTGCTCTGATGGACGAGGCTCTGGTCCTGTGAATAAATTGTTATCTTGTTACTTCATATATTTATATGTCCGCCCCCGGTAGCTGAGTGGTCGACGAGCTGCATTAGCGTAATGGTTAAAGTGTATGTCTGGTAAGCAAAAGGATCTGAGTTCAAACCTTGATCGGTGCTAAATATTTATAGCCGGCACGGTAGCTCAGCGTGTTCGGTCAGAGGTTTAGCTGCCCTCTGTAATAAAAAAACTGAGTGAAACGATCAATAACGAACTTCAACGGGCGTCAGGTGACGTCCGCCACGAACAATTGAAACGGACAATAACGAACAAAATGAGATTAAAAAAAAAATAGTGGTCAGGGCGACAGACTGTCAATCCCAAAGGCCCGGGTTCGATTCCCGGCTGGGTCGAAGATTTTTTCCGCTCAGGGACTGGGTGTCGTGTTGTCCTAATCATCATCATTTCATCCCCATCGACGCGCAAGTCGCAGAAGTGGCGTAAAATCGAAAGACTTGCACCAGGCGAACAGTCTACCCGACGGGAGGCCCTAGTCACACGATATTCTTTTTATATATTTATATTTAAATAATGTATTTGTAATAATCATATTGTATTAGTATTTTCTATAGTGTTTAAGAATTCATACCCTGTCATAGATAAGTGATCTAGATTCAACAGTCAAATTACGAATGTGGTTTACCGAGTCTGTCACATGATGAAAGTCGTAGTCGGAAATTTACATTAAGACTGACTGACTGAATCCGATTAGCACGATCTGGTATCAAACTGAAATTACAGAAATCATATAATTTGAACGTCTGTGTTGCAATAATGCTGCGCACATAAATTACTTTGATGAAGTAACAGGGAGCAACTGTCTAAGAAAAAGGAAGGAATATGTCTACTAACAGCAATGCAACGTAATTATAACGTATATTTATGTGATGCAAACATTGAATCGAACAATACACATCTGTTTCAGTGGTGGAAATATACACCACATCGGATTTGTCGATGTAATAATAATAATAATTATTATTCCGTGTGAGGTTGTTAGATTCTCTATTGGGCGCCTCCCCAGGTGGGGGATAGGGGAAAGCCTTCCAGATAATGGGTGGCACCGAAGAAATAAAATACTTGGGATGGACCAAAAACTAACACAATCCTCAATGGCTATTCACACGTTGAACCCACAATCCAGACACGTCTGAGTGAAAATCACTTTTATTCAGGTCAGCGTCTATTAGCTCCGTGAGCTCGGCTAAAAACATTTGGTTCCAGAGGCTTCAACAACCCCTGGTCCTATACGGTCCTGGTATTCAGGCCAAACTAATGAAACACGAGCAAACTTGAACATTGCAAGTAAATTCGCCTTTGCCCCAGGTGGTGCACAACCCTCCCGTCGACAGCCGGCAACTGGACTTTCGGATTCCGAGGAGTCCAGGCTAGCACAGCAGAGAATATCAGAGATATCTGGTAAACTTCCCTACAGGCAGAGAACATTTATTGGAAAACTAAATATGAATACATTGATCCAAACAGGAAAACTACGTAATCTCACATAATAAACCGACCGACAAAAAATTCTCATCCTTGCTTTTCAAGAAACATGACTGACTAACAATGAAACCTTGCATTACGGAAACTATCACATCTTCAAGAGCAAAACACAACAAAAGGTATCAGCAGGCGCACCAATCTTCGGCATGGCATTTCTCGTACATAGATCCATCATCTGCTCTGTGAAAGAAATCACACCCATCAACAACCGACTTATGACTGCTCATTCAGAGCGCCAATAAAAAATATACACTCATCAATGCACATGCCCCCACCAACATCGAAAATAAGAAAAACTTCGAAAATGTCGAAAAATTCTGGAACACACTCGAAAAAACAATGAACAAAATTCACCAAGATGACGTGACTGTCCTAATGGGAGACTTAAATGCTCAATTTGAGACAGAAAAAACTGTAGAAAAATCATCGGAAAAATGCATCACACCAAAACACTAACACCAACGGCACAATTCTGATTGACATTTGCCAACAACAATTCAACCTCAAAATGATGTCTACCCACTTTAGGAAAAAAACAAAACAGAAAAAGATAAAACATGGCGACCCAAATCCAGCACCTTAGTGAATACCAGATCGACCACGTCGCCATCCCCTACGTCCACTACAGAATCATCCACAGTATTCAAATCCGACGAGGCGCGAACATTGACTCAGATCACTACCTCACACGATTTAAAGTGAAATTCTCTTCGAAGAGAGTTCACCCCAAAAAAATGTCTGATTCAAAAATTTGGCCTATCCAAAATTCAGGAAACCGAATTCAAGAAACCAATATCACAGAAGAATGGGAAAAAGAACTGGACTAACTTCTGCAGCAAATTATTAGAAAAGACAGAGAACTAACACCACCTTAAAAAAAGGCAAAACACCCATAGTGGGAATCCAACTGTGATCACGCCATCTTCAATCGCCGATTCGCCTTCCAAAAACACAACAGCAAAAAATCGACAGGAACCCTACAACACTTCCTACACATCCGCAAACAGACAGAACCATCAGAAAAACCAAACCCAGTTACATCGCCGAACAGCTGAAATCAGTTGAGGACAATTTCAGGAATTACAACAGCATAAATTTCTATAGAACTTTCGCAGACAGAATTAAAGGCTACTCACCACAAAATTTGACCTTCAAGAAACAAAATGGAAAACTCTCCCTCACCAACGAAGAAAACTGTGAAGAACAGACATACTACTTTTCCGATTTTCTCAACTACCCCGAACCACCCGATCGATTCCCACGCATATCCCCAAGATACACAAAATCCAATGCCGATCCACCGAGGAAAGAAGAAATCCAACACAACATCAAGAAACTCAAGAACAGAAAGTCGTCAGGAGAAGAAGGAATCATAGCAGAACTACTGAAAATTCTTGGACCACGATCACTACAGGAAATCCCGCAGATCTTTTAGGAAATCTGACGAAGTGAAAAACTCTCTGACGACTAGAAATGTGCACTGACCCACCCACTCCACAAAAAAGGAGAGAAATCTGATGTGAATAACTACAGAGGAATTTCTCTCCTTTCAGTCCCTTATAAAATCGTCTCCGCGTGCCTCTTACAACAAGCACAAGAACTAGTCGAACCCCTAATTGATGAATACCAAGCGGGATTCAGACCACACAGATTTGGCGCGGAACAAATTTTCAACCTGAAATCCACACTGTAAATACTGCACATACGTCGACTTCAGGAAAGCGTATGACTCCATCGGCTGACAATCCCTTTTTAATATATTCGAAGAAATTAATTCGACCCTAAAACACCACGACGTATCCAACAAACCCTAACAGACACAACTTCCAAAGTCTAATTCAAAGGAGAAATCTCACAACCTTTCTCCATTAAGACTGGCGTCCGGCAGGGCGATAGCCCCTCCCCATTACTCTTCAACATTGTCCTATATAAAGTCATCAAAGAGTGGGAAAAAGAAATGAGAAACAGAAACATAGGGAGACGCACCAGGCTAGTAAGACAGCAGCATAACATCAACGTCACATGCCTAGCCTTTGCTGACGATCTTACGATCATTTCCGGAGATGAACAAACAGCAATTCATCAGATCGAAGTCCTCAGAGAATGTGCAGAGAAAGTTGGACTACAAATTTCTTTCTCAGTAACCGAATTCATTTTCACAAAACACAAAATTTGATCACAAAACACGGTACAATAAACAAGTCAAGTGCTTTAAATATTTAGGTGAAATCATTGAACCCACACTTACCGAAAGATTAGCACAAAAAACACTTGAACTGAAAATGCGGAAATCATATGGAAAAATCGCAGGCACCTACAACAAGAAATGCTTGAACATCATTACCAAAATTCGAGATTACACGACTGTTATTAAACGTGAAACACTCTATGCCAGTGAAACCCTAAACCTCATTTAGAAACGGGACCTCGAAAATATCAAGAAAGCTGAAAGAAAAACCATCCGAAAAATCCTTGGGCTAAAACTCACAGATGAAGCGCATCGTTTGAATTCACACACATTAATTGAAAAATACTCCAACATCGAAACAGGTTCCCGCAAACGACGACTGAAATTGTACAGTGACATTACGAGATTAGCTGACATTCTACTAACAAAGAAAATGTTGATGTATCTACAGAAAGTAAAAACTACGAGTCTGGATCAAACAAGTCCAAATTGATCTCGAAAGTGCCAACATCACACCCACAGATATCGACGATCGAAAAGTCTTCAGACATAAAATTCACCGCTGGGAAACAGTACCAGAAGATAAACCTAACGTGTCTAGGAGAGAATGGACAGAAGGATGTCCCACTAAACACAGCGAGATAATGAAAGAATTCTGGAAGAAGAAAAATAACAGCAAAAGATAATCTGCTTTATATCATTCCCTATTGGTCTAAACAATTAAATAAATAAATAATAATAGTAGTACTAATAGTAATAGTAGTATGAAATTCAGAAAATAAAAATGATTATTCAGGTGCCTTCCAACGCTTTATGAAAGAGAAGATTCAGAGTAACATCTAACGAAGTAGACCACAGAATGGACGGCAACGAAGAAAAATACTAGTGAGATCGACGTTGATTAAAAAGCATTGGGTACTAAAAGTTAATCACGTCGAGTTCTTCAACTACGTCGAATGTGGTCTTTAGTTAACGATAACAGATGTTTAATACAAGTGAACTGATGTATCGTATTAACAAAGCAAGCATTTATAGCCTAGACATTTGAACAAATAAACACATCAAAGAGGTAATTCGTAAATGCAATACAAAATCAACTGTACGGGATTTTCATCTCTATAACTTCTGGGAATCAAGAATAGTACTTTCTGGAAGCAACACTAGTTTACATGCAAGGAACAGCGAGTAGGACAATATGGATGGGACAAATGGTTCAAATGGCTCTGAGCACTATGGGACTTAACATCTATGGTCATCAGTCCCCTAGAACTTAGAACTACTTAAATCTAGCTAACCTAAGGACATCACACAACACCCAGTCATCACGGATGGAAACAATGAAAACTCTGATAGTACTACGAGACGCAAAAAAAGGCAAATGGAGAAAATAGGCAGAAGGCAGATGCAAATCGCTTGATACATCTTTACATACATCATCATCCATATCAATGTATTTAAGGAAAACGTGTGAGGCTAGGGGCTACGAGGACGAAGAACAGTCTCTACTTTCACGACATCATGACCAGAACAAAACGCAACAACGATATTAGGAACATCAAGAGACTACCAAACGAAGGAATATAAGGATTTCTTCGCTAAATTGTAGGCCATAGGAAAAGAGTGAAAGGGTATTTGCGAACTATGAAACAGTTTTCATGCTACTTGTTGTTCATATCTGCAGGGAATAGATGTCTCGTTGAGGATACAGCAGCTCAGCGCTTGACTTCATTATATGTTCTAAAATTTTAACATACGCCTCTCAGTTGAGGTTACCCTCAATACGTCACAGGAGCCCTAATTCCCGAGCCGAGATGTAGCCCAAAAGCCAACAGAAAAGCGTCCACTTCTCTCTCTTTCCTCGAGATACTTCGGACAGAAATGCTCTCCCCGTGGCCGGTACACGTACAATATCCGAAACGTTTATATGTTAATAAAAACACTGACGAATTCAACACAACCACGTATGTAAAAAATGCGATACCAAACAAATTTAACGAAAAAACAAGAAAAGTATTTTACAACAACTATTCTGCATTAAAATATCGTTAAGTCACTTCTGTCGAGCCGTGCGGTTAAAGGCGCTGCAGTCTGGAACCGCAAGACCGTTACGGTCGCAGGTTCGAATCCTGCCTCGGGCATGGATGTTTGTGATATCCTTAGGTTATACTAGTTCTACGTTCTAGGGGACTAATGACCTCACCAGTTGAGTTCCATAGTGCTCAGAGCCATTTGAACCATTTTTGAATCACTTCTGTCGAAAACAATTTCTTTTACGATACTATATACAATAATTCTATTAATATCTCACCTGAATCGGAGCATTGGTAACGGAAGAAAATATTTTCTCGTCATAAAATATGACTGCTCCAGTCAAACTCGATATACTCTTTCGCAAATGCCGTACAGTCGATCTTCTGATAATCCGTCAAGCGTTGGTTTACAGCAGCTCTTCGTCATAAAAGTCGATGATCTTTCAGTCTCTTTCTCACAGTTCTTGTACTATCAGGAAATTTAGAAACCTCCACCAGACGACGGCAATTGAGGAATGGGTCGGAGTGTATATTGTCGAACATACATCGGCCGTCCCTCTCACTGGACTTACGGAGTCGTCCACCCCCACTTTTCCGCCGATACGGCTTGTTTCGATATAGTCTGTCCACCAAAGCCTAGCGGCCTTCTTCGGTACTCCGCACCTCTCACCAGCTTCAGACGGGCAGTAATATCCATCCTCAATCAGTGTGCTAACACTATCCTGCCTCTTGGTTCCAATAAGCCTGCATTATGACTGGTGCTCTTGAAAATAAACTATGAACGTACTCATTTGCCTTTGCTTTAAGTTTCTTAGGGTTGCATATTAATAGTTGTATCAATAAAAAGTGGACATATTTATACGGAATTTTCATGCAGCTCGTCTATACTACCAACTGCTGAAATATCTACATCTACATGGATACTCTGCAAATCACATTTAAGTGCCTGCCAAATGGTTCATCGAACCACCTTCACAACTCTCTGTTGTTCCAATCTCGTATTGCACTCGGAAAGATCGAACACCTATATCTTTCCGTACGAGCTCTGATTTACCTTATTTTATCTTGGTGATAGTTGCTCCCTATGTAAGTTGGTGTCAACAAAAGATTTTCACATTCGGAGGAGAAAGTTGGTGATTGGAATTTCGTGAGAAGATTCTGTCGCAACGGAAAACGCCTTTCTTTTAATGATGTCCATCTCAAATCCTGTATCATTTCTGTGACACTCTCTCCCATATTTCGCGATAATACAAAACGTGCTGCCTTTCTTTGAACTTTTTCGATGTACTCAGTCAGTCCTATCTGGTAAGGATCCCACACCGTGCAACACTATTCTAAAAGAGGACAGACAAGAGTAGTGTTGAAATTCTCCTTAGTAGGTCTGTTACATTTTCTAAGTGTCCTGCCAATAAAACGCAGTCTCTGGTGGGTCTTCCCCACAACATTTTCTGTGTGTTCCTTCCAATTTAAATTGTTTGTAATTATAATACCTAGGTATTTAGTTGAATTTACGGCTTTTAGATTAGACTGATTTATCGTGTAACCAAAGTTTAACACTTTCATTTTAGCACTCATGTGGATGAGCTCACACTTTTCGTTATTTAGGGTCAACTTCCACTTTTCTCACCATTCCGATATTTCTTCTAAATCGTTTTGCAATTTGTTTTGATCTTCTGATGAATTTATTAGTCGATAAACGACAGCGTCTTCTGCAAACAACCTAAGACGGCTGCTCAGATTGTCTCCCAAATCGTTTATATATATATATATAAGGAACAGCAAAAGGCCTATAACACTACCTTGGGGAACGCCAGAAATCACCTCTGTTTCACTCGATGACTTTCCGTCAATTAAAACGAACTATGACCTCTCTGACAGGAAATCACAGATCCAGTCACATAACTGAGACGATATTCCATAATCACGCAACTTCACTACGAGCCGCTTGAGTGGTACAGTGTCAAAAGCCTTCTGGGAATCCAGAAATACGGAATCCACCTGAAATCCCTTGTCAATAGCACTCAGCACTTCGTGTGGATAAAGAGTTAGTTGTGTTTCTCAGGAACGACGTTTCTAAACCCATGTTGACTGTGTGTCAATAGACCGTTTTCTTCGAGGTAATTCATTATGTTCGAACACAATATATGTTCTAAAATCCTGCTGCATATCGATGTTATGGGCCTGTAATTTAGTGGATTACTTCTACTACCTTCATTTAATATTGGTGTGACCTGTGCAACTTTCCAGTCTTTGGGTACGTATCTTTCGTCGAGCGAACAGTTGTATATGATTGTTAAGTATGGAGCTAATGCATCAGCATACTCCGAAAGGAAACTAATTGGTATACAGTCTGGACCAGAAGACTTGCTTTTATTAAGTGATTTAAGTTGCTTCACTACTCCGAGGATATTTACTTCTACGTTACTCATGTTGGCAGCTGTTGTCGATTCAAATTCTTGAATATTTACTTCGTCTTCTTTTGTGAAGGCATTTCGGAATGCTGTGTTTAGTAACTCTGCTTTGGCAGCACTTTCTTCGATAGTATCTCCATTGTTATCGTGCAGAGAAGGCATTGATTGTTTCTTGCCGCTAACATACTTCACATACGACCAGAATCGCTTTCGATTTTCTGCCAGGTTTCGAGACAAAGTTTCGTTGTGGGAATTGTTATAAGCATCTCGCATTGAAGTCCGTGCTAAATTTCGAGCTTCTGTAAAAGATCACCAATCTTGGGGATTTTGCGTCTGTTTAAATTTGGCATATTTGTTTCGTTGTTTCTGCAACAGCGTTCTGACCCGTTTTGTGTACCAAGGAGGATCAGCTCCGTTGTTTGTTAATTTATTTGGTATAAATCTCTCGATTGCTGCCCATAGTATTTCATTGAATTTAAGCCACATGTGGTCTACACTTATATTATTAATTTGGAATGAGTGGAGATTGTCTCTTAGGAAGGCGTCAAGTAATTTTTATCTGATTTTTTGAATAGGTATATTTTTCGCTTATTTTTCTAGGATTTGGGGATTACAACATTCAATCTTACTACGACAGCCCTGTGTTCACTAATCCATGAATCGGTTTTGTTGCTCGTTATTAACTCAGGATTATTTGTTGCTAAGGGGTCTACTATTCATCCTGAAAATGCGGACATGTCCGAAAGAAAAGACGTCACGAATCCGCGTTAGAACCTGGTCAGGCACAAATTTTCATCTGCCGCCGCTGCTGTTTTTTAACGTCCTGTGGCAGCCTTGAAATCTGTCCTTCGATATTTAATTGATTAACAAGCCTGTCTGTTTCGATTCGTAGTATCTGTTCTATCAGACGTGTTCGAATGGACAAACACCATACACACACACTCAGAGTATATATATATATATATATATATATATATATATATATATATATATATATATATATATATTTACTTACTTATCGCAAATGGACCCAGAAGGATCACGCAAAGCTTTCTGACGTCGTTTCTTCCATACTTCTTTCATTCGTTCTCCATGTTTT
Source organism: Schistocerca cancellata (assembly GCF_023864275.1). Taxonomy (NCBI): domain Eukaryota; kingdom Metazoa; phylum Arthropoda; class Insecta; order Orthoptera; family Acrididae; genus Schistocerca; species Schistocerca cancellata. Next base: position 727,946,272 of record NC_064631.1, read on the forward strand.
CTTTTTCTTTCTTCTGTCCATTTTGTTCCTGGTCTCTTTAGTGCTTCCTTCTCCGACAATACAATCCACTTTTCCACCTTATTTCTAAAAGTTTTTCTATCTTTGACATCTTTAAGTTCAATATTTGCTTTTTGTAAATCTAATTTTACTTGGCTAATCCATGGTGTTGTTGATTTGACTTTTTCTATGTAAGTGAGAATTCTGTTGGTGAGTCGTGTGGGGGGAAGTTTAGTGACATGTCCATAAAATTTTAATCTTCGCCTTCTTATGTCTGCTGCCAGGTTTGATATAGTTTCTGTGGTTCTTCTTGATTGTATCCGGTATCCTTCTTCTGTTAATTTTGGACCTAAAATCTTTCTCATAATTTTGCGTTCTTCTTTTAGTATTTTTTCTAAGTCACATTTTGTGTGGAGTGTGAGCGTTTCACTAGCATATAGTGCTGCTGGCTTAATTACTGCGCAGTAGTGTCTGATTTTTGTGTTCGAGGAGATGCATTTTTTTTATTGTATATTTCATGTGTCATACCATATGCTCTCTTCATTTTCTGTTGTCTGATCTTCTGTGCAACTTTCTCTCCTCCGGTTGGCTCCAAAATTTCACCTATGTATTTAAAATGTTTTACTCTATTTATTTTTCCATATTTTGTGTTCAACCTGTGTATATGGAATTTCGTACAGAAAAATTCTGTCTTTTGAAACGAAATTTGTAAACCTACTTTATCCGCGCATTCCTTAAGGATCTCTATTTGTTTGGTGGCGATTTCTTCATCATCTGCAAGTATGGCCAAGTCGTCCGCGAATGCTAAACAAGATACCTCCACGTTGTCTTTGGTTCTACCAAGATGGATTGGTTTCCAGTAGGATTGATTTTTTAATTCGTTTTCCCATTCCTTAATGACTTTATCCAGGACTATATTAAACAGAAGTGGAGATAGCCCGTCACCTTGACGTACTCCAGTTTTTATGAGAAAAGGTTCAGAGATTTCTCCCCTGAATTTAACTTCAGATACAGTGTCTGTCAGTGATTCTTTGATAAGCCTTAGTGTTTTGGAGTCAAGTCCACGTTCCTCTAAAATGTTAAACAAAGATTGCCGGTCAATTGAGTCATTGGCTTTCTTAAAATCTACAAATGTACAAATTATGGGGGCATTTCTAATTGCTTTGTGTTTTAATATTGTCTTTAAATTAAATATTTGTTCTATGCATGAGCGACCGGGGCGGAAGCCTGCTTGATAATCACCAATTTGGCGTTCCAGCTGCTCTTGTGTTCTTTTCAGCAGGCATGTTGAGAGAATTTTGTAGGTGACTTGTAAAAGTGAGATTCCCCTGTAGTTATTGACATTTGTTCTGTCTCCTTTTTTATGTAACGGGTGAATAAGGGCACATTTCCAATCCTCTGGTAATTTTTCTGTTTCCCATATTTTTGTTATTATTTTTGTGAGCTCTTGCAACGTCTTTGGTCCTAGGTTTTTTAATAGCTCTGCAACAATGCCATCTTCGCCAGATGTTCTATTATTTTTTAATGTGACGTTTGATTTCTTCCTGTGTTGGTGGTAATGAATCCGGTTGAGCGTTGGCACTGATTTCTTTGGGAAACCTTAAACTAGGTTCTGGGCAATTTAGTAGGTTAGAAAAATATTGAGCCAATACTTGACAGTTTTCCTGGTTTGTTAGGGCTAATTTACCATCTGGTTTTCTGAAACATAAATTTTGAGGGATATATCCTCGTATTTTATCTGCGAAAGTTCTGTAGAAGTCTCTTGTATTATAGTTTTGGAAATTTTCTTCTATGGCATCCAGTTGTGCCTTTGTGTACTTCCTTTTTGCTTGCCTAATAGATTTTGAAACCTGTTTTCTAACCTCGTTAAATAAATGTAGACTTTCTTGTGATTTTTTACTGTTATATTCTTGAAATGCCTTTTTTCTCCTTTCCAATGCATTTTCACAGTCTGAATCCCACCAAGGGTGTTTGAATATCTTTTTCAACGGAATAGTTTCCTTAGCTATTCGCGTGATTTTAGAATGCAATTCTTCCCATGTGTTTGCCTTTTCCTTCTCCCATTATTCTTTTACTTTAGATTCTTTAATCTTCTTGGTGTCATATTTCTGTATTTCTGTTTTCTTCTGATGACTTCTTCGTGCTGTAAACTTGATTTTAATTCTAGTTAGGTAATGGTCTGAATCAATGTTTGCTCCTCTGCGTACTTGGACGTCGTAAATTTATTTTTGTACTGGGTATGAAATCGCCACATGATCTATTTGAAACTCGCCAATTTGTTGTATAGGAGATCTCCATGTCTTTTGTTTTCTTGGACATTTTCTTAGAGATGTTGACATTATCTTCAGGTTATTCTGCTTACATAGTTCGACGAGCCTTGTACCATTTTTATTGGTAAATTTATGTGCAGGATATTTGCCTACGGTATATATATATATATATATATATATATATATATATATATATATATATATATATACAGGGTGTTTCAAAACTGACCAGTATATTTGAAACGGCAATAAAAACTAAACGAGTAGCGATAGAAATACACCATTTGTTGCAATATGCTTGGGACAACAGTACATTTTCAGGCGGACAAACTTTCGAAATTACAGTAGTTACAATTTTCAACAACAGATGGCGCTGCAAGTGATGGGAAAGATATAGAAGACAACGCAGTCTGTAGGTGCGCCATTCTGTACGTCGTCTTTCTGCTGTAAGCGTGTGCTGTTCACAACGTGCAAGTGTGCTGTGGACAACATGGTTTATTCCTTAGAACAGAGGATTTTTCTGGTGTTGGAATTCCACCGCCTAGAACACAGTGTTGTTGCAACAAGACGAAGTTTTCAACGGAGGTTTAATGTAACCAAAGGACCGAAAAGCGATGCAATAAAGGATCTGTTTGAAAAATTTCAACGGACTGGGAACGTGACGGATGAACATGCTGGAAAGGTAGGGCGACCGCGTACAGCAACCACAGAGGGCAACGCGCAGCTAGTGCAGCAGGTGATCCAACAGCGGCCTCGGGTTTCCGTTCGCCGTGTTGCAGCTGCGGTCCAAATGACGCCAAGGTCCACGTATCGTCTCATGCGCCAGAGTTTACACCTCTATCCATACAAAATTCAAACGCGGCAACCCCTCAGCGCCGCTACCATTGCTGCACGAGAGACATTCGCTAACGATATAGTGCACAGGATTGATGACGGCGATATGAATGTGGGCAGCATTTGGTTTACTGATGAAGCTTATTTTTACCTGGACGGCTTCGTCAATAAACGGAACTGGCGCATATGGGGAACCGAAAAGCCCCATGTTGCAGTCCCATCGTCCCTGAATCCTCAAAAAGTACTGGTCTGGGCCGCCATTTCTTCCAAAGGAATCATTGGCCCATTTTTCAGATCCGAAACGATTACTGCATCACGCTATCTGGACATTCTTCGTGAATTTGTGGCGGTACAAACTGCCTTAGACGACACTGCGATATATATATATATATATATGTATGTATATATATATATACACACTGAAATATTCATTCAGTATCCTAAACCCGCTGCCTCAAACGATATTTCAGATTATCTTAGATCGAATGGCTCTGAGCACTATGGGACTCAACTGCTGAGGTCATTAGTCCCCTAGAACTTAGAACTACTTAAACCTAACTAACCTAAGGACATCACAAACATCCATGCCCGAGGCAGGATTCGAACCTGCGACCGTAGCGGTCTTGCGGTTCCAGACTGCAGCGCCTTTAACCGCACGGCCACTTCGGCCGGCATTTTTTTTTTTTTTTTTTTTTTTATCTTAGATCGTCGGTCCTCGGTACTTGTGCATAATCTTCTAGTGGGAAGTGTATCCAGCGGCGTCATATTACACGAACGTGCTGGCCACTTTCAACCCCTTCAAGTCCTATCCAACGAGCAGCAACGAATTTGGTATTGCTTCGCTAGCCACAAGATATTAGCGAGCTGGGAATCTATCTTACAAAACGATATACTTAAAGTTGTAATTTCAAGCAGCGACCCAATTATGCATATTTAATCCTTTGAACATTCCATAATTTAATAGACTATTTCAGCGGTTAAGAGAATACTACGGAGAAAGAACCTGTTGTCCTGATATCACAACATAACCGAGCGACAAAATTTCATGCATCGTCTGCCTTCCAGCTGGTGATACATGGAACAGGTAGAAGTAGTTTGCATCCAAAATACGAACAACCCTTAACTGATTTATTCATCAGGTGTGGTCTCCTGAAGATGAGTTGTGGATTATCAGCTACAGCTATAAGAACATCTACTTCGTTATCCTCCGGTCGTTGCTGGCTTGGCGCTTACCCTTTGATCAGCATCCCAATAACATTTTCTTTTCTTTTCTTACACCTGAAGTGTATGAAATGTACAGAACGAAAATAAACATTTTATCTTTGTCCCTTACATACTATTCTGGTGGTGGCAAAACACTCTGTTGCGTCCCAAGACGACGGAATTTCATTGCCTATGGAGTCAAGGAAGTCCGTACATAGATGAATTCTAATTTCTGCTTTCCTGTCTTCGGAGAGAGAGAAACACCGTAGAATTTCTCTCCATATGGTCTATGACGCTAGCAGCAGGAGTCAAGTTAGTTTTGTTTAGGTATAATTAATCTGGTTGTAAAGGGGCTTACAATATCTTAAATGGTTCCGAAAGTATATGAACGCTTCACCTAACTCATTTTGCGCATTGAATATGCATAAGACAGCCGTGTCGTAATGTTTATGCTCGTTAGGCTGTTTGGCTTTGTAAAATGAGGTTAGCACTTGCGATTAACAGACACTAAATGTGAGAAGTTAATAAATTACTACACAGCTAAGCTACGATTTAAACAATCTTATACTATTTTTCGCATTATAGTGCAGCCTTGGTAAACGGCATAAAAAATATTAGTTAATCGATCTCAAGTCTTCCCGGCATACTTCTGATTTGTACCATTCTCGGGTGTTCGGTCGGATAATGTCGCAATTACTCCAAGAAATTTCGGCAGACAGACTAGTTGGCGTCTTCAGATGGTCTCTGATGACTACTGGTCCGCTCCTGTCGGCGACCTATAATAAAACAGCGATAGATGGCCACGGATTTTTCAAATGCTAGTATCAGACAGTAATACAAAAAAAAAAAAAGAAAAACACTGGAAAATTTACATATATTGCCTTATGTATTAATAAGAAACAAAATAAGCCTTCTTTCATGAAGTTAGGCGCAATTTCTAACTACTAATTTGTTTTTAATTATGTAACACCTGGCCATTTCACTCGAACATCGATATTAGATGGCCAAATACGCAAGAAAAGATGGATGGCTGCCAAAACACTTAAGCTGCGTGGCCGACTCGTGAGCAGCTGCTGTAGTCTTGGCACCTCCATCGTGGATGACGAGGCCTAGTGTTCACGACAAGTGGCATCTTGGACAGCAGACGGCAGTGCTTGTTGGGCTCCTCCAAGGCGGCTGACGTGGAGGCCGCACTGTGTCTGTCACACCACGCCTCGGCGGGCGGCGCCTTCTCCTCTCTCCCTCCGCCCTGCCCTGCTGCGGCCGGCACAGTGACGTCATCTTTCGCTGCGAGGTATCAGCACTTCTTCGCGGCACGTGCGTTTACACCCAGACGCCGGCTGCCACTCCGGAAACATTTACAATTCTGTAGTACGTCTTACACGATAAATACATTTTATTGAAGTGTCACGGCCGGCCGGAGTGGCCGTGCGGTTCTAGGCGCTACACTCTGGAGCCGAGAGACCGCTTCGGTCGCAGGTTCGAATCCTGCCTCGGGCATGGATGTGTGTGATGTCCTTAGGCTAGTTAGGTTTAATTAGTTCTAAGTTCTAGGCGACTGATGACCTCAGAAGCTAAGTCGCATAGTGTTCAGAGCCATTTGAACCATTTGAAGTGTCACGGTACCGCTGATCCCTTCTGGCAGAAACTCGACTGTTCAAGCACACTCCGTGCTCAGCCTCCTGCCCATAACGTGACCCTAGCTCCATGGGTCGAAGCATTAGTGTCACAACTGGCTGTCACCTCAAGACTCCGGTGGCAGTGAAGCTACGTCTGCAGTATCGACCGTCGTCTAGCAGTACGAGCGCAGTGTGGAAGATCTTTTGAGTGTATATATATATATATATATATATATATATATATATATATATATATATATATATATATATATATATCCGTTTAGGATCCTGCTAAATCGCCGACACATCAATAGCAGTCGGTTGATAAACCACAAGAACTAGAGCATTTGTTACTGTTTAGAGGGGGTGCTAGTTATTTTACACCGATTCGGCGTAAGTTTTGCAACCGTCCGGGGCAGAAATTGTAATGTACTAAGGCTGTGTCATGCACTTGTAGTACCTGTAGACGATTTAAGCATTTGACAAAGGTTTGTTCTGAGTCTCGTTGTGCGATATTGCGAAATAATTAATGTGAAATTATTGTCGGAGGTACAGTTTTGCTGTTTTTAATTGTTGTTGTAAGTAGTTGTGCTACCTATACGAAATGCCAGGCATACGTTCTAATACTGCAGGTGAGACTTTTCACTTTGACAGAGTAGGTACACGTATTTTTGGGGTTGAATCACCCGCAACAATGCGAAAAAGAAGAGCTACGTTGGAAGGCAGAAGCCTTACAAGCTGCGGTTCAGCGATTGCACTCAGACAGGAACTGAGCTAGGAGGAGGCAAACGGGGGCGGCAATTTCAGGGGGCTCCAGGTTCATCTTCTTGAAGAACAAAAATACCTTGTCTCACAAAGCGCCTAGCATCGAGCGCACGTTATTATTCATACGATTTTTAAACGCATCCCTGAAGGTTTCTGAACATTTTTGAACAAATTCTAAGTTGATTTCTTAACGAATGACAAGTTGACTTTTGAATGCGTTTGAAATGTACGTGGTGTCTCTGTCACGGGAATCCTCGTCACATCTAGAAATAACAAACTTTCCTGCAGACAAAAGGAGACGGGGCCATACGAGCTGAGCCGAATAAACCGGAGCGGGTGAGTGCCAAACGCTTTTGTTTGTGTGGTTCACTGGGTGTGCGAATGATCAGCATTTTTACAATTATTAGCGAAATCCATAGGTACCAATTACTAGACTGCAAATAAACGACTAAGAAAGATTACGTATTAACCTCCTCGATGTATCCAAGAAAAACGAAATTTCGACGGAAACTTTTTGCTTGATATGTACACTACTAAGGGGAAGTTCTACAGTCCCGAGCTACCAGTCGCTTAAGTGCTGTTCTCGTAACAGCGCGGAAAACGCGTTGTACGAACACATAATAACGTCTTACCGGAGAATAAACGCGGGACAACTGGTGATTCTCGCAGGGTTAGTGGAGTTAACTGGAGAATAAGTTTTGGCAATGTCAGGAATAGTTACACAATTAAAAATTTCGTACTACTATTTGCCTATCTCGTGCTAGAGAAACTAGAGAGTATGAATGAAATGTGAAACTATTTCCTAACATGAAACTTTTTGCTTGTAGCAGGCATAATAGGCATTTGATATTGATACTTCGTGAATTATATTCTATCGTGTTATTTATATAATATGTCTGGGATGTTTTTGGAAATGTCTGCATCTACATCTACATCTACATGGATACTCCGCAAATCACATGTAAGTGCCTGGCAGAGGGTTCACTGAACCACCTTCACATTTCTCTATTGTTCCAATGTCGTATAGCGCTCGGAAAGATCGAACACCTATATCTTTCCGTACGAGCTCTGATTTCCCTTATTTTATCGTAGTGATCGTTTCTTCCTATGTAGGTCGGTGTCAAAAAAATATTTTCGCATTTGGTGGAGAAAGTTACTGATTGAAATTTCGTGAGAAGATTCCGTCGCAACGGAAAACGCCTTTCTTTTAATGATGTCCAGCACGAATCCTGTATCATTTCTCTGATACCCTCTCCCATATTTCGTGACAATACAGAACGTTCTCCCCTTCTTTGAACTTATTCCATTTATTCCGTCAGTCCCATCTGGTAAAGATCCCACACCGCGCAGATGTAGCCTAAAAGAGGACGGACAAGCCCAGTGTAGGGAGTCTACTTAGTATATCAGTTACATTTTCTAAGTGTCCTGGCAATGAAACGCAGTCTTCGGTAGCCTTCCCCACAACATTTTCTGTATGTTCCTTCCAATTTAAATTGTTCGTAATTGTAATACCTAGGTATTTAGATGAATTGACGGCTTTTAGGTCCTCTGTAAGGCAGAAGTATTCCTACACTTAGCTAACAGTTTGCAGCAACGTTATCAGTGTTGAAATCAGTGCTAGCAACCTCACTGCAGTAGTTGTGGCAAAATCGGACACCAAAAACAGCTTTGTGGAAAGCATAGGCATGGAAAAAAATCAACAGATGCACTTGTTAAACGCGAATCGGAGAGCTTCAACCATCTGAAGGCATTCCCTATAGGACATTATAATGTACAAGTACACGAGCAGACGGAATGCTGCTGGTAAGGATTGGTGAGTGTCATGGAACATAAATTTCTGGTGAGTAAGGATGAGCAAATGTCCGTCGTCAGTCTGGACATCGTAGCCAGGATGAAACCGCTCCCATCCACGTTGTAATGTGAGGGGAGTGGGTTACGATAATGTAGTGTCGTTGGGCGTGACATTGCTCAGTTGCGGTTTCAGAACAGGGGATTTTCTTGAACGCATGTGTAACTGTAGTTGGGCAAAAGGTGTTCAGCATTTATTGGTCTAGATTTTCTCGGCAAAAATGATGCAAAAACCAATCTTTCGTAGTATACAGCAGAACTCAGCGGGACTTTGTTTACATTGGGGAATACAGCTACAAGCAAAGCAATACCACATGGCAACACTCTAATGAAGATGTTGCCAATTAAACTGGGAACATGTACGCTAATGATGATTCTAGTGATAAGATACCAGCAGGTACTGGGAAGTTAGTGTAAGATTCGATTGATACCGCTTTACACGCGAAACATTGTAGGTAGTAGAGCCACTAAGGGAAAATCTAGAAGTAGGCAAAATGCATTGTTTCGTGCACAGAAGTGTAGTGGATAAGTAACATTACTGGTGAATGAAATCATGATTCCTAAATTAGGACCAGACTATGAACCGGTAAAAAAATTTGCAAAAAGAGTACAGGAGTTACGGCAGCAATGAAAGTGAGACAACACTAAGACTTTGAAACGACAGGAACAGTCCATATGTAACGTCCCCCTCACTTATCGACCTTAATGACAATGAAAAATTAAACCGCGTGTACCTAATGGAATTTTGGGAAAAGCAATCGTCACCGAAGTTAAACTGTCGGTAAAGAGGGAGGAAAGGGTTACATCTAAATGAAAGGAAAAATGCAAATGAAACTGGTGGAAATTAATTTTGAATAAGGAGTAAAGTTAATAAAGAAAGTAAATGTGCGGCCGTTACGTTAACAATTAACTAGCGGTAATTAGGTATTTGAGATTTGGGGGAAATTACGGTCGCCAGTCCTAAGGGCAATTACTATAGTAACTGAAAAAGAAAGGTTATTACACATATAATTAGCACTAGAAGCGTGGCAAGTGAAGGTTGACACGTGTAGTGTGAAAACTGAAAGTTTGTCAGTAGTAATAAATTTCGCTACACCCTGACTTAATTTAGCAAAAGAATTAATAAAACCGGAAAATCGAAAGTTAATTTAGTGACTGAAGTTAATAGTGAGCTTTCTTTCTGAAGCACATCGAAATTCAGTAAAATACGGTTAGTCTTGGACTACCTCAACAATCATTTCTAAAGCTACTTGAATCTACGCAATTTAGAAAGAAGAGATTTAACTTTGAACTTGAATTAAATGATTCTGAACAATAGTAAAATTTAGTATGTACCAAGCTGAGCTGCAGTCACAGGTAAGCTAAAATACGGTAACAAAACTCGCACTCTTAATTTGTGCTTGTGTAATCTAAATATTGTAGCCAGCTATGAATACCTTAACTGAACTTTGAAATTAAAGCATTGAAATCGAATTATAGTACTTTAATGCTGGCGTTTGAATTTCAACGACACTCGGGTTCATTCCGGAAAAGGAAGGGACCCTGCTTGGTAATGCAATTGGGACAATGAGCAACAAATGTTCACGCTAAATGGCTGTAATTATAGTTACGAAAATGGTACAGTTTGAAAAGCTGAGGTCTGCCATACAGTCTAAAACTTTACGTGCTTCCAGTATTTCTTGTTGGTTGATTGAAGGTTTGAAGCCGTCGATCGAGGAGGTGGCGACAGTCACTCATTGTCGGCCGTCGCTGTTGCAGAAGCTGGATGTTGGCGCGCCTTCTTGTCGACACGGTCACCAGGAGAAACGGGCTCTTGATGTGCGCCAGCTAATGCTTCCCGTCCGCGACACCATGTCAGAAACTATCATCGCGAGTCGAGCGCAATTACATGCTGCCAAACCCCGAAAGCGCGGCAACTCGCGGGAGCGTCACACAACACACCTGCACCACTGCTCTACCCCAGCCAGACTCCCCCTACTCTGCCCGCGCTCCACGCGGCAGAGTTAACACTACCAGAGATCCTAAACACTTTCGTTCTCCACACGACCTATCGATGTATTCGTTCGATAGTATAGTTTTCCCTAGGCCAGACCCAGCGTATAAGTACAAATAATATTCACAATACAGACCAATTATACATCGACATAAATGCATATATATATACAAATAGTAAAACAATTACAATATACAAAGACACAGAAATGTCATATCTTCAGGTAACAAAATAAGGAAAAAATTTGCAGTGCAATAGATGGAAATAGGAGGATATGCATTTCAGGCGTTACACATACAACATGTAGGACAACTGCCACAGTACCTAGTGCGTCAGTGGATATTAGCCCCTAACCACTGCACGCCGAAGGGAAAGACAAAAAGCTTCTTGACAATCAGATTCCTTATCACGTCATCTATACTGAAGATCCCAAGAAACTAGAACACCTGCCTGACATCGTGTAGGGCTCCAGTGAGCACGCAGAAGTGCCGCAACACGTCGAGGCATGGACTTGATTAATGTCTGAAGTAGTGATGGAGGGAACTGACACCATGTATCCTGAAGGGCTGTCCATAAGTACGTTAAGAGTGTCAGGTGGTGAAAGTATCTTTTGAGCGGCACGTTGCAAGGCATCCCAGATATGATAAACAATGTTCATGTCTAGGGGGTTTGGTGACCAGCGTAAGTGTTTAAACTCGGAAGAGCGTTCATACGGCCCCTCTGCAGCAATTCTGGACGTGTGAGGTATAGCATTTTACTGCTTAAATTGCCCAAGTCCGTCGGAACTCACAATGGACATGAATGGATGCAGGTGGTCAGTCAGGATGCTCACGCACGTGTGACCTGTCCGAGTCGAATCTAGACGTATCAGGGATCCCATATGACACCAACTGCACACGTCCCACACCATTACAGAGTCTGCACCAGACTGAACAGTCCCCTGCTGACATGCAGGGTTCATGGTTTCATGAGGTTGTCTCCGTACCGGTACACATCCACCCGCTCGGTACAATTTGAAACGAGGCTCTTCCGACCAGGCAACATGTTTCCAGTCATCGACAGTGTAATGTCGGTGTTGACAGGTTCAGACGTGGCGTAAAGCTTTGCGTGGTGCAGTTATCAGAGGTACACGAGTCAGCCTTCTGCCCCGAAAGCCCATATCGATGATGATTCGTTCAGTAGTTCGCATGCTGATACTTGTTGATGGCGCAGCATTGTGCGGAAGGGTTGCACTTCTGTCACACTGAACGATTCTATTCAGTTGTCGTTGTTCCCGTTCATGCAGGGTCTTTTTCCGGCCCACACCGATGTCGGAGATTCGATGTTTTCCCGGGTGCCTGACATTCACGGTTTGTTGTTGTTGTTATGGTCTTCAGTCCTGAGACTGGTTTGATGCAGCTCTCCATGCTACTCTATCCTGTGCAAGCTTCTTCATCTCCCAGTATCTACTGCAACCTACATCCTTCTGAATCTGCTTAGTGTATTCATCTCTTGGTCTCCCTCTACGATTTTTACCCTCCACACTGCCCTCCAATGCTAAATTTGTGATCCCTTGATGCCTCAAAACATGTCCTACCAACCGATCCCTTCTTCTAGTCAAGTTGTGCCACAAACTTCTCTTCTCCCCAATCCTATTCAATACCTCCTCATTAGTTATGTGATCTACCCACCTTATCTTCAGCATTCTTCTGTAGCACCACATTTCGAAAGCTTCTATTCTCTTCTTGTCCAAACTAGTTATCGTCCATGTTTCACTTCCATACATGGCTACACTCCATACAAATACTTTCAGAAACGACTTCCTGACACTTAAATCTATACTCGATGTTAACAAATTCCTCTTCTTGAGAAACGCTTTCCTTGCCATTGCCAGTCTACATTTTATATCCTCTCTACTTCGACCATCATCGGTTATTTTACTCCCTAAATAGCAAAACTCCTTTACCACTTTAAGTGTCTCATTTCCTAATCTAATTCCCTCAGCATCACCCGACTTAATTTGACTACATTCCATTATCCTCGTTTTGCTTTTGTTGATATTCATCTTATATCCTCCTTTCAAGACACTGTCCATTCCGTTCAACTGCTCTTCCAAGTCCTTTGCTGTTTCTGACAGAATTACAATGTCATCGGCGAACCTCAAAGTTTTTACTTCTTCTCCATGAATTTTAATACCTACTCCAAATTTTTCTTTTGTTTCCTTTACTGCTTGCTCAATATACAGATTGAATAACATCGGGGAGAGGCTACGACCCTGTCTTACTCCTTTCCCAACCACTGCTTCCCTTTCATGCCCCTCGACTCTTATAACTGCCATCTGGTTTCTGTACAAACTGTAAATAGCCTTTCGCTCGCTGTATTTTACCCCTGCCACCTTCAGAATTTGAAAGAGAGTATTCCAGTTAACATTGTCAAAAGCTTTCTCTAAGTCTGCAAATGCTAGAAACGTAGGTTTGTCTTTTCTTAATCTTTCTTCTAAGATAAGTCGTAAGGTCAGTATTGCCTCACATGTTTCAACATTTATACGGAATCCAAACTGATCTTCCCCGAGGTCGGCTTCTACCAGTTTTTCCATTCGTCTGTAAAGAATTCGCGTTAGTATTTTGCAGCTGTGACTTATTAAACTGATAGTTCTGTAATTTTCACATCTGTCAACACCTGCTTTCTTTGGGATTGGAATTATTATATTCTTCTTGAAGTCTGAGGGTATTTCGCCTGTCTCATACATCTTGCCCACCAGATGGTAGAGTTTTGTCATGACTGGCTCTCCCGAGGCCATCAGTAGTTCAAATGGAATGTTGTCTACTCCCGGGGCCTTGTTCCGACTCAGGTCTTTCAGTGCTCTGTCAAACTCTTCACGCAGTATCTTATCTCCCATTTCGTCTTCATCTACATCCTCTTCCATTTCCATAATATTGTCCTCAAGTACATCGCCCTTGTATAAACCCTCTATATACTCCTTCCACCTTTCTGCCTTCCCTTCTTTGCTTAGAACTGGGTTGCCATCTGAGCTCTTGATATTCATACAAGTGGTTCTCTTCTCTCCAAAGGTCTCTTTAATTTTCCTGTAGGCAGTATCTATCTTACCCCTAGTGAGACAAGCCTCTACATCCTTACATTTGTCCTCTAGCCATCCCTGCTTAGCCATTTTGCACTTCCTGTCGATATCATTTTTGAGACGTCTGTATTCCTTTTTGCCTGCTTCATTTACTGCATTTTTGTATTTTCTCCTTTCATCAATTAAATTCAATATTTCTTCTGTTACCCAAGGATTTCTATTACCCCTCGTCTTTTTACCTACTTGATCCTCTGCTGCCTTCACTACTTCATCCCTCAGAGCTACCCATTCTTCTTCTACTGTATTTCTTTCCCCCATTCCTGTCAATTGTTCCCTTATGCTCTCCCTGAAACTCTGTACAACCTCTGGTTCTTTCAGTTTATCCAGGTCCCATCTCCTTAAATTCCCACCTTTTTGCAGTTTCTTCAGTTTCAATCTGCAGTCATAACCAATTGATTGTGGTCAGAATCCACATCTGCCCCAGGAAATGTCTTACAATTTAAAACCTGGTTCCTAAATCTCTGTCTTACCATTATATAATCTATCTGATACCTACTAGTATCTCCAGGATTCTTCCAGGTATACAGCCTTCTTTTATGATTCTTGAACCAAGTGTTGGCTATGATTATGTTATGCTCTGTGCAAAATTCTACCAGGCGGCTTCCTCTTTCATTCCTTCCCCCCAATCCATATTCACCTACTGTTTCCTTCTCTCCCTTTTCCTACTGACGAATTCCAGTCACCCATGACTATTAAATTTTCGTCTCCCTTCACTACCTGAATAATTTCTTTTATCTCGTCATACATTTCATCAATTTCTTCATCATCTGCAGAGGTAGTTGGCATATAAACTTGTACTACTGTAGTAGGCATGGGCTTTGTGTCTATCTTGGCCACAATAATGCGTTCACTATGCTGTTTGTAGTAGCTAACCCGCACTCCTATTTTTTTATTCATTATTAAACCTACTCCCGCATTACCCCTATTTGATTTTGTATTTATAACCCTGTAATCACCTGACCAAAAGTCTTGTTCCTCCTGCCACCGAACTTCACTAATTCCCACTATATCTAACTTTAACCTACCCATTTCCCTTTTTAAAATTTCTAACCTACCTGCCCGATTAAGGGATCTGACATTCCACGCTCCGATCCGTAGAACGCCAGTTTTCTTTCTCCTGATAACGACGTCCTCCTGAGTAGTCCCCGCCCGGAGATCCGAATGGGGGACTATTTTACCTCCGTAATATTTTACCCAAGAGGACGCCATCATCATTTAATCATACAGTAGAGCTGCATGTCCTCGGGAAAAATTACGGCTTTAGTTTCCCCTTGCTTTCAGCCGTTCGCAGTACCAGCACAGCAAGGCCGTTTTGGTTAATGTTACAAGGCCAGATCAGTCAATCATCCAGACTGTTGCCCCTGCAACTACTGAAAAGGCTGCTGCCCCTCTTCAGGAACCACATGTTTGTCTGGCCTCTCAACAGATACCCCTCCGTTGTGGTTGCACCTACGGTACGGCCATCTGTATCGCTGAGGCACGCAAGCCTCCCCACCAGCGGCAAGGTCCATGGTTCATGGGGAGGACATTCACGGTACAATCGTGAAATGGTCGTACGGGAAAATCCCCACTTCATCGCCACCTCGCAGATGCTGTGTCCCATCGCTCGTGCGCCGACTATAACACCACTTTCAAACTCACTTAAATCTTGATAACCTGCCATTATAGCAGCAGTAACCTATCTAACGACTGCGCCAGACACTTGTCTTGTATGGGCGTTGCCGAGCGCAGCGCCGTATACTGTCTGTTTACATACCTCTCTACTGAATGCGCATGCCTGTACCAGTGTGTTTGGCGCTTCTGTGTAGATGACGGCTTCAAAAAATGTAAAAGTACTGTGTTCCAGTAAAACATCTATCTTCGATAGAAGTAGAGTTAAGGTGTTTAATGGAATGGTAGATGCATTGCCACAAGTCCTAATGACGGAGTGAGAAAACGACTGAAAATGTTAGGGAGCGTATGTCAGCGGACAAACAGGATGCGCATCATGGCTTACACACTGACGACACCCGACAAGTTACAGTACTGAGGGTTAATTGTTACACCTGAGAACTTTTTAATGCTTGTGTTTTTCTTTTATTGTTATAGTGTATTCTGAATTTGTGCTAGTTAGTATAGATCCATACAGTTGTATAATGGTTATGTGTTATTTCTTAGTTGTTTCATTGTGTATAAGCATTTTCGACGCAGGCTGAGAGTGAAAACAGTTCATTTCTTCAGGTGGTGGATCCCAGAAACAACTGGATGGATTGTGATAATCCTGATGTTGCTGCACTTTAGCGACGGAGGCTCAATGTACACAGTTAGTCAGTTTTAGCATTTTCTCGGTGACCTGATGTGTTATTACGAGCCATCAATGGACACTGAAGTTGATGTGTGGGAGATAAGGAACGAAGTTTTCATATAACAGGTGACGTACATAGAATTACATAAGGAAGCGCAGGGTAACCCAGTTCTCGCCAAGGTGTGCATGGGTAAATACTGGGAACTGAAGCCATCGTACGGTAAACACTGAGTTAGACTAAAGCAAATCAGTGACACTTTACCGCGGACGATAGATAACAGTAAAAGAGGGTGGCTGGCTGCAGGTGGGAGAAACTGAGAGACAATGTTTGCAGCGGTAGAAGAGGAAAATATCCAGAAGCAGAATAACATGGTTAGGCAAGTATAGACTGTTGTGGACTGGCAAGACAGCCAATCCACTAGGAGGAAGCCGAAAGGCACGCGTTTAAACTCACGCAGGCTGGCGTGAGGTCTGGAACAGGACAAGAATTGAGACTGGCAAAAAACGTACGTATCTTCTGGAATACTTAACTTTAATCCATAATTGGTGAACATCGCACTTGACGGTACATGTTTTACAGCATCAATAGTGACTGGTAATGGCGCCTTGCTAGGTCGTAGCAAATGACGTAGCTGAAGGCTATGCTAACTATCGTCTCGGCAAATTAGAGCGTAATTTGTCAGTGAACCATCGCTAGCAAAGTCGACTGTACAACTGGGCGAGTGCTAGGAAGTCTCTCTAGACCTGCCGTGTGGCGGCGCTCGGTCTGCAATCACTGATAGTGGCGACACGCGGGTCCGACGTATACTAACGGACCACGGCCGATTTAAAGGCTACAACCTAGCAAGTGTGGTGTCTGGCGGTGACACCACATAGACAATGGAACTTTCTACGGCAATGATTGTAGGATGGCATCCCACATAACTGTCGAATTTAGATCAGGGCATTCTGAATAATAACGAAATGGTGCGCGAGTTAACCGTGCAGTAACACCAGTACTACTGCTATACAATGGATACAGTGAACAGGGGAAATATAAAAACGACAGAGCTTGCTGGAGAGCAGACTAGCAGTAACCAGACTATTACGAGCATTAGCAGATAGACTAAACGATGCGAGAAGTGGGTGGAGGCGTCACAGGAAGTAGTCTGCCATGCGGCAAACGGACAGCTGAGGTCGGTATTACTGCCACCGTAAAAATACTTCACAGCGATGCGGATAGTAGAAAAAGAATTTCCTACGGGGCTACGACACGTGACAGAGATGTCGGAAGAGGAGGTAACACAGAGCAATCGTAGAAGTGAATACGGCAGATCAAAGTTATGGGTATTAGTTCAGCTACTAGTGTTACGAATGAATGCTCAGTATTAATGGTTCACTGTTATCTAGTAAGATAGATAAATTGATAAGAGTAAAGAAACGAGAAGTATTAACAATTTCGGAGCACTGTGCGGCTGACGTTCTTTTGTGACTAAGGGACCTACTAAGAGTTTGAAGAAAATATCACCATTTGTACATCCAGAAAAAATATTCGAAGTGCCACTGTTTCTGGGGTTAACATAGGCATAAGAAAGTCAGACAGAAGTACTGCCATCGCAGTCTCATTTTCCAAAGGTAAGTGCACATTGTATATGCTCAGCGTTTGTATCGGAAAGTATGATCGGGAATTGCTGTAAGAAAGGAAAACGTTAAGGCACGGTAAAGATCGAGTTACGTAATACTGGTATTGTGGTGAACGGCACGACTTTTGAGAGCTAGGGTGAACTTTCACCTTCCACCTACATTCACGGATACGACTGTATTCCAGCAACTCATTCTGCATTGTATTGGGCACACAAACAGTTAGAAGTACTGCCAACGGAAAACGTAACCTACCTTAACAACAACGTGAATCTTGATCTCATGCGCACTTTAAACACACTAATAGCGCCTCAGCAAGCCAGGTGTCCATGGAGCAGATACTCAACATATTCAACAACACCAAGAAAACAGACGCCGAAATATGGTAACCGTAAGCATTACGACCACTAGTCTTGCCCTGTTTCTGACAGCAATTTATGAACTTTGCCTTTGTCTCAAAACTAGAATTACCCATTTTTCGCTCCTACCGACGCCTCAGGTACCAGTCGAGTGGTTATCTAACCTAATCCGAGGAACGTTTACTAAAAACAGAAGTAAGCACAATTTAGCATAATTATAAAAATCTTTCAGCAAACCGAAAGTTAAGACTAATGATATGGAAGTAGGAAACATAGAATCAGTCCAAGTAAAGCAGCCCTAACGAGCAAAAGTGTTGGTACAATGGCCATAACGTACAATTACGTAATCAGATTTATGAGATAAGTGCAGAGGAAATCAAAGGTGTAGTTTGGAAAGAAATTTAGAAACAGGGAAGGAATGTTGCATAAAGGAATATTTTAGTGGTACACGTTTAAATTTTTTAGAAGATCTACGTGGCAATATCTATTTAGAGAAGCGTAGCTCTGGGCCAGTGTGATAGTTGGAATGTCTACAGGGAATACTGCCCGTGCAGCAGACGCCAGGGCAAGAAGCGAGCATTGCCTGCCTCAGAGCGAGGCAGACAGAAACGCAAACATTGCCCTGCTACATAATAACGTCTATGAGAGTAACACTACGTAAATTCAACGCCCGAGTGCCACTGGATTCTTCAACACCAAGATGCAGCCAACCCGATGCACATCACAGCCACAGTCTTCCATTGTTGACTAATCGGTCGTTGTGAATGGGAAGCCTGGCGTGTGGCCAGCTCTCCTAACTATGGGTGGAGATGTTATCTCCACACTGTCCAGGTGCGGTGCATTCGCGATTTTCCTGGGAAACTCGTGAGCATCTGCTGCAGTCTTGGCAGCTTCATGGTAGGGCCTAGTCTTCACGGTAACTGACATCCTAGATTACTGTCTGCAGCCTCCAAATGAACATGTGACGGACTGTCTTCAGAGTGCTGACTGGGAAACCAGTGTGTTGCGGAGGAACACGTGGGCATTTGACGCTTCCTCAACAATTCCTCTCCTCCTTCCTATATGGTCATTAACACTACTCAGCCATAGCACTAACCTGCAGTCCGCAGCTCGTGGTCGTGCGGTAGCGTTCTCGCTTCCCGCGCCCGGTTTCCCGGGTTCGATTCCCGGCGGAGTCAGGGATTTTCTCTCCCTCGTGATGACTGGGTGTTGTGTGATGTCCTTAGGTTAGTTAGGTTTAAGTAGTTCTAAGTTCGAGGGAACTGATGACCATAGGCCGGCCGTGGTGGCCGTGCGGTTCTGGTGCTGTAGTCTGGAACCGCGGGACTGCCACGGTCGCAGGTTCGAATCCTGCCTCGGGCATGGATCTGTGTGATGTCCTTAGGTTAGTTAGGTTTAATTAGTTCTAAGTTCTAGGGGACTGATGACCTAAGATGTTAAGTCCCATAGTGCTCAGAGCCATTTTTTTGATGACCATAGATGTTAAGTCCCATAGTGCTCAGAGCCATTTGAACCATTTGAACTAACCTGCAAGACGACGTCATGTCTCGCTCAAGGTGCATCAACAACTCTTCGCGGCACGCACAACTACTTCTGGGCCTGAAAGCCGCTCCGAAGACTACTCTGTACACTTTGCATAGTAAATAAGTGTTATTGCAGATATCACTGTGTCAGAGAAGCCTCCAGACGTGAACTGGGATAGTCATCTACACAACACGGTAGCCCAACCGTCTATAATATGACCTACACTCCCTAGGCCACAACAGTACTTTCCAGAAGGACAACAACCAAGTCACAAAGCTACAGCCGAGGTACTATTCAGATGTGGTCATTCAGGATCAAAAGTCAAAGTCGTGGTATAACCCTATAACACACTCGCACCTCTCAGGCAATTGTGTGACTAAAAAATTGCAAAAGAATGAAGATGAGCCATTCACTGTGGGCAGTCTGGCTCTGATATCAAGGTCTGCTCCCTCTCCTCATACGCTTCCCTTTTCTCTGCAGACCCATAGGATGACTTAAATCAGTTCCCCCTTAACCTCCCTCTTTTTATTACTATCCTAACTGCTTGAGTTCCGTCACTTGTGCTCTGTGGACTATAGTGAGAGGATCAGCAGAGAGATCAGCCACTGTCTCCCAGATATAATAAAAAGAGGCTCCGCAGCTGAACATAATCTTCCTGTCTTTATAATAATAGTGAGGAAAAACCAACCGCATTTTCTGTAAGCACTCGAATAAATTTGATCACATCCTACTGCTGCTACAATTTCGTTACATTTACTGACCAGTTATCTCTATAAAGGATGATTCACTAGCTGTTGCTACCTCCGAAAGTATAATAGTATCTGAGACGTTTGTGGGACAAATTTTGCATGGGATAACAGGGACCACAACATGACGTTGGTTTTCTGTTGCTAGGTGGGGTCGCGTCAGAGATATGGTCAACTTTGTTTGTTTAAGTAGGATGCTGTAGTTTGGTACTTATTTTCTGATAGCGGCTATCGAGACGAATCCAATGATGTGTAACAGTAAGGTCTTTGAAGGTCAGCGAAGGTCAAGAAGGTGGCATGAACTTCCATTTACAGAAAGTGTTCGAAGTGACGACCATTGGTATCAATGCAGTGCTTCAATCTTCTTATCATGGATTGAGTGGTATTCCTTACCACTTCTGCACTTGTCGAAGCACGTGCTCTGACAATTCTCTTTCGTATATCGTGCAAATAGTAAACAGTCGCCGAATACGGCTTATCCATTTAACGTGATATTGACATGAAAACTCCATTCGATGGTTTCGTAATACAACACTAATAGTGACAGTCAGACTTGGCAATGGCCTTGCCGCAGTGGCTACACCGGTTCCCGTGAGATCGCCGAATTTAAGCACTGTCGGGCGTGGTCGGCACTTGGATGGGTGACTATTTAGGGCGCCATGCGCTGTTGCCATTTTTCGGGGTGCTCTCAGCCTTGTGATGCCAATTGAGGAACTACTTCACCGAATAGTAGCGGCTTCGGTCAGGAATACCATCTTACGACCGGGAGAGCGGTGTGCTGACCCCACGCCCCTCCTATCCGCATCCTTCACCGAGGATGACACGGCGGTCGGATGGTTCCGGTAGGCCACTTGTGTCCTGAAGACGGAATTATTTGATTTTTTTTTCTTTGAAGATTAGTATCGTCGAATCAAGTGTGAATAATGTATTCCTTCAAAGAACGAGTCGATATGCTTCTCATTCACGGAGAATGCCAACGAAATTCAGTGAGAGCTAGAGACTTATACGCCGAAAGATATCCTCAACGTACTCACCCTACAAGTCGTATATATAAATATGTGTATGATAAATTGAGAGCAACTGGATCTCTAACGTGTGGGAAACATATCCGGCAAAGGAAAGGTACTAATGAGGAAACGGAAATTGATACTTTTGCCACTGTGGTTCGAGATCCTTGTGTTAGTTCGCGTCAAATGGCAAGGGAATCTGGCTTGAGACACACTAGTGTTGTTCGCGTTCTGCATCGCAATAAATATCATCCTTACCATATCAGTCTCCACCAAGAATTAACTGGCACGTATTGTACGCGTCCCACTGAATTCTACCGATGGGCACAACTTGAGATTCAGAGGGATGACATGTTTATTAATTTGACTTTATTTACTAACGAGTCTTCATTCACAAACGATGGAAATGTTAATTTGCATAACATGCATTATTGGACAACTGACAACCCTTGCTTGCTGCGGCACGTTGCACACCAGAAACCGTGGTCAGTGAATGTATGGTGTGGGATTGTGGAGGACAGAATTATAGGCCCCGATTGATCGAAGGAAGTTTTAATGGTGGGAAGTACACCACATTCCTGCAAGAAACATTAGGTCTGTTATTGGAAGAACAAGTAACAGAATGCGGTATCAATACGATGGGTGTCCGGCAAATTCTTCGCTCATAGCTAGAGATGAGTTGCAGAGACAATTCTCAAATCGTTTGATTGGACGCGGTGGAGATGTGTCGCGGCCGGCTCATTCGCCAGCGATAACGCCTCTGGATTTTTTCTTGTGGGGATTCGTGAAATACATTGTTTATAAAGACGTTCCAACCACACATGAAGATATAAGAGAGAGAATTGTCAGAGTATGTGCTTCGCTAAGTGCCGAAGTGATAAAGACTACCACTCAATCCATGATAAGAAGATTGAAGCACTGCATTGATACCAATGGTCATCACTTCGAACACGTTCTGTAAATGGACGTTAATGCTACCTTCAAAGACCTTATTGTTACACATCACTGGATTCGTCTCGACAGCCGCTATCGGAAAATAAGCACCAAACTGTAGCATCCCATTTAAAGAAACAAAGTTGACCTTCATATCTCTGAAGCGATCCCACCTATCAACAAAAGCCAGCGTCATATTATGGCCCCCGTTGTCCCATGCAACTTCTGTCCCACAAATGTTTCAGCTCCTATCATACTTTCGGAGTTATTCTTGGTGGCAATAGTTAGCGACTCACCCTGTATACCCACTCTAAAGGCACACGTAAATATCAGACTGAACAGTTACCACTGTGCGTTACCCTGACAAATAAATCATGGCTGCGCACCAAGTCTATGAGGAACTTGTCCCTACATTATTAATGTGTGATACTGTAGTTTGTTAAAAACAGTGACAGTTTCCTGTAAGCACTCCAACGTGTGAAGACCTCCCATTGCTGTTTACATTTTTGAGGTAAATGTTGTATTTTGCCAAATTTCTCCAAATATCCACTTTTCATGAAGACACACATCAATCTAGTCTTTAAGTGTTAAGCAAAAAGCAGAGTGTGATAATTAAACGAATAGATTCGTCTACCACATTTAACAAATAGCAAACTGCAACAAATGCGCACCAAGTATGCAAATGGCTCACTCTCGCATTATTACTGTGTTAAAAAAGAGTGGTGTCTCTATTAGTGCCTCAGACGAGTCTGACTGTATGAGATTATAATAGACGCAATAATAATAATGGAAAATCAGAATCATATAGACCCACAACCCTGTCACTGCTAAATTCACACTTTAAACAATTACCCCCTCTGGCAAGGGAGGATATAAGATGAACATCAACAAAAGCAAAACGAGGATAATGGAATGTAGTCGAATTAAGTCGGGTGATGCTGAGGGAATTAGATTAGAAAATGAGACACTTAAAGTAGTAAAGGAGTTTTGCTATTTGGGGAGCAAAATAACTGATGATGGTCGAAGTAGAGAGGATATAAAATGTAGACTGGCAATGGCAAGGAAAGCGTTTCTGAAGAAGAGAAATTTGTTAACATCGAGTATAGATTTAAGTGTCAGGAAGTCATTTCTGAAAGTATTTGTATGGAGTGTAGCCATGTATGGAAGTGAAACATGGACGGTAAATAGTTTGAACAAGAAGAGAATAGAAGCTTTTGAAATGTGGTGCTACAGAAGAATGCTGAAGATGAGATGGGTAGATCACGTAACTAATGAGGAAGTATTGAATAGGATTGGGGAGAAGCGAAGTTTGTGGCACAACTTGACCAGAAGAAGGGATCGGTTGGTAGGACATGTTCTGAGGCATCAAGGGATCACCAATTTAGTATTGGAGGGCAGCGTGGAGGGTAAAAATCATAGGGGGAGACCAAGAGATGAATACACTAAGCAGATTCAGAAGGATGTAGGCTGCAGTAGGTACTGGGAGATGAAGAAGCTTGCACAGGATAGAGTAGCATGGAGAGCTGCATCAAACCAGTCTCAGGACTGAAGACCACAACAACAACAACGGGCACTGTGGCACCTGTTAGGCTGCAAACAGGGGTTCGCAGACTACAAGGTGTTACCGTATAAATACGTGACGCACAGTGGCATCTGCTGGACAGAAAGCGGTCGCGGACATATTTTCCTCAGTCGTAGGAAACAAACCAGCACTGTTCGCAAACAGCATGAGTATCGTGCTGCTTGACACAGTCACGTCGTTGAAATATCTGTGTATAAGGTTCCAAAGCGAAAGGCGAATTGTCGACTTCGGTTTATTGGGAGAATTCTAGGAAAGTGTGTTTTTTCTTTAAAAGAGACCGCGTACAGGGCGCTAGAGCGACCTATTCCTGGATACGTCTCGAGTGTTTCGGATCTCTACAAGTGTGAATTAAAGGAAGACATCGAAGTAGCTCAGAGAGAGGCTGCTACATTTGTTATTGGTAGTTTTGAACAAAACGCTAGTACTACGGAGATACTTTGGGAGCTCAAATAGGAATCCCTGGAGGGAATACGACATTCTTTTCGAGGAAAGCTACTGAGAAAAAAATTTAGAGAACCGGCATTTGAAGCTTCCTGCAGAGTGATTGTGTTGCCTCTATCACACATTGCGCTTATGGACCATGTATATAGGACACGAGAAATTAGGGCTCATACAGAGGCATCCCCCCCATGAACCATGGACCTTGCCGTTGGTGGGGAGGCTTGTGTGCCTCAGCGATACAGATAGCCGTACCGTAGGTACAACCACAACGGAGGGGTATCAGTTGAGAGGCCAGACAAATGTGTGGTTCCTGAAGAGGGGCAGCAGCCCTTTCAGTAGTTGCAAGGGCAACAGTCTGGATGATTGACTGATCTGGCCTTGTAACAATAACCAAAACAGCCTTGCTGTGCTGGTACTGCGAACGGCTGAAAGCAAGGGGAAACTACGGCCGTAATTTTTCCCGAGGGCATGCAGCTTTACTGTATGATTAAATGATGATGGCGTCCTCTTGGGTAAAATATTCCGGAGGTAAAATAGTCCCCCATTCGGATCTCCGGGCGGGGACTACTCAAGAGGATGTCGTTTTCAGGAGAAAGAAAACTGGCGTTCTACGGATCGGAGCGTGGAATGTCAGATCCCTTAATCGGGCAGGTAGGTTAGAAAATTTAAAAAGGGAAATGGATAGGTTAAAGTTAGATATAGTGGGAATTAGTGAAGTTCGGTGGCAGGGGGAACAAGACTTCTGGTCAGGTGTTTACAGGGTTATAAACACAAAGTCAAATAGGGGTAATGCAGGAGTAGGTTTAATAATGAATAGGAAAATAGGAATGCGGGTAAGCTACTACAAACAGCATAGTGAACGCATTCTTGTGGCCAAGATAGATACGAAGCCCACACCTACTACAGTAGTACAAGTTTATATACCAACTATCTCTGCAGATGACAAAGAAATTGAAGAAATGTATGATGAAATAAAAGAAATTATTCAGATAGTGAAGGGAGACGAAAATTTAATAGTCATGGGTGACTGGAATTCGAGTGTAGGAAAAGGGAGAGAAGGAAACGTAGTAGGTGAATATGGATTGGGGCTAAGAAATGAAAGAGGAAGCCGCCTGGTAGAATTTTGCACAGAGCACAACTTAATCATAGCAAACACTTGGTTTAAGAATCATGATAGAAGGTTGTATACAGGGATGAACCCTGGAGATACTAAAAGGTATCAGATAGATTATATAATGGTAAGACAGAGATTTAGGAACCAGGTTTTAAATTGTAAGACATTTCCTGGGGCAGATGTGGACTCTGACCACAATTTATTGGTTATGACCTGTAGATTAAAACTGAAGAAACTGCAAAAAGGTGGGAATTTAAGGAGATGGGACCTGGATAAACTGAAAGAACCAGAGGTTGAAGAGAGTTTCATGGAGAGCATAAGGGAACAATTGACAGGAATGGGGGAAAGAAATACAGTAGAAGAAGAATGGGTAGCTTTGAGGGATGAAGTAGTGAAGGCAGCAGAGGATCAAGTAGGTAAAAAGAAGAGGGCTAGTAGAAATCCTTGGGTAACAGAAGAAATATTGAATTTAATTGATGAAAGGAGAAAATATAAAAATGCAGTAAGTGAAGCAGGCAAAAAGGAATACAAACGTCTCAAAAATGAGATCGACAGGAAGTGCAAAATGGCTAAGCAGGCATGGCTAGAGGACAAATGTAAGGATGTGGAGGCTTATCTCACTAGGTGTAAGATAGATACTGCCTACAGGAAAATTAAAGAGACCTTTGGAGATAAGAGAACCACTTGTATGAACATCAAGAGCTCAGATGGAAACCCAGTTCTAAGCAAATAAGGGAAAGCAGAAAGGTGGAAGGAGTATATAGACGGTCTATACAAGGGCGATGCACTTGAGGACAATATTATGGAAATGGAAGAGGATGTAGATGAAGATGAAATGGGAGATACGATACTGCGTGAAGAGTTTGACAGAGCACTGAAAGACCTGAGTCGAAACAAGGCCCCCGGAGTAGACAACATTCCATTGGAATTACTGACGGCCTTGGGAGAGCCAGTCCTGACAAAACTCTACCATCTGGTGAGCAAGATGTATGAAACAGGCGAAATACCCTCAGAATTCAAGAAGAATATAATAATTCCAATCTCAAAGAAAGCAGGTGTGGACAGATGTGAAAATTACCGAACTATCAGTTTAATAAGCCACAGCTGCAAAATACTAACACGAATTCTTTACAGACGAATGGAAAAACTACTAGAAGCCAACCTCGGGAAAGATCAGTTTGGATTCCGTAGAAATACTGGAACACGTGAGGCAATACTGACCTTACGACTTATCTTAGAAGAAAGATTAAGGAAAGGCAAACCTACGTTCCTAGCATTTGTAGACTTAGAGAAAGCTTTTGACAATGTTGACTGGAATACTCTCTTTCAAATTCTAAAGATGGCAGGGGTAAAATACAGGGAGCGAAAGGCTATTTACAATTTGTATAGAAACCAGATGGCAGTTATAAGAGTCGAGGGGCATGAAAGAGAAGCAGTGGTTGGGAAGGGAGTAAGACAGGGTTGTAGCCTCTTCCCGATGCTATTCAGTCTGTATATTGAGCAAGCAGTAAAGGAAACAAAAGAAAAATTCGGAGTAATTATTAAAATCCATGGAGAAGAAATAAAAACGTTGAGGTTCGCCGATGAGATTGTAATTCTGTCAGAGACAGCAAAGGACTTGGAAGAGCAGTTGAACGGAATGGATAGTGTCTTGAAGGGAGGATATAAGATGAACATGAACAGAAGCAAAACGAGGATAATGGAATGTAGTCGAATTAAGTCGGGTGATGTTGAGGGTATTAGATTAGGAAATGAGACACTTAAAGTAGTAAAGGAGTTTTGCTATTTGGGGAGCAAAGTAACTGATGATGGTCGAAGTAGAGAGGATATAAAATGTAGACTGGCAATGGCAAGGAAAGCGTTTCTGAAGAAGAGAAATTTGTTAACATCGAGTATAGATTTAAGTGTCAGGAAGTCATTTCTGAAAGTATTTGTATGGAGTGTAGCCATGTATGGAAGCGAAACATGGACGGTAAATAGTTTGGACAAGAAGAGAATAGAAGCTTTCGAAATGTGGTGCTACAGAAGAATGCTGAAGATGAGATGGGTAGATCACATAACTAATGAGGAAGTATTGAATAGGATTGGGGAGAAGAGAAGTTTGTGGCACAACTTGACCAAAAGAAGGGATCGGTTGGTAGGACATGTTCTGAGGCATCAAGGGATCACCAATTTAGTATTGGAGGGCAGCGTGGAGGGTAAAAATCGTAGGGGGAGACCAAGAGATGAATAAACTAAGCAGATTCAGAAAGATGTAGGTTGCAGTAGGTACTGGGAGATGAAGAAACTTGCACAGGATAGAGTAGCATGGAGAGCTGCATCAAACCAGTCTCAGGACTGAAGACCACAACAACAACAACAAACAGAGGCATATAAACAGTCGTTCTTGCCTCATCCTGTTTGCGAATTGAATAGGAAAGGAAAAGATTAGTAGCGGCACGAGGTGCCCTCCGCCAAACGCCGTAACGTGGATTGTGGAATATCGATGTGGATGTGGATGCGTGCTGTTAACGAAGTACATGCAAGGCATCGACGGCAGCAGTAGGTCCTAAACCTGCAACCTGCAGAATTCAGCGGAGATGATAAGACGTGAATCTCATGAATATTTTCCTCTCAGTTTTAGTTTGTTTTCTGTAAGAGGCTTGTCTATCCTATTCCCATCCTGTACCAGTGTGAGTAAGTGTTTGGAGTGTAAAGTTAGCACTGACGTGTCTGTGTGTGTGTGTGTGTACACTTTGGATTTTCTGTCGTTATTTACAACTCGAGTATAATTTTATAGTGCAAGATCGTGTAAGGCAACCTTACAATGAAGTCACTAATTTTAGCACCAGCAGATGTACCCCTCGAAATTTATCAACTTTGGATTCTACACATTTTTTCGTGTGAAGCTAATTTTTCGAGTTATTCTGGTTTGTCAACTTAAATATACAACCTGTATAGTTGCTTTTCATTTGTTATTAGTAGATTACTGTGGATTTGATTACAGTGGTTTCTTCCATGTAAAATATGTGTTACTTCTTTAAATACTGGGTCCTTTCTGTAGGGCGTTTATAACAAACACTGCTTCTTGCCATGAGGCTAACAGAATTTTTCAGTCACTAAATCTAGGTAGCAATTTCTGTAAGGAATGGCTAATGAGGTATTCTTTCAATTCTATTCTTGCTTTATTAGATGGAAATTTGTTGAATACCTTACCAGCAGTGTGTGTAATTGCATTCTGAAACCTGGACAAGGAGACAAAATCTGCATGAAAATCATTTTTGTGTCTGTTGTTGTAAAACTGTATATCATAGTTCATTTGAAACTGGTTTTACTGTCAGCAACAAAACAACTTAAGGAGTAAATATTCTGTGAAGTGAATGAAAGAATTCCGAGACCTGTACAAAGACTTCGGTGAGATGT
Source organism: Schistocerca cancellata (assembly GCF_023864275.1). Taxonomy (NCBI): domain Eukaryota; kingdom Metazoa; phylum Arthropoda; class Insecta; order Orthoptera; family Acrididae; genus Schistocerca; species Schistocerca cancellata. Next base: position 727,974,931 of record NC_064631.1, read on the forward strand.
TGAGTTACCTACTTTACACAACATTCATACTGCTCGTTTCTGCAGAGTTAACATTGTATTTACTTTAGGCGCTCTGTCTCAGAAGAAACTTCTGTAAGACGATAGGGAGAAGTGTGCCAACAATCTTGTCTTTAGGTCAATGCAATAGGGAGATGCTTCTAAGGATGTAACAAGCTGAACCGAGCTTCCTAATTAGTTTAATCATTTGTTGATTCCATTTAAACTTATCCAGAAAGATCCGAGGGCATTTTGCGCACTGTTTCATTCGTTGCGAGATCATTAGTGTCCATTTCTAGTGCTAAAAATTCCTTATTGCTTGCATGAAACTCGGTAGTATATGTCTTTGCCAGATTAAAATTGAAACTGTTAGACATGAACCACTCGTAGACGTGATCAGCTGTCACCTGAGCTGTGCCTTCTAGGGATGAGTTTAGACTCGGATGGCATCAGCATACATTAGTTTTTGAACTACCGTTCACATTTACTGGAAGATGTATGTTAGGAACAGAGTGTGCCAAGCACCGATTCCCGTGGCACTGCAAAAGTTTAGTTCATCCATTTCGACATCTTTTTTCACTGCAGAAATACACTCTGTTTATGTAACAATGAGACCAGCCATGCAAGAGGGCTAACACTTATGTTTGTTACGTAGAATTTTCTGAGAAACACAATCCTTGGTTTTGGCAAACTCACAGAATATAGCAAACGGGGAAATTCTATTACTTCCCTGATAAGGGAGAGCAACACGCCCGTCAATTCTTCCTCCAGAAGCCGGCCGTTGTGGACGAGCGGTTCTAGGCGCTTCAGTCTCGAACCGCGCCACCGCTACTGTCACAGGTTCGAATCCTGCCTTGGGCATGGATGTGTGTGATGTCTACATCTACATCTACATTTATACTCCGCAAGCCACCCAACGGTGTGTGGTGGAGGGCACTTTACGTGCCACTGTCATTACCTCCCTTTCCTGTTCCAGTCGCGTATGGTTCGCGGGAAGAACGACTGTCTGAAAGCCTCTGTGCGCGCTCTAATCTCTCTAATTTTACATTCGTGATCTCCTCGGGAGGTATAAGTAGGGGGAAGCAATATATTCGATACCTCATCCAGAAACGCACCCTCTCGAAACCTGGCGAGCAAGCTACACCGCGAAGCAGAGCGCCTCTCTTGCAGAGTCCGCCACTTGAGTTTGTTAAACATCTCCGTAACGCTATCACGGTTACCAAATAACCCTGTGACGAAACGCGCCGCTCTTCTTTGAATCTTCTCTATCTCCTCCGTCCTTAGGTTAGTTAGGTTTAAGTAGTTCTAAGTTCTAGGGGACTGATGACGTCAGATGTTAAGTTCCATAGTGCTCAGAGCCATTTGAACCATTTCCTACAGAACCCGTGTACGAAAATGTAATTCCCAGCTTATCTGCAATGTTTGATATTAGTAATGCATGATTTTGGCTTTGGAATTACAAAGAAGGTCAGAAAAAGCAGTTAAAAAGTAAGATAGGTACATCTAAATTCAAATATAGCAGTTAGCACTTGATGAAGCATCCTATGTCCTGATAAGCAGATTGCGAGACAAATTGACTATGCAGTCCACGGAAGAAATCCTAAATGTACTGTGCAGACCTATTGAAGGTACCATAGATATTTGATAACGAAAGTACGATATTAGACGTCCTGACAAATCCCTTGTTAATGCATCCAGTGTCAAAACACGCTGATCAGCCACAACATTATGATAACAGACCTGCTACCGATATAAACCTGTCCAGGCGATAGCAGCGTCACACAGTGAGCAACGGCCGCCAGCCGGACACGCGCCCGCAGCATGCAGTTACCAGTGAGCGCGCGCTGCCCGCGTGCGGAACAGGGGAGGAGCGCGATCGGAGCTTGGAAGAGGGCAGGTTGTGATGGCGAGGGGGATCGGCACCAACATTTCGGGAACTGCACGACTTGTCGGGTGTTCATGGAGTGATGTGGCGAGGGATGAAACCAAGGTAAAACCACGTCGGCACGTCGTGGGATTGGGCGGCTACCCGTCTTCACAGATGTCGTAGACTGGCCAGACTGGTAATACAGGACTGTTGGCTGCCCGCTTGCGGAACAGGGGAGGTGCTCGATTGGAGCTTGAAAGAGGGCAGGTTGTGATGGCGAGGGGGATCGGCACCAACATTTCGGGAACTGCACGACTTGTCGGGTGTTCTCGGAGTGCTGTGGCGAGGGATGAAACCAAGGTAAAACCACGTCGGCACGTCGTGGGATTGGGCGGCTACCCGTCTTCACAGATGTCGTAGACTGGCCAGACTGGTAATACAGGACTGTTGGCCAACTGTAGCGGAACTACCATCCAACTTTAATGCTGGACAAAAGGGTATCTGATCGCACACTGCACCGAACACTCATAACAATGGGCCTTCGCAGCCGACGACCCATGCATCTGCCAATGTTAAGACCACGACGTTGGCAACTACGACTGAAATGGACACGTGACCATTGGCGCAGTGCCACAGCTCGGTCTGATGAATCCCGATACTTTCTTCATCTTGCCGATCTTCTAGCGGAACTGTTCCTTGACACCTGTACAGCATGAGGGAGACTAGCTGGTGGCGGCTCCATTGAGCTGTGCAGATCATTCACGGAGGCATCGATGGGTCTAGTGGAGCTCGTTCACGGCATCGTGACGGCCAAGTGTAGCGTACCCTGCTTGCATACCACGTACATTTCTTCATGATCATCCTGTTTGCCAACAGTAGTGGCAGTTCTCAAGAAGATAATGCGCCATGTCGCAAGGCCAGGAGTGTGATGGAGTAGTTCGAGGAACACAGTTGCGAGTTCCGATTGATGTTGTGGCCCGCAGCTGTCCAGATGTGGTGTCCGTTCCCTCCAGCGATCTACCATAGCCTCGTTGCTTCCGGGCCACGATGCGTCGATACTGTTATCCGTGACAGAGGTTGACTTATCGCCTGTTAGATACATGGCCATAATGTTCTCGGTGAACGGTGCATTAGTAATGTAAGCCACATCCCTTGTCGATTCGAGAATTTGTTTAATACCTACCCCACTCTCGCCTCTCATTTTGCACGAGAAAAGTAAAATGACGTTTAAATTCACTAACAGCTACCCTCGCGCTACCCACCAGGTCGGGTACCTCATCTGCGCCGTAATGGGGCCGGCTCCCCTTGCCACGGTAATGAGCGACGTATCGCGCAAGCGAAACCCAAGCCGCAGGCTGGGGTGAGCACAATCAGCAGCTGGGGAAGGAGCGCGTCGTATTGCTCTCCAATTTTATGAGCCAAGAATCACCGCAGGTTAATAGTCCCTCGGCAGCATGCTGCTCGCAATTTGAAACCAGTACCTGGAGCTTGTTAGAAGTTCTCAGCTATATAATGAAGGAGCGTTTTTTGTCCTCAGCGTTCGAAGGCCTCGGTCTGGTTGCAGCTATACAGTTGCTGACAATGGAAGAGAGAAGTTATCTACCAAATGTCTGTTAAGTGCGTGACTTTCTAACTTAATTCTTAGAAACAGTGTTTGTCTAATTTTTCGCTCGTATGAAGCCATAAAATGTTTAACGAAGTACTAGAATTGTTTGCTGTACATAATTCCGATTCTTTTACGGTATCAAACATGAAAACTTGAACTACGTTAAAGTAATAACCGAAACTGAACTTTCTGCGCACAAATATTTTGCTGACCCTTTACAATTTTGAGGTATTGTGAACACATATTTTCACTTTCCCCTTGTTTCGTAATAATGCAGGCAGAACTCCATCATTACACACTGCTCGTCGAGGAAGGCTTGCTTCTGTTGGACGCTTCTTCATAGCCAGGTGTACAAATCATCTGGGAAACGTTCTTCAACTGTTATCCACTAACGAAAGACTCCCAAGTCTCATCCTTTTGTGAGTAATGCAAATGTAACGGCTATCTTACCAATTGTAATACATCCTAAAGCTTCCGAAGTATCATTTCCCACTCTTTGGTGAGAGTAACATTTGCTATCTTGAGTTTTTCTTCCATGTAACTGACTTTTCTGTTCTTACCCTGTCAGATTCTGATTGGGTGTTTTACTATTTCGTGGAGCCTTGCTTAAGACTATATCACGTGGCACTATTACTAGTGGCAAACCTTACACCAACTCCTGTTTTTTTACTAAAGCATTTCCTGAAACTTTGGTTCGTAGATGAGATATAATAATTCCCATTTTCATTTTTTATGTTTTGTAGGAATAATTTCCAGTGTTTTGTTTGCGTCAGACATAGTTGACATCGAAGCGAGAATGGATGGAGCATTTAATGTTTGCATAGATGTTTGAATAATTGGCTTCTGCATAAACGACAACGCCGGGACCCGAACTGCTTTGCACGTCTGGATGTGCGCATTCAATAATGAAACAGAGACGGGTGACACCTGTTGGGACCCGCCGCTGCTACACCAGACTGCGAGCTCCTGAGAAGGAGCCAGCTAACTATGAAAACATAGCAAGGCGGGCCACCAAAAGAAACTGCCTTTCCATCTGAAACAGTGTATGTCGGTATTGCAAAGGAAGAAAAACGTGTAATTCTTTTGCTTATTTAATGAAATTAGTAGTTACGTTTTATCCACCGTCCAGGACGGACGCACGTTTAGGCAGTTGTCACTTTTCACTGACGTTTCTTTAAAGTATAGTGAACAACAGCGATTTTGTTTGCGTAAGTTGTATGGATACCGACTGAGTTAACTGATGGGCTGAGAAGATATGTGCAGTAGGCTTATATGATAGAGCAGCCAGATAGTGACTACAAGAATCAGTTGTTATATTTGTTTGTTAAGAATAAAATGACGTCTTGAAATATAAAATGCTTTTATTATTATTACTATTAATATTATTATTACTGTTTCTAGGGCATCGTCGACGCTAAGGTTTTATGTAAACCGATAAGGAGTTTTACGTCAACTTCGGAATGCAGAACGATATGCCACAGGTGTAAAGAAAATCTTGAGTTATCATTGTAGTGTGACTTTCTAATAACCTGAATTGTGTGGGTTGTGAAATAAATTTTCAGGCTCTATTAAAACGTTAATGAGTAAATAAAGAGTTAATATTTTAATGGAGGGAATGAGACATGAAGCAATTTAAGGAAAAACGAAAATAATATAATTTCAAGTCAGCCAGAAATAATTTGGACAGAATCGGAAAGGGAGAAAAGAACAAACGAAAAAGCTATTACATAAATATTTAGTGAATCATATTAATTACTGTAATTCTGAGAAAATTCGTGACCAGACCCAACGATAGCCGAGAAATATCTCAAATTACAGCGTGCCAACAGCAAAAGCATTTTGAATACTGCAGACAGTTTTATTTTACTTTTTTCAGCCAGACACGTCATTTCCAGGGTGTGGGTCGGGCTGGCGGATGGGAGGGGGTGTCACCTGAACAACTTTACGTAACAGGGACAGCGAAACAAAAGCTAGCGAGGAGTAATATCACGGCAGTATTTTTAGCGTGCTGCTCAATATTCTCGTTATAAACATGCAAGTGAATATCAGTTGTGCGATAATTTATACTGCAGTAACTGTGGCAAATACGACGAAAATCAGAAGTTAGACGCAATCAGTAACTAGCTCAGGGATCCCCTGAGTTTACATCTCTATGTGTAAAAGGCAACGTCCTGACTTACTGACTCACTATCACCCACTCCAAACTGCTAAGGATAGAAACTTGAAGTTTGTAGAAGATGTGGATCATCGTTTAAGAAATAATTGTCAGAAATTACAATAGGGGATAAAAGGCGTTTGTAAGGTATTTCGCCATTACGGGAATTTTGAAGCTAGAACTATGAAAACTAGTATTTGGTTTCTCAGTCAGAAAATAAAAAAATAAATGTTTCAACATTTTTGGTGATTTAACCACTAAGCAGTGAAAGCTTTTTTTAAAAAATAAATAATTACTCAGAAAATTATAAAGGAGGGTAAGGCTACATTTATAATAATTGTGTTTTACTTCTGGCTAGGAATAAAAAAAAAATCTGTGAGTATATCTGGAAATTGAACTTCTAAGGAAGTACAAGGGTGGGTAAAAAATTTTAAGAGAATATTTCGTTACATTAAAAAAATTTAAAGCTATATTTATGAAAATCGGTATTTCACATCTCGGTTAGGTACACAGAAATATTTGTTAGGGTACGATAGTTACTATGGAAATATCTCCAGAAGAACGCAAAAGGTACGATTAACAGGAACTTTGACTCCAGCTACCGGAATCGCTTTTTGGTCAGAAGTACACTCTTAGAAGACCGCTCTTATATGACCTCAATTAGCGTGAAAAATTTAGAAGGTGTTGCAATTTGTGCTTGAATAAAATGCTTAAATAAAAAAAAGAACCAAACAAAAATTTCTGCAGGCCACACAATCTATGCGAGCGGAGCAGACGCCGCTAATCTAGCCTCCAATAATAATGGAGCAGTGTTTTGTTGAAAGTTCACTATGGCGATCGACATGTAAAAACTTTCGGAATCTTGAGGAGATTCCCGCACTATATCCAGCATTAATTCCAAAATCCAACCAGAATAAATTAAAGTTCAATGCTGCACAGCGTGTAAAGCTCATGGATTATTAAAGTTCCATCGAGCTCTCAGAATTTAAGTACAATTTGGTTCACCATTTTTCAAAGTATGAACGAATATTAAAGTATTCACGTGACCCCTTACCGCACATCTGCCATTATTACAAGTATGAAACAGCACGATCCGTTCCTCTATACGTTACTTCATGGGCTACCCGTACAGACCGTGCACCACACTCAGAATGACTAGAATGAACACACAAATCAGAATGACCTCGAGCATCTGCACACTGGCGCTTTTAAGCCTTCGTGTCCCCCTCAACATTTCACAACGACCTTAAAATACAGAAAATTGTCCAGAATTCAGAACATACATAAGTTACAAATGTATCGTATATGTTAAAGGTCTTTCTCTTGAGGTCTTCTTCAAACTGTCCTCAATAGTCTATGTCTAAAAGTTCAATCATAATCAATTAAAACATGGCTTTTGCACATTGAAACTATGTCTAATGACAAAGAAAAAGTACCCAAAACATGGTAAGTAATAAAAGTGGCCCGTTCATCTCATGCACATTTTTTATTCTGTTCAGTGGTGGTACCATTTCTCATATGAACAATTACCACTTTCAAATGACAAGTGTCTTTAACAAATGCCAAATTGACATTTCATTGAATAAACTAGAAATCAAGTAAAAGTCTAGACTTTCGTTACATGGTTCAAAACGGATAGCTACAAACAACGCCATGCTACTTTCATTTGCTGTGTAACTGTCGAAAATACGATATCTGAAACATTTGCATGAATGAAGATATAACTCAATAAATAAAATAGTGTAAGTAGTTGCAGGGGTAACAGTCTGGATGATTGACTGATCTGGCCCTAACACTAACCAAAACGGCCTTGCTGTTTTGGTACTGCGAACAGCTGAAAGCATGGGGAAACTACAGCCGTAATTCTTCCCAAGGGCATGCAGCTTTACTGTATGATTAAATGATGATGGCGTCCTCTTGGGTAAAATATTCCGGAGGTAAAATAGTCCCCCATTCGGATCTCCGGGAGAGGACTACTCAAGAGGCCATCGTTATCAGGAGAAAGAAAACTGGCATTCTACGGATCGGAGCGTGGAATGTCAGATCCCTTAATCCGGCAGGTAGGTTAGAAAATTTAAAAAGGGAAATGGATAGGTTAAAGTAGATATAGTGGGAATTAGTGAAGTTCGGTGGCAGGAGGAACAAGACTTTTAGCCAGGTGAATACAGGCTTATAAATACAAAATCAAATAGGGGAAATGCAGGAGTAGGTTTAATAATAAATAAAAAAATAGGAGTGCGATTAAGATACTACAAACAGCATAGTGAACGCATTATTGTGGCCAAGGTAGACACGAAGCCCAGGCCTACTACAGTAGTACAAGTTTATATGCCAACTAGCTCTGCAGATGTTGAAGAAGTTGATGAAATGTATGATGAGATAAAAGAAATTATTCAGGTAGTGAAGGGAGATGAAAATTTAATAGTCGTGGGTGACTGGAATTCGGTAGTATGAAAAGGAAGAGAAAGAAACGTAGTAGGTGAATATGGATTGGGGCTAAGAAATGAAAGAGGAAGCCGCCTGGTAGAATTTTGCACAGAGCATAACTTAATCATAGCAAACACTTGGTTCAAGAATCGTGAAAGAAGGTTGTATACATGGAAGAATCCTGGAGATACTAAAAGGTTTCAAATAGATTATATAATGGTAAGACAGAGATTTAGGAACCAGATTTTAAATTGTAAGACATTTCCAGGGGCAGATGTGGACTCTGACCAAAATCTATTGGTTATGAAGTGTATATTAAAACTGAAGAAACTGCAAAAAGGTGGGAATTTAAGGAGATGGGACCTGGATAAACTGAAAGAACCAGAGGTTGAAGAGAGTTTCAGGGAGAGCATAAGGGAACAATTGACAGGAATGGGGGAAAGAAATACAATGGAAGAAGAATGGGTAGCTTTGAGGAATGAAATAGTGAAGGCAGCAGAGGATCAAGTAGGTAAAAAGACGGGGGCTAGTAGAAATCCTTGGGTAACAGAAGAGATACTGAATTTTGTTGATGAAAGGAGAAAATACAAAAATGCAGCAAGTGAAGCAGGCAAAAAGGAATACAAACGTCTCAAGAATGAGATCGACAAGAAGTGCAAAATGGCTAATCAGGGATGGCTAGAGGACGAATGTAAGGATGTAGAGGCTTATCTCATGAGGGGTAAAATAGATACTGCCTACAGGAAAATTAAAGAGACCTTTGGAGAAAAGAGAACCACTTGTATGAATATCAAGAGCTCAGATGGAAAAAGAAATATTATGGAAATAGAAGAGGAGGTAGATGAAGATGAAATGGGAGATATGAAACTGCGTGAAGAGTTTGACAGAGCACTGAAAGACCTAAGTCGAAACAAGGACCCGGGTGTAGACAACATTCCATTAGAAGTACTAACGGCCTTGGGAGAGCCAGTCCTGACAAAACTCTACCATCTGGTGAGCAAGATGTATGAGACAGGAGAAATTCCCTCAGACTTCAAGAAGAATATAATAGTTCCAATCCCAAAGAATGTAGGTGTTGACACATGTCAAAATTACCGAACTATCAGTTTAATAAGTCACAGCTCAAAATACTAACGCGAATTGTTTACAGACGAATGGAAAAACTGGTAGAAGCCGACCTCGGGGAAGATCAGTTTGGATTCCGTAGAAATGTTGGAAGGCGTGAGGCAATACTGACCTTACGACTTATGTTAGAAGAAATATTAAGGAAAGACAAACTTACGCTTCTAGCATTTGTAGACTTAGAGAAAGCATTTGACAACGTTGACTGGAATACTCTCTTTCAAATTCTGAAGGTCTCAGGGGTAAAATAGAGGGAGCGAATTGCTACTTCCAATTTGTACAGAAACCAGGTGACAATTATAAGAGTCGAGGGGCATGAAAGGGAAGCAGTGGTTGGGAAGGGAGTGAGACAGGGTTGTAGCCTATCCCCGATGCTATTCAATCTGTATATTGAGCAAGCAGTGAAGGAAACAAAAGAAAAGTTCGGAGTAGGTATTAAAATCCATGGAGAAGAAATAAAAACTTTGAGGTTCGCCGATGACATTGTAATTCTGTCAGAGACAGCAAAGGACTTCGAAGAGCAGTTGAACGAAATGGACAGTGTCTTGAAAGGAGGGTGTGAGATGAACTTCAACATAAGCAAAACGAGGATAATGGAATGTAGTCGAATTAAGTCGGGAATTAGATTAGGAAATGAGACACTTAAAGTAGTAAAGGAGTTTTGATATTTGGGGAGCAAAATAACTTATGATGGTCGAAGTAGAGAGGATATAAAATGTAGACTGGAAATGGCAAGGAAAGCGTTTCTGAAGATGAGAAATTCGTTAACATCGAGTACTGATTTAAGGGTCAGGAAGACGTTTCTTAAAGTATTTGTATGGAGCGTAGCCATGTATGGAACTGAAACGTGGACGATAAATAGTTTAGACAAGAAGAGAATAGAAGCTTTCGAAATGTGGTGCTACAGAAGAATGCTGAAGATTAGATGGGTAGATCACATAACTAATGAGGAGGAATTGAATAGAATTGGGGAGAAGAGGAGTTTGTGGCACAACTTGACTAGAAGAAGGGATCTATTGGTAGGACATGTTCTGAGGTATCGCGTGATCACAAATTTAGCATTGGAGGGCTGCGTGGAGGGTAAAAATCGTAGAGGGAGACCAAGAGATGAATACACTAAGCAGATTCAGAAGGATGTAGGCTGCAGTAGGTACTGGGAGATGAAGAGGTTTGTACAGGATAGAGTAGCATGGAGAGCTGCATCAAACCAGTCTCATGACTGAAGACTACAACAGCAAGTGCGAATCTCGTTCAGAGTAAAGACACGTCCATTGTCAGAAATTTTAGCAGTAAACTGTCGAGGTATTCGTTACAAAATTCCCGAATTTGCTGCCCTCTAGGAAAGTTCTTGCGCCAAATTATTCTCGGGATCGAGAGCTGGGTGAACCCCGAAGTTGAAAGCTCTGAGATATTTTGCCGAGTCATGGCATGTGTATCGAAAGACAGATTAGACGCCGTAGGAAGGCTACTGTTCGGTGCAGTTGAGAAGAAGTCGCCATTGTGGTCGAATTTGAGTGAGACAGTCAAGTTATCTGAAAGCATATAACAGTCGAATCAGTTAATTGTTTGATGTCTCTACCGGCCACCCAATTCTTCTGTGACAGTTTTAGGGCGACATAAAGATAATCCACTTACAGTGGTTGGAGGTGTCTTCATCCTGCTGAGTAAAGACTGAGATGACCATTATTTCATTGCAGGAGGTACAGACAACAGTCTTGCGAAGTATTGTCTTGAGCAGCTAGTTCGACAGCCAGTATACGGTGGAAATATTTTAGACCTTGTAGATACAAAAAGGCTGCACCTTATCGATGGTGTCAGTATAGAGACAGAGATCAGTGCTCACGATGTCACCATAGCGAATGTGGTTACTACACCTTGTAAGTCAGTCAAGAAGCCCAGGAAGATCAGATAAGCAATTGTTAGCATCTCGATTAGAGAATAAACTGGCATCATTTAGTTCCAGTGTGGTGGTTGTTGCACTCTCCGTTGAAAGACAACGCGAAAATGTCGACAGGCAAAGGTTAGCACTGTCTCTAAAAAGATCCAAGCGAGAAGCGAAAAACTATCGTCATAGTCATACATTGGCAAGAGATCTGGCGGAGAATCCGAGAAAATTCTGGTTCTATGGAAAATCGCTAAGCAGGTCTAACGCTTCTACCTAGCCACTCGTTGACCGATCGTGTGTGGCAGTAGAAGGTACCAAAATGAACTTTAACAAATTGTTCATGTAGGAGAATCGTACAAACGTACCGTCGTTTGACAACCGCACAGACTCACCTATGGGCATAGCAAGAGGCACCCCTGGCGTAGAGAAACAACTGAAAGAGTTGAAAACAAGTAAGTTGCCAGGCCCGGATTGAACCGCAGTTCAAAAACTAGTTTACAGCATTAGCCACTTATTGTGGATCTCTCGCCCAGCGCAAAGTCCCAAGCAACTGGGGAAAAGCGCCAGAGACTTCAGTATACAAGAAGCCTGAAAGAAGGGATTTGCAGAACTACAGATAGATATTCTTAACATCGATTAGCTGCAGAATTTGTAACGTCCACCTTCCCTTCTATCGACAATGTTAGAAATATATGACCGTATAAGCATGTGCCTAAACAATTGGAATAAAATTTTGAAAAGGCTATCGTTCCGAAGATCCAATATAAAGTCGATAAATGAGGAGGAGGTTAACAACAAGGTGCCTTCTAGGACAACTTATTCCTCTTACTTAATTGCTGTAAAACTTAGTATGGTTGTTCGAAAGGTTTGTGCTATCATTCACGTACTGTGCCAACTAGAAGGGGTACCACGTGGACCGGAACAGAATAATAAGAGTTACTGAAATAATTACAGCTAAAAGAAATGCGGTCGCCAGCCCAATTGGGCCAAATTACTGTTCGGTAGGTGAATTAATCAGCCGAACAGTCAATGTCAAGAATTACTTGAAAACGCTCGGCAACAGAGGGCTGCACGCACATTAGCAAAAACAATTGAAACATTCGCGTAATAAAGCGAGAAAGAAAATAGTTTGCACTCGAAATATCATTAACTAATAGAGCTGAAATTTTGAACACATACAAGATAACACTTAGATTAATGGTTATTTACTGTTGTAAGTGACGATGGCGCTACCTCACAATAACGTCTACTATTTTCATATGTATTTTGGAAAATTGCAAAAAATAATTAAAAGAAACTCTATTGATTGCTGAACAGGGAAGTAGAAATTTATAATTACTGTATCAAAAGGTAATTATTATACTTTAGCACGACTGCAAGTCAAAATATGGACCAGAACTGTACTAACAACAAAATAGAATAATCACTGCTATTTGCAGTCACTCATTAATTCTAGTTAGTGCGTTTGTTCATAGTGCCAGGAATCATTTTAATTTGATTAGTTGATTTACTATTTGCAACAATTAGATAGCCTCAGATTAAAGTTAAAATTTGAAGTTAGTGAGACTAAAATTACTGAAAGCTTTAAGTTCAAATCTTTAATCTAACTGGATCATTTAGTTCATAAGCAAAATTAACTGGCACTGCAGTTTTCATTTTTCATAAACGATACTCGGATTATTGTAACAATAGGGCAGGATAGGAACCTACTTGGTGAATGATTTTAGGAGAATCACGGGTAAACAGTTTTGATTAAACTATGGTAATTATTCACTCGCAAAACACCGTAAAGCGTGAGTAACACCGTCACAAACCTAGCTGACAATAAGCTGTGATTCACCAATCTTACTTCAGTCCATTCTCGCCGTGACGAAGTTGATGACGACGATAGTGCTGCTGGCTCCTTTCCATGATAATTAGCGAGCACGGGAGATATTGGCAATGATAGTGGCGTGGCGGGTTCTTGATGTTGCTGCAGCCAATATTTCCTCCGCCCACGCTCATCACTTGCCACGTGCCGCTAAACTATCACTCCTCCAGTACAGCGAACGCCATCCGTGCGTCCGCACTTCACCAAGCCCCTCACCAGAGTTCTCTCTCTGTGTAGCGCGCGCTCTGACGTAACATCCTCCCGCGTCCAGAGACGCCGCTACTCCAACGATACTTATTAGTTGACAAAAACCTAACGTTTCCCTAACATTCTCTTAGCGAGTACACAGCGATATTTACATAACATACATAATTGATTATACAGCAAAATAAACAAATTAATTCATACGTCGTGCACATATAAACTTACATAAAGATAAAAGCAAGTATATATACAATAATAAATGGCCAAAGAGCACATCCGCATGAAAGTGTTACAAATTCTTAAACATATGCACCGTTCTGAGGAGGAGGAGGAGGAGATTAAAATTTAACGCCCCATCGAAAGTGATGTAATTAGAGAAGGAGTAAGAGTTTAGAATACTGAAGGATAGGGAAGGAAATGAATCGTGGCCTTTTAAAAGGAACTATCCCGACATTTGTCTGGAGAAATTTAGAAAAAATCACGGAAAAGCTAAATGTAGATGGCCGAACGGGGATTTGAACTGTCGTCCTCCCGAATGAGAGTCCAGTGTGGCCACTTCGCTTGGTTTTCCCGTGCGAATATAACAAATGTCCTTGAGACTAAATGCTTCTGTCCATGAATTTGTACGGTATTAGAAAGCATTGCTCGTGCGAAACTCAGCTTGTCCGTTTCTCACATGACATACCGCGAACTATAAGTAAAGGGCGACTGACAGTTTCCATATTTCTAGATTCCCAAAAAATATTTTGGCACGGTGCCCCAATGCAAACGATTGAGGAAGAGACGAGCATTTGTAGCAGGTTCCCAGACCCGTCCCCGACGGCGAGTGTTCATCAACAAGAGTATCGTCAGGAATGCCGCAGGGAAGGGTAACAGGACCGCTATTATTTTCTGTGTGCACAGATAGCTGTCGGACAAGGTGGGCAGCAAACTGCGACTTTTGCTGTATGAGAGGGTGGTGTCGCTGAGTGAGTGCGGGAGGCTCCAAGCAAGATGATTAATTGGTCTGATAAATGGCTGCTAGCTCTAAATTTTAAAAAATATGTTAATGTGATATGAAATGCAATGGGCATGTAAAAATTGCGGTACGGTGCTTGAATGGTCGACCACAGGCTACTGGGACAATTTTAGAAATGTGTGGTTTATCTGTGTGTAACAAACCAGAACGATTGTTCTTGAGTACTGCTCGAGTGCTGGGATCCACATCAGGTCAGATTAAAGGAAAACATCAAAGCAATTCAGAGACGGACTGCTAATTTTGTTACCCGTAGGTTAGAACAATACGCAAGTATTACGGAGATGCTTCGAGTACTCAAATGGGAATCCCTCTAGGGAAGTCGACGTTCTTTTAGAGGGACACTACTGAGAATGATTAGAGAATCGGCATTTCAGTCTAATTGCTGAACGATTGTACTGCTGCCAAAGTCCATTCGACAAGAACCAGGAAGATAAGAGAAATTAGGGCTGATAAGGGCATGTTGATAGTCGTTTCCTCCATCACGCACCGTGCGTTGTCTTGCGGATTATGATGTAGCTGTAGATGTGTGGCTTTCGGGGATGAGAGTTTTTGTCTTAAATTATCATCGAAAATTTTGTTTGCCAAAATTACGCGAAGAGTTCAGTAGTTATTAATTGAACACATGCGCTGAAAAATAGTTTAACCCTCGAATGTAAAAACTTAAAGATAAGTGTTTCCATCTGTTTCTGGGTACGGGAACTATCAAAATTGACTTTGGTCTCATCCCTAAATATCACCAGCGGGTGTCCGCCTTTTTAGCTGGGTGGTAACGTGCTTGCCACATATGCAAGCGGTCCCGGGTTCAATTCCCGGCCGTGTTGGAGATTTTCTCCACTCGTGGACTGGGTGTTGTCGTCATCATCATTTCATCCTCATCACCAGCGCGCAAGTCGCCCAATCTGGCGTCGACTGAAAGAAGACTGCCACTTGGCGGCCGACCTTCCCCGCATGCGGCCTCCCGGCCAACGATGCCGTACGCACGTTTTTATCACTTGGGGGTGAGATCAAAGTCAGTTTTGATAGTTCCCGTACCCAGCAACAGATGGCAGCACTTACCCCTAAGCTTTTACATTGGACAGTTTCCCAGTTCTTCCGCGCATGTCTTCAGTTGTAATGGTTTATTGTGAAATAATCCATTTACTGTTACTACCTCGCCTCTGTAGTTTTCATGACATTCATATCAGTGTCTGAATACAACGACGAAGTACCGTGAATATGCTGATGTGACTATTTTTGCGCTATGACGGAAATGTGAATTACTGTGGACTATCGAAGTATTTCAAAGCAGTCATTTTCTGCCATGTCGCGAACGCCGCCGTCTGTGGAGTCGTTTACACTCAGACGATGTTGTCCGCTTGACTAACTGCCCTCCCAACGCCCCTGTGCCCTGGGAAAATTCACTGATTATCCGCCACTGGTGACGTGCCTTCCAGCCGCCACGTGGGTTTTTCTATGACATTCCAGCTGCCTCTTCTAGCCTTGGCCTCAACAGCCGAAGGAACAATTACAGTGCAACGGCTCGATAACTTTTACTTCATTGACAGTTCACCTGCATATGCATTTTATTACAGGCGAAGGAATAAATGCATATACTACTCATGGCCTTCACCTCCCCGCCTTCTTTTCCCATCAAGAGACACTGAGTGTCTCAATGGTTCCTCTGGGCACTAAGTCTCACACTTGGTGCATTATCCGTCTCCTTTTATCAGTGCAAGTCACATTGTCATTCCGTATTATACTCTTTACTATGTGCACATTCCCACTGGGTTTAGTGTAAAGTGGGAAGCTGAAACTGATACGCGGAGGAACGACAGTTTGACTTAAGTAATAGGATGCAATAGTGTATGTCGAAGTATGATGTAACGAGAAGGTAGGAGCCTAGTCTGGGCCAAGGCCGTGAGTGAGTAATGTTAGAAAGGGGAGGGGTCGGGACGCACTAGTATAGGCGGTATAGTGCGAAACAAGTTTTTGAAGGTTTATGAAATAGTATGAACCTCATGGCATGTGGATAAATGATCTTGCATTGATAATAATAAATATTAATAATATAGAAAAGCCTGACATGTTAAGTAAATGCCAACTATTAAAGAAACATAGTATCCAACTAAATCTGAATTGAATCGTTTGAGCTTTTGCAAGCATTTTAAATGAAAGGTTTTTCTTTTTTTCTTTGGTAATGAATACAGATTATGTGCAGTAAGAATATTTTGCAGCAATCTATATATTACCTTCAGTTATTTAATCTGTTGTATAATTTAACATTTTTACGCATCATTTCGCTCCTTCTTCTCATACTTACGCTGGATAATAGCGATGTTCTTAACCATTTTTCAGTATCGTTCATTCTCCAGATGCCTTGGCTTTCAAGTTTCTAACAGTCACATACTGCGCCTATATTTGTGTGGATTTGCAGCCACGGTCATGACTGTCAAAACACAGCTACGGTCTAGTTCACAGTAACACAATGCCTTAGTGAATCCCCTTCTGAACGCCTTCCCCAGCGGAATCGATAGAGTTACAAGACAATGCAGCAATGACAACTGACTTGACGCTTAGGCAAAATACACTTCACTTATTGCTAAAGTTATTCTAACATTCCTTCTACGTTTCCAGAAGAAAAGATGTTTTCGTGTTAGTATAACCCTGCACACACAACAAACAACTAATGTTCCAATAATAATTATAATATTGGCGTAGATCTAAGACTTTAAATTAAATAACTCTGTGCAGAATTCTCCAAGTAAACTCTCTCACATCAGCAGATAGGCTGCACTACAAAAATCGTAATGTGCACCTGTCTTTATAATTACATTTTCACCTTCAAAATAATTTCATCTTATGAACTTTACGTATCACAGTTAGTTCAGGAACAACCTCCATACATTAACATGTCAAAACCTCTCCTGATTTTTACACTTGATAAATTAAAGATAATTTAGTGAAACTGCTCAAAAAATTTTAGCTCAGACACTGGACGGAATTAAACCTTACTTTTACAACAAGTATACAAAATTTTGAAGATCTGTCGACCACTACAAACCCAAAATTAAGGAAACTAGTCTTCCTTTTTCCATACACCAAAATCTCGTACCTTCTTATTCTTTTCATATCGCATAGTACCATCAACGGTCACAACTTCAAAAATAACGAAAATATCCGAGCAAAAATCATCTCACTATACATGAAACACGTATTACGCTATAGCTCACAAAATGCAAGTGTACCACCGTTGCCTTTCATAAAATTATCTTCCTGATTCTCTGGGCGCTAACCTACAGTCACGATATACATACTTATTCCTTCGTCCGAAGTAATGATTCGGTAGCTCCCATCCTCACACTCAACTACACCACTTAAAAAATCTTCATCTCCGACAAAACACCACTTACATTCGATAATACCACGTAATTTTCTCCACAGGCGCCTTCAACAACATCTGCCGATACTTTGTAATCTTCCCCACACACATTTTACGTTATAAAATTAATCACAAAGAGCTTCCCTTGCATCTGCTGACATGTTATAAGATTCAACGCGAACATCTCCTCAAACATCAACGGATACAGTATAAGCTTCTTCAACTAAAATACCACCTGCATTATAAAAATTGCCGCTACTTAATCGCAACCCATCAGAATTCGCGGTACATTCAATCTCCACCCCTGTCTCCATTTTAAACAAAAAATTCGTAAAATGAAAGCAATACTAGCCCTCAGTCGCAAAAAATGAAGTCTTTTGACCTAGTCTTCGGCAATGCTATGAGTGCCTTCATCAGAAGCACAACACTCAAAATGTCATGTCACGTATAAAACTAAATATCAAGCGTCACAGCTTTAGTCACAAAATTTTTAAAACAGTAGATAGAAGGCAAACTACTATGGGCTGCTCACACGTGTCGAGCTACGGTAGCATCAGAGTCTGAACTCCTTGGTGGTCACAAACTATGCAGGTAGTTCACCTACGTACCCACTCTAAAATAACGCATATAAAATCATATTGGTGTAATGGGCAGATGATAACTGATGGAAGGTGAGGGCAAGCAACCGAATGCGAAACAGTCTGGACCTTATCGTGAAACTGGCTGTCCTTTAACGGGTGCGATAATATATTTTATAGGCACGGGGAAACAAACATCCAGAATCTGAATTTGTCCAGCAGTTGCCGGAGGTATGAATTGCAACGTCATACACTTTGGAGGAGGGATAGTTTGCTCGAAAGTAGTATAATTTTTAAGCACAAACCAGGAATGAAGGAAAAGCAAGTTATTTAGATCTGATATTGGCCAAAAGCAGTTCTCATAACATATTTTTAGTTCTCTTAGTTCCATCTGCCCACTCTTGTTCGCTTTGATCGTAAATATTCCTTACTCCGTTTGCAAGATCACGCACACGAAGAAGAATCATAGATGGCTGAGCACCTACAACTTTTCCCAGCACAATAAATAACTTTCCAGCCAATTTACCATCCAGATTAACAATCGGCGTAATGACTGTGTTAAGGCACTGATGTGAGTTGATCATGATACAACTCACTTGGTGTACCTAATTTCCAGTGTTCCTTTCATACGCATTTCCTCGTCAAACTCCTATTGGTCGGAGTCGAAAACAAATACCTTATTGAACGATGGAATAAGTTTGTTCACCTCATCCGCCGATTCAGCAGCTTGCTGTGTATCCTCAAGTTGACGCATTGTTTGATATACCAGTATCTTACGTCTTCCAATTATGTATCAATTGTTTCCCGTTCTGCAAGATTCCTTGGTTCCTTTCTGACGAAGTGTCAACTTCGACAACTGTTGTGGATATAAAGTAATATTTACTTTGTTTATCGTTGCCATTGCTCTGCTCTGTATCAACACCACTAGCACTGTAGGGCTGTTGTGAGTTACTCGCTACTAAGCACTTCAGCTACGCTCCTTAGCCTCATGCTGCGCTAATCATTGGATACATCCAGTCCCACCCTCTTTCGCCATTAGCGGCTAATACTGTCGTTGCATGGTAGGGAATATGTGGGATGTCGCACTCAAGGGGTTCCTCGTCAGAGCCGCACGACAGTCCCTGATGCTGCAGCCGCTGCCAAAGCCTGCACCACCGTTTGAGTCTCCGCTGCAGGCTGCCACAGCCTTGTACTCAGCAAACCTTTTCATTGCCTTCTTCACCTTCATTGAAATGCTGCTCCACACCCAATTTCTGCTGCAAATTCTTGCACATGCAGCCACTGGAAAATCCTCAGCTCAGAGCCCACACACAAAACAGCGTATTATGCTTTAAATTCAGGACCTGAATCACTAAGTATTTGTAAGCCCTTAGTATGACACTTGTAATTCAAAATGGATTGTATTCATATCCATACGAACAAGAACTACAACTACGACTAATCTATAAAACTTACTTTTACCAAAAATTCCCTTAGACAAAATTAAGCACTATGCACAGTCGAGTGATGCTCAGCTCTGTTTAGAATCGTGGCTCGATATGGTCACAGAGTCGAGTCATGCAAGTTTGCTTTCGTGCCCAGCCTCTGAACTCACTGCAAAGAATAGTTTTAAGATGTGACCCCTCAGCCTAATTAGCTTAGCACTGGCATGCAGTGCGAATCTTTGAACAGAAACAAGTTATAATAAACACGGATGATAGCAAAAGTAATGATTGATTAAATTATGCACACGACACCAGAGTATTAAGGTGAATGAAATGATAATTTATTCATTCAGTCAAAGAAATGGAATCGTCAAAATAGTGGTCCTATGACAATTCATTTAAACATGAAAATAAAATAACAACAATAATCATACGCAGTAAAGTAAGGTTCAGTGTGTAATTAGAATGGTAGGGGTTCCCCTAAAACTGCTTAATGTAATGGCTGATTTGGAGTTCTATTTAATGTTGTTGTTGTGGTGTGTAAGTGTTATCGTAAAACATGTGAAAATGTAGCAGCAAAAATAAGAGTATTATTTGAATGAAATAAATAAACTCAGATAATTCTTATTTAGGTGCTGATGAGCCCGACTGTAACGAGTTTTAATGATTCCATATTTGACATTAAAATGTATGCATCAAATAACTAATATGTCACACCACCATCTCTACCCATAACAACTCTGCGGTCATAAATATTTCTGTTTAAAGTCAATGATGAATTGGTTTTGGAAACATTCATCTTACGGACCAGCCATAAAATTATTTCATTACGTAAAGTCTAAGACTGTTCTACTGAATGTTATCTTCACTTTTACAATAGGAAAATAATAAATTCCTGTGGTTTCTTGTCCTCGGAGTTCAAATATTGTAATGTCGATCGAAAGAATTAGTATCTGATTATTTCTGCAGTTTAAAACTGCCGCTTCATTCGCTCACGTAATGGCGGCAAACAAAGCACGATCTGGACTGCTGCGGACAGTAAACTTAACACATTCATAGTTTGTTATTTAGTTACAGATAAGAATCCGTACACTAGGATTCTATTTAGTAAACTTTATGTTATATTTTTCCTTTGACCACTTATGACTACCTTTTACAATATATATAAAAAAAACTGACTTCACCTTATCTTCGATCTCATCCGCCTCACACAACATAGAGAACAACATAAGAAGAAAGAATTCCACATTCAGTATAAAACCAATACACTCTTATAATGGTATTACCTTTTGTTATGTGGTTATTATTTGTAGGAAACTGTTTATAAAATAATAAAACATATTGTTGTTATTTCACAATATAATAATAAGTCTTCTCTCAGTTAAAAGTCATTTTTGAAAAAACATTCGTTAATGCATAAGTCTCGAGCACTGTCCCATACACTGGTGACACAAGATATTCACGTAGACTTTACATTAAACACCAACGCAAAAGACGTATTTCCAGTCTGTTAAACTAAACACGAGGTATTTCTCAAGTCATAAATATGTTAAGTCCACTATGGTGATAAACTTAATTAAAACTCGCGATATCATCATAAGATAGATACTGCCTACAGGAAAATTAAAGAGACCTTTGGAGATAAGAGAACCACTTGTATGAACATCAAGAGCTCAGATGGAAACCCAGTTCTAAGCAAAGAAGGGAAAGCAGAAAGGTGGAAGGAGTATATAGAGGGTCTATACAAGGCCGATGTACTTGAGGACAATATTATGGAAATGGAAGAGGCTGTAGATGAAGATGAAATGGGAGATACGATACTGCGTGAAGAGTTTGACAGTGCACTGAAAGACCTGAGTCGAAACAAGGCCCCCGGAGTAGACAACATTCCATTGGAACTACTGACGGCCTTGGGAGAGCCAGTCCTGACAAAACTCTACCATCTGGTGAGCAAGATGTATGAGACAGGTGAAATACCCTCAGACTTCAAGAAGAATATAATAATTCCAATCCCAAAGAAAGCAGGTGTTGACAGATGTGAAAATTACCGAACAATCAGTTTAATAAGCCACAGCTGCAAAATACTAACACGAATTCTTTACAGACGAATGGAAAAACTAGTAGAAGCCAACCTCGGGGAAGATCAGTTTGGATTCCGTAGAAATACTGGAACACGTGAGGCAATACTAACCTTACGATTTATCTTAGAAGAAAGATTAAGGAAAGGCAAACCTACGTTTCTAGCATTTGTAGACTTAGAGAAAGCTTTTGACAATGTTGACTGGAATACTCTCTTTCAAATTCTAAAGGTGGCAGGGGTAAAATACAGGGAGCGAAAGGCTATTTACAATTTGTACAGAAACCAGATGGCAGTTATAAGAGTCGAGGGGCATGAAAGGGAAGCAGTGGTTGGGAAGGGAGTAAGACAGGGTTGTAGCCTCTCCCCGATGTTATTCAATCTGCATATTGAGCAAGCAGTAAAGGAAACAAAAGAAAAATTCGGAGTAGGTATTAAAATCCATGGAGAAGAAATAAAAACTTTGAGGTTCGCCGATGACACTGTAATTCTGTCAGAGACAGTAAAGGACTTGGAAGAGCAGTTGAACGGAATGGATGGTGTCTTGAAGGGAGGATATAGGATGAACATCAACAAAAGCAAAACGAGGCTAATGGAATGTAGTCGAATTAAGTCGGGTGATGTTGAGGGTATTAGATTAGGAAATGAGACACTTAAAGTAGTAAAGGAGTTTTGCTATTTGGGGAGCAAAATAATTGATGATGGTCGAAGTAGAGAGGATATAAAATGTAGACTGGCAATGGCAAGGAAAGCGTTTCTGAAGAAGAGAAATTTGTTAACATCGAGTATAGATTTAAGTGTCAGGAAGTCATTTCTGAAAGTATTTGTATGGAGTGTAGCCATGTATGGAAGTGAAACATGGATGGTAATTAGTTTGGACAAGAAGAGAATAGAAGCTTTCGAAATGTGGTGCTACAGAAGAATGCTGAAGATTAGATGGGTAAATCACATAACTAATGAGGAAGTATTGAATAGGATTGGGGAGAAGAGAAGTTTGTTGCACAACTTGACCAGAAGAAGGGATCGGTTGGTAGGACATGTTCTGAGGCATCAAGGGATCACCAATTTAGTATTGGAGGGCAGCGTGGAGGGTAAAAATCGTAGGGGGAGACCAAGAGATGAATACACTAAGCAGATTCAGAAGGATGTAGGTTGCAGTAGGTACTGGGAGATGAAGAAGCTTGCACAGGATAGAGTAGCATGGAGAGCTGCATCAAACCAGTCTCAGGACTGAAGACCATAACAACAACAACAACAATGGTCAAACTAATCTCAACTGTTAGGTAATAATCCACTAATCAATAACGGTGGGTTTTATAAGCGAGTGTTTCAAGTTGACGTGCTTAATATATGCAGTTTTGTGAGTATGTTGATGTGATTATTTTTGCGCCACGGTGAAATTGTGAAGTCAAAGTATTTCTGCTATATTACAAACGCCGCCATCTTTGCAGCCTTTTACACTCGGACCATGCTGTTCAGATGACTGACTGCTCTCCACTGCCTCTGTGGTCTGGTAAAATCCACTGGGTGATTATCTGCCAGAGACCACGTGGCTTCCATGACAAACCAGCTGCGTCCCCCACCTTGGCTTCACCAGCCCAACGATCACCCCCTTTCCTCCAGTCAAACTACACTGCGTGTCCCACCTATTTCTCTGGCCATTAAGTTTAACACTTGCTGCCCATATCCATCTTGTTTCATAACACGTTTCAGTGTGGTTCAGGCGGTCATTCCACATAATTCGTTTTATTGTATGTACATTTCCGTTACTTTTAGTAGAAATTAGGTGAGTGGGAAGTGGAAACTCATACAGAGAAGAGTGAGAGTCACACATTTCTAATAAAAGTAGTGTGGGATATTGGAGAATAATGTAACGTGAGATTGGGGGGTTAGTTTGGGACACGCTGAGGAGTGATTAATTTTGGAAACGGGAGGGGGGATGCATTGTTGTAGGTGCAGCAGCAGCCAATGTTTTGATGTATGAAAATGTTTAAGGAGATAATGGGGCTTTGGTCTTATACTTTAAAAACTGTGGATGATGTTCTGAAAACTGTGCATCACGTGACCAAAATTTAAATGAGAAGGTCTCCGTCGTAGGCAGCGATTACCTAAACATATAGTGACCAGAGAGGCTATCGAGGTAGCAAGTCACGAGGACGTTGATGTCCTTTTTCTACTTGTGGGGTGCTTCAGCTATGTTCGTCTTCCTCCTCTCATTTTTAATCTAACATTCTGCAAGTTTGTTCGTACATGGTATCAAGTTAATTTACAAATAGATAGTAAGTGATTGATACATACATTTGTAGTGGATTTTCAGTTTAATTCATGTCCTTACTTTCTTCTTGCATTTAGTACATCATCAAAGCTTGTGGTACAGTACGCCGCAGGTTAGTATTAGCCAAAAGTTCTGTTGTCCCGTGCTGTTGGAAAGAGAGGTATTTACGACATGCTTCTTGTTTGGGACCGTGCGAGGAAAAATTTGGAAATTTGTGGTAAGTCCCTATGGGACCAAACTGTTGAGGTCATCGATGCCTAGGCTTACACGCTACTTATCTAACTTAAACTAACTTACGCTAAGTACACACACACCCATGCCCGAGGGAGGACTCGAACATCATCCGACGGGAGGAGCCGCGCGAACCGTGGCAAGGCGCCTCATACAACGCGGAAGCAGCGAGGCTGAGCGGGTGGGATGGGGATGCACTCGAAGTCTGGCCAGGTCACTCATTGGGACGCTGTGGCGCCAACCTTTGTCCGAAAGCAGAAGGTGGTATCGCATTGACTATCTTCTGAAACATCGCAAGAGAACGTCGTTTCTTTAGAATCAAGGAGTGAACCAACAACGCAGAGAGACACCCTGGGTAATAAAAGTGAGCCTTCAGCAGTGCTCAGACAGCCAAATGGACATAGAAAACTTTGTCCGCTAAAAAACATTGTTGTTGTTGTTGTTGTGGTCTTCAGTCCTGAGACTGATTTGATGCAGCTCTCCATGCTACTCTATCCTGTGCCAGCTTCTTCATCTCCCAGTACTTACTGCAACCTACATCCTTCTGAATCTGCTTAGTGTATTCATCTCTTGGTCTCCCTCTACGATTTTTACCCTCCACACTGCCCTCCAATGCTAAATTTGTGATCCCCTGATGCCTCAGAACATGTCCTCCCAACCGATCCCTTCTTCTAGTCAAGTTGTGCAACAAACTCCTCTTCTCCCCAATCCTATTCAATACCTCCTCATTAGTTATGTGATCTGCCCATCTAATCTTCAGCATTCTTCTGTAGTACCACATTTCGAAAGCTTCTATTCTCTTCTTGTCCAAACTATTTATTGTCCATGTTTCACTTCCATACATGGCTACACTCCATACAAATACTTTCAGAAACGACTTCCTGACACTTAAATCAATACTCGATGTTAACAAATTTCTATTCTTCAGAAACGTTTCCCTTGCCATTCGCAGTCTACATTTTATATCCTCTCTACTTCGAACATCATCAGTTATTTTGCTCCCCAAATAGCAAAACTGCTTTACTACTTTAAGTGTCTCATTTCCTAATCTAATTCACTCAGCATTTCCCGACTTAATATGACAACATTCCATTATCCTCGTTTTGCTTTTGTTGATGTTCGTCTTATACCCTCCTTTCAAGACACTGTCCATTCCGTTCAACTGCTCTTCCAAATCCTTTGCTGTCTCTGTCTCTGACAGAATTACAATGTCATCGGCGAAACTCAAAGTTTTTATTTCTTCTCCATGGATTTTAATGCCTATTCCGAACTTTTCTTTTGTTTCCTTTACTGACTGCTCAACATACAGATTGAATAGCATCGGGGAGAGGCTATTACCCTGTCTCACTCCCTCACTCAAGCTCTTCACGCAGTATCATATCTCTCATTTCATCTTCATCTACATCCTCCTCCATTTCCATGATATTGTCCTCAAGAACATCGCTCCTGCATGGTCCTTCTATATACTCCTTCCACCTTTCTGCTTTCCCTTCATTGCTTAGCACTGGGTTTCCGTCTGAGCACTTTATATTCATACAAGTGGTTCTCTTTTCTCCAAAAGTCTCTCTAATTTTCCTGTAGGCCGTATCTATCTTACCCCTCGTGAGATAAGCCTCTACATCCTTACATTTGTCTTCTAGCCATCCCTGCTTAGCCATTTTGCACTTCCTGTCGATCTCATTTTTGAGACGTTTTTATTCCTCTTTGCCTGCTTCATTTACTGCATTTTTGTATTTTCTCCTTTCATCAATTAAATTCAGTATGTCTTCTGTTACCCAGGGATTTCTACTAACCCTCTTCTTTTTACCCACTTGATCCACTGCTGCATTCACTATTTCATCCCTCAAAGTTATTCATTCTTCTTCTACTGTATTTCTTTCCCCCATTCCTGTCAATTGTTCCCTTATGCTCTCCCTGAAACTCTGTACAACCTCTGGTTCTTTCAGTATATCCAGGTCCCATCTCCTTAAATTCCCAACTTTTTGCAGTTTCTTCACTTTTAATCTACAGTTCATGACCAATATATTGTGGTCAGAGTCCACATCAACCCCTGGAAATGTCTTACAATTTAAAACCTGGTTCCTAAATCTCTGTCTTACCATTATATAATCTATCTGAAACCTTCTAGTATCTCCAGGGTTCTTCCATGTATACAACCTTCTTTCATGACTCTTGAACCAAGTGTTGGCTATGATTAAGTTATGCTCTGTGCAAAATTCTACCAGGCGGCTTCCTCTTTCATTTCTTAGCCTTAATCCATAATCACCTACTACGTTTCCTTCTCTTCCTTTTCCTGCTGTCGAATTCCAGTCACCCACGACTATCAAATTTTCGTCTCCCTTCACTACCTGAACAATTTCTTTTATCTCATCATACACTTCATCAATTTCTTCATCATGTGCAGAGGTAGTTGGCATATAAACTTGTACTACTGCAGTAGACGTATGCTTAGTCTCTATCTTGGCCCCGCGTTCACTATGCTGTTTGTAGTAGCTTACCCGCACTCCTATTTTTTTATTCATTATTAAACCTACTCCTGCATTACCCCTATCTGATTTTGGATTTATAACCCTGTATTCACCTGATCAAAAGTCTTGTTCCTCCTGCCACCGAAATTAACTAATTCCCAGTATATCTAACTTTAACCTATCCATTTCCATTTTTAAATTTTCTAACTTACCTGCCCGATTAAGGGATCTGACATTCCACGCTCTGATTCGTAGAAAGCCACAGAACGCCAGTTTTCTTACTCCTGATAACGACGTCCTCTTGAGTAGTCCCCTCCCGGAGATCCGAATGGGGACTATTTCCCCTCCGGAATATTTTACCCAAGAGGATGCCATCATCATTTAACCATACAGTAAAGCTGCATGCCCTCCGGAAAAATTATGGCTGTAGTTTCCCCTTGCTTTCAGCCGTTCGCAGTACTGCAACAGCAAGGCCGTTTTGGTTAGTATTATAAGGCCAGATCAGTCAATCACGCAGACT
Source organism: Schistocerca cancellata (assembly GCF_023864275.1). Classification (NCBI taxonomy): domain Eukaryota; kingdom Metazoa; phylum Arthropoda; class Insecta; order Orthoptera; family Acrididae; genus Schistocerca; species Schistocerca cancellata. The sequence continues at coordinate 728,002,013 of NC_064631.1, forward strand.
GTTGCCCTGCAACAACGGAAAATGCTGCTGCCCCTCTTCAGGAAGCACACGTTTGTCTGGCCTCTCAACAGATACCCCTCCGTTGTGGTTGCACCTACGGTACGGCTATCTGTATCATTGAGGCACGCAAGCCTCCCCACCAACGGCAAGGTCCGCGGTTCATGGTTTATTCCCTAGGAATAATACTGCAGAGTGTTTTAGAACAGATAACATCTTTTGCCGAGTCTCGTGAAAACATTGAGCACTTAAAATTACAAGTTTGGCTTTTGATTTACATTCTCGTGTGGTAGAAACATGACAGCTGTGTGAGAAGCTAGAGGGATAAATTATCTCATGCTGCTGTATCAGACAGGAGCACGTTCCATTGGCTCTCATGTGCTGACTACGTGGATAAGAATGAGAGATTATTGTGTGTTATTTTGATTGGGGACTGTGGCTCGCGCCTGCTTTGCGATAGGTTGTGGGGGCGGAAAGGGCACACAACTCCGAGAACTGGTGGCGAGTCGCGAAGAGCAGTTCAGCTTTATTCTTTTGTCAAAAGTCTCACAGTCACGGTTGTAGCGGGAATTTGCTCGTAGTCGAAGCTAGGAAGTTGTCAGTGAGCAATAGCTTCCATTTATTTGAGGAAGAAATCTTCCATCCTGCTCTGTGCGACATAACAGACTGCGACCATCAGGGTCGGTGGCTTGCGGAGGCATTTCAGGCGGGCAGCCCATATTCATACGCTGCTTACAAATGAAGCGAGGGCGCGATTTGCAGCAGCATCGCGCCTTCTGCAACCATAATCATCTGATTAGTTGCGGTGAGAACAATGTGCAATACGAAGTTTTGTGTCAGCAGCGAGGGATGGGTCGGTTGGATTTCAGGTTAGGCAATGTGGGGGTTATATCAAAAGTGACATGTGCTTGTGGGGACCATAGTGCTTAGGCGCGTACTTAATCATCTCGTGGCCTTTGGTTCTTGTACTGCTTGAATCGATTAATAACTCATCTTAAGAGAAAAAGTAGAGAGAACACGTGAGGTGAGCGATGAGACAGACAATTGTATTTATACGAAGACAGTAACTTGTTCTCGAAAGAACAGTTACTGTTGATGACCGTGCAGCTTTTCCCTGGAATAAATGACGACTAACTGAAAACCTCAGCTGCCGACAGGCGTTGTTGATTGTATTTATTTACTTAACCATAACGTCCATGGTCTTTCCCCCGGAGATAATAGATAAATTTTAGATTAAATTTGTCATTACATGTGTTATTTCTTGCGCTAGAGTGTCACTATAGTTTAGTTTTCTTTTCAAGTGCGTATCTCGCTTGTGGCAACCTTGCTTTTCTCGTGTCTTTATAAATAAATTTGTATTGCAGGATCAATGATTTTCATTTATTAGACACTGGGAACACCTTCATTATTGCACTAGCTAACCCCTCTACTATTGTTATGGCCATTCCTTTAATCGTCTACTCTTTGACAAGTAGGGATTTACTAATGTAACCTCAGGCGTGGCAGTTTTGTGACAACTGACTTCATCACAGGTCCCTGCTGTACTAGGTCCGGAGTTTCAGGGAAGAGTGCGAACTTTACTTCATTAGTATAGTGGAGTAAATACACTTGTTGCAAATGAATGCTGTTCAGCAAATGAATGCTTGAAAAACCGACCTGTCGCATGCCATACTGAAGCCCCACTTTATGGTACAGAAAGTAGTAACAGGTTCAAGACGTCACAGGGCAAGCACAAATAATCCAACTAACGACGAATGTTGTCACCAACTTCGACTATCCTAAACAGCGAAACTTAAAAACCAACTCATGTAGCATTAGGCACCTGGTATCCTACAAGGAACTCAATAATGCAGTAGCGTACGCACATCTTCATCGACATACCGCAAGAACTCGCGCTAATCAAAGATGCCTGTGACAGTCACACAGAGCTAGATGACGTGTCTGCTTTCGAGACACACCGGGCTCTCGTACAGGAGGACAGAGGTTTTAGTCCTCATCCTTCCAGTCAGATTTAGGTTTCTCGTGGTTTCCCTGTACAGCAAAGGCAAAAAGCCAGAAGGATCACATACGGGACAGAATTTTACTAAGAAAATAGTAACATCCAATTTGTCATCCAATTCCTGTGTAAAAAAGTTTCGCAAAATGATTCTTAACATATATCTTATTTCATCCTTTTTTGAGAAGCCTGGATTCAGAACTGATATTAGGTCCAAACACTTTCGGCTTCCGGACTCCTAGTCGTAGTCGTGTTCTGCGCGAGACAGAGCGTAGAATTAATTGTAAACAATTTTGTAAAATAGCGAACAATTATCAATTATATCCTAAGTTCTGAATGAATGACCTTAAAGAAAACACAATCCGTTATACAAGTATCAGCTAGGCACTCAACATTTGTCTTAATTTCCTGGCATGTGAAATTTAAAGCTGGTAATTGACTAATGACGCTATGGTAAAGAATTTAGAGTGACCCTATATCTGATCAAGAAGGTTAGAAAGAGATCAAAATTGTGCAAGTGTGTGTGTGTGAGTGTGTAAGGAGACTATTTACTGACCTTTTTTACCGCGTGGCGACGGTGGTGTATAGTTTACTGATTAATACTGGTGTCCCTCGCGAAAAATATAGTCGAGTATGCCTTCATATGAAATAAGATACGCAAGTAAAGAAAAGCTTCTTGAAAATGAAAACAGATTTGCTTCACTCTACCTTGTCAATCGGTACAGGTCAAAAGACCCTGCAAAGCAAAGGACTGTGCTTAACGTCAGAAATATACCGAAAAGATCGCGTCGCAGAAGGAGCAATGGAAAATGAAACAAATTACCCATACCACCAAGAAAAATATGTACGAAATACGTGTCCTTATACCCAGTAGATCACAATGAATGTTTTGGTTTCAGTATTTGATTTTTGAAACTAAATTCGAAAATGCGTGTCTTTGTACCCAGTGGATCACAATGAATGTTTGGTTTCATTATTTAATTTTTGAAACTAAATTCTGTAATCACAACTTTTTGTTATAATTGGTGAGAAAAACTATGAAAAGTGTTTGACATGAGAGGTTTAAGGTGTAACCAACAGCTATTGTCAACGTAAGTTGTACACGTAATGATTCATCAATAAAAGCGTTAAGGTTAATAGTCATTCCAAATCACCGTGATGGAAATAGGTGTATAATAAAATATACTGTGCCGAGATAGATAGCGCAAAGGGCTTTCCACTGTTTCCACAAATCGCTTACGGCGATGAGTTCCTTAGAAACCCCACGACCGATTTTCTGCACCATTCTTGTTCAGATGGTGTATCGTCTCTTTTGAACTTATAGTCAAACGCGATGTAGGTAATACCACTATGACAAGTGATATATTTATTTGGTTTTCCTGTCCACAACTCCCGTTCAGACAGGTTCCTGTTTGGACTATCTGTAATCACGGTCATCAGTTGTATATACGCAGTTTGTGGCCGCTACTATTCTTTGTGGTTGTTTTGAGACGAGGGATACATGCAGTGTTCCCCTGGACGCGTTTGTCGGTGTAATCTGTTAAAAATAACGTAAGTTGTCTATAGAAATTGCTGTAAAAAGCTCGTGACGCTTTTGTGGCCAATTGTTGACGTATTTTCGATAAGCTTTGTCTCAGGATTTTCTGCCAAATTTTGTTTGGTGATTTTTTTTTAACGTTTCGCCAGTACAATGGCTGGCACATTCATCCTCAGTAGTTCGGCATCGGCAATAGAGGGTGAACCGCTGACAGTACTAGCCAATGCCGGTGCAACGACAGAAAAACCGTTAAATTAACATCGGCCGAACATCCTGATGAAAGGCAACAGGCCGTACGTCAGTAGTTGTTGTGCTTAGCAGCAAATCGAGCCCTTCCTTCAGCAAATATCCCCATAAGACAGTGCCCCGTCACTTGACTCTGCCTTCACAGCAATGCATACTAGTTTTTTTCACTGGGATGTCTACAGGTCACAGAACGATGAAGTGCCAGGATATCTAACAGCATTCAGGAGTGAAAGTACAGCTTTTGTCAACCCGAAAGTTCACTTGAAAACTGCAGCGCTTTCATAGCCGTGATTATGCTAGCAGTGATGTGCCATGACGTTCGTCCAACCTTTGAACTGAATTACACAGCCACTGGTGCCGTTTGGCACTTTTAAGATAAAAAAGGTAACATAAAAAATACGTTACAGAAAAACTATGACTGACAGAAACTTTCAGAGGCACCCACATGCCTTGCTCATACTGTGGCATCAAGCAGTCAGGCCTGCAAGATGGGTGGTCTGCCAAGCGAGTGGATTCATTCTTATCTGTCGAGTAACATGAACTCTAGTACTCACAATAAAGTTACAAATTATCCTCCTGTATGAATAATGCGCAACGGAAACGCTCATCTGACTATCAGCAATTAACAGAACTCTGACTTCACTACGCACTGGCAATACCACATTTCCTTTTTTTATTTAACGGCTTTTATCAACACGTGGCCATCGCACTGAATATGAATGGCGCACACATTATAAATTCTGGATATCATGACAACATACAATTCGAAGGAAAAGGCCACCAATCTTTTTCTTTTCACTATCTTATTTATTCCGGTAAATTCTATAACCTAAACACACAAATTCTATAACCCACAACAATAACACATGAAAAATTCCGCCCAGTGGACATGGCTTAACATTGGTGAACCTCTATCTTATGGTCTCGTAATTATTTAACGCTACAGTGCACTTTCTGGATAGGATGGTGGATCATTTATTATTTCTCACAGTTCGACTCTCACAATCATCATCACGAAACTTTCCTCCAGACCGAACAGTACAAAAGGAACACGCATAACCCACTACCTCTGAAACTACCTTGCTACTCTCACATGCAAACCGCACATACGTAAATTACATGACATACACCATACTACAACATGAGATACTACACAGGGAATAGTCACAACATTATCACTTTCAGCTTTCCCACTTCAATTAATATTTATCCCAGTTTCACACGACACTGCCCCACTTCGTAATTCTACTTTCCTGCTATGAACTCTGGAGATATATGCACGTCTTCCTGTGCAATGCAATCCAAGTGGCGTTGCTGGATAGACGGCTGACTCACCTTGTTTCTCTCTCAGAGTATTATAGTTTCAATCAAGCGTCACACGGAAACATATCTCGCAAAGTAATATTAAGAACATATTCATCACACGGACGAGTCCTCAACTGATACAATGGACGAGTACTTCTATTTATCCTTTGTCTCATACACAGATGGAGTCTCACACAGTACTCACCACGTGGACGTAGTCACCTCTAATTTCAAGTCCTGCACACGATATTTCTTAAATATTTCAGCTTATGGTACACACGCTATTTCTTAAATATTTCAACTTATTGTACACACGCTAGTAATTTAGCTTAACTTAAGCACATGGAAGTATTTCAACTTATTGCTACATGTGGTTTCATTGTGACCGTTGGTCACTTCCGAAGATTACTACGATCCCATTAGTATTACATGCCTGACATTTAATTCTCCCCACAAAAGTTCCTGAAATAGAGAAATTATTATTTCAAACTACTCTTAAATATTCCACATGCATACCATGTCTCCACTCTTTTGTTTTTACGGAGCACAACTAAGACAGGTCTTAACAGTACAAGATCCAGCGGCAGAGTGCCGAAACATGGCCGTTCTTCAGGTCCTCTCGCACCTCTGCTGAAGTGGGGGAGCACCTTGCTACCGTATTGGTCAGCCACATTTCAGGCACTCAAAGCTCAGGTAAATTTCATCTCTTTGGTCCCACCAAAGGTGGCCAAAGGATCGTCTCAAAGATGATCAAATATTCACATTCACTATCTGCGGTTAGCAGACGACCATACATTCATTCATTTCACAGATCTCACCAAACTGGATGTAGGGATTTACTTTGTGGGAGTGCACATGTGATCAATTAAATAAATAAATTGTCATTATTTCCCACACTGGTATCCGGCTTCGCTAAATTAATTGAAATTGAGTTATTTTACAAAAAAAATGTGTTGTTCTGATAAAAATAATGAAGTATGTTGTACCTATTTTCAAAGTCGGGCGGTACTGTACCCTTTCACCACCGGCTACCCATGCAGGAAAAAATGGCACGGTACTATCCTTGCATGGCGAGGGTAGTTCCAAACTTTTTTTTTTTTTAAGAAAGCTGTATTAGAACAAACGTGGCAAGTCATCATTATAACCAGGAGGAGACCTTAGCCCCTGGTGACCTCAAATAGACGACCAAATGCTGTTACTTTACCAAATTATTGACACAGTTGTTGCATTATTGTACTCTCCACAATCCAGTGTAACGTACACATACAAATTTACAACAATCCACATGACAAATAATACATTACATCATACAAATAATAAATAATGGTAAGATAAAAATTAGCTTAGTTACCGGGATCTCCGTTATTTTTAGGAGTAATCCAAACTTCAATAATTCTAAAACAAATAAAAATACTAATTTTACTCATGAAATTTTAAATAGCTCACTGTCCAAACACAGAGCAAGTAATCTGACATTCATAAATTGCGGGGTAAAACCCTTTACACAGCAAAGTCTAAATACAAAACAAAATCAACAAAAGAAAAACATTGCGTACACTAGTTACACGTAGAATGTCAGGCTCCATACCATTACTCTAAAATATACATCAAACCTACAGAGAAATAAAACTGAGAAGAAAAACAATGAAATATAGCACAAGTTACATACTGGTTACATAATATAGTTCATCTAAGACATCATGTTATTCCTAATTAACTATCATCACTTAAGCAATTGCCACCACTACTCGACTGTGAGATTAACCTTATCCTCGTCCACCAGTACAAATACCTGCTGCTGAGCCAGTCAGTCCATCCTCTTTGATCAATACACGCAATAGCTAGTTAGCAATAAGTGCTTGAATCCACCAGTAGCTCTCCTATCTTACCCTACTGCTCATTTCTCTGTTGTCACACATTTAGACGACAAGAACTTGCATTTCGACTAGCCTTCATTACACTTTAATGTGAAATATCACCACTGTGATAATGCAAATACGTGGCTTCAGTCAACACACCATCAAGATCATTACTGCCCACGACATCAAAATGCATCAGTTAATTCCGATATTTGTTGTGCAATGCAAACTCTTGTCCCCTGTGACAACCTTACTGACCAATGCAACAAGAGCCGCTACGTTAGTATTGCGCCACTGGCTAATAATTAAAGCATCATTGTACCAAATATTCTAATAAACATGTTACGTGTACTTGATAACCCAGAACAAACAAAAAAAAAACACCCTAACTATTCTAAACACAAATGTTAATGAAATACAATTACACTTGCTGTCCCTTCAGGAATGAAACATATAAAAAAAATGTGCACAATCACAAGCACAAATACATTATTCCCTATCTTGCGAGTCACACGGAATCATTTCATTCTGTGATTTTCTTGGGGTCAAAAAAGTTGCTGACAGGTTCCCCAGAAACACTGTCTCGGTGACAAAGCTCTCCCATGGTTACGCGGACGAAAGTCTTTAAGTCACTCAAATCGGCATTTTGAACATGCACTGAACAGTAACCTGTATCTCACATTAAACACAAATGTCATAGTCACTCTCAGAGTACTATCCACACGAATCTGGTCGTCCAGAAATGGCCCTACAACTACTATTACCCACGGTTCTGTCCTTTCAGTTCATGGTGTAATTAAAAGTCGTAAGTTCCAACAAACAGCACTTATTCCCACACCAATTAAAGAAATGTCTCCTACTACAAATGCAAATGTCAATGTCCCACTTTAGTTTCTTGCGTTCATACAATAATTAGTCACCAAACGACAACTGTCCTCTTTAAGTATACCAAGCGTCCCACATGCAATTCACAAAGCACACTTAACAGGTCACTGCCAAAAGTTCATGGATCCCACCGTTCAGTGGTCAAGACAAAACAAAACGATCGTCCTGTCTGCTAAAGACAAAATCTTTTCCACTACTCACAACGTGGAAACACCAGTCCTTCACTTTCCACCTTATGGAGACATACGAGCAGTCGCCTTGCTTCACAGCTCCACAGTCCAGTACTAGTTAATAGTTGCTGGTAATAAATGCCCGCCGGACTCTGCCCCGCGTCGTTCATTCTGCCGTGGCGCCGCCGCGCGAGCCGTTGAGCAGAAGAAACCACCCGCTGTTGCCTCCGCGGGATACTTTCCACAGTCGTAAGGATAGCGGAACGTGCGTGTCGCCCCAGGCCGTTGACCTGCTGTAGCGAGCGCGTGGAGTGTACCCCGACCGGCAGTGGAGTGGGGAGCGCACCGGCTCTGTTGCCGACGTCTGCTTGGCTTACGTGGTATGGGCGCGTTCTGTGTAGCCCCTCAGCGCTACGACACCCAATCAATCAGACGCTTCCGTGCATCTCGCAACATTACAGACAAAAGGATATTCTTACAGTATTTAAATGCTCATTGATTACATGTATGATCTATTAGATACATTGGTAATAAAAGAATCTTTGTTCCAAAAAACGTAAAATCATATACCCTAGTTTTCTACACATACAACACCAACATTTATCCCTTTTCTATATACGGCCCACACTTGTGTTATTGATTGTAGCTGTTGTCCCTCATACAAAACGTGAAAGTGTAAAAAAAAAACAAAAGGAATAAGAAACAATCTATACAGCTCATAATTACAATATCAAATAGTAGACTACTCTAACATCCTATCACAGTGAAAATATTAGAAACTGTTGATTCTAAAACTACAATATACAGTGAGCCTTTGTGCTTGTGACAGACTGAAATTAATACCCCTTGGAAGTGTTCTAACAAACAAATAAGAAATAATCTACACAGCTCACAACTACCTACCACATGTTATTAAATAGTAAACTACTTTAACATCCTAACACAATAAACATTTTAGAAACTGATGACTCTAAATCTTCAACATACAATGCACCTTTGTGCTTGTGACAGACTGAAATTAGTATCTCGTTATATATTTTACCTTTTTATTATATATAACAACATTTCTAGGACATGTATGTACCATCCACATGATGTCAGATCCTGACCTGCCATCGAGGTTCATCCAAATCAAACAACAACAAAATAATGTTTTAGTTATGGATCGGTAGCATCCCCTTTACAGGAGTGTGCGCATTGATCACACTACTCTACGACTCTCACTCACCAGATATCACATTTTCCTTCCCATTCAATCCATTAATACACTAACAGAATAGGTCTAGTAGTCAGCTAACCTTAACACCACCACACTCACGACAACATACCATACCTTTGCTCCCTTATACTCAACCACATAACACATGAAGCTGTTTCGGAGATAGCATTCCAGTCTCCGAATTCGTCCTTTCACTCTGGCACCTCTCTCCATCGGCTTACCTCTGCATTCACTTTACCGATTATTCATCCTGCTAAATATCAACTTAGAATTGCGACATTTCATCTAAGAACAAAAAATACACAAATTATTCATCCTGCAAAATAACAGTACACATTCTTGGTACCGTTTTGAATAGTTATACTGGCACCAGGCTTCAACAAAAACAACAAAAATTACTTCTTTTTATGTTGCAAATGTTATGGTATGAATTAGATTTAGACTTATATTACATCTTACGTCAGTATTCCACAACGTTCATCATCTGGATCTGATACTCCCTTTATGTCCTTTCACGTTGTGCAGTTGTCCTCATGTCTTCATTCGTATTTCGGCTCTCCGTCCGTCGATTACTCCATCATTTCCTGGTCTTCCTTCGCCATTCGCATCAATCTCGATTGCAGCATACACAGGCCTCTCTGTAACATACCTCTAAGACATCTCCATATTATTAGTTCTACTCACCTTTATTTACCACTGTTTCATCACGTCGAATCTCTCTTTATTAATCACACTGCTTCACGTCGCTTCTCTCCTTAAATATCACCTTTATCCACTACTATTTATCACGTCGCTTCTCTATCTACCATCTTTATCCACTCATTAATTATCACGTCGTTTCTGCTTGATCCTTATTCATATGACAAAAAATACGTACATACACCACTCTGTCGACTCCTGTTCATGACTCATTCGACCAGTCTATTCCGTCATACTTCCTGACATCCCGCCTGAAAATTCTTATGTTCAATTTGACCCTGCACAACGTTACACACCACAAATAAATACACTGACTATCTACCATAAATTGCCTACTTTCGATCTATCCTTAACTTTTCCATAATTTTATGTTAGAAATGTGATGAAGCCCACGAGATTGTTTTCCCTTGATCGTCTCAATCAGTACAGCATTTTCATGGACAATTGGCCTCATTCTGAATGGTCCACTACACACCGTAAAGAATTTGCTAGTTAGGAATCTGTGCTTCATTGATAATCGATGAGTTTTAATTAGAACCTTGTCTCCTACTGCCAATTCGATCTTACGGATCTTTCCTTTCTGCTTCTCCTGCCTATCCTTAGCTGCTTTCTTAATACGCTCTATCGCAACCTTGACAATTTCTGTGTGCCTCTGCTTTCCTGATCGCGGAAAATCTACCAGCTCCCTGACTCCATCTGGTGGTGGTTCATTCTTTAGTACCGTAATTGGTGATAAACCAGTTTCCCCATGTGGTAGCTCATTTAGGATGTCCTGAAAATCTTTCAGAAAAATACTCCAACTTCTATGTTGCCTATGGCAATAGATCTTACACAACTTTCCCAGTTCTTTTACCACTCTTTCAATGGGGTTACTTGCAGCATGGTATCGGGATATGAACACCGGTTTTATCCTTCTTCTCTTCAGTGTGGTTAGCCATTGTCTGGATCTATATTGTGGTCCATTGTCAGCTATGAACTTTTCTACAGTTCCTACTTCTCGCAAAAAGTTTTTAACGATTGCTGCTGCTACTGTCCTTCCCGTCGCACGTTTCAATGCGGTAAAAGTCACATACTTTGACCCCAATTCCACTGCTACTAAAACATATCTATATCCCTGCACTGACTTAGGTAGCGGGCCAAACAAATCTGTTGCTCCGAATTCCATCAATCTACCTGGCACTATCGGAAAAAGCGGTGCTTTGCATGAGATGGTTAACGATTTTGCCTTCTGGCACAATTTGCAACTACCAAGCACGTTCTTGATCCTCCTCTCCATACTAATGAAATAAACTGATTCCCTTAACTTGTTACAGCATTTCCTTGCCCCGTAATGCCCGTAACTTAGGTGCGTGTACCAGATCAACTTGTTGGCTATTTCATTTGGTATACACAACACCCAGTCCTGTGTGTTCGGATTTCTACGGTAGAAAAGGACCCCGTTCTGAATTGTATAAAAGCACGCTATATTGGCATCTAAGTTCGTTCTAACTCTGTCCTTCACCATTCTCCATGACGCGTCTTTATCCTGCTCTTTCGCGATATTTGTGAGTACCGCCCCTATGTATATCTCGAATGGCACGCCCTGCATATACAGTCCTGGAAATGGAAAAATGAACACATTGACACCGGTGTGTCAGACCCACCATACTTGCTCCGGACACTGCGAGAGGGCTGTACAAGCAATGATCACACGCACGGCACAGCGGACACACCAGGAACCGCGGTGTTGGCCGTCGAATGGCGCTAGCTGCGCAGCATTTGTGCACCGCCGCCGTCAGTGTCAGCCAGTTTGCCGTGGCATACGGAGCTCCATCGCAGTCTTTAACACTGGTAGCATGCCGCGACAGCGTGGACGTGAACCGTATGTGCAGTTGACGAACTTTGAGCGAGGGCATATAGTGGGCATGCGGGAGGCCGGGTGGACGTACCGCCGAATTGCTCAACACGTGGGGCGTGAGGTCTCCACAGTACATCGATGTTGTCGCCAGTGGTCAGCGGAAGGTGCACGTGCCCGTCGACCTGGGACCGGACCGCAGCGACGCACGGATGCACGCCAAGACCGTAGGATCCTACGCAGTGCCGTAGGGGACCGCACCGCCACTTCCCAGCAAATTAGGGACACTGTTGCTCCTGGGGTATCAGCGAGGACCATTCGCAACCGTCTCCATGAAGCTGGGCTACGGTCCCGCACACCGTTAGGCCGTCTTCCGCTCACGCCCCAACATCGTGCAGCCCGCCTCCAGTGGTGTCGCGACAGGCGTGAATGGAGGGACGAATGGAGACGTGTCGTCTTCAGCAATGAGAGTCGCTTCTGCCTTGGTGCCAATGATGGTCGTATGCGTGTTTGGCGCCGTGCAGGTGAGCGCCACAATCAGTACTGCATACGACCGAGGCACACAGGGCCAACACCCGGCATTATGGTGTGGGGAGCGATCTCCTACACTGGCCGTACACCACTGGTGATCGTCGAGGGGACACTGAATAGTGCACGGTACTTCTAAACCGTCATCGAACCCATCGTTCTACCATTCCTAGACCGGCAAGGGATCTTGCTGTTCCAACAGGACAATGCACGTCCGCATGTATCCCGTGCCACCCAACGTGCTCTAGAAGGTGTAAGTGAACTACCCTGGCCAGCAAGATCTCCAGATCTGTCCCCCATTGAGCATGTTTGAGACTGGATGAAGCGTCGTCTCACGCGGTCTGCACGTCCAGCACGAACGCTGGTCCAACTGAGGCGCCAGGTGGAAATGGCATGGCAAGCCGTTCCACAGGACTACATCCAGCATCCCTACGATCGTCTCCATGGGAGAATAGCAGCCTGCATTGCTGCGAAAGGTGGATATACACTGTACTAGTGCCGACATTGTGCATGCTCTGTGGCCTGTGTCTATGTGCCTGTGGTTCTGTCAGTGTGATCATGTGATGTATCTGACCCCAGGAATGTGTGAATAAAGTTTCCCCTTCCTGGGACAATGAATTCACGGTGTTCTTATTTCAATTTCCAGGAGTGTATATAACAACATTTCTAGAACATGTGTGTACCATCCACATGATGTCAGATCCTGACCTGCCATCGAGGTTCATCCAAATCAAACAACAACACAATAATGTTTTAGTTATGGATCGGTAGCATCCCCTTTACAGGAGTGTGCGCATTGATCACACTACTATACGACTCTCACTCACCGGATATCACATTTTCCTTCTCATTCAATCTATTAATACACTAACACAATAGGTCTAGAAGTCAGCTAACCTTAACACCACCACACTCACGAAAACATACCATACCTTTGCTCCCTTATACTGTTTCGGAGATAGCATTCCAGTCTCCGAATTCGTCCTTTCACTCTGGCACCTCTCTCCATCGGCTTACCTCTGCATTCACTTTACCGATTATTCATCCTGCTAATATCAACTTAGGATTGCGACATTTCATCTAAGAACAAAAAATACACAAATTATTCATCCTGCAAAATAACTGTACACATTCTTGGTACCGTTTTGAATAGTTATACTGGCACCAGGCTTCAACAACAACAACAAAAATTACTTTTTTTATGTTGCAAATGTTATGGTAAGAATTAGATTTAGATTTCTATTACATCTTACGTCAGTATTCCACAACGTTCACCATCTGGATCTCATACTCCCTTTATGTCCTTTCACGTTGTGCAGTTTTCCTCATCTCTTCATTCGTATTTCGGCTCTCCGTCCGTCGATTACTCCATCATTCCCTGGTCTTCCTTCACCATTCGCATCAATCTCGATTGCAGCATACACAGGCCTCTCTGTAACATACCTCTAAGACATCTCCACATTATTAGTTCTACTCACCTTTATTTACCACTGTTTCATCACGTCGAATCTCTCTTTATTAATCACACTGCTTCACGTCGCTTCTCTCTTTAAATATCACCTTTATCCACTACTATTTATCACGTCGCTTCTCTATCTACCATCTTTATCCACTCATTAATCATCACGTCGTTTCTGCTTGATCCTTATTCATACGACAAAAAATACGTATATACACCACTCTGTCGACTCCTGTTCATGGCTCATTCGACCAGTCTATTCCGTCATACTTCCTGACATCCCGCCTGAAAATTCTTATGTTCGATTTGACCCTGCACAACGTTACACACCACAAATAAATACACTGACTATCTACCATAAATTGCCTACTTTCGATCTATCCTTAACTTTTCCATAATTTGATGTTAGAAATGTGATGAAGCCCACGAGATTGTTTTTCCTTGATCGTCTCAATCAGTACAGCATTTTCATGGACAATCCGCCTCACTCTGAATGGTCCACTATACACCGTAAAGAATTTGCTAGTTAGGAATCTGTGCTTCTTGATAATCGATGAGTTTTAATTAGAACCTTGTCTCCTACTGCCAATTCGATCTTACGGATCTTTCCTTTCTGCTTCTCCTGCCTATCCTTAGCTGCTTTCTTAATACGCTCTATCGCAACCTTGACAATTTCTGTGTGCCTCTGCTTTCCTGATCGCGGAAAATCTACCAGCTCCCTGACTCGATCTGGTGTGTTCCATTCTTTAGTACCGTAATTGGTGATAAACCAGTTGCTCCATGTGGTAGCTCATTGAGGATGTCCTGAAAATCTTTCAGAAAAATACTCCAACTTCTATGTTGCCTGTGGCAATAAATCTTACACAACTTTCCCAGTTCTTTTACCACTCTTTCAATGGGGTTACTTGCAGCATGGTACCGGGATATGAACACCGGTTTTATCCTTCTTCTCTTCAGTGTGGTTAGCCGTCTGGATCTATATTGTGGTCCATTGTCAGCTATGAACTTTTCTACAGTTCCTACTTCTCGCAAAAAGTTTTTAACGATTGCTGCTGCTACTGTCCTTTCCGTCGCACGTTTCAATGCGGTAAAAGTCACATACTTTGACACCAATTCCACTGCTACTAAAACATATCTATATCCCTGCACTGACTTAGGTAGCGGGCCAAACAAATCTGTTGCTCCGAATTCCCTCAATCTACCTGGCACTATCGGAAAAAGCGGTGCTTTGCATGAGATGGTTAACGATTTTGTCTTCTGGCACAATTTGCAACTACCAAGCACGTTCTTGATCCTCCTCTCCATACTAATGAAATAAACTGATTCCCTTAACTTGTTACAGCATTTCCTTGCCCCGTAATGCCCGTAACTTAGGCGCGTGTACCAGATCAACTTGTTGACTATTTCATTTGGTATACACAACACCCAGTCCTGTGTGTTCGGATTTCAACAGTAGAAAAGGACACTGTTCTGAATTGTATAAAAGCGCGCTATATTGGCATCTAAGTTCGCTCTAACTCTGTCCTTCACCATTCTCCATGACGCGTCTTTATCCTGCTCTTTCGCGATATTTGTGAGTACCGCCCCTATGTATTTCTCGAACGGCACGCCCTGCATATACAATATATCATATCTGTTCTCGTTTACCTCCTCATAAAAGCATTGACCATGACCTACTGGGTTCCTTGACAACGGATCTGCCACTATATTCTGTGGCCCAGGAATATACATGACCGAAAACTGAAACTCCTGTAAATAGAGTGCCCACCTAGCGAGTCGTCTGTGGTTAAGTTTGGCCGACATCAGAAACTGTAGTGACTTGTGGTCAGTATAGATTTTAGTATGCCTCCCATACAAATAGTATCTAAACTTACTGAAACCCCATACTATTGCCAAAGCTTCAAGCTCAGTTACCGTGTAATTTCTCTCAGCTTTGCTAAGCACTCGGCTCGCAAATACAGTAGGTTGTTGTATTACTTCTCCTCCTTGCTCTTGCTCTTGGAACAATGTTACCCCAAGCCCACTACGAGAACTGTCCGTGGCCATACAAAACTCTTTTCCTAGATCTCGATGCCCGAGAAGAGGTGCCGATAGCAGTGCCTTCTTTAACGCCTCATATTCTTCCTGCGCGACAGGGTCCCAATTCCATACCGTTTTCTTTCCAGTCAGCTGACATAGTCTGGGCGTTTTTGCACCCCCAATCTTAATGAACCTCCTGTAAAAATTGATCAATCCTAAATAACCTCGTAGCTGACGTTTTGTTCTTGGCGCTGGAAAATCTCTGATCGCTTCGAGTTTGTCTGGATTTGGTCTTATTCCCTCTGGTGTCACAATGTGACCTAGAAACTCGATTTCTTTTCGTCCAAATTCTGACTTTCCCAAATTCACGGTTACCCCATGTCTCTCCAGTGCACCGAGCAATATGCTTAACGTTCTATTGTGGTCTTACCAGTTTCTTTCGGCTATCAGGACATCATGCACGTAATGTGTTACCTTATCTTTTATTTCATTAGGAATGACAGTATTTAGCGCTCTGATAAATGCCGCGGATGATACATTTAACCCAAATGGTAGATTCCGGAATTGATACGATTTCCCGTAGCACAAGAAAGCAGTGTATTTTCTACACCCCCTATCTAACTCCACCTGCCAGAAACTC
The DNA here is from genome assembly GCF_023864275.1 of Schistocerca cancellata. Taxonomy (NCBI): domain Eukaryota; kingdom Metazoa; phylum Arthropoda; class Insecta; order Orthoptera; family Acrididae; genus Schistocerca; species Schistocerca cancellata. The sequence continues at coordinate 728,018,406 of NC_064631.1, forward strand.
TTTCTCAAATCAACTGAGCTGAGAACTCTGATCCCGTGAAACTTTTGTAGCAATTCGTCAAGTGTCAGCGGCCGATCTGTCTCTGGCTCTATTATCTTATTAATCCTTCTTGCGTCCAAAACTAATCTAATTGATCCATCCTTTTTTTCAACACAAACTAAAGGGCTGTTGTACGGACTGGATGCTGGTTCGATAATCCCTTGTTGTAGCATGCTTTCGATCTCAGCTTCCACTCATTCTTTGTACACAACAGGTATCGGTTACACTTGGGCCCTAAACTGTTTATGAGGCTTGACCTTGAATCTATACACAAAATTTCTTATTGTACCCGCAGCACGTTTAAATACCTTTACATTCTCGTATAAAATTTTCTGCAATTCCCCGTAGACCGTGGTCCCTCGTAAATGCCAGATTTTCTCCTTGATCTCCTCCTCCAAACATTTATGACTTTCCTTCTTCTATTGTTCGAAACCCGTCTTCTGTGCCTGTCTACCGGACTTTACCGCCAGACATAATGCTAGGTGTGCGTTATCTTTAGCGTATAAGCAATCGTCGAATCTTAATGTAATTTCCTCCGAATCTCGTTTCAACTCCATCGAACCATTTCTCATGTTAACGACTGCTTTATATTGGTTCAAAAAATTAACTCCTAATATCCCTTCAACAGTTAGAGATGACACAATCATGAACAGTGTACTAAACCCTTTTCGCCTGGCACACAAAGTCTACCTGCGCTTGTAACTTCACCTCAATTCCTTTTCCTGTAACTGCCCTCTCACTGTTGTCCTTTGCAATGGCAACGTTGGCCATGGTTTTGTAAGACTACAACACTTAAACACATCTTCCCTCAAAACACTCATTACACTGCCTGTGTCGATGGCACAAGGTACGATTATATTATTTATTTCTACGCTAGTTATTGAGTGGACTTCACTCCCCACGTCTCCTACCTCCTCTAACAGTTTCTCCCTTAGTTTTCCGTAATCGATATACCTAATATTTACATCATTAATAGTCCTGGTTTGTACCCGTCTATCATGTAGTCACCTTCTTGTCCCTCCGTCATTGTGACAGTGATTGTCCTGTCGTGAACCCAATGACTGCCTATCCTCTCTTCGCCCATCATTTCCATTTTCCCTTCTTCTTCCATCTCTGTCCCATCTTCTATTTTCCCGGTTTGCCGGTCGATATCCCCATGAATTCTGCCCCCCATTTCCTCGTCATCTTCCATTTCCGTCATTCCTCTGATTCCATGCTCTCCTGTCATTCTGATGGCTTCTGCCGTTCCTATCCTCGACTCTGTCTGACCTATGAGTCGTGTCGCCGTTCACAATGTTGCTCTCATTGCCCAGTTCCTGTAACAAGTGCTGAAATGACGCGGAATCGTCTAAGCGTCTGCCTGCTATCACTATATCTCTGCGCAATCTCACTGGCAACTTCGTTATACAGATCCTAATGAGCTCCCCAGTTTCGTATGGCACATCCAAATACCTATTTCGTCTCAGCATTTCCTGATAGCACGACACTGGATCCCTTATACCACCTTCCTTACAATTTGGCATCATCAATATGCTTTGCTTAACCTGGTCCTGCTTACATTTCGACCAGAATTCATTTAAGAACTTGTTACAAAAATTCTTGTAGCTACTACAGTCTTTAATAACTTCCTGCATTTTGGCTCTAGCCTCGTCCCTCAAATGGTTACACACAAACTTCATTTTGAGGAGCGGTCCCCACGATGAAGGTAATGAATCTTGAAACTGAGACAGCCACAGTCATGGCTGTTGGTAATTATCAGGATCCGGAAAACAAGAGTACGCTTGTACTGACACGAAGTGCCTCCTACATTCTTCTTCCGCATTTATGTTTTCCGACCTTGGACTATACCCAGTGGGGTTTGCCACCTGTTTTATCCGACATAACCATTCTTCTAACTCTCTGAGTTCGTCTTCCTCTTTCTGCCTATTTTCGTTTTTCGAATTTATCTCACTCTCCCTCTGCAATCTACCTAGTGGTGTTTCACCTTCGCTTCTGCACGCTAATTGCAACTGTGATAGTTCTTCCCTATGTTTCCTATTTGTTTTTGTAGTTGTGCCTCTTTAAACTGTAATAGTGATTGTATCTCCTCCTGGTCGGCAAAAACCTCTCGCTGCGTACTGTCAGAGCCTGTTTCGTCTCTTATACTGATCTTTTCTACATCTGCGCTAATCGTATTCATTCTGACCAGTACCTCCGCAACTTCATCCCTGTGTATATTTAGCGCCACTTCCTGCCGTGTGACTTGAGCTTCCACGCTGTCTAATGCCCCTTGTTTATCTGCAAGTAAGTCTTCCACTATCTCTTTGATTCGCTCATCCGGCAACACGTCCATACGTTCTGTAATATCGCTCTCTATTGCACTTATTCGTCCCTCCAAATTATTGGCTTTTTCTTTCACGGCATCACATACTTGCTTCAACGCACCCAGATTCTTCTCCCCCTCATCTAACCGATTATTAACTGCGGACAGACGCTCATCGATAACTGTGTGTAGCTTCCTCATTGCCTCTTTATTTCCCTTATCCATTGCATCCAATCTTTCCTTATTTGCCTCCAATCTTTCCTTATTTGCTTCCAATCTTTCCTTAGTATCTCTATTCATCGCATCCAATCTTTCATTATTATCTCTATCCATCCTCTGTAAAAACTGCAGTAGCACATTGTCATTTGTTACTTTCGACGCGCTTACCTCGTTCGCCTGAGAAACCGTAGCTTCTCTAAGGGTAGCTGCACTTTCACTGCATACCTGACCTAATCCCGGCTCGCCCCTGTTTGTGGACAAATGAGAAATTCCGCCCAGTGGGCATGGCTTAACATTGGTGAACTTCTATCATATGGTCTCGTAATTATTTAACGCTACAGTGCACTTTCTGAATAGGATAGTGGATCATTTATTATTTCTCACACTTCGACTCTCACAATCATCATCACGAAACTTTCCTCCAGACCGAGCAGTACAAAAGGAACACGCATAACCCACTACCTCTGATACTACCTTGCTACTCTCCCATGCAAACCACACATACTTAAATTACATGACATACACCACACTACAACATGAAATACTACACAGGGAATAGTCACAACATTATCACTTTCAGCTTTCCCACTTCAATTAATATTTATCCCAGTTTCACACGACACTGCCCCACTTCGTAATTCTACTTTCCTAATATGAACTCTGGAGATATATGCAAGTCTTCCTGTGCAATGCAAGCCAAGTGGCGTTGCTGGATAGACGGCTGACTCACCTTGTTTCTCTCTCAGAGTATTATAGTTTGAATCAAGCGTCACACGGAAACATATCTCGCAAAGTAATATTAAGAACATATTCATCACACACACGAGTCCTCAACTGATACCATGGACGAGTACTTCTCTTTAGCCTTTGTTTCATAAACAGATTGAGACTCACACAGTACTCACCATGTGGAAGTACTCGCCTCTAATTTCAAGTCCTGCACACGCTATTTCTTAAATATTTCAACTTATGGTACACACGCTATTTCTTAAATATTTCAACTTATTGTACACACACTAGTAATTTAGCTTAACTTAAGCATACGGAAGTATTTCAACTTATTGCTACGCGTGGTTTCATTGTGACCGTTGGTCACTTCCGAAGATTACTACGATCCCATTAGTATTACCTGCCTGACATTTAATTCTCCCCACAAAAGTTCCTGAAATACAGAAATTATTATTTCAAACTACTCTTAAATATTCCACACGCATACCATGTCTCCACTCTTTTGCCTTTATGGAGCACAACTAAGACAGGTCTTAACAGAACAAGATCCAGTGGCAGAGTGCCGAAACATGGCCGTTCTTCAGGTCCTCTCGCACCTCTGCTGAAGTGGGGGAGCACCTTGCTACCGTATTGGTCAGCCACATTTCAGGCGCTCAAAGCTCAGGTAAATTTCATCTCTTTGGTCCCACCAAAGGTGGCGAAAGGATTGACTCAAAGAGGATCATATATTCACATTCACTATCTGCGGTTAGCAGACGACCATACATCCATTCATTTCACAGATCTCACCAAAATGGATGTAGGGATTTACTTTGTGCGAGTGCACATGTGATCAATTAAATAAATAAATTGTCATTCGTTCCCACACTGGTATCCGGCTTCTCTGTAATAATTGAAATTGAGTTATTTTACAAAAAAATGTGTTGTTCTGACAAAAATAATGAAGTATGTTGTACCTATTTTCAATGTCGGGCGGTACTGTACCCTTTCTACTTAATACCTAAACCTTTGGATCTGTGATCCGAACTTACCGAATTATCCGAACACCCTCAAAATTCGAGAGTAATGGGACTCACACATCAGCCTGGTCCTCCAGGGATAGTTCTATCGGAACCTGAGTTCCGTCCTTGACAGATTTAATGGCTTAATCCTTTTTGCTCACATCTATTGCTCAGACATTTTACCAATTAGAAACAAACGGGGTAAATTAATTTGCTGTTGTGTTCATAAGTACCATACTCAGTACGGGTTAATTGCTATCGTACAGAAACTGCACGGATGGGATACCAAAAGATAGGTCCTGGAATGAATGTACACATTTCCAATAACGTAGTTACAGAGAGCATAATTGGGAAGCCCTCATTACAGTCACGTTGTCCGTTCTTCACAGTCTTACGTTCAGGAATTTATGTATTCCAAGTCGGAAAGGAATCACATTCTCACGTTTCAGGATGAGCACCAAGTCACATTCAGAAACGGTTAAGACTGGCAGCATGTTAACTGACGAGTTATTTATTTTCACGTACCGCCAAATTTTCACAGACATACAAAACACAAAAAATACATCACGTTCGATTAACGCAATAATGGCCTCTTCCATTTCATTTATTTTCATCCCAGATACTTTTGACGAGCAACCATGTGTGCATACGTCTTATCGGCGCGGAAGCGAGCTAGAGTGTCTCTGCTTTGCACAGTTTATACATTTGCTGATGTAGCCGCAGAGGGGGCCGAATGAAATTTTGCGGGTGTTGGCGGCTGCCAGGAGGAGAAAGAAGACCCAAAAGTCTTCCACCTTGAAAGTTAAGGGTAAAGTCTTTTAAAAACTACCTTAACGTATTTCTGTACTTAAATGTGTCAGAGAAAATGTGCTCTATTTAAGCGAAAAGATTTTAAATTTCTTGAAATGTGTAACATTCACAGCCTCTAACATGTGAAACACATGTTTTAAAAATCAGTTGGCTATAAATAATTTCTAAACAAATTAAAAGTGTGTAAACTGAAATATCAATAAATTACTTTTAGACTTAATATGGTCATTTCTTAAAGGACCTCATTTTAAAATCTTAATATTTCAGGAACGGAGAACAACATTCTGAGGGTGAGTATAAGGACAGTAACAAGATGGGCTCTCCAATGCTTACAGAAGAGAATGAAATGGATATTCTGCCATTAATGCAGTTGCTAAGTTTTCAGACTTTTTCAAAGAAATAAGTTCAAAACCTTTGAATAAGTCCTTTTCTTGAAGAAGTAATTTATACCCTTCGTCAAGTTAGGTTTGTAGTAGTGTGTAAAGTTGTTTTCTTATTCATGCATTTTTATAGTATTGTAACATTAGTCAAAGTACATAGCAATTTTTTCCATTTGTGGTCACCATCATCATCATCACCAACAGCAGCAGCAAGTGTGTTACGCACAGGCTGCTTCATCAGATCATCGTAAGAAATACCCGTATTCATGTGGAATACACTGAAATAAACGTTGAATGTCCTGCATTTTATTCCCATTAATAGCCACCGGTTATGTGTAAGTCTTGTCAAAATTAAAAACAACAGACCCTTCGGGAAATGAATGGTCAAATGTGTGCTTCTTGTAATCGTAATCTGTATTCAGAAACCACAACACCTAACTATAACTCACTATGTTCAACATGCATAATCGAACGCGACTGCAATCTGACTTTCTGACTTTTTGGAACGCGTCTACCTTGTGATTCGCTCGACACCTCCTTTCCTGTAATATGTTGGCCACCACTTAAAGTGGTTGTAGATACCTTTAGTTTTATTAGCTTTACGGTGAACCTATGATTTTTGAAGCACTGACAGTCATTTCACAATATTCTTTCATCGTATACCAATGCCCCCGAACAGGAAGAAAATGTTCCGCTTCGTCATAAAGTTCGGTGTCCACGGAAGATGCACATTATACAGTCATTCTTATTTTGACTACTGCAACGGTCGGAAAACAAGCGCAGCTCTTTGAGATTTTCTGGTGAATCCTCTTTTATATAATCAAAGCACCCTTCATTTTTACCTTTTTTCGCAGTGCCTTCATGGTATAAAAGCATTAGAGACTCAATATTCTTCACGTTATGGATAAAAGTACATGTACCCAGAGATGCCGAAGATAAAATAGATCCTGTGTAGGTAGTTTTGGCAGTGGCAAATTTTTAATCAAGTCAAAGCAAATTTTAAGAAGTGAATCAGGATGTCTACATTATTCCTCAGTTATTCTCTGGTTTTTAGAAAACATATCAGCTCGGCTGTAATCATGCAACACGCTCCGCAGTAACTATTCCTTTAGCAGTACAGTTCATCACAAGACTTTCCATTTTTAATTTGAGTTCTTCATATTTTATGCAAGTTTTAGCTAGTGGTGGACCGAATAACAGACTAAAATGTTTCCTAAAATATGTAGCATGGTGATTGAATGTAATGCCAGAAGCGGGATGTTTTGGTGGAAGTAAGCCGGTACAAAGCCTGAATTTTGAGATAACCGTGAAATGATTGTGTAAGAGGTCCGAGCAGATGTAATTTCGATATATTGCTCATGCGCTGCCTGCGATATGCAAGGTATAAGAGAATCTCTGACCAGAGAGCAGTGTTGACTGCAGTTGGAACTGTGTAGCTGTAGCAATAAGTTGTGAGTAGTCTGCGGTCTGCTCTGGTCTGGTCTGGTGTATCGTGTTGGCTGGGCCGGTCGCGGTGCAGCGATGCCGGAGCCTGAGTATTATTGTATAAGGTAAAAAGCAGCCTCGCGCATATGTAGTTATGTTATCTCAAGTCTCATGTAAATGTTTAAAAAATGTCCTAATAATAATCTTTCTCATCTAAAGTAATTTTTAACAACCATTCATTTCAATTTAAAGAATTTACTAATTTCTCCAATCCATGATCATCCCGATTGTTGCAAAAGAAAAATCAGTTGCTTCCTTTCATAAATGACAAATCTATCGGCCAGCATTGCACAGGTCTGTGCCAGAAAAATTTATTGTAAGAGCAGATATATATGCGTTATCCGGCGACTTCATTGAGGTAAGAATTTTTCTTTTTTTTATTCAGAATGATCTTTCAGGGTCATGACGCAGCACTGCTGACGTCCAAAATTTACCAGGTTAAATTCACAGTCAATTATTGAAAAATTATAAGAGAGCGACAATTTAATTGAGAGGTTAGTTACATTGTATTATTACCAGGTTACTGAATATTTTTTTGTTGGGACGTTACACTGAATGTGAACGACATAATTATAATTTTTACTGTTGAGAGGTTCAGGAATTTTTCTGTTTTGAGGTTACACTAAAAATGTGAACGAATTTTGTGGGGAGGTTAAATGTGAAGGAATTTTGTGGGGAGGTTACACTAAATGAGAATATTATTAATATTAATTAAAGAATTTTGTGGGGAGGTTACACTACTGTATGTAATCAAGAATGAGTTTCACATGTGCAGGTGCTATAGCAAGGTTCTTATTACCAATTCCTCGCATATCTTCCGAACTTTCCTTCTGAAGCAGTGTTGACTGAAGTCTCCTCATTCTTTTCGCTGTTATTCCAAACAGGGAAACGGAAGCTGTACGGCGCACGCTACGTCACTCAGTATTTACTGGCACAAAAATGTCACGGAAAGACATCTCTTCTACATATTGCTTCTGAAACAGGAAAAACACTTAAAAATGCTTCCTGTTAATTTTTGTGCTAAACTTTTGGAAGCGCCGCAGTATATCAAAACAACCTTTTTTCTGTGAGCTTTTGAAACACTTGTCACGGCAAGCAGAGGGAAGTAAAACCAATAAAACGTTTCTTTGTCATCTTATTTTCAGGCGAAATATACACCAATAAAAGCAGTAATATACTCTGATACAGCCATGAAACCACTGAACTGACCAGTATTATTCAACGGTTTTTCTTTCTGCGACGCATTTTCCATTACAGGTGGTACACTAATGACCTTTTACTCTTGCTATTTTATATCATTAAATTCGTAATTTTCAAAAATCCCTTTTCATTCTTTTCTTAGTATTTCCCCTACCTTCCAACTCAATACGTGACAGCATTTTACGTCTCATAACACATTTTAAGAAAAAACAGCAGTTGAACTACGAAAAGCGAAACGTAACGGATAGCACAAGACTTATTCAGTAGCTGGAATGCGAAGATGGTCACTATTGAAAGGAAATTATTCCAGGAGTAGAGCCTTTTAAAAACTGACGTTGCTGTAGCGAAGTCTAAAAAAAAACGTTTACAATGAGTGGAATAAAGCTCTTCTCATGCAGTAATGTGTATCTATGTGCAGAACCTGATAACATCCTTAACTCATTTTGCGAAAATTTGTAGTAAAGACATTTGAGAAAAGACTGTATCAGTTTGTAGTTTGTAATTTGTTGACATTTAGGTTTTTCCAGTTTAGTGCATAAATACATAACCTTGTATTTTAAAATAGGATTTGTAATATCTTGAGTAGATACTTACATTTTTTCAAATTTAGATTTGCAGTGCAACTTGCAATGATACTCATTTTGAAACGAACATAGTAGGGATAAAAATGCAATCTCCACATGCATTATATTAACAATGTATTTGAGACTATTATCTCCAAAGAAATACAATGTAAACAGTGAAAATGATAGTACATTGTTACAGCTACGTAAAATCTTTCTTAAGATGCACACGGCAGTGGTTTTTAATGTAATATTATTTTGTTAATAGACTCAGTGGTTAAAGCCTGACGTAGAATAACATTTTACAAAAAATTTTCGGGTTTATGTATTCCATTCTAGTTCCTAGTCACATCGTATATCTCTGGCGTGCTTCGTGCATAGTAGCATCTGAATTGCGCTATATTTAGTTTTTATATGAAATTGTAGAGAGTAAACCAAGTGTGTGACTGTTAATTACTCGATCTTTTTACATCACAAAACAATTGTCTTCTTATTACATATACTTAAGATAATACGTTTTCTGTTCTTTCTGCCCTTTTAAATAGTACTCTTCGTCAGAACAGGCCTCCGAAGGCCCAGCGCTACCAACCGACCGCCGTGTCAACTGGCAGGCGTCACTGGATGTGCATATGGAGGGGCATGTGGTCAGCATAGCGGTATCCCGCCCCTTGTCAACTTTCGTGACCGGAACGGCTACTGGTAAGTCAAGTAGCTACTCAATTAGATTCTTAAGGGCTGAGTGTACCCCGCGTGCCGACAGCTTTCGGCAGAGCTGGACGGTCAGCCACCCAAGTCCCTCCCATATCGCTTAACTTCGGTGATCTGACGGGAACCGGTGTTACCACTGAGGCAAGCCCGCCGGCACCCTTCTCGGTATGCTTCCGTGTAATTTTCATTTGCTAATTATGACGTATATTTGAAGGTGGGGATATTCAGCCGCCGAATCATGATTAAAATTCTTGGTGAAACCTTCAGTTGTCCTTTATTTAGCATAATTCGCTACTAATTTCGATCAATTGACCATTATCATGCTAAGCTGGCGTAAACAGCACGGCCGTTTTGCGGTTTTGCCCACAACGGTTTCGTAAGCTAGTCTTAATGAGTTTCAGCGCCGAGAAAGGTCTTTCTGCTGTTTCAGTTGCCATGGAAAGAGAAGGTGTAACGTCTAGGCTCGGGCGTACGTTAACTCTTTAAGGCCTGTACTATAGTAAGTTGACGGGCTTCACCTTATAAGAAAGTATTTTAGTAAATATGTTGACCGCATGTACCTGAATGGAGGCAAAATCAGACTTACACCCACTGAGTAACAACAATGATACGTCTAGCAAGTCTAAAATGTAACTACACGTTAGGGCGGACAAGAAACATACACAGCAGATGCTACCAATTGTTAATAATACGGTCGCCAGCCTAATTAGGCATTAACTGAGTTTCTTCCCTGTACAAGAGGAAGTACGTTCAAGCATAACAACACGTAGTAACACTGCATTATATGGTAAATTTTAGAACCAGAAAAATCTACTGAACTAATATTTTCACTTTCTGTACTAATTTAAACAAGCTATAAATACACAGCATTACACTATAATGATTACTACAAACTGCGTTTTGTCTATTGATCCGACTGAAATCGGGCATAGGTTGCCCTAGAAACAGCACTTTTGCAACACACACATACAATGTCAATTTTAAGAAGGGTAAAACACTGATAAATTTAGTTTTTATATTGACTTTAACTTTGCTGGTCAAAGCAGTTCAGCACACTTCAGGATTCAAATGAATAGAAAAGAAAGAAAGAAGAAGGGGGGGGGGGGACCTGAAACTGTTTGCTCACTGTAGTGAAAGTTTGATCATTGAGAGCCTTAAGCATTCTAGATTTCCAATATATGATTTACCACTCTTTCTGTCTTGTTTCCTGCTCATTTAACTACCGTTATTTTTGTCTCAATTTAAATAAACTTCATTACTAAACCAATTTCAATATTATCTTCCAACTTTCTCAGACCTATATTATTCGTCCAGTATTTCATTAACAACAAAGTTCTTTAAACATCATTCTAACATAGATAGGTCTGCAGGTAATTATTATTAACATAAACTTTAAATCTTCATCTTGGGATACTCGGATTGCACAACATGTGGAAAGGACCCTGTCTAGGTTAGTTGTGAGGATAATTAATTGATAGGACAATTCTGGTAAAATTTAAGTTATTATTGAACAGTATGTAGCAAAAGTGACACTGGTCCACACGAATACAGTACTGAAAGTTTCAACCTGTTCGTATCGATGAGGCGGTCGGCAGGCGGCGAGATGGCGAGGCACAAAGCACACGTGCAATTACAGCAATGGCTCATGAAATATCGGCACTTTACTTCTTCATGGCGTCGCAATGCTTTTCCATTTAGTGCCTATGGAATATTGTCATGCTGTATAGACGTCGGAAACAGCGCATCCGAGGCTCAACGAAACCACTTTTTCCAGGATAGCCTCCTCGATCTAGCACGTGTTCCTCAGATCGATGCCCAACTCCGACTACTACTGCTGAGCCCGTTATGCCGTACCGTGCCCGTGTGCATTTTCCCGCGCTCACCTACCTCCACCTTTTCCTGCTCCCCTACAGACAGGGTATTCACCAAAGGTTTTACATTCCACATATTCTAATACATTGCCTACGTATGGACCAGGTATACAATTACAACTTTCACATCTTACAATATTTCCAACATTAGGTACACTTCTCTTCGATTACAACATTACTTGAAATTTGACATAAATATTAAAATTTACATCGAAATTTGTTTATAGCTTTCTCAACATAATGTCATGTAACAAAAAAGAAATGAAACCAGAATATCGATTATACTAATTTATCGAAATTCAGAAGACAAAAATTTATTACATATACAGTAGGATAACGTTATTGTTGTTACAAAGGAAGCATCAACATTAAAGATTCAATAGAAAAAAATAGTTTCTGGAAGACAGAATTCGAACACTCAAGTACATAATCTGGCAGAAGAATTTTATTTGCGACTTTTCTTTTACATTTTGAATCTTGCAGGTTGATCTCTGTCTTCAGATTACAAATGTAGACACTTTCATCCTCCCACTTACTTTGTAGCATTCCTAATCACTGACTCCGTGTAACTTGTTCAAGATGTGCAGATTTTCGGTAGAAGTGTGTTGAAATCGTAGAGACTGATAACACCTTTGGAGAACGTGTTTTCTGGATCGGTGATTGTTGTATCAAGAATAGCGATGAAGACATTCACGCTGAAACAACTTCCCGTGCTAGATGTAGCAGCGTTAGGCTTGTTTGTTGAGACGTAATCCTTGGTCTCTGAGTGGAGCTTCCTATAATACCTGCCAGTTTATTGGCTTGGTCATACAGGAGGTCGACAACTGCAACCACATTTCCTCGCTTTGTTTGCAAAACTGAGAAATTATCGGTCAAGATTTGATTTGGTATGTAGAAATCATTAGTCTCTTGTTGGAATATCTAGCAGAGAGGTAATGTTTGGCTGGGCACACGAAATATTATGAGTTCTCTAAAGTTGTGGGTTGGCGTGCGGTCGTGTGCGCCGGCCGCCGGCGTCGAGGAGGCTGTGCCTGCTTCCGCAAGTGGCGCCGCAGGAAAACAAGGACGTCATACAGAGGAGCCACGACGATGAGACCACACTGCGGATGTATTATCGACTATCGATTTTTTAGCTTTCAATTAATAATCACTGCTTCATTAATTACCTTACAAATACGTTTACCATAATTGATCTGTCAGGCTGAAAGATTTTATTTTATAGATGTTCTTAATCTTATTCCAAAGAAAACAGGTGTTGACAGATGTGAAAATTACCGAACTATCAGTTTAATAAGCCACTGCTCCAAAATACTAACACGAATTCTTTATAGACGAATGGAAAAACTGGTCGAAGCCGACCTTGGGGAAGATCAGTGTGGATTCCGTAGAAATGTTGGAACACGTGAGGCAATACTGAACCTACGACTTATCTTAGAAAATAGATTAAGGAAAGGCAAACCTACGTTTCTAGCATTTGCAGACTTAGAGAAAGCTTTTGACAATGTTGACTGGAATACTCTCTTTCAAATTCTGAAGGTGGCAGTGGTAAAATACAGGGAGCGAAATGCTATTTACAATTTATGCAGAAACCAGGTGACAGTTATGAGTCGAGGGGCATGAAAGGGAAGCAGTGGTTGGGAAGGGAGTGAGACAGGGTTGTAGCCTCTCCCAGATGTTATTCAATCTGTATATTGAGGAAGCAGTAATGGAAACAAAAGAAAAATTTGGAGTAGGAATTAAAATCAATGGAGAAGAAATAAAAACTTTGAGGTTCGCCGATGACATTGTATTTCTGTCAGAGACCGCAGAAGACTTGGAAGAGCAGCTGAACGGAATGGACAGGGTCCTGAAAGGAGGATATAATATGAACATCAACAAAAGCAGAGCGAGAATAAAGGAATGTAGTCGAATAAAATTGGGTGATGCTGCAGGAATTAGATTAGGAAATGAGACGCTTAAAGTAGTAAAAGACATTTGCCATTTGTGGAGCAAAATAACTGATGATGGTCGAAGTAGAGAGGATATAAAATGTAGACTGGCAATGGCAAGGAAAGCATTTCTGAAGAAAAGAAATTTGTTAACATCGAGTATAGATTTCAATGTCAGGAAATCGTTTCTGAAAGTATTTATATGGAGTGTAGCCTTGTATGGAAGCGAAACGTGGACGATAAATAGTTTAGACAAGAAGAAAATAGAAGCTTTCGAAATGTGGTGCTACAGAAGAATGATGAAGAATGGATAGATAGATAACAAAACTAATGAGGAGGTATTGAATAGAATTGGAGAGTAGAGAACTTTGTGGCACAACTTGACTAGTAGAAGGGATATTCTGAGGCATCAAGGGACCACCAATTTAGTATTGGAGGGCAGAGTGGAGGGTAAAAATCGTAGAGGGAGACCAAGAGATGAATACACTAAACAGATTCAGAAGGGTGTAGGTTGCATTGGGTAGTGGGACATGAAGAACCTTGCACAGGATAGAGTAGTATGGAGAGCTGCATCAAACCAGTCTCTGGACTGAAGATCACAACAACAACAACAACAATCTTATTCTTTTTATACTGGGTTTTAAACAGTTACATGTTTTACTTTGGCAGGCTAGGGACTTCACATTATAAGTATTTGCACTTTTTCTGTGGATTTTAAGTATTGATCCAATTCCACGTATCTTATGTCAGTACATGTTTTATTGTCAGACGCTCGTTTTGCCATCTGAAGTAATTTTAATTAATGACTTCGCACACCACATTACATTTGCGATACTGGCTAATCATGTACCCTAGCTATAGAGCCCTGTGCTGGCCTTAGTTTCCTTGTATAAATACCAGACGGTTTCTCATCATCACCAGCACTTTCTATGTGCCTACATTTTTAGTTTGACGTTGATACTACATCAGAATGTTTTATGGTATACATGGCTGGTATAACTGTATGTTAATCATGTAAACACGTTTTATTTTTCTTACATAGCACCAGGACTTTTATAGATCTAGCGTAAGAAAACTGAACTTAGTTGTTTACACTCTGTTTTTGTTTTAATAGATCTGACGAAGGCAGTAGCCGAAACCGGTAATAGTGAAGTTTAAATGGTTGTGTGATCAAGACGGACCTGTAAAATAAAGTGCAGTCTCTTTAGCAGGCATGTTGCATTTTCTCAGTATTCTGCAAATAAATCGCAGTCTTCGGTTTACAGTACCAGCAACATTATCTATGTGATGGTTGCGACTTACGTTATTCGTAAGAATTTAGTTCGATTTACAGCCATTAGGTTTGTGTGATATTGTGCAACGGAAAATTAGCAGATTCCTTTTTGTATTAATGTGGGTGACAGCACACATTTCATTACTTAGATCAACTGCCACTTTTCACATCATACAGTCATCTTGCCTAAATTACGCCTGATTTCATTTTGCAATTCGTTTTATGCTCTGATGACTTTATAAGACTGTAAATGACAACAAACAATCTTAGAGTGTTACTCTGATTCCCTCCTGAATCGTTTCTGTAGATCAGAAACAACAGGTATTACGCCTGATTTTACTACTGTTTTACTCGATGAATTTCCCTCAATTCCTTTGAACTGCAACCTTTCTGACAGGAAAGCACGGATCGAGTTGCACAATTGAGACGATAGTTCATAGCACGCAATTCGATTTGAAGTCGTTTTGGAGTACGGTGTCAAAAGACTTCAGGAAATCTGAAAATATGGAATCAATTTGATATTCCCTGCCAATAGCATTTAATACTTCGTGAGAATAAACGGATGATTATGTTTCACAAGAACGATGTTTCCTGAATCCTTGTTGAATGTTTGTCAGTAAAGCGTTTCCTTCGTGATAACTCATAATGTTCGCACACAGTATATGTTCCAAAATCTTACAAGAAATCGACGTTAGTGATAAGGGTCTGTGATATAGCGGATTACTCCAATTTCCTCTTTTCGGTATTGGCGTGACTTCCGCAATTGTCCAGTCTTTAGGTACAGATCTTACAACGAGTGAGAGATTATATGTAACTGCTAAACATGAAGCTATTCTATCAGTATACTCTGAGAAGAACCCGACTCGTATACAGACACGACCGGAGGCCTTCCCTTTATTATATTTCAGTAGCTTTGCTACACAAAGGACATCTACTTCTACGTTTCTCTTGTTGATATTTGTTCGTGGTTCGAAATCTGGCATTTGTGGTCTATCTTCTTTTGTGAAGGAATTTCGGTAAACCTTATTTAGTAACTTCGCTTTAACTGCACTGGACAGCGATTCGTTTTGGAGAGTATTAAAAGCATCTCGCATTAAAGTTCGAGCTACATTTCTAGCTTCTGTAAAACTTCGGCAATCTTAAGGGCTTTGCTTACTTTTAAATTTGGCATCCTGTTTTTGTTCCTTCGGGAAAGTTTCCTGACCTCTTTTATGTACCTTGGTGGATCAGTACCATCTCTTACTGTTTTAACTGGTATGCGTCTCTCAATAGCCATCGATACTATTTCTTTGAATCTAAACGATATCTGATTTACGAAGCTGGAAGGAGTGGAGACTGTCTCTCAGGAAGGCATCGTAGATATTTTATGTGCTTTTTTAAGTAGATTTATTTTGCCTTTTGATGGGTTTGAATGTTACGATACTCGGTCCTGCTACAACAACATTGTGGTACCTAATCCCAGTAACCATCTTGACGCTGACTTTTTTCCTCAGGACTATTCGTTGCTGGGAGGTCAAGTATATTTTCACAACCATTTCCACTTCCAGTGGGCTCCTGAAATAATAATTGAAAATAATTTTCAGAGGACGCATTAAGTAATTACTATTTCGTTATTGTGTGAACTATTTCGCACCGCTTTTGAAGTCAACAAGGAAGCTAATCTTTCTCCTAATTTATTCACGTCGATATTTGCTGGCGATTTGTTGGAGTTGCAGTCGTGAATGTGATTATCCTGTTCGCGTTTCCCTTCGTAACCATTCTCTTCTTCTTCTTCTTCTTCTTCTTCTTCTTCTGCTTCTCCACTTCTTGCTTTCAGAAACACATCGCTTATCACACCTTCATCTTGGTCTGTCTCTTTCGGCATAGTTGTCCCAATCCCTGAGAAGAATGTGTGACTGGTAGCTAAAGAACATGCTTGTTGAATTTTTTTATTATTCTCTGACAAAACCCGAGGGACTTCTTGTATACAACGTTAGGCACAGCTGGATTAGAGTCTGTAGCTGCATTTCCTAACATGCTGATGTATGTCATCATCTTTCAACAAAGATCTGCCAGTTAATGTAGCTCCAGCGTTATGCATATATTTGTAAGCTTTGTTAGAAGTTACTTTTCTGCAGTTGAGATAGATTTTCTTACGAACTTTGGTAGCCTTTCGAATTTTACCTTAATTATGAAGATTTTGTGTAACTCTTTGCAGGAAGTTTAAACAATAGGTTATATAATCCTGCTCTTCCTTGATGTCACATTGTGCATTATTAAATAATCTCCATTGACTTCTACTGATGAATCACCATTCATTGACACTCTGGTTCAAAGCTAATCCCACATACGGTATCATACGTCTCGTCTGTTGGTTAAGCAAAAAATAAATTTTGCTACTTGAATCTCTGTCTCTTATTTACGTGCATTACTATCTTCCACACCATATTGATTTGGTTTGATCTTGATCCATCATCTTACGGAACATACGTCCCAGTCTCTGTAGTGCTAGAGAACCAGGTTTAAATACATTTTCCTGCACAGAGTTTGGAGCTTCAGCATGTCCTTCTCCCATTAACACAATGGGGTTATTACCCCTATCACGGGAGTTTAATACTGAGTTATCGTTGGCTGGAGGAGGGGAGGCCGAGTTTACTATGCCATTAACACAACTGCGCCATTTTATAATCTTACCTATTGCTTGGCTGGAAAGAGGATAGAGATAGAGTAAAACGCCCACTTTTGGTGTATTTACACCATCTAGGATTTTTAATATTGCACCATGATTGTATATAAAGAGGATAGGAGAGGAAGGGGAAAGAGTGAGGGAGTGTTATTAATGCTCAATTAGCACAACTGTATTATTTTAGCCAACTTTTATTTTTAATACTTTGCTGGCTTTACCTGGAGACAGTAGGGTGCGTCCCTACCGACTGATAAAGGCGGCAACAACACTGATAGAGATGATGACGTTATGAGTTCAAGATCAGCGATGACATCATGCATGGTGTCATTGATAAGGATGATGACGTCACTTTTCATGATTGGGGAGGAGGTGCAAATGCTATGTGTGCCAAAGAGTAAACACATATACCATTTACAACATATACATGCACCCACATAGGGTGCAATGAACTCATTCACACATTCACATTTACTTTCATTCTAACAAACGATTCTTACTATTCCACATAAACACACTTACACGCATTTTCACTGTAAAGGCTGGTGATGAATAGTGAAATGCTGATAGGGGTCTTGCATGGGATGTTATGGCGCTAAAGAAAATTCGAAACGTTCTGCTGTTTCTGACTTATTTATCATTGAAGTTGGCCAATCAGGTCTTTGACCGTTCAAATTCAGGCACTTGCACAGGGTAAAATGCTTTAATGGGCAAACGTCTCTGGGCCCATGAATTACAACTTGCGAAAATGTGCATTACCAGTTAAAATATGCCACTTTTGCGAAGAGATAAATTTAAGTTATGTGAGCAAAAGCTACATTTGTTCGCTCTGAGGAAACCAAAGGAAAAACACAGCTGGCGACACCGCCTTTACCAGGCTGCGTGAATTTTCGTTTGCGACAACCTGAATGGCTAACTTCAGTTTTAAGTAACTCTGAAACGGCGCAACCCTAATTCCGTTCTTAAACGTTAATTTCTGAGTACAACCTTCCATGCAACACACTTAAAAGCTTTTCTGTCAATTTCCGGCCACTATTTATATACAGCAAATAAATTCTTCTTTCACTCACTCGAGCTCAGTCTCTCTCTCCCCCCCCCCCCGCTCTCTCTCTCTCTCTCTTTCTCACCCTTTAACCACCTTCCCCCCTCTCTCACTCTATATCACGTTCACGTTCATGAATAGTATGAATAAGACAGAGTTTCTATTCCGTTATCACTAATGATCGGTTTGTCGCCATGACGTCTCAGTGTATCACGTGGTATCTTGACTGAACAGTAACTAGGCTCATCATATGCGAACGGTTAGGTGAAGCACCACGGCATAGGCATTCCATGTAATCATCAATCATGAGAGTTAATGAGGCTGCATGATGCACAACTTTCACTTGCGTTTTAACACCTGTCACTTACAGCATGTGTGCAGTTTTACTCTAAAGTCTACAAACTCCACAGTCTGCGACCCATTCACCTCGTCTTTTATTAGGTCGATAACCTTGATGTTATCAAGAATTATGCCTAAGCTATCGGCTATACGTACAGATATTTGGAATGCATCAGGTTGACACTTTATAACTTCATATGTATCACAACCTTTCACCTAATAGATGAAGCTGACCACATTCATATAAATTAATTTTGATTTGTTGTAAACTAGTAATGAAAGTGGTGCATGTAGAATTTGGATACGTTCAGTATACACATACTGACGTAAACAGGTTTCAGTAACTCTATTGGAACCAAAAATGTACAAATGTGTGTGAAATCTTATGGGACTTAACTGCTAAAGTCATCAGTCACTAAGCTTACACACTACTTAAAGTAAATTATCCTAAGGACAAACACACACACACCCATGCCCGAGGGAGGACTCGAACCTCCGTCGGGACCAGCCGCACAGTCCATGATTGCAGCGCCTTAGACCGCTCGGTTAATCCCGTGCGGCTATTGAAACCCTATCCACCTCAAGAGTGAGGAATTCTTGATGGCAGATAGTGGGCTGTTTAAAATTTTGCCTGACGACGTAATTCTTCTCGCTACTCCCATTTAGTTCCTATGTAAATTTCGCGGTGGTTTCTCAGATTTTCCATTGTTTCGTCAAAATTTCCATTATTCACATTTTTAAAAAATCTTTTTCAAAATCACATGTTACTGAAACCCTGTTTTCGACATTAATATTGAAGTGTTCCTTCTATCAGCGATTCTGATTGAAGGAAATTACATGGGTGTGTCTACCCAGTTTCATCTCCAACTTGATGCATTGCTGTAGTTTCTGTAGGACAGTATGTATTTCTTTTTATCCCATAGCGTTGTCATTAGCTTTGGGAGGAATGACTGCCTGAACTAGGTCCTCCACACATAGTGGCCAACCACTGTGCGTGTTATACGAACTATAGGGGTATCTCATGTCTGCCACCACAAATACTTTACCACCAAGAATCCGCTGCTACATCCGAAAATTTACGTAATGTGACGATTTCTTCATTGGACTGCCATTGAAGAACCCAGTTGACTTGGATTTCTCTATGGTATGCCTATGTAATTTGCTTACATTTAGGAACAGCATGTAAAATCGTTGGATATGTTGAACTCTTTACCCATTCACAGGTTATTTGCCTTGCCATTCTGATGGACACATTGGAAAGGCCCACTGGAATTCGCGTTTGAAAAGTATCAACATGTCGACATTGGTGAAAAATTCGACGATCGTATGTGTCTTTTCCAGTTTGTTTCCTATGAAACCTCAGTCATTGTATAGTAGAGGTCAGGATCCAGCGTGTCTGTCTCCGTATATACGCTCCAGAAATTTTCTAAAATGTGTGCAAGTAAGCATACACCTCTGCCTTATAAAGTACTGTGCATATTACTCTAAACCAGGAATTGTTATTCCCTGACAAACATTCACCACATATCCATACCTTGCATCTGTTTTGCCACTGCCTGTGACGTTACTGGAAAGGGAAATGTAGTGTAATTGAGGTTCTCCATCAAATCCAGATATTCGTGTGTGGAGACCTCGTCTTTGTATGTAACACTTAGCGTCATGGGAATATGCATGTCTCCCTACATGTGGTTTCTGCAAGTTTCTGAAGCACTATGTGCATAAAGTGCAGTGCGTCCAGGGAGGTCTCAGAATGTTTTTGCTTTTTGCTTGGAAATTAAAATGTACGTTTCCACTCTCTCACACAAGGCATGAACTTGTCCTTTGCACAAACCAACTTAAGCTAAGTGCTCAATGAAGAAATGAACGTCTTACCAGCCAAGTTGTGAAAAAAAAGAGATGTGTGCCGTGGCACATGGTAGTTCACGTTGCATGTGCTGTGTGCTGCACTACAGAACTTACCCTGAAGATGACAGCGGTCTCTACATGGAGTTCCCACTTTTCTGTCTAATGGCAGCCTAAATATATTACAGCTAACTGCATTTTTGCATAATCTATCATTTTTGTGTGATTTGGTCATGGGAATGTTTCTCCAATAAGCCACATAGCATCCCTTGCAAGCTGTTTGAGCTCAGAGAGCAACTACCTTACAGGATTTTCCGCAACTAATGGATCGACAACACTGAGATTTGAGTCGTATGTCCATAAAACCTGGTATGATTATGCGTATGATACTATGTGAGAATACTATGGGAGGCAGTGAGGTCATCCTCAGACTGCCTCATATGATCGATGAGGCCCTCAAAAGTAGTTCACAGTGCAAAGGACCAATGCTCCTATTGGTAAAATTCGTAAGTTTTAAGAATTTATTTTCTGCATTGTACAATTTCAATATGTACCACTTCGTGTAAAGAGCATTCCAGCAGTTGTTTTGTATATTTTTCAGTTTCAACATTTTGCTGGTAGGGGACCAGCAAATTTATTGAATTTCATGAAACAGTTACTAATGAATCTGTCAACAGTTGCAGTACTTATATTTGGCAGCTAGTTTGAAACCTGAAAGGTTCATTTTAATCCAGGCCTACTAAGGCTACAAGAAGCTGTACACAGTGGTCAGTGAACAGCAAACATAAAAGTGGAATTTCAATAAACATTTCAAATGTAACAGAAAGTAATTATGTGAGCTTCAACATACTTGTACCGAAAGTTCCTGATCTTAATAACGAACATCAAAGTGAAAACACGTGCTTCATAAAATGTTTCCAGAATGACTATCACAGTCCACATGTCCCTCATAGCAACTCAAATTTAAACTGGAGATCAACATAGCCAAAAGCACTACGAATCTTTCTATGGCACTAGCGTTGTGCTTCATGTACAGCTATGCATCTACAGCCAATGGGCATGTAACGTTTTAAATGTGGATGCATCTAACCACATTTATTAAACGTGACATGAGTACAGTAAATGACAATAACAAATGTACATGTACTACACCAATACAGATACTATTGGTATGCATGCTCTTTACATATTGTTAATATCAGATAAGCATTTCTTGTTGAGATTCACGTCCATGTTGATTGCGCACACTGGATTAAAATAAGTGGAATTCCAATTTCTTTACGAACCAATCACAATTAATATGAAGCACAATGAAATAAATAAATTAAAATCACATTTACTGCTTAATCACGAATTTTGCATCGTAGATACAGATGGTTTTCTTCCAATCATCAGCATACAAAACAGTTTATATATGTATAATGTTTAAAAACAATACATTTTGTTTGTTTAGCCAATAGGTTTTGTGAAGAAACAGTTACATAGTCCTACTAAAACAGCGTGTGACGGCAGAAAATCATTATGACGTGTCGGTATGCGCGACCACATTGAAATCACTTTGTCCTGTATTCGTAGTATGTATCCATTAATGTGAGTACTGTTGTTGTAAATCTCAGAGGATGCATGCTGAACAGATACTCGAGCATTTTACATACTTCTAAACAATTTTATGTTAGTGGTCACTCATGCAGCATGAACAACCCCTCTCATTACTAACTAGAAATGGAACTTCTATCTGCATCCCTTGTGTGTTTGCGAAAGGCAGCGAAACAATATTTTGTTTTTAAAAGGGCCCCTCTTGCGCACTAGTGCCGTTTTAAAAACAAATGAATGATAGGATAGTTCTTGATGCCGCCACCAGAAGCAGTGTTTATAAAATGGCAGACTGCAGTGAAGCTGAAGATTGTTCATCTCCACACATAATGCAGCACGGCAGGAATTCCTCAAGGAAAGGGAAATGTGGTCTTACAAACGAAGGCTCCTATAAGGTAAATGTTGTGAAGAAACCAAGATTATCTGGTACGGAGTACGTGGGTAAGCAGACTTTATAATCAGAACTGTTCTAAGATCATTTGGATAATAAAAGTGTCGTAAATTACATTTTAGGTTTCCTTTTTGCAGATGTAACAAACTCTGTTTAAAATAGTTTAGTGATGATGAAACACTGCAGATGTTTTCTTGTTTCTACGATCTGATTACAAAAAACGAAGAAGACGTGTTTTTTCAAAGTATGATTGAGGCCGAAACACAGTATCGAAAACGTTCACGCCCGGAACTTCATGTGGCATTACGTAAAGTTGCTCTTCTAATTTTCTTCACTACCTATGGTCTCTTGCTTCAGAATAAATCTCCGACTGACTTGAGAGGAAATAATGTCAAACGTCTCTCAGTACCTAGTGGAATCTATTAACCTGTGAAAGATCATACTGAATCCTTTTCAGTGAAAGAAACAGACTATGGTAGCTTATGTATGAAATATATTGATGCTAAAGTAACTGTCATAACAATGCACAACCTATTTTTAACATGCCATTCAGATGTAAGAGGAACTTACGCCTTCCACTTCAATTATTTCAAAGTGAACTATGGATACCGATTTGAGAGACCGCAAACCAAAATTTTTTTCGAAATGTGGAGAAATATGTAATATTGAAAAATACTTTACAGAATGAAAGGGCTAGGATGGCCAGTATAGCTGAACTACCAGTTCATAAGAAGTGAGCTCAGAAATTCATCCAAGAACAAAAAACATTAAGAAACTCTGTTCGAATACCGACGATGTGTGCTGAATAGATGTGGATTATATGCATAACTTGCCATTACCACATATTCCAGTTCTGAAAAAAATTTATTACGGGCAACTGTGGGTGAATGGATTTGGGACAGATAAACTCCAGACAGAGAAGACTGCAGTATTTGTATAGCATGAAGGACAGGCTTAGAAAGGCCCAAATGAAGTATTTACCTTCATTTAACTTTATATAAACGATTATATTCCGAACAGAATGAGACATCTTCATGTTTTTTTCAGATGGAAGCTTGGCCAAAACTGTAATCATAGCGCCATCCGTTTCTTTTCTGCTCAAACATTTACTAACATATTCGAATCTGAGCTTCAGTTCTTTCCTATTAGGGACCCACTTTCCTTCCATGTGAACAAGATCCTGGTGTTATAAAAAGAGCTTTCCGAAAAATCGACCGAGTCTACACACCAGAGAAATAAGCTAGAAATATTACAAAGTCAATTACATGTGGTAAATTCGCTGTAACTGAAGACGTCACAGATTATAAACGATGGCGAATAAAATGTTATAAGAAGAATGCACTGTCTGTAGAGTATTTGGGAAAAGAGTTTCTGGAGAACCAAAACAATCTTGAGCAGTTAGCCAATTCACTTCGTGTAGAGCCGAAAAGTACCTGGAACTATGGTGTCACATATGAAGATCGACAGGCTTCTAAGGAACACCTTCAGTCTGCTATATGGCTATGAGCACTATGGGACTCAACTTCTGAGGTCATCAGTCCCCTAGAACTTAGAACTACTTAGACCTAACCAACCTAAGGACATCACACACATCCGTGCACGAGACAGGATTCGATCCTGCGACCGTTGCGGGCACGCGGTTTCAGACTGTAGCGCCTAGAACCGCTCGGTCACTGCGGCCGGCAGTCTGCTAAATATCCCTGAACAACATATTGATAAGATGCAGTTATAAATTTCGAAAGCTTATATTCAGAAAATACCTATCTGTTCAAAGAAACTGCAGAAAGGTAATGCAAGAAATCCCTCACAAGAATGAAGAATTTTACAAGAACTTTCTGGCACAGAGAGGAACTGATTGTGAACATGATGACTATTGATCCTATTACGTAGCAGCCCTTTATTGTTCTACAAAGAAAAACAATTCTCTTTACTTTTAAAGGGACACATTACCGCCGTCTTCAACGGCTCTGGTTGGGAAGAAAAATATTTATATTCGCATGCATATTGTTTTACGCATCATTATGTACCATACTCTAGACAAGGAAAATAAAATAAAATATAAACATAATTGTATTCATTTATTTGTCTCTCCTATAGATTCCTGATGATATGTACCTCTTTAAAAACAAACAGTTCAATCAGTCTTTCACCTCTCTCATTCCTACGACCAAGCCCG